>NC_142341.1:1908928-2541071 GCF_054954075.1 Amborella trichopoda | reverse complement strand
TTCCATAGGAGAATGCTTTACACACTCAATAGTTATTATGATAACCTAATTTGTGTTTTTAGTATAAGATTAAACAATTTGTACTTTTTTGTTTAACAATTCTAAGTGCTAATTTAATCACAGAAGGTGAATTACATTAGCATTTGGACCATGGCACTTGCGCTACAATAAATTTCAGACCATCGTTCGTGGCTTCATTTCAGTCCAAGTAAATGATATTTTCTGCCACACTCAATTGGATAATATTTTTTCCCTTAAACGGATATAAATGCTATCTCTTGCTTTCAAATTGCACTAATCGTAAACCACTAATTAAAAAATCGTGTGTCCGACGTAGGAATCAGCACATTCAGGCCGGATCCGAAAACTGGTGATTCCAAACCAAAAATATGAGAACCTCCAAACCTCACCATATTGTGCTCTGTGAATGCATGTTGCTGGATTTTTCATTTCATATCTTTGCTTTGATATTGTATAGTTTATATTGCTGTAAATGTTATACTTCCTTGTTGCTTTTTCACCAATCGATCCCAACAATTGATATCAGAGCCCATAATGGGCCCCACTCAATATGCAATGGTGGGCCCAAAAGACCTATTGGGCCTCCCATGTAATTATATTGTTTTTATATTTTGAGAAATACATAAAATTATTATTTAAATATTTAAATCATTATAAAACCAATATTTCTGTTTTTATAAATCCGAATTTGATAAATAAAATATTCAGAAATTAAAAAAAAACCAAATAACAATTCTAAAAAATCATATATTATTAAAGTGAACAAAATTAAAAAATTTGATGGAAAATGATCCATATGGTCTAAGAATAAATATCCACTGAGGCACTCTATGTCCAACCGCGAACTACGAACCACACATGATTTCTCAAACCGACCCAGCATTACCCATGACCCACAGTCCATGCAGGGGATCATTAGTGGGTCACCAAAGTCTAGCCAATGGGTAAAGGATCGTAGTCCCAGTATATAGATTTCAGGTCCCCTTTGGAGACAAAGCCAACATTATTCTGACCTGATGCAATCCATAGCTCAATGGTGCATATGGAGTATCTCTCAGCCATGCACACGCTTCGTCTTGAAAGGTGGTACGCTCTCTCGAAAACGGTTATCGATGTGCATGCTGTGTGTTGGTACAAATGATGAGACTTTGGTCCTGTCTCTAAAGGCCTTCATCATACACAATAGTCACAAAGTCCTTCGACTCACTCATTCAGGCATATTCCGACCTCATCAAGGGATGACCTATATAACTTCATCAGTTTGATTCTCTGAGCCAGGTAACATGGGTGTTCCCCAACCAAACCGACCTAACACGTCAAACACAATCCAATATCAGCAAACATTACTTGCTTAGTATGGTCTACATGGGACCACACTCCTGTTGAATTCATGTTGCGCTGTATATTTTCCTTTTACAAGCACTTTAATGACCACACACACCCAACAGTTTCTACTCGGGAATCCCCTATGTCGAACCAGAAGGATAGGAAATGGAAACCTTCCGAGTCGGATCCTGATTCCAATTTTTTAATTATTACTAAAAAGTGCATTCTTGTTTTTTTTCGATAACAAATTAACTAACCAACCATGAAACTGTTTCTTTGAAACTAGGATGGTAGAGTGATATGCACCTCCTCACCCACTTATGGCCAAGGAAAAGAAGCCGGAAATGAAGCCGGATATGTGGTAGGGATGGGCACCTGCTACCCGAGACCAGGATCTGTCAAAGTAAAGGATGGGGAGACTTTGATACTTGAATCAAGGTATAGTGCTACTACAATGCACACTGGGGTCATGGGATTATTCCACATTTTTGTTGCAGAATCAAAAGACAACGTTCATTCCCCTCTCTTGATGTAAGAAACCTACTCTATGATTGATGGATGTGTATGTGAAAAGTAACTGAACTATCTGTACCTGAAAATTGTATCGTCTCATAAATACAGTTCTTATTTATATTAGGTGAGTAATTATGACCAACTTAGCTTAAGCAATAACTAAGAGAAATTCATTAGAACCATCGATCTGCTTAAGCATCGTTTGTTTCATGCGATCCCGACAGTTTGCCTTTTTCGAAAATGTGATATATGCTAATTGTTTGGTGTGAGATATTATGCAATATTCAGAAAAATATGAAAAGGCTAATTAATGCAGGAATTGCTGCAAATTAATAGCTCAAGAAATTGCAGTAATGCAGGAAATAAGAAAACTAGGGCAAAAGAGAATAACGATTTTCATTGATTCTGTCGTCCCCGTGATAAAGGCATTGCGTAGATGCTATGCATCACTAACTTTGCAACTAATTTACCAATGTAAGTACAACGAGTACATGCCTTCATTGATGATATAAAAGTATGGGGTGGGCTATAAAACATCCATTTTTAGCTTTAAATTTTATAATTAAAAATAAAAATATCTTTTAAGGCTATCACAAAGATTTTCAATATTGAAACCACATTTCTCGACATTATTTGAAGGTGTGCTTAACTTTGATTGTTTAGAGCCTCGGCTCTATATAAACCGTACCTCTTATCTTTTGTACAAAGAGGTCACAATCACTTTTATCCCTTAAATTTCAAAATGAGTGGTTGTAAGAATGTCATTAAATAGATGCAAACTTTTAAAAAGAAATTTCCCTAACTTCGTGACTTATCCAAAACTATCCAATTTCACATCTAATTTGTGGGAATGATTGTGACTTCTTTGTAATAAAAATAAATGGTCTTTTTGTAGAGAATCACAAAAGTTATTTTGTATAAATTCAAAACGGTGTGTCGGACTTGTCTTGGCAAGCGGACCCCTTGGCCCTAAAAAAATAAAAGAGTTTTGAAAAATAAAAATAAGCAGCAAAGTTAAAATCTAAACCAACTTTAAAAAGTTTAAACAAGCTTAAAATATGAAGAAATATTGGATTTAAAACAACATATGTACAGTCACGGACATGTTTTAAAAATTTAAAAAAGAAAAGCGAAAATATAAAATAGCAATTATAGAAAAAAAAAAAAAAAACTGGCCAATCTTTGCCAAATACATCCAAATTATATACAAAATATGAAGATGTTATTTCCGATCCCACTTATATTTGGAAGGTCACTTCAAGGAAAGCTCCAGTTTTGTAGAACCTAAGGGTTCCTTATCATTCATAACTAACATTAGGGCAATGTTTCATGAAACCGTTGTATAGTAACATGATACAACAACTTTCAAAAACCATGTTATGGCTTTAAAAAGTATATACTCTTTTCATTCTAATGAACAATCACAAAAAATAAAAATTTGAAAATGCAATTTAGAAAGTATTTTTTTAACCCAATTAACACAGGCCGTTCATTTCGGTGAGATGCTTATATCTAGGCCTTAGAAAGATTTTATTTTTTATTTTCAATTTTTTTGGATGGCTTTATTATCATTAGATGAACAATGTTCCAAAAGAAAAAACTGATTTTGAGTTTATAAGGGCTAAGATCTTGAAATTCACCAAATGAATGGTCTAGATTCGTTTTTGGAGGGGACTTATTTTGAGTTAATTGAACTTTTTTTTTTTGGGAATTGATAATTGAGATGAAGAGAGTGTGTGCAAAATTTTGGTTCATACAAATACTACAAACATAGTTTTCTAAAAGTACCATTGCATTATACTATGATACAACCGTTGCATGAAATCACTTCCTCTAATATTAAGAAAGACACATATATAATGAAACCATTTATATTTGGTACAAGATGGTCACAATTAATCTTGATTATTGGATGTGAAATTAAATGGTGGAATTTATTCCATTGATTAAACTTGAACTTTTTATTCCATTGACTAAGCTCAAACTTCAAAAAAAAAATTATTATAAAAGCTAAGGGATCACTCCAATTTTGCCGTACCCATTAAAAATCATGAGTGGCAAATAGTGGAAATATGTTTTTGTAATTTAATCCAATACATAGATAAACACATAAGGGACTAGTGTCCTCCAAGATTATATTTCTAGAATTACTTTTTGGTCATTTATGGATGGGTGCGGTTTGTATAAGGCTCCAACTTTAAACAACCAGATGCACTTTTAAACCGTTACAAAAGATGCATTTTTGGCGTTGAAATTCTATATGAAGATATGAAAATATATTTTAAATTTTAATTATAAATTTAAAGTTCAAAAAATAGTACAGAGCAGCGTTTTAAAAAACGCCGAGTCGAACCGGACTCGCCCGGTTCGACTCGGAAATAGTGAAAAAGGAACCGGATCGCCCAAAAATCGGAAATCGTCCGGTTCTAGAGAGAACCGGACGATTCTGTACAGTGAATCGCCGATTTACTGTATGGAATCGGCGAGTCCGAACAGTGAATCGGCGATTCCGTACGGAATGTTTTTTTTTTTTTTTTTTTTTTTTTTTTTTTTTTTTTTTTTTTTTGGTAATGATAGATTTTTTTGTAATCCATGATCGAATTTTTTGGTTTTTTGTAACCCATAATAGAATTTTTTGTAATCCATGATCGAAATGTTTGTTTTCTTTTCTTGTAATCCATGATCGATTTTTTTGTTTTTTTTTTTTTTTTTGTAACCCATGATAGAATTTTTTGTAATCCATGATCGAATGTTTTGTAATATATGATCGAAATGTTTGTTTTTTTTTTGTAATCCATGATCGAAATGTTTGTTTGTTTTTTTTTAATCCATGATTGAATTTTTTGTTTTTTGCTTTTTCTGTAACCCATGATAGAGTTTTTTGTAATCCATGATTGAATTTTTTGTAATCCATGATCGAACTATTTTTTTCTTTTTTTGTAATCCACGATTGAATTTTTTGTTTTTTTTGTTTGTTTTTTTTTGTAATCCATGATCGAATTTTATGTAATCCATGATCGAATTTTATGTAATCCATGATCGAATTTTATGTAATCCATGATTGAATTTTTTGAAAATTTGTGATTTTTTTTGTTTAATCCATGATCGAATTTTTTTTTGTAATCCATGATAGAATTTTTTGAAAATTTGTGATTTTTTTTTTAATCCATGATCGATTTTTTTGAAAATTTGTTTTTTTTTTTTTTAATCCATATTATTCAAAGAGAAAACGAGAGAGATGATGATTCTGAGGCCACCCTATCCCAGCCATATTATTCACATATCGAGTCCCAACAGCAATAGTGTAGGGATGAGCACGAAATACTGTAAATTAAATGCTGAATGGCGGTTCATGCAGGGAAAGAACATATCAATATTCGCATATTCATTCAAAAACATGAAAATTCTTAATGGAGTACCCTCATTTTTTATTGAATTCCTAAAAACCAATATTTATAATGAATTTTAATAATTTTTTCGGATTTTTTTGAAGCTTTATTCTGACCGATTCACCCGATTCCGATCCGGATCGCCGATTTGTCGATCCGGATCGCCGATTCGCCGATCCGGATCGGTTTTTGAAAAGCCCGATCCGAATCACCGATCCGGTTTTTAAACCATTGGTACGGAGAGATAAAAGAACACAAAATGAAAATGGACAAATTAGGATGATATATTACAAGTCCACAATTCCCAAGATTTATGATTTATTTATTTATATCCAGGTTGAGTTATTCAATTGGCGGGCTTCCACGTTTGAAATGACCTTTTCCACCAGATTTTAAAGTGTGCCCCAGCGTTTTAAAAAACGCCGAGTCGAACCGACTCGGAAATAGTGAAAAAGGAACCGGATCGCCCCGAAAATCGGAAATCGTCCGGTTCTAGAGAGAACCGGACGATTCTGTACAGTGAATCGCCGATTCACTGTACGGAATCGGCGAGTCCGAACAGTGAATCGGCGATTCCGTACGGAATTTTTTTTTTTTTTTTTTGGTAATCCATGATAGATTTTTTTTGTAATCCATGATCGAATTTTTTGGTTTTTTGTAACCCATAATAGAATTTTTTGTAATCCATGATCGAAATGTTTGTTTTCTTTTCTTGTAATCCATGATCGATTTTTTTGTTTTTTTTTTTTTTTTTGTAACCCATGATAGAATTTTTTGTAATCCATGATCGAATGTTTTGTAATATATGATCGAAATGTTTGTTTTTTTTTTGTAATCCATGATTGAAATGTTTGTTTGTTTTTTTTTAATCCATGATTGAATTTTTTGTTTTTTGCTTTTTTTGTAACCCATGATAGAGTTTTTTGTAATCCATGATTGAATTTTTTGTAATCCATGATCGAACTATTTTTTTCTTTTTTTGTAATCCACGATTGAATTTTTTGTTTTTTTTGTTTGTTTTTTTTTGTAATCCATGATCGAATTTTATGTAATCCATAATCGAATTTTATGTAATCCATGATTGAATTTTTTGAAAATTTGTGATTTTTTTTGTTTAATCCATGATCGAATTTTTTTTTGTAATCCATGATAGAATTTTTTGAAAATTTGTGATTTTTTTTTTAATCCATGATAGATTTTTTTGAAAATTTGTTTTTTTTTTTTTTTAATCCATATTATTCAAAGAGAAAACAAGAGAGATGATGATTCCGAGGCCACCCTATCCCAACCATATTATTCACATATCGAGTCCCAACAGCAACAGTGTAGGGATGAGCACGAAATACTGTAAATTAAATGCTGAACGGCGGTTCATGCAGGGAAAGAACATATCAATATTTGCATATTCATTCAAAAACATGAAAATTCTTAATGGAGTACCCTCATTTTTTATTGAATTCCTAAAAACCAATATTTATAATGAATTTTAATAATTTTTTCGGATTTTTTTGAAGCTTTATTCTGACCGATTCACCCGATTCCGATCCGGATCGCCGATTCGCCGATCCGGATCGCCGATTCGCCGATCCGGATCGGTTTTTGAAAAGCCCGATCCGGTTCACCGATCCGGTTTTTAAACCATTGGTGTGCCCTATTTCTAAAATACAAGATGGACACCTTCAATGAACTTTTTTCTATATGAATTTCAATGTAAGCCCTATTTCATATCATCCCCTTGCTGCAAAAACTCTATCCATCCCTCCCCCCTCCCTTTCTCCCTCTCACAACTATTAGATGTCAAATAGCACTCGGAGGTACCACTAACCTATTTTTTGCTTCGGTATGGTACAAAAGTGTGTCAGACCGGTGATGAGGCTTCTGGATTTACCGAAATCAGTCTGGTAGATCTTTGTGCCGGACTGCATTCTTTTAATGTGAGAGAGAGAGACTAATATTGAACGGAAAGACAGAGAGACGCATATTGGGCAAAGAGAGAGTGAGAGAGAGATTGATATTAGGTGGAGAGAGAGAGGGCAAGTAAAAAGAGAGATTTAATGTGTTGGGAGCAAGGGATAGGAAGGGTAGTTTAGTTTTTAAAATATTTACTTTTAAACTGCGGGTTAAAAAATAGTAACTAGATTATGGGTGTGATACTAAAAATATTAAGGATGAAATGTCTATAAAATTCATTTTGAGAGAATATCCATAATTTTCCCTTCAATTTATTCTCTTTTCGAAGATACCTAGCACCATATTCCATTCAATGTGTCCACCGATGCATATGTTCAAATACATTCACCTTCAAAAATTCATTTTATAGATGGATTTCAAACTAAAATTTATAAATAAACAATTTTAACCACCACTATCACGAATTAAAAAAAAAAAAAAAATTTATTATTATCAAAATCAAGAATGTATTTTAAGCTTTATATTTGGTCTAATTCATTTTAGGCCATCACAAATCATCGATGTGCAACGTTAGAGCACTGGTGTTTAGGGCGGCAGATACCTCCTCAATATAATCGCCCACCGTCCAGTCCTGTCGTTAACACATAATGAATAATAATCGTGAATCTAATATGGAAATGCATCTAGAATTAAAACACTCATTAAGATCCAAAATCCACGGCTAAGAAACTTGGAAGGGACCCTATGTTGAAAATGACTCCATTTTAACGTTTCGTTAGTGAATCAAAAGGTTTTTGGACGGTTGTGACTGTTTCAATCACAACATGAATATTTTTACTTCTTTTTTTTACAAGAAAAAACATTAATATTTTTACTTCCCCACCAGCATTCGGATACAGCTTGGATATTTCAATGAAAATTTGTGGTAATTAGTGTCATATATTCTTATAAATTGAAGCATTGAAAGTACTCAAGTTTGGTTCTCTTTATCCAAGCAACACTTCACAGGTGACAGGTACACTTCACTTCTCCTAGTAATGAAAAATATTTATTAATCTTGACCTTAAATAGGTTATTTTCACAAAATTTGCTCGTCTTTTCTTGGTAAGTTTTAAGTTGCTTTTTCCTTGTTTATATTGTTATACTTCAATTGAATCCTCAAATTCTCTGATATGGTAATTTTGCTCTTTTATATATATATATATATATATATATATATATATATATAAATTATTTACACTTTTTAAGGTTGCTTTTCGTTTGATTCGACTTCTATTGCCTTAATTTTATTTTTTCAGATTTTATTTTTATATCTCTAGGGTTTTTGACCTTGCACAAGAATCGGGCGACTTACTCGGCTCGCCTCGGCCATGGCAGGGGTACCTTGGCCAAGGTAAGTCTCATGACACACTTTTTTTCTCCATGCCAATCAACTAAACTCTTCAAAATTTGCAATTTTAGTATAAAAAAACTTTCAAATCATTTCAGCCTTGACCAATATGTTTGTTAAGCCCGAAAAACAGTGTATACTGTAACACATTATCTCCATTATCTAGACTGTCTACTTTGCCCTAAAAATAAGTGTACACAAATACTCAAGATCTATACTAGTTTTTTAGCTTCAAATTTTATAGTCGGTTTTGAAAATTAATTTTAGAGCTAGCATATAGATTTCAGATGCCTTGAGTACATTCCGAACAAAGATTCGAGGTGAGGCTCTATTTTGGTTTTATAAATCGTAGGCCTTATAAAAATTTCAACGCAAAAGAGCATCATAATTTTAGCTCTTTTACCCTTTAGCTCTCTTGGTCGCAAATGACCACCTAATATTATTTTTTTGAAAAAATATCAAAATATACCTAACTAATAGTTATCTTTATCCAACTATTCCAACCCATAGTCATGTATTTTTTTTTTGACCGGTTTCATGAAATAAATAAAAAGATAAGAGCAAAACTTTTCAACAAATTGCAGCAATTCATTTTTATTTATTGTTCCCATCAAACGTCTGGCTATCAATCCCAGGGAATCCCCAAGTTTTAGACCAAGATGCCCCAGTAGTCAATAGGAAATTACAGGTTAATGTTCATTGTAGTCCAATAGACCATAGGAAAAACACATACTATACTCGATCATCACCATCCATTTAAATGATGGACGTCGATGGCGTGCTCTATCCGGCATCTCAACAACCATGGCGCAATGGATTATGGTAACACCATCCATTGGATTATAACAACGTTTCGAGACAGGGGGGGAGGGGGGGGGTAAGTTATGTTGGGTTTGGTGATAGCTTAATCACCATACCCATATTTTCTTATAGAAATTCAAGGGTATTATTATGGTAAATAGAAAAGAGACTTTCTTGTGAAGAAAGAAAGTGAGATCTATATAATAGAGTGAATGAAGACATAACACCTATCTTTTGAGGGTTACCTTTTTGGGAGTTATGGGAATGGATCTTTAATATGGAGATGGGTAACCAAAAGAGAGACATGGCCTCCGAGAGAGAGATGGTATTCCCATAAGTTTTTGGTTGGTTAACTTTTATTTCTGGAGAGATAAAGTCTCTCGATTGCTCTCAAGGTTATCTTTCTGGTAGCAATATTACGGTGGAAGTGAAGATCGGTGATGGTCTTTTATCGATGTTTAGAGATAAGTATTATCTCTTATAACCCAAATCTATAATCTTCATTGTGATAGTGGATTTCTAGTTGTCGAAGCTGTGGATGTAACTATACAGGGTGAACCACGTAAGTCATATGTTGTTGTGGTGTGCTTTCTACGTTTGCTTTATTTCTTACACTCGGTTTACGATTGTATTCATCTACTTCGCATTTAGTCAATCATGTACACGATCTTGGGTGGGATCCCGGTGTTTGGGATTCCTAGTTCCACAAGTTAAGGGTTCACGAGAACCCTACAAGTTAATCGGTCTCGCCCCTTGGCAAGTTGAGTTACCCCAAGTTACTTGGTACAAATCACTGTATATTAAAAAAATAGAAAAAACTTCCTAAATAATAAAAATACGAAAAAGTTTATATAGAGCCAAGGCTCTAAACAATCAAATTAGAGGCCACCTCAAAAATTTCACTAAAAAATGTTGTTTTGATGCCCAAACATCCTCAAATTGATTATCTAATACCACAATGCATGGACATGAGAAAAAAAATAGATTTCAAATTTTTGGAAAAAGTGCATCTTGTAACACATTTTTGGACCGTCATTTATCAATATTTTCAAAGTTCTCATAGATCTACTCAATCTACAATATTTTTTAATCTTTAGATTTTATAATTAAAGATAAAATTTATTTTAAGGCTATCATAAAGATTTTCAGTATTGAAACCACATTTCTTGACACTAGTTGAAGGTACGTTTTACTTTGATTGTTTAGAGCCTCGGCTTTATACCACACCCATAAAAATATGAGATTGATGTATAAAATTTGTATGCATACTTTGGATGTTATCTTCAAAGATTGCTGAGTTCTTTTTTTGCATTATGCCCTATTTTCATTTTATTTTTTGGATTTTTGAAATATCCCTAATTATAAATTAATTTTTTGAAATCCTTATTGTATATACTTTTTAAGGAAAAAGTTTATATAAGGTTGCAACCTTAAACTTTAGAAAAAAAGGCACGCCTCAAAAATCCATCCAATGATATTATTTTGATGATGAGACCCTGTAGTTGGTCATCTCGACTTCGAGTTATACGAATAAAAAAAAAAAGTTATATCACCAAAAATGGTATATTTTGTAATATATTATTTAGACCGTCCATCAAGATTTTCATGTATTTGTAGATCTGCTCAATAGTTTTAAATTCATAATTAGATTTGAAGTAATTTTTCTGGTCATTATTGAGATTTTCAACACTAAAATTACATCTTTGGATTAGCTTTGGAAGTGCACCTTAATTGGATTGTTTAAGGTTTAAAGCTAATTTGGACGGTTAATGGTTTTATTTGACATTTAATATTTTTATTTTATTTTTAAAATTTTCTATTTTAAATTTTTCAAGGCGGGTGAGTCCACTCGATCTCGTCCAAGTAACTCACCTCCGGCGAGTATGAAAAAGCTGGATTATAATATACTTCTGGCAATTATAATGCTTTGTTGTTCTTAACCATGTTCCATGCAGTTTCACATCAACATACCCATGATGAAGGCTCTGAAATGCTGGCTATTACGAGTCTTCTTGCTCTCAATCCATCTCCATGTCTCAGAACCTCTCCACACAAAAGATGAGGAACTGAAGCTCAAAACTTCAGTTTTCTTGTCACCCAAATTGATCATGAAACCTGGCTCAGTGCAGAACAATTACTACTACAACATCGACTTTCCAAGGGGTAGCCGGACCCATTGCCATAAACTTTAGAAAAACTTGCACTACCCCTAGGTAGCCGGACCCATTGCCATTAAACTATAGCTAGACCCGATGGGTAGCCGGACCCGAAGTTTTAGTTTATCCCAAAGCAAAAGCCCCAACCCTAAAATTGTTTCAATACATTTTGTCTTCCCCTGGTTTTCCCAAACGACCAAACCGCATCGCCATCCTCCCTCTCTACAATTCTCCCTCTCTCACTTTCTTGGAGACAGTTCTCTCCGGATCTCGAATGTCTCTCTCTATCTAATCGCCCACCCCTCAAAAATCAGTTCTCTAGTGTTCACCATTGTAGGCTAGAAAAAAAGAATCTCATAGTGAGGGTGGCAATGGACCCCACCAGACCCGGGACCCGACGAGTGCGGGTATGGATCCAACTTTTGGATCAAATGGGTCGGATCTAGGTCCAAAACCTAGACTCGAATACATTCGGGTCTGGGTCCAGCCAGACCCGACCCATTGCCCCCCCCTATCTCAATATATTATGACCAATATGAACATGGCGGCAAGATGGTCGTGGAGGCCATCACCAGGCAATGAATGGATTGGATGGTGATGGAGGACTAATTGTGAACCAATGGCATGCTTCTGCTTCCCCCTCTCCTTCCATCACCGATCAACCTATCGACCGGATGGCAATGATACCTGTGACCATATCAATCATGGTACACTTTTCAATTCTTTCTTTTATGTTGTGCAGGTGTGATCTCTACAACGTGACTGAAGATGAAAATGGCAGGCCCATTGAGGATAACTATTATGGAGGTCTGCGCTGTTGTTATGATGGGACCCAATGTAGGCTAAAGGAAGGTCTCCAAGGGCTTGGTGCAAAGGGAGTCTACGTGAAGTACACAGTGAAATGGATGGAATGGGATGATAGCATTATACCATTTAAGATTTACCTACTTGATGTTACTGATAGTGGGGAGAGGATTCTAAATTCTACCAGCCTCCCAGGTACAATTGTGTTTTCCTTCTTTCCTAATCGATGAATCAAAACTCGGGGACTCGGACACGCTTGAGTTTCTTGGACCCAACAAGCCGTCAAGTCTGGAAGCAGAACTCATGGGAACCATTCGAGTGTCGCATGTTCTCGATATTTTATTATCTGCTTTCTGCGATTCTCTGCCAGACAAATGTGCCCGAGTTTCCTAGCTCAAGCAGGAGACCATAGCAAGTCCCGAACTAAGTCCTTGTTTTAAATCGCTGCCAGTGTTTAGTGAATAAGTGTCTATTCTCGTTTGTGAGGACAAGGATTTGTCGTGTAGGGGTGGCAATGGGCCAGGTGATCCGGCCCAGCCAGGTCGGCCCGCCCCTAAAAATTAGGCTTGAGCTACAAAATGTGGCCTCAGGGCTGGGCCATGGCCCATCATTTCCCAAGGGCCAGGCCAAGGCTGAGGTCTGGTTCATCCCAGGCCAGCCCTTATTTCTTTATCTTTCTTTTTTTTTAAGTTTTGTTTTATTTAGCTCAAGGTTGGGCCTAGGCCAGGGCCTCATTGGCCAAGTCTAGGCCGGTTCTTAGGGAACATGGCTAGGGTTAGGGCTCACCCGTCTCAAGCCCAGCCTGTTGGCAGCCCTACTGTCAGGTTAGTAGATACTAGAGAGAATCTACATTGTGCCATTAGATAGACCCAGCAATGTGTTGTACTAATTGACCTATGAAGCATATCTTTGAAAATTTTTATTCAATCTTTCAGGAAAAGATGCTTGATAGATAAAAGTGATTTTCATTTATGATACAGATCGAATATAATGTTCATTCTAATGGTGCACCGGATGTGCATGACAAAAAGATAGACATCAAGAGAGCAAGAGTTGTGATACCCCATGGTGGAGATCTCATTTATGGTATGGCACACCAACATGGGGTGTACCCTTCATGGCCAGGCAAAAGTTGATCCTTTTCTTTCATTATAGACTTGAGGATCATTTCCTCTAATACAATAGATGGTATTTTTGGTACACCCGCAGATTTATAAAGTTGTATTTAAAATCTCACCAGAAAAATGCAGTTCAGTTATCGGAAGAACGATAGATAACCTTGTTCATCACGGAACAGGAAGGAAACAAAAAAATAAAAAGAAAAAAAAGGTGTGGTTTGCTTAAAGTGGCAACCTTAAACCATCAAAGTAAAGTGCACTTCCGAATTTTGTCATGAGATCTAATTTTGGTATCAAAAAATTCTTAAGATTTTGTGAGAATCTATTTTTATATATGATTATAAAATTTTAAGCTCCAAAACAGGTTCAAATCAAGCAAATCTACATCCATATAAAAATCTTAGTGATTGACGGTCCATATAATGTGTTACGAGATATATTATTTTTAAGAATTGAAATATCTTTTTTTCTCCATATCTATATGTTTTGATATCAAGATGATAAATTAGATGTTTTTTCAACATCAAAATAAACTTTTACAAAAGATTTTAAAGGTATACCTTAATTCTATATTTTAAGGTGTTAACCTTGTATAAACTTTTTCCAAGAAAAAATAACAGATTAAGCCCTAAATGCAACGCAATTTGGGATCGTCCATTTCAAGGATTCATTACATATTCCATTGTAAGAGGCCCAAATATATTTGGTGACTATTATAAGTGTTTCCAATATACTAAAACTAATGTTTGCTGCTCCCGCAGGAGCATTATATGTGTTTGTTCCCTTGGGTAAAACTCACGTTAGGGATTGCCTGTTCGACGTAGGAATCACTAGAGTCGTGCCAGATCTGGACGCCGGTGATTCCTGACCAAAAAAAACACCAAAACCACCCATGTCTCCCCATTTTCTGGTTTTCTCTTAATGTTTTTGTTACATGTAATATGGTTCGAATCGGGGGAATCGGAACCAGTATCTTGTCTAGTCGGATACTGTTTTTTATTTTTGAATGATTGCTAGAAACTCTCAGTTTTTCTCTATTGATAACATACTAACAAACCATGAAACAATATCTTTGAAACTAGGATGGTAGAGTTATATGCAGCTCCTCACCCATTTATGGCCGAGGAAAAGAAGCCGGAAACGAAACCGGATATGTGGTAGGGATGAGCACCTGCTACCCTAAACCAGGCTCTGTCAAAGTAAAGGATTGAATCAAGGTATAATGCTACTACAATGCATACTGGGGTCATGGGAATATTCCACATTTTTGTTTCAGAATCAAAAGACAATGTGCATTCCCCTCTCTTAATGTAAGAAACCTACTCTATGCTAGATGGAGGTGTATGTTGTGCATGTGAAAAGTATCTGAAGATTCTGAACTACCTGTACTAGAAAATTGTATTGTCTCATAAAACAGTTCTTATATTAGGTGAATAATTATGACCAAATTAGCTTAAGCAATAATTAAGAGAATTTCATTTGAACCATCAATGAAATTTATTTGAACCATCAATCTGCTTCAACACCGTTTGTTTCGTGCTATCCCGACAGTTTACCTTTTTCGAAAATGTGATATCTGCTAATTGTTTGGTGTGAAATATAGTGAAGTGCTCAGAAAAATCTGAGAAGGCTAACTAATGCCGGAAATTTGCCGCAAAATAATTTGAAAAGTATACAATGAAACTATTTATCTTTAGTACAAGATGTTCACAATTAATCTTGACCATTAAATGTGAAATTAGATGGTTGCTTTTATTCCATTGACCAAGCTCGAACTTCAAAAAAAATTCTAGAAGTTTGTGACACACCAAGCTATCGAATTTTACCTCAGATGGTTGTAAATAATTGTGGCCTCGTTGTATCAAAGGTAAATAGTCTCATTGTGTACAATCCCCAAAATATTATTGTGTACCGTGTTGGATTTATGTGGCTTTATGAGATCTTGTATGAGCATTTTATACATTGGAACATAAATTCAGTGGGAGTGTAGACCTTTTGTAGACCATAATAGGCAATTGTTATTTGCTGATACTCAGACTAGGCTCGAAGAGCTAGGCCAACTGATGTTTGAAAAATCCAAGATACCTGGGCATAGGGATCTACCGAAAAGGTTTTAATAAGTTATCCCTTGATAAGATTGGAATATGCCCAAATGGGAGCCAAGGGACTGTGTGGCTCTTGCATGTGATGAATAGAAGATGGGGCTAAAACCTCATCGTTATATCATTACACGGTATATACATAGATAGCCGTTTTGAGATTTACAAATGAAGATGAAGCGTGTATATGTGAGAGAGATTACTCTAGACACCATAGAGTCATGGTTGCATTATGGTCTGGAAGATCATGACTTTTTTGTTTCTAAGGGAGAACCTGAAATCTATAAACTGAGATTGCGTCCTCTAGTCTATTGTGACTTTAGTAGCCCAATCATGAGCTATTGCAGTGGACTGTGGGTTATGGGAACTGTTGAGTCAGTTTGAGAAAGCTCGACGGATAGTGATTCGCATTTGAAGGTGGAGTGCTCCCATATATTGATAATTTCTTAGATCTAACGGATCTGATTCCCATCAAAATTAATTAATTTCAATTAAATTTATGTTATGTAATTTTTAGAATATTTATTTGATTTTTGTGAATCTTATGATATTTTATTTTTGTTATTTGGATTTATAAATTAAGAGAAATTAATTTTTCAACATTTTAAATAAAATATAAATTTAAAAATTCTAAATATGAAATAACATATTTTCTAAAAATATATAAAACCTCCATAAACTATAGGGCCCAAAATTTAAATACATGTGGATTAGGTGGGGCCACAAGTGGCCACCAAAGGGTAGCACGCCCTACCCATTGACGTATTCTTCTTGGGAAGAATGTTTATCCCTTATTGGCTTATCTTTTGGGTATAGTCATGATTAGGTTGAATATTTGAGATATTTACTAAATCTTTGAGTCAAGATTGGTTGATCCAATAATTAAAAATTGGATATATTAAAATATAAGTTTTTTTTATTTAATAGCAATTTTTATTCAATAATTAAGGATTTGATAAATTAAAATATAAGCTTTCCTTATTTGATGGGAATAGATTTAAAAAATGGAGGATAAGGTTCTAGCTCATCTCTTTAAATCTTGATGGTGGATCAAAGAGATGGGTGGCTCAAATCTCTCACCCCACAAGTCTCTTTAGATCGATGGTTGAGATTTGACCCTATGAATTGAGACAAAATCTATAGTACAAAAACTCTATAAAAGGAGGTCTCCCCATAAGATACGTATTCTCTTCTCTCTCTTTAACAATTCTCTCTCTCTTCCAAAGGGGAGGCATGCCTCAATTTTTTTTAATCTCTCTTCAAGTTGCACCATGTTTTGGTGGTACGCACAACCTCGTTTTGGTGGCACGCACAACCTGTATTCTTTATGGGTCGCAAAGGGTGTAGAAACGAAAAGCAATCCACGAAACAAGAAAGAACATCTGTTCTTTATAGGGTGTATGGTGAACATCTGTTCTTTATAGGGTGTATGGTGATAGACACAACCTCTGTTCTTTATGGGTTGCAAAGGGTGTAGAAATTAAAAGCAATCCACAAAACAAGAAAAAACCTATGTTCTTTATTGGTAGCAAAGGGTATAGAAACGAAAAGCAATCCACGAAACAAGAAAGAATAAACAAACACAAAAGAAAGAAACAACCAACCACAATGCAAAGATATACATGGTCCGGCAAAGTGCCTATGTCCACGGAGATATGAGAACTTCTTTACTGGCAATGGAGAATAAGGTTACAATGGCTCTCTTCCTCACACCTGTCTCTATTTTCGTATTACAAAGAAATCTTCGTTTTTCCCTTAACCCTAAAAGAACTCTCAGATGGTACAAATTACTAAATACCCTGTCGTCCCTTTGACTCCACCTTGGTAAATCTATTTCTTTAGAATACAAGACAGCAATCCTCAACAACGGGGCGGAACCCCTTGCTACTAGATATCTTCCCCTCTCTTCATATTCATCTTTCTAAAATCAAGTTAAGTAGCTTTATCAAGATTAAGCCATTGAGTGGATTTTTGCCATAGTAGGGAAATCAACATACCGATCATTGATCCAGAGTGCCATCGGAAGAAGGATACTCGGCGCTGGTGTACTAAGCCCGGTTGAGGTAATGTACAGCAATTTTACCTTTTTAAATATTTACTTCACTTCTCATAAAGCAATAAAGTCTAGTTTTGTTTCTTGAATAAAAAATTATATTTGAAGATGTAGCAATTGATAACCAATTTTATTTTTATTTTATTTATTTTAAGAGTGGTTTGATTATAATTGGACATTGTAAGTGATCTTGCTGGTGTAGAAATAAAGAATTTTTTAAAATATATATATATACTATATCATAAAGTCCTTTTCACTTTTGCTCTATTATCATAGAGCTTCAACTAGGAGCACATATAACTGTCTTTTAAGTTTGCTGGTTTATGGATTAATATGTAAACATGAAGGAATGGCCTTTAGGTTTCCTGGGTGCAAATATTCATGGGACCATTTTTGTGATGCATCGGATGCTGATCTGTTGGCTGAGCAACAACTATGGGCCTCAACAAGCTTTTAACTGCTCTAATGGAGATGTGTACACTTGGAAAAGCATGTGGAAGGAGTTGGCACGTGTAATGGGTGTTCCATACGTGCCATTTTCAGTTGAATCATTCGACATAAGAAGGGCAATGAGTGATAAGGGATGCTATAGTCTCTGAGAATAGGCTTTGAGGAGATTGAGAACTTTGAATCTTTTCACTTGTTTTTGTTACTTGAGCGTCAGTGTGTGAGTAGCATGAACAAGAGCAAGCTTCATGGGTTTCTAGCTTTTAGGGACCCTTTGAGAGGTGGATTGGAAGACTAAGGGAGCTGAACCTCATCCCAAAGTAGAGAGAGAGATATATATGTTTAATTGATAGATGCGGTTTCTATGAGTCGACTGACACATATGTACATATACGGCGCCCGATTAAAATTCATTTTAGATGTTTTTTTCTTTTTTTTTTCTTTTTTTTTTTTTGTATATTCATCATTCAGGCTAAGATGATCGTGAATATGAAAAGAAAAATAGACTTTTAAATTTTAAAATATAATTTTTTAGTTTTTTTTATGGCCAATACACTTTAAATAGCCTCTATCTTTAGGATGGATGTTTGTAAGTCAATGAGCTCTTGCACCCTTTTACTCGTGAAACAATTTTCCTAAATTGATATTAAAAAAAATAGAGTTGTGAAGATCGGGTGTGGTGCAATCTCTTTTTGTCTCCCCCTATCCAATCTCTAACAAGATTATTGCAATGATTAGGGATGGCAACAAATTGGGTTTGATTGGAACCCAAATTGTATTCAGGTATAAATTTTGGATTCATATACAGATCTATCGGGTCCCAGGTCTAGTCGGATGCATTACCACCCTATCACTATGAGTTTTTTTTTTTTTTTTTTTGCCTTTTTTTTTACCATCTTATACCTTATGACTATGAGCTTCTGTTTTTTTTTTAGCCAATAATATCATAAATTTTGCTAATATTGTGACAATATGAACACCTAAACACGTGCCTAAAGAAACATGAATGCCATCATATACTCTATGACTACGAGTATGGGTTGGGTCTAGCTGAATCCAAACCGGAACCCGAATAATATTCGGGTCCAAAATTGGGACCCATAACCGGACCCGACGACCGGACCCGAGGTCACCTCTGCTCGTCGGGTCCCAAGTCTTCTTATTTTTACTTTTTAAGAAAGAAAGATGGGTTAAATGTATTCGAATTGCTCTACCTATGTTTTCTTACAAATAGGGTCAATTCAAACATCTGTCCAAATCTATCTCCCATTAAAAAATTACAAACCGTTCCAACATTCGTGTTCAAAACAACTTATAGTTTTTTAAGTGAGAGCTAGATTTAGACTAACCCACCCACTTGTAAAAATAGAAATGGAGTGGTTTAGATACCTAATGCCCAAAGTCTTCTCCTACTTATAAGAGACACCCTTGTTAAGTTACTGACTGTCCAAGCTAAAAGTCATCTAGGCAAATCAAAATAGGAAAGGTATACAATGGGATCATTTATTTTTTTGTACAACTCCGTTACAAATAATCTTAACTTTTGGATGTGAAATTGAATGTTTGCATTTATTCCATTGACTAAACATAAATCTCAAAAAAACTTTTTTCGAACTTTATGGCCAACTCAAACTATCATATTTCAAATCGGATGGTTATAAGCAATTGTGACCTCCTTATACAATAAGTAAATGGTCTCATTATATACAATCCCATAAAAAAAACAAAATAGCAGGGCCTTTTATCCCTTATATAAATATGAAAAATGATCCTATAGGACCATCTCCCACCCATATGTATAGGACTCCAAATGATCAACATTAAATTTGACACGGATCTATAAAAAAGTCAAATCCTACACCCATGTAATAACTTTTTTAGATATTCATGTTAATTTTAATAGTGATCATTTAGGGTCCTACATACATAGATGGGGGATGGTCCTAGAGGATCATTACTCTATAAATATACATCTTGTAACAAGATCTATATGTTAGTGAGAAAAATATCAATTATCAATGGTGTTCTTATAAGAACTACCGAGAACTATATTGATAGAATGGGCAGCCTTCATCCGTCGGCTGTTGATTTGGACGGTCTTAGGGAGCTGTTAATACTTTATTTGAAACGACACAGCACCAATAAGGTATTGGTGCTCTATGTGAACTCTTTTACGACACCACCAATAAGGTATGCTTCTGCATACTGTACACTTACTTCATACTTAGAAAATTCAAAACCTTGATACGGATACTTAAGACTCTCCAACTTCTTTACAGAGAATGCAGAAATTCTGAAAAAAAATTGAACCTTGTTAATGCTAATTTTGGTCATTTCAGTAGACATGAGCAATGAGGTAAGTGCATGACACCTCAGCCGTGAAGAGAGACCTTTCGATTTCATCTTGGCGTATCATATGCTCCTATGACTCACAGTAAAGCCAAACGATTTTACACTTTTGTAGGAGCACACTATCCATTTATCCCCACAGTTAAAACCCAAAATAGGAATATTTTTAGAATCGAGATTTGCTACTGCCCTCCACTCATAGATTAACCTCAATAAAGTAATTCCTAATCCCACTCTCCGAGTTTGAAAAGGATAATATATCAAGATTGAATTGAGACCGGCCAATTTTTGACGTGCAAGAGCTAAGTGTTTGAGAACTCAAAACCAAAATTATTTCTTTTCAAGATAATCATCTTGAGGTTTTTAGGTAGTTCCCAAAAGAAAACTATACTATACACAACCATGCATACCATGCAAACGTGTACATCAATATTGAGTATTAAAAAGAATGTTGTTAGTATTCATAAAAAATAAAAATAAAATCAAGTATCCACCCTCTATCCCCAACGATGGGAAGTAATCATTCTTGTTCGTCATATTTTAAAATGGGTGGTTGTAAGTGTGTCACTAACTAGACTCAAAGTTAAAAAACAATTTCTCGAATTTCGTGATATATCCCAAGCCCTCCATTTTTTTAAGATTCAGATCTAGGTATATAAAATTCAAGGCTCTTTCCTTGGAAATTATTCATCTTGTGATTCAATGTAGGCTTTTTGCTTGAGGGAGCAAATGTACAATTTTGCTCCTATGGGAACATGCATTATTGAGTTTATAATCATGAACATTGTTTACTAATATCATAAGATCCATTTTACCTTTTATATAAAAAAAAAAAGTCCTGATCACCCCTAACTATCAAATTTGAAATCGGGAAGTTGAGATTGTACTATTGATTACCCCCAAATCTACTAAAATTTTTGCTCGGTTGTATAGGAGAAATAACACATAGCTATCCAAGTTTAGCTCACCGTAGCTATCCAATTTTCCAGTCATGTGACGCCAATTTCACAAGATCACAGGCATAAATTGTATATAACTATTTAGTTTAGTCTGGTGCTCTATTTTGTTATACCACTTGGATGCCATGCTGCATGATGAAAAAAACAAAAGATGCTAATTATCAGTTAGAGTAATGACACTAGGATATCTTCACATACTCATGTGAGTAGAACACCAAAAAATCACCATTAAATTTTGACATAAATCTCTAGAAAAGTTACGACAAGAGTGTGGGACTTGGGTGAATAGTTTTATTGATAACTTTTTTAGAGATTTGTATCAAAATGTAATGGTGATCCTTTGGGATTGTACTCACAAGAGTGTGGGAGGATCACATATTATCATTACTCTTATCAATTATAATAGTGATAAATAATTAAAATATTAATTAAATAGTTATTACTTTGTTTTGGGTAACCTCTACCCGGTTTTTCAATTAGATCAAGAGTTAGCATTTTTTAAGGTATATCAATGAGGTGATGTTAGTAGTAGAAATGAAACCATAACTTGGTGACTAAAGTGTAGAGGTACTACCACCGCAACCCCAACCTCTATCCCAAATAATTAATTCTTTAAGTATACTTTTCTATAAATTTTCTTTTCCGTTAAAAATATGATAATCACTTATCCAAACATAACATTCTTATAAACAGTTTCCAAGTACATTAATTAAGCGCCAAGTGGTTTGCAAACCACGGTGCTTTCTAAGATAGATATAGGGATGAGAAATGGATCGGGTCGACCCAAAAACTTGATGAGAGTCAACCGGACTGTGTTAAGGTCTGGACCTAAACAATGGACCACTTGACCCTAGTAGACATGGGAAAAGTTTCCATGATTCCCCTACAACATAGAAGTTATATCCTCCCTTTACCATCCAGCCGTTCAAGTTTGATCAAGAGAGTCACTCACCATTTGATTTTAGATTCGACATCTCAAATTATTTTATTTTTAAGTTTTTTTTATATAAATTCTATGAATATGAAATTTGGTATGTACCATCTTCTCATTGGGGTGCACCTATAAAAAATATTAAAAATAATTTTTCAATAAAATATAATGACCAAAATACCCCTTAAAATTTTTAAGGGTATTTTGGTCATTTTATTTTATTGAAAATATTTTTTTTATATTTTTCGCTAGTGCGAGTTTAATGGAGGATTGGACATCCAAAATTTGGTGTCAAATTAGCTTATAGAAAAAAAAATTAAAAAAAAAATATATAGAGACGTGACATTGTGATTGGGGCAATCTTAGCCCTCCATTCATAATGGACGGTTGGATAAAAAGGAGGACAGAACTTCTATACTGTAGGAAAAACATAGAAAGCTTGCCCACTATATATTAATACATGGAGCAAATCTATGAAAATTTTTGAAATTGACAGTCCAAAAATACGTTACAAAATATACTATTTCCAAAACTTGAAATCTATTTTTTTCTCATATCCATGCATCGAGATGATCAGCTTGAAGATATTTGAGCATCAAAACAACCTAGTTTGATTGTTTAGAGCCCTGGCTCTATATAAACTTTTCCCTATAAATAATAGTAACTATAGAGCATAAAATATTCAAAATAATTTTTATTTTTTATTTATTTAGAGGCCAACCCGACCGGACAACGTAGGTCGGATTTGGGTCTGTCCAATTGATTTGGACCCAACACGGGTCCTAGTTGGGTACAGACAAAACTTAAGACCTACCAACCTATTTCCAAGCCTAAATAGACATACTGGCGGGTTGATTTGTGCAACATGCTGCATACTAAGAATAAAAAGCAGAAATAGATAAAGATGTTTTTGTTTTTCCCAACAAAAAAAAAGAAATCTCTCTCGACCGGTTCCTATATAACTCGAAACACGACAGACGTACCCATCTCTCTCTCCTCTTTATCGATGTTGACGACCTTTTGAATACTCCAAAATTGATGTCTCTCTCCACTTTATCGATTTTTACGACTTTCTGTATACTCCAAAATTGACATAGCGAATAGATCCTCTCTCTCTTTCTTGAACGTTCTTTTTCTCTCTCTTGAATCCTCTCTCTTATTTAAATTTAACAATCCCGTTTCTTTTTTAAGAATGGTGAGTATCCAAAATCACCCATCATACAAAAATCTCATATTATGTAGAATTGAGATCGGTATCGATAAGTTTTTTTTAAAAAAATAAAAATCCAAAAAGATTTGAACTGTGGGATATAGCTCTTGGTTTTTGAAATATATGTAACACCGATACGAAGTTTCTTATTTGGTGTGACTCCTAACCCGGATGAAAGAGTAGAGAATTTGTGTGCCCTATTTAAGCCACCATATGAAAAATGTGATTTCCTTTAAAAAAAGATGCAAATTTCCCTATGCATTGACAATGCCTCCCTCCCTTAGAAGGAAGAGAGCTTCTTATGGAGAGAACATCACTGATGTGCCTCTTGTATAATGAAAGTCGGTTTCTTGTAGAGAAGCCAGTTCCCATGGAGATTTTGGGTAGCTTTCCCTTTTAAAGAGAAAAGTCATAGTTGCTCTCAAAGTTCTCCACCGAGCTTGGTTTCTTGTAGAGAAGCCGGTTCCTATAGAGATTTTTTGTAGTTTTCCATTTTAGAGAGAGAAAGTCATGGTTGCTTTTAAAGTTTTCTACCTGGACAATGGAATGGAGATGGTCTCTTTCTAAACAGTGGTTTAGCTGGAGATGGTCTCTTCTTGGATAGGTTTAGCTGAAGATGGTCTCTTCCTGGACAGTAGTTTAGCTGGAGATGGTCTCTTCCTGGACAGTGGTTTAGCTGGAGACGGTCTTGTCCTGGACAGTGGTTTAGCTGTGGAATAGAGATAAAAGGTAGGCGGTTCATGCTGAATGGGAGATCAGGTCTAAAAATGGGTTTGCTCGACTAGCTTTTGTCGAGGATTATAGAGAGCTCTTTGCCCCAAAATCTATGATGTTACTTTCATTGGTATAATAGATTTTAGTTTGCCGTGCCAATTTAGCCCTCTTGGGTGAATCATGTAAATATTTGTGTTATTTTGGTGTGTGTTTTATGCTTTATTTCTCATATTATGGGTCGTGCTCTCTCCTATTTTTTTATCTTGGTGGGGATCCGACATTTGGGATTGTTGTTTTTGCGTCTAAGAGGGTTCTTAAATCTTAACAAGTGGTGTCAGAGTGCATGGTTCAATACAAGGTTAGTGTTTATTCATTCGGTTGAAGAACAACACATGACAAAGTATGCGAACTTTTTATTTAAGTGGAGAAATATGATAGCAAACATTATTTTTAGCAAGAATAATGAAGGAATTTATTTGACAAAAAATGAAAAATTCATAAAAATAGTTTTCCCTTTTAAAAAGAGAAAGTCATGGATCCTGTCAAAGTTCTCCTCCTTGATGGTGGAATGGATATGGTCTCTTCTTTGTACAGTGGTTTAGCTATGGAATAGAGATGAGAGATCGATGGATCGTATTGATCAGGAGAGCGGATCTAAAAAAGTTTACTCGATTGGGTTTTGTCGAAGATTAGATATGTTATGTCCCAAAATCGTATTGATTGGGAGAGTAGGGAGAATTAACTATTTGATATAGAAAGGTAACTCTCTATCTCAAAATCTATTATGTAAATTTTTGTATAGTGGATCTATGATGTAACTTTCATTGGTATAACGGATTTCAATTTGATGTACCCGCCGATATAGCTCTATTGGATGAACACATAAATTTTGTATTCTAATGTGTGTTTTATACTTTATTCTCTCTTTTATTTTGTATTCTAATGTGTGTTTTATACTTTATTATCTCTTCTATTTTGTTTCTAGCTTAATAAATACAACCTTGGTGGGACCAACCCTTTGAGATTCCCAGTTCTTATATCTTGACCTAACTCCAAAATTAATATAGCAAAGCAACCCCTCTCCAGAATGTTCTCTCTCTTATTTGAATATAAGTACATAACAAAGCCATTTCTTGCCTCCCTTTTCTCTCTCTATCTCTATCTCTATCTCTCTCTCTAAATGTAATAGACTCCAAATTTGATGGGTGAATACTTGCAGTTGCATTAGGTGCCATGCCGCTACGCAATCGCTTACGTCTGCTGAAATAAATGGCCAAATAAAAAAATAAAAAAAAACGTCACTTCACAATCTAGAAAGTTGTAGAATTCATACTCTGATTACGTCTCTTTCCAAGATTTCTCTATTTGAAGGACTTAAAAACCCTGAATTTCTTTTAGCACCATTATCCATTCTTTTCCATTGTTTTATTTAGTACCAGTCTATTAGCGCGATGGACGGTAGGAAAATAATAGAAGAATAAAACAATGTTTACAATATTATATTCGGGATTGTGTACAAGGAGACCATTCCGTTATATTATTATAATATGACTAATTTAATAGCATCATCGTTAAACATAACATATTTATGGGAGTTGGTCAATTCCATATATGCAGTGTTCCTAAAATTCTGCTTTTCCTCTCTTCAACTCTCTCGGTAGCCCTAAAATTAGGGTATGGTACGACATGGTCTATGTGATATTTACACTTGAATACTGCATTAGCTCTTTTAAACTGTTCAAATTGAACCTTATTCTAACTCCAAAAAAAAAGGAATCCATCCCTATCTATGAGCCTCAAACTAATTTTTTTTATATTTATTTTTTATTACAATTTGTATTGGGATTAAATAAAAGAAAAGGTTTATATAGAGTCGAGGATCTAAACAATCAAATTAAAACTCACCTCAAAATTTTCACTAGAAGAGGTCTTTTGATGCCCAAATATCCTCAAATTGATCATCTCGATATGAAGATACATAGAAATGAGCAAAAAAAAATAGATTTCAAGTTTTAAAAATAGAACATCTAATAACTCATTATTGGACCGTTGATTTTCAAGATTTGTAAGTTTTTATAAATATACTCGATTTACATTATTTTTGAAGCTTTAAATTTTATAATGAAAGATGAAAATATATTTTAAGGATATTATAAAGATTTTTAGTATTGAAACTATATTTCTCAATACTATTTGAAGATGTGTTTTACTTTGATTGTTTAGAGCCTTTGTTCCGTACAAACCGCACTTTTAAATAAATTAAATAAAATACCCTTAAACCTTTTAAAAGTATTTTGGCAAATTTTATATTAACCTTTTATTTTATTTAGTGCACGCTGTGCAGATGAATCTACACCCAAAGTTTTTTTTTAAAAATAACAACAATCGCTCAGTCTCTACAAGACCATTTGCACGAAAAAAACTAAAAAGGGTAGGTTCGATATTGTATACAGCATAAGTAGTATTTATGTGTCCTCCAGCCTTTAAATTCATCTGTCGAGTCCACAGGTAATACTTCTCCATTGCTGGCCTCAACTTGGAACAGTACACAGCCAGGTAAAACTTCTTTTTGGTTTTTTCTTAACAGTAATGAAATTTAGTTCTATTTGTTTGGATTTTATCGATATTTTATTGTTTGCAAATCAGTTGGCGTCCTTTTTCTTAATTAAAACCACTTTTTATTGCTTAATTCATTTCTTTTTTTCGTTTTTCCTTTCTTGACGAGGAGAGGCGGTGAACCAGAACTGAATGCAACCTGGAATTTGAGTTCTTCCCAAAACCAATTTATCCCTTTTTTCTGGAATTAAATATCCCCATTTATCAACGTTTTTATTTTTTTGGGCGAAATATGATGTATTGTGTCTTTTTCTTTTTTTAGAACTTCTAATTGATTTTATTGAAATTTTTTTGGGGGAAATATGATTTTATTTATGTAGTTTACGTATTTTATTGATGCATTTTTTTACCTTTTTCCATCTATAGATTTCTATATTCTTTTTCTGTGATTCTCTCATGTGTTGGTGAAGATTTACAGTATACTCTGGGGTGTGGCCCGAATAGTTTGTATTGCTCACAACTTTTTGTAATTGACAAACTTATCCAGGAACCGTTTTGCTTTTGAGAACGTATTGATTAGTCCATTTTTAAGCAAAAGAGCTTTTGGGGACATTTATTTTCAGGAGGTAAATTTAGTAAAATGAACTTCTTTTGACAAATGGCATCCCATAAACACAATAAAAATAAAATGAAGTAAAAAAAGTGACAAGTTTTGAACAATTCTCAGGGAATATCAATTATCAGTGATTGAGAAAAAAAAGAAGAGAACTTTCTCAAAAATGAAAAATATCGGCCGAGAGCCGGCTCGCTGTTTCTTTTTGGTGTTTCTTGTACTGAAAAAATGAAAAATAGAAAACCCAATGGAAACAGGTGCGTCTTAGACCCTGATCGGCCACCTATACGCTCCGGGTGACTTGCTTATTTAGCTTCACTATTTACATAACTAGAAGGGTCTTTGTCCTTTTTATTAAAGAGAATTTTAAGAAGATACTTAAAAAAAAAAAAAAAAGAGAGAGATAGAGAACGAAAGAGATGCTTTCCGACCCAGTTTGGTTGGGTTGGACGATTTCCAGCTCATTCCTAATCAGGTCCAAGTCTAAGTGGACCCAGACCCGGCCCGGCTGTACAAACCTGGACCCCAGGTTGGTTCGACATAATGCGATTGTCACCTCATCATATGCAGATTTCTACAGTGCACTTTCCCATATCTAAATTGTAATAGCAATTTATGTAGTTCCATGTCAAGATGGCCCATGAAGGTAGTGTAACTAGAATTATTTGCTTTTGCTAACCACTAGTTATCATTGATACACATGCAGTTTCATATTAAGAAGTATGATGGGTTCCAAATGCTTGCTACTGTCAGTCTTCCTCATACTCATTTCAATCCATGTCTCAGTATCCCTCAAGACCCAGGAACCCAACCTCAAAACCTCTGTCTTTTTATCACCCAAATTTATCCTAGGACATGGTCATGTCCAAAATAAATTTTACTTAAATGTAGACTTTCCAAAGGGCCACATTGCCCTTAAAGAGTTCGACGCAGAGGTGATCGATGAAGCCGGAAATTCCATTCCACTCCATGAAACTTACCTTCACCATTGGGTAGTCATGAGATACTATGGTCTATTAAAGAATGTTTCCAAAGACCCAGAATCTGAGACCGAATTGAAGTCCTTTATATGGGTGAGGAATGGTGGTGTGTGTCAAGAGACACTAGGCCAATACTTTGGCCTCGGATCTGAGACTCGCCATACACGGACGAGCATACCCGACCCGTATGGTATTGAGGTTGGGAATCCTACACTTATTCCTGAGGGGTATGAGGAGAGGTGGTTATTGAACATTCATGCGATCGATACGAGAGGGGTTGAGGACCGAGCTGGGTGCACTGAATGCAGGTGTGATCTTTTTTGTCCATGTTTTTGCTCTCCCTCTATGTTTTTTGTCCTCTCTTATTTCTTATTTCTCAAATTGCTATTTCAATGCAAAGTTCTATGCAGGCAAAGTATACTATAACCCAATGGGCTATGGAGAATACATGGGTGGGTTGTCACTGTTGGATGATATGTTGGATGGTTATGGGAAAGGATAGTAACATGTCAGAATAGGAAATGACACTTTTGATCTGTCCCATTCTCTCCATCACCATCCATCATTTTATTGAACGGTGATGGCCTTATAGACAGTTTTTTACACTTACAAATATCCCATCCATGACCACCAATTATTCGTTCTATCTTGAATAATTATATAAAAAAAGCATATTAACCTGCAAAAGATGACTAATAGACTAGTGAATTCATGTATCCTTTTCATACAAAAGGTTGGCATGACCACTTTATGAATAAAGAGCACCTTCATGCCGTAAGCATCATATCATCCATGTTCCTGTTAATGGCGTGCCCAACCTTCTCCTTATATAGAGGAAATGGATCAAACACATTCATATAGGACTAAAACCACATAGATAACTTCTAAACATGCCCAGAGTAGTAATGACAGATAACATTAAATGAATATTGAGTTTAGATTTTACAAGAGATGCATATTTTGGGATTCAAATTGATTTCCCAATTTGGTGTTTTGGTTAAATATCATCAACTCTTACTTTTTACTTCTATGGGTACTGTAGTAAGGTGATAAAGTTTTACTGATAATTCAGTCTAGAGAATTACAATACGAATGGTACCCAGAACAAATGTAATTCTGCCCAAAAAAGCTGAGCGATATGCATAAAAATGATACACATTCTATGTGGGTAAAAGGTGTTTCCCACAAGTTGAACGATTCAATTCCAAATAAACAAGAAATTGATACTGAATTCCAAACACTACCAATAAAAAAAAAAAAAGATACATAAGCCAAATGCAATCTGTTTTCATCAAGTCTAATAGCGACCTCAAAATGCGAAATCGCCATCATTGATATCTGGTTTTGATCTCGACTTGCCAGTAGTTATTTCAAGGGTTTGGCTTAGTGATTGGGGCGTATTGGCTGGAACAGGATGGTCCAAATTTGGAAATCTCATTTAACTCCACAAAAAAAAGCTGCATCATCATTGTTAAGATGATTTATGACCAACGTATTCTATGTTTTTGTCATCTTTATCAGAATTTTGTTGTATTTTTCAAAAACTGTTTATAGGTTTGCATTAGTTATCAAGAGCAACACAAACATTACTCTGAACCCTATCTATTATATATCATCTTTAGAAGAGGAAAATCTTTTAATCTTTAGTGAAGCTCAGATCATAGAAAGAGAGAAGGTTGAAAATTTTGTGGAATTAATATTTGGATTTCATGTCAAAAGGGAGAATCGGTAACTTTTCAAGACTGAAAATATCTTGCACTTAGAAGTTCACTATATTTCTCATTGACGCTTTACCTGAATAAAATTTAATTGTGCAGGTGTGATCTATATAATGTGACTAAGGATGGTAGAGGAAAGCCTATCAGAGATAATTACAAGGGGGGTTTGAGATGCTGCTACCATGGCACAAAATGCAAGCTCAAGGATGGTTTCAATGGTTTGGGTGCAAGGGGCCTGTACTTGAAATACACTGTAAAATGGGTGGAATGGGATAATAGCATTGTGCCTGTTAAGATTTACATATTTGATGTTACCGATACTGGGGAAAGGATTGCAAATTCAACCCGAACCAATGAGCGAATTGGTTGCCAGGTATATATACCCTTTTCTTCTAATTAGTACTAAAGAGAAAATTTACATTTATTGTGAAGTCACAAACTGAGAATGATATATTCATGTCTGTAGCTCAATTGGTATGTTGAGCATTTTGCCAATGGAAAGACCCTGATCTGAATCACATGAACTTTACAGAAATTAAAATTACTAACTAGTTAACAAACAGTAGGCATTTAATTCTATTTTTTCTAAGAGGCTAAGGTGTTTGTGAATTTCTCTTTTCCAGGAAAGCAAAGTTGCATGGGAGGACTCTACATATTGACATATAGAACTGATTTTAGTAATTGTGCAGGTGGAATATGATGTTCAATCTTGTGGTTCACCCAAGTGCGGTGATGACAGGAAAACCAGTATTGTGATACCACATGGTGGAGATGTTATTTACGGTGTGGCACACCAGCATAGTGGTGGAGTGGGATCTACACTTTTTGGCCAGGTGAAAATCCATTCTTTCTAAGACTTCTTTGTGAACAATATAATAGTCAATATAGGGAAGAAAGGTCTCCAAAAGCATGTTATAGACCTTAGGGCTCGCCGTAGTAACTGGGCTTGGGCAAGGAGTCCCAAGCCGGAGCCTGAGCCAAGTTTTTGAACATTGATTCCTCTACAAGGACAATTAATACCAATATTTTAGAGATACACCTCTGAAAATTATGAAGACCATTCTTCTTCATCTTCATCATGATGGAATCAAATCTCCTTTCAGTCAGAAGGATATCCCTTTCCAGATTGGTTGAGCAACTATCTCCCCGAGTGATTTAAAACTCAAGTCCAACTCAAACTCAGCAGCCTGCCAAGTTCAGATGAAAAACCTTGGGGATGAGTCTAGCCAGTTCCCATGGTCTTTTTAATACCATTGGCTCTACCTGCTATGAACCTTCTCCCTTTCTCTCTCTACCCCATCACCCTCGCCTCCTTTCTCTCTCTACCCAGGACCCTCCTCGCCTCCTTTCTTTCTCTACCCATGACCATCCCCCTCTTTCTATCCTATTACTTTTCTCCCTTTCTCTTTCCACCCCATGAAAATATCCTTTTCTCTCTCTACCCTGTTACCCTCCGCCCTTTCTCTCTTTACTTTTTTCCCTTTCTCCCTTTACACCCATCAACCTCCCCTGTTACCCTTTATTTATAGGAGTAAATAATGGATAATCCCGCTTTCATCTTCTATGGAAATGAGAGTTGATGGGATTAAAAGGAGAAACAAAAGTGATTTACATCTTGGGGAATAAGTGAAAAAGAAAAGAGCACTTTTGAGGAGGGCAAAATAGGGAATAGAGGGTTCTTCGACCGATCTACATCTTTTTCCCTATTTTTTAAGTGCTCCACCAAGTCTCGCTAGGACTGCCATGTCAGTTGCCTGACTCGGACTTGGTACCCTAGCAAGTCCCGTCACTAGTCTATTGTTTAAAACACTGATCTATCGACTTTTGTTGTTGAATTGGTTACATCTTACCAAAGAGCTTCCCTAGTGATACCTTTGAGAGGCTCAGCTTTGATGTCTAAGAAAAATTTTTAGAGGATTCACATGCCTCAACTCGAAGATAGCGTTCGAGTTCTTACTTCATAGCCTAAGCAGCTACTCTTAGCATCACTACTTAGTATTCAATCATTTGCAAAATAAGGATATGAAACTTGGCAAGACATAGGTGAGTCCACTATTTCATTAGGCGGAGAGAGGTACATAAGAAACGTAATTGCCTTATAAGTTCACTGCCCTTCTACATAATCTTTTCTTTTTTCCTTTTTAAATTAAGAAAAAAAGCCGTAAGCTCTAGAATGCCCAGATGGTACTAAGAGAGAGAGAGAGAGATGCCACTTCGAAACTCACAAACCATGCTTTTGATTATAGGATGGCAGAGTTATATGCAATTCCATGCCAACTTATGGGAAGGGAGAAGAGGCAGGAAATGAAGCTGGTTACATTGTAGGGATGAGCACTTGTTATCCTGAACCAGGCTCTGTCAAAGTAAAGGATGGGGAAACATTGACACTGGAATCAAGGTACAGTGGTGCTACAATGCACACTGGTGTCATGGGCCTATTCTACATTTTGGTTGCAGAACCCACCGGCAATTCACTAGCCTCTATTCAAGTAAGGCAGCTTTCTCTCTAAGCTTCATGGATCATTCTTTCACGTTTTGCTTGTTAGAAAAGAAAAAAGAGACAAGAGTAGTGTTTTAACTATTGTAAAAGGTCTTTTGATCATTGCTTAGATGGCGAACTTGTTTTTATCAAAGCAAAAGTAATGTCTATTTTCTAGCGCATACAGTTACAGCACGCTATACACTTATTCCTTGAGCAAAAGACCTGCTTAGGAGGATTGTCATGATTTGGGATTTTGGGACACAAATTAGAATCATTTCAGATGAGTATTTTCAAAAAAATACAAAATAAAAAGTTGCCTATTGAGATCCCAAGCACATTGATCTGACCACCCAATTAGCAGGTTATTTTTCATGCAAATAAAGAGCGATATGAAATTGTTGTTGTCGTCGGTGGTGGTGATGGTGATGGTGCTGCTGCTCTTGTTGTAAGAAAAGAAGACCAAAATGCCTTCTTTCTTTATGTTTGTTAAAATGTTTTACATGCTTTCAATTTGGCTAAGTTATTTGTCATGCTTTCATTTATTTATTTTGCATATTATAATATAAAATTTCAGGAAGTATTTCAAGAATTATCACGTAATCAGGGACTAGGAAAATATGTATTTTTTGTTTGCACAGTGAGAATAATGACCTTTACTTGTTTTTTATGTTTTCCTTAAACTAATTTGAAATAAATAAATTTATTTGCAATTGTGTATATATCAGTCTAAAAGAAAAAATAGATTTAATTCCGATATCTGAACTAATGCTAGATGTGAGTTTTGAACATATGTAGAACGTATAAGTGAAAAAACATATAGAAAATAATAATATAGAGAAAATAATTTTCTTTGACATTTCTAAAGAATTTTTAGAAAATGCATGTTTGTGTAAAATTCCTAGGAAATGATCTCAGTAAGTGGGGCTATCGAATGGCTCATGCGGTCACAAAGCGAATCCAACCTTTGTCCCAGTTCAAATCCAAGACCTGGGTCAGGTCTGGGTTCTGGACCCTTAACCTACTCAGTTAATTCGTCGGATCTGGGTTGAACAGTCCCAGTATGGTTCAAGTCCAGGTCGGATGCTGGGCCGATCAAGTTGGATCCAGATGGAGGGAATCGGAGCCAATCACAACCCTATCAATAAGAATTAATCAAGAATGAGAACTGTAGTCTATATGTATGAGTTGATTAGTATACATTGAGAGCCAACTTCTTCTATTGACTGTTATTGTTTGGTGTTTCTTGATCTTGAATTTCCATTTGCAATTTGCCAACTGTGTCATTGTTTGGTGTTTCTTGATCTTGAATTTCCATTTGCAATTTGCCAACTGTGTCATTGTTTGGTGTTTCTTGATCTTGAATTTCCATTTGCAATTTGCCAACTGTGTCATTGTTTGGTGTTTCCTGATCTTGAATTTCCATTTGCAATTTGCCAACTGTGTCATTGTTTGGTGTTTCCTGATCTTGAATTTCCATTTGCAATTTGCCAACTGTCATTGTTTGGTGTTTCCTGATCTTGAATTTCCATTTGCAATTTGTCAACTCTTCCTAAAACTTTACTCATGACTTTGTACTACAACATTTGCAGGGTGTGCAATCTGTTCAACAAGCAAAATTGAATGTATATTTTCTCACATTTGTTTTGGTTGGAGTGGCTCTAGCCTTGGTTCTTGGGTTTGCTTATGTTCTCAAGACAAAAGAAGAGGAACAAGCTTATGAGTCCATTAATGGCCAGCAGCCCTATGCTCTTGATGCCTAACTCATGGTTTGCTTTAGATATTTGATAGTCAATGCCAAAGTCTCAATATGTAATTAAAAATAATGGAAAGCTTATAGTTGTATACTGCATTGCATGGTCTCAATGAGATGTCTTATTTCTATGAAGCCTTAATGAAAAATAAATAGTTGTGTACTGCATTGGATGGTGTCAATGAGATGTCTTATTTCTATGAAGCCTTTGAATATCTTTTAATTGGCTTAGATTAGTGCAGGTTTCGGAGGGACCCCACGTTGCATTGGCTAGAGGCATATCATGAAAGTTTGGATCATCTATTATATCAATTATTTTAAGTTTTCAATTAAATTATTAATCAATTTTTTATATAGGATGAGATAGCAATTTTCCTTCTTTTCTTTTCTTTTTGTGGAATTTGCAAGTCATTTTTTAGCGGGCTCCCACCTGTTGTATTACAAGTGAAAAAAGGAACTACAACAGAAAGTGATTTGCAGGTGAAGTTGGTTTACAGTGCTTGACATGAGCGTTATGTTACAGGGTCCGAAACGAGTTGTGATGCCCCAAATGGCAAAAGATATACTTATTGGGCCCATAGTGCCCATAGTGGATGTTTTTGAGAGAGAGAGAGAGAGAGAAAGAGGTTGAAGATGTCAGGATTACAGGATCTGGCATGAGTTCTGATACCCAAAAATGGTAAGAGGAAGAACTTAGAATTAGGGCCATAGCGAATGGGTTGAGAGGCAAGGGGATGGAGCAGGGGATTTTATTAAATTCGAAAAAAAAAATTAAGATACCCAAACAACTATGTGAGACGAGGAGGGAAAAAAATCCAAATTGTTCTCATTGTATATCTCATAAACTTGCAATTTTTGAACAATGAGCATTTTCTATTAGACATTTAAACTTATAAATATATGTGAAATAGATAGGTAAATGTAAAATGAATGTCGTATTTACCAATAAACTATCCACGTGTCAGTGATCTGGATCGGGAATAATTAAGTTTTAAAGCACTGTGCCGAAGTATTAAAGTGGACGGCTCCCTTTGCTAAGGTTTGCATGAGAAAAGGCTTAACCTCTTAAAGTGGCATCTCTCTCACCCTCTGCCCTGAGAAAGATGGACCAGCCTAGTTTCGGGCTGCGTTTGGGCACCATGTATGACCTGGGCAGTGCCCAGGTCTAATAGCTCGGGTGCGGCCTGGCTAAAGAAATTCAAGCCAGGCATGGTTCGAGTTGGCATATTGGCTACCTTTCAGCCTCTTGCATGTGGGCTTTGGATCATGCACCCGAGCTATAATTTTTGGACCAAACCCGCTCCAAATTAGCTTGTTTGACTGTCTTTTTTGCCATATGCGTTTAGCCTTCCGGTAAAGCAGGTTTCTAGTTTTGGTTCTGGTGCTGGTTGTCTTACACAACGTTCTACAAATAGTTCGAGCACTGAATCTAATATGGTTTTCTTTTTATTTTTTTTATTTTTTTGGGTAATTCAATGGAGAAGGGAGGCTACTGCCCGTTTTTTCAAGTAGATTTAGGAGTTAGTATTTGTAAGGTATTAAGTAGGGTAGTGTTAGTAGTGGGAATGGAAACCACAACGTAGTGACTAGGATGTGGGGTAGTACCACCACGACTTCAGCTCTATTCTCGAAAAAGTGATAAGTCAAGGGGATTTGAGCCCCTACCCTTTGGTGAGGATTGAGTCAGACACCTCAACATGGGGCTCGGCAATACTTTTTCTTTGGAAAATTCTCCTTTTAGTAAATCCTCCCACTTTCGAAGGAACTGTGAAACATCACCTTGCAGTGTGCCCACAAGATAATCGAAAAATCTATTAGTGGTCTATACAGGATTGTTTGCTATAACAATAGTCATAGATTGTGCCCATTCACTGATAAATTGATTGTATTCAGAGAAGAGAACATCTTTTATATCTAAATATGTTCCAGTTACTGAAACATATTGTTTGTTTAGATCTTCCCATCTGTTATTTACAGTGGGAATTGTTTTTTCAGAGGCTGTAAATGTTTGATGTTTTTCCTTAGTAGCCTGACAGAAGTCTTCTTTCTCTTTTTGAAAATTTTCGAAATTTTCTTTTTGAAAACTTCTCTGGTATTCTTTCCCGTTCTTGGGCCGAATACCTTATGGTTTCAGGGTTAGAATCTAAGTGATCTGGCTCTTCAACTTTTCTTTTTCCTTTAAAATCTGAAGCTGTTTTTTCAGCTTTGTTTTCTAAATCTGATTCTGTATCAGATTCGATTTTTACTTTGAAAACCGAAAAAGACTCATCTTCATCTATGTTTAAGATGAGATGATAATTGTTTTTTTATCATGAGTTTTTCATTTTCAGAAAACAATTTTTGCATACTTTTTTGAAGCTTAGATCTTTCTTCAAAATCAGTTTCTTTGATATACAGGGATTTCCAGTATTCAATGATGTCTTTTATGACTTTGAAATCATTATATTTTTCTTCTAAAGTCAGGATTTCAGTCCCAAAAACTCAGGGTTCAAGTCTATATTATTTATAAATCATAAACTATCTACCTTAGTTTCTACCTTAGAAATCTTTTCCGAAATTTTTTGTTGATTTTTAGAAATATTATTAAACCAGTGGTTGCAAAAATCAAAAAGACTATTTACACTCCTACTAAGATTTGCAAATTTTTTTTTTTTGTTTTTATCTAAATGATATAAATGTTCAAAATTATTTTGATCTAATTTATTTTCTTTAGCTAAGCAATCTATTTCTCCCATGTTGTTTTTCTTGGCACCTAAAGCCCTCTTGTGATAAAAAGTTTCTTTTGAACTAAAGAACTTAAAGTTCGAGAAACCACATACAGGCGGCGTATGGGTTTTAGAAAAACTGAAAGAAATAAAATTTGCCTTGCTTAATAAATAATTTAAATTTAGAATTTGGGTGTGAAATAATTTAAATCTAACTCTTTAAAAAAGATATAAAATTTGCCTTGCTTAAGAAAGATAACTGCACCAAACTTCTAAAAAACAATTTAGAATTTAGGTGTGAAGCAAAAAGAAAGAAAAAGGAATTTTTCAACAAGAAAAAATTTCGTTCGAAAAATGGAAAAAGGGAAAGATATTCAACAAGAAGAAAAAGTATGTTGTTAAAAAAAATAACAGCAAATTAAAGAAATCATACCGTTGATACATCTGCAACGACGACAGCACATAACACCTAATTGTCCCAAAAAAGGGAAAAATTCCAAAAAGATGATCAAAATGCTTGATGACAACAATATTGAAATCTGCTTTGGAGAAGAAATCTTCGAAGATGAAATTGAATTTGAAGTGGTCTTTGAATCTGACAGCGAGTCAGAGAAAGAAGATGAATATATTTTCATGATGCGTTCAGAAGAAAACTCATAAAACAATTATGAGATTTCTGAACAAGTTGTAAAACTCGGTGATATAATTCAAGAAGAATTTTTCATCGATGAGGAAAACATTGAGAAATTAAAAAATCTCATAAGGGAAGAAATCTACAGGATGTTGAAATTCCAATTTTGGAATATCAGCCATTTTGAGCGCTTCAATGGAAACACCACTGCAAGAGCAACTGAAAATGGATATGTAGAAATTTTTATTTTTGATAAAGCAAGATTTCCAAAATGATCAAAAAATTTCCAAAGTTGAGATACATGCACATAGGCATCATTTTGATTGAAATCACAGCACATTTCAGACAGGGAATTGACACACCAATCCTTGTTGTGGTTTTAGACAAAAGATTCAATGAGTCTATTAAAGCAATAATAGGAGGCATTCAATCTAATCTTGTCACTGGAAAGAATTGGTTTAAAATAAAACCAAATTATTTCATTTCTATTCATGATAAAAACATTCAGGATAGTGTGAGAATTATGATTTAGACCAAAAACATTGGCATGAAAAACAAAAACGTTGGCATGAAAGACAACAGTTTCGATCTTGCAATAGAGTGGAAAGCCATTCACGAACTTACAAGCAAAACTAAAACTTCAACAAAAAATATTGATAACAGATTTGTCGAAATTTTCGAACCATGAAATTTTGATAACGAAATCCAACCTCGTTTAATCAACTAGTATCAGAGCTTGTGATAAGACCTTATGCTCAGAGCTTTTAGTTGTTGTTTATATATATGAAGCGAAGTTTGCCATCTCTTTGGTAAGATTTAAATTTCTTTGCTTTTATTTATCCTTACGATGTTCATATTTAGTTTTAATTTGACTTAAATTATTTCTTAAGCAAGGCAAATTTTATTTCTTTCATTTTTTCTAAAACCCATATGCCTGTGTGTGGTTTCTTGAGCTGTCAAAGCCATTTAGTCAGGAGTGCATTTAGGCTGTTTAGTTCAAAAGAAACTTTTTATCACATGAGGGCTTTAGGTGCCAAGAAAAACAACATGGCAGAAATAAATTGCTTAGCTAAAGAAAATAAATTAGATCAAAATAATTTTTTTGTATCATTTAGATAAAAACAAAAAAAAAAGATATTTCAAGTCTTAGTATGAGTGTAAATGGGCTTTTTTATTTTTTTAACCACTGGTTTAAAAATATTTCTAAAAACCAACAAAAAATTTTGGAAAAGATTTCTAAGGTAGATAATTTAGGATCTATAAGTAACGTAGACTTTACCCCTGAGTCAAAAAACTTATTGAAAAATTTTGAACAGTCTTTAAATGAAAATAATGCTTTAAAAAGGCTTATGTACCATGTAAGTCGCTCTATTTTAGGACTGAAATCCTGACTTTAAAAGAAGATTATAATAATTTCAAAGCCATAAAAGACATCCTTGAATACTGGAAATCCCGGTATATCAAAGAAACTGATTTTGAAGAAAGATCTAAGCTTCAAAAAAGTATGCAAGAATTGTTTTCTGAAAATGAAAAACTCATGATAAAAAACAATTACCATCTCATCTTAAACATAGATGAAGATGTGTCTTTTTCGGTTTTCAAAGTAAAAATCAAATCTGATACAGAATTAGATTTAGAAAACAGAGCTGAGAAACAGCTTCAGATTTAAAAGGAAAAAGAAGGTTGAAGAGTCAGATCACTTGGATTCTGACCCTGAAATCAGAGGGTATTTGGCTCAAGAACGAGGAAGAATACCAGAGAAGTTTTTCAAAAAGAATATTTCGAAAATTTTCAAAAAGAGAAAGAAGATTCTAACAAAGAAAACTTCTGCCAGACTTTGCAGCCTCTGAGAAACCAATTTCCACGGTAAATAACATACGGGATGATCTAAACAAATAACACATTTCAGTAACTGGAACATATTTGGATATAAAAAATGTTCCACTCTTTGAATACAATCATGTTATCAACGAACATGCACAATCCATGTCTATTGTTATAACAAACAATCATGCATGGACCACTGATAGATTTTTCGACTATCTTGTAAGCATACTGCAAGGTGATGTTTCACAATTCCTTCAAATGTGGGAGGATTCACTAAAAGGAGAACTTGCCAAAGAAAAACTCTTTGATAAGAAAAAGAAGCACTGCATTTGATCTAAATCTAAAAGAAGACTCGGATTATTCACTCACAAAGTTAAAACTTTGCAAAATCCAAAGTTTTGAACCTTTCGTAAAAGAATTTAAAAAAATGTACCAAATGTTAGACAATAACAATTTTGATTTTTGGAAAAAAAGAGTTTTTCAACAAACTACATTTTCCATGGGATGAAATTTGTACCGAAAAATATGACAAATATGTTACTGATAACACATCATTAGATACTCTTATAAATACGATCAAATTTGTGTTCTCTACAATAAAAAACCATTACATCGAGGTAAAAGTCGCCAAGCAAGTCAAAAAAGGACTTAGCATAGATGACCGCACCAAACTTCTAAAAAACAATTTAAAATTTGGGTGTGAAGCAAAAAAAAAGAAAAAAAAAATTTCAACAAGAAAAACTTTTGTTAAAAAAAAAAGGAAAAAGGGGAAGATATTCAACAAGAAGAGGCCCAGGCCATTCTCAAAATTTGGGTGAGTCAATGGGGAGATGGCCCCTACCCTTGGTTGGTAATAAGGATAAATGTTTGCTTATGTGCCGTGAGTTTCTCTATTTTTTAGGTACGAGCCCTTGTTAATAAAAGGCAGAGGATTCTAATATCTATACCAACTAGTGTTAGGGATTGGGTTGAATCGATTCGGACTCTATCGATATATATATATATATATATATATATATATATATAATATTAAATTATAAATTTGATTTAAAATCTCCATGATTCTAAAATTGGGCAATGGAAATCAATATATTTTGGCACCAGAAATCAATACATTGCGACCTCAATGTATCAAAAGAAAATGATCTCCTTGTATATATTTTCAAACGCTTTATTAGAGGAGTTTGTTTGGTCTAGTGTTCTAATAATTACCCTTCCACCCATATTAACTTTAAAAACAATACATTTTTGAATTTCTAAAGACTTAGATCTAATCACTCTAAGGAAGGTTGATTTTTTTTTTAAAAAAAAATGTGGTTTGTATAAGGTTGCAACCTTAAACAATCAAAGTAAGGTGCACCTCCAAACTTTTTCATGAGATACAATTTGTTGAAAATTATTAAGATGGTGTGAGAATCTATTTTTATTTATAATTATAAAAGACTCCAAAAATAATTCAAATCAAGCATATATATAAAAGTATGAAAATCTCGAAAATGGACAGTCCAAATAATATGTTGCAAGATGTACAATTTTTAAGAATTGAAATGTTTTTTTTTTGTTTCCTCCTTATCTATACATATCGATGTCGAGATGATCAATTAGCTATTTTTCCAATGTCCAAACAACCTTTTTCAAAGGATTTTAGAGATACGCATTGATTCTACATTTTAAGGTGTCAACCTTACATAAACTTTTTCCTTTTTTCTTTTTTTTTTTTTCTTTTTTTTTAATAGAGGACAATGTTTTTTTCCCCAGCAATATTAATGTTCAAATTCAGCTTTTTCTTCTTTTTAGTTTGATGTGATGAGTAGGAAACATACCAAGGGGTATTTGACAACCCCCCCCCCCCAAAAGAAAAAATCCATCAAAACCCCCCAAAAAAATAAAAACTCAAAATAAAATAAAATAAAATAAAAAGAAAGAAAAGAAAATTTGTGCTGGGTTTGGGACTTCAAGTTTTAAATTCACCATTTCACCTAAAAATACAAGTGTGGTGGATTTGGAACTTGAAGTTCTGAAACTTGGACTAATTCTAAAAATAGCTTTGGAATTTGAACATCTAAAATGTTTTTTCATGCCAAAAATATAAACTTTTTTTAAGGAAAAAAGTTTATATAAGGTTGTAACCTTATATAAACTTTATATAAGGTTGCAACCGTTTTGCTTTTGAAATAGTAAGCTTTCATTAAGATAATACACAAATGTACAAAAGATAAGTGCAAAAACAGAGGAGAACATAAAAGGTAGGTAAAGGAAAAAGAGAGGGTTAGAGAAAAACAAGAGAAGGGAAGGGAAGAGAGAAAGATAAGAGGCTTAAAGAAGAGCGCCCTCTTTCGCTAGACGGTCAGCCTCATAATTCTTTTCTTTAAAAACATGTTGAAAAGTATAGAGAAAGGTTTTTATACTTCTCCTACAACATAGAAGATCTATGCTTCCCTACCATCCAGCCGTCCAATTTTGATGAAGAGAGCTACTTACCGTTTGATCTTAGATCCTACGTTTCAAAGTATTTTATTTTTATTTTTTTTATAGAAATTGTATGAATATGAAATTTGATATGTGCCATCTTCTCATTGGTACACACCTATAAAAAATATTAAAAATAATTTTTTGATAAAATATAATGATCAAAATACCCCTTGAATCTTTTAGGGTATTTTGGTCATTTTATTTTATCGAAAATATTTTTTTAACATTTTTCTCTAGTGCAAGTTTAATAGAGGATTGGACGTCCAAAATTTGTTATTAAGAAAGTTTATAGAAAAAAAAATTAAAAATAAAATAGTGTGGAGACGTCATATTGTGATTGGGGCAATCTTAGCCTTCCATTCAAAATGGACAGTTGGATAAGGGGAATTATATAAGTATTATGCAGTAGGAGAAACATAGAAAACTTGCCCTTAAAGTGCACCTAAGAAATATATCGTAAACAGCTGTTTCGAAGTCGAAAAATAATCTAATGTGATCATCGCGATATAGAGATGTGTGAACATGAAAAACAGAAGATTTTGAGTTCCAAAAATAGTGCATCTTGTAATACATTATCAAGATTGTTTATTTTTAATATTATCATCTATTTCTAGATCTAACTTGATTTGAGCCATCTTTGGAATCTAAAATTTTATAATTAGAGATGAATTTAGATTCTTAGGCCATCCCGATAATCTTTGACACCAAAATTGTAGTTTGCAATAAAAATTGGTGGTGCTCCTTACTTGGATTGTTTAAGGTTGCAACCTATTGCAAACCACATGAAAAAGTCTAAACGACCTAGCCCACCTCAAAAATTTCATTAGAGGAAGTTGTTTTGATGCCCAAATATCCTCAAATTGATTATCTCGACATCAAGATGCATGGACGTGAGGAAAAAATGTATTTCAAGTTTAGGAAATAGTGCATCTTATAACGCAATTTTGGATCGTTAATTTTCAAGATTTCATAGATCTGCTCGATCTATACTATTTTTTAAGCTTTAAATTTTAGAATTAAATATGAAAATATATTTTAAGACTCTCACAAATATTTTCAGTATTAAAACTACATTTATCGACACTAGTTGAAGATGCACTTTACTTTGATTGCTTAGAGCCTCGACTCTCTACAAATCACATCCTTTTTAAAATTTTCAATCTTCTATAGGAACTTTTCTTTTGTAATTTCTCATAAATAAAAATTTTAAAACATATTTTCCTTGAAAGCTTTGTTGCCATTTCCTCTGTTGCTCTCTCTTCCCTGATCTATGATTTTTAATCTTATAATTTTACATTTCTTGTGTCTAATATTATGCACTTACACATTCTCCATTCCCTTTATGCTATTTATCATATAAATGACCAAGTCAATGAAGAAAAAGAAAATTTTAATTTGTACCGGAAATCATACGGTTAAAAAATCATTTAGTGTTCTTTTGGATAATGGAATGCGAAAATTTGAAAAGATAAGTATATGATAGATCATTCATCTTTGATAGAAAGAAGTCACAATCAATTGTGTTCGTTTGATATGAAATCGAGCAACTAGAGGTGCCTCATCAATTGAGCTCAAAGTGGCAAAAAAAAAAAAAAAAAAAAACTTCGTTGTGAGTGATTGAGACCTTGTCTTATGGTCAATAATTGCAACTTTAGAAGATCTCTTTTTCGTATACTATATGAAGCTAATCGCGGTCAAACCTTAAGCTTTTCCTTCAGCAAAATTTGTCCTTTAGTAGTGGTGAAAACAAAAGTTTTATAGCATGCAGTTGGTGAGGGAAGTTTATCAAAATACACCCAAGAAATGAACCATTTATTATTAAAAAAATATGTGATGAATTCATTTACTTCTGATAAAAAAAAGCCATAATTATTATTGACCATCAGATACAAAGCACCTTTGATCAAGCAAGACATATCAAACTTGATTCACTGGGGAGAAGATTTTGGATTAGTATTTCCCATGTTTGTTGAATGCGAAAGTGCTTCGTTATTTTAGAAGGTGTAACTTACCACAACTTCCAAAACAACGTAAATTTATGCTGCAATTTGGAAACCACAGATTCCATGGTACCCAATAGAAATCACCATTGCAAAAGTTGGTGGAAGAGGTGGCTTTGGAAGCTGCTTCTTAAATCTAGCTCATAGATGGATTTTGGATCCAAATTTTTTTGGGGATCATTAATCTCAACTATAATCATGACTTGAGAAAAATTTAATGTAAAAAAATATTTCTGCAATGATCTTCTATACAGTCTATTATATTTCTCTCTCTCTCTTTTTCTTCTTTTTTTAATCATTCCACCCATTTTATTTTTTATTGAAGGCATTATTTTTTCACATCCATTTTAGATATAAACACCTAATACCAATCCAAGTCCTTGACGCATAAAATACTTTTCCAAATACTTGACGCATAAAATATTTTTCCAAATTTAATTGGACAATAGTTTTTTAGGGTAATTAAGTGGGAAAAACAACTAACTCCTACCCATTGTTTTCAAATAGTTTATAGTTAGTTCTAGTAGAATAAGATTAGCTTTTTCTTGCAGGACTTGATAAATATTGTTTATAGAATAGGAATGGTCAAACCCAAGAAAAATCTTCGCCTTTTGGAGTCATGCATAATATTTCACAGGATCTTTGGGTTGAAATCATGCATAGTATTTTGTTTAAAAATAAACTAAATAGCTTTAAAATTCATTTTGAGTTTTTTAGGGCTTGGACAAATTCTCCACCAAATCAAAGATATACAATGACTGAAATGGCTGACTCAATTCTTTTTTCTAATTTACAGATGTTTTGAATTCAATCTTCCATTAAAAAAAAAATTTTGAACGTCATGATGAGATCTAGCGAGGAAACTTCATTTTTTTCTTATATATGTATACAGAGAAAAAGCACCATACGCAGCATCGCATATTGAGGGATGGAACGCCAACGGATGGGATTATGCTTTGCCAATCGTAGGGTCAAAACTCGTGCTCTACCATTTTGAATCAAAGGCCAAAAGGCGTGACACATCTTCAAAAGGGGCATGACATGTGATGTTAAAATGTACAAACATACAAAAGGACGGGCTCGACATCTCTTCAAAATTGAACACTCTCTCTCTTTCTAACAAAACATCCTCAATTTCCTCTCTCTCTCTCTCTCTCTCAGGTCACATTTTCTCATTCTCTCTCTACTGCATCACTTGTTCTCCCTGTCTCTCTCTAACTCTCTCTCTCTCTAACAGGCCACTTTTCTTTCTCACTGTCTTCATCTTTTATGTGACTGTTAAACTCTTCCCTTTCTCTCTCTGCTCGCTTCTGTAGTTCTAGCCACACGATAATTTAAACTTATTAGGTAAAGAAATACAATAAGTTACCAGGGAGCGAGGTAGTAATTTCTCATATCCAAAAAAAACCTATGGATACTTAAAAATATATAGTTGTAGTGCCGTTATTGCGACTTTTGCTACCTTTTTTAGTATTGCATCAAATAATTATGTTGAATTCCATGCGGTCAAAATAGGCATTGATCCTGCCCTTGCCCTTGAACTCAATTGTTTTGCACTACAACTTGAAAGCGATTCATCACTACTTGTGAATGCTATTCAAGGGCGATGGACACTCCACACAGTTGTAGCCAATTGCCGTCACAAACACTTAGATCATATATGGAACATTTCCCACATCTACCGCGAAGCCAACGTGGTAGCCAATATACTTGCCAAGAAGGGGGTATATCTCTATGTTGTTGCAGTTTGGCGTTATAGACCGCCCGACTTAATTTTTTTGTTTTTACTTTATAATTTGGCTAAATGATAGAGCTTAACACTATGATTTGCATCGTCTTTAATTTTATTTAATAAGAATAAAGTAGGGGGCCTTTTCACCAACTTACTTCCCCAAAAACAACTAAGCTTGTAAGTACCTCAATTTCTTTTTCTTGAGGTAATTTAATAGGGAAGATAGTACCCTATCCATTTTTTTTCAAATAGTTTTAGTTTTTTTTTAAAGTGATAGTAGGGTAGTATGAGTAGGGTCTTTTTTTCAAATAATTTAAAAATTATTATTTTTTAAAAGGTATTAGTAGGGTGTGTCCGTGTGAATACAAACCACAATGTGGTGATTAAGGTGTGGGGTGCTACCACTACAACCCAGCCTTTCTCCTAAAATACTTCAATCAAACCACCCAAAAATTGGATGTTTTGCATTTGAGCTTAGGATTCTTTTGGGAGAAATCTTCATAAGTTGCTATATTTAAAATAGAGTAATAATCTTATGAGACCCTCCCACATCGATGTGTGTAGGACTTTAAAGGATCATCATTAAATGTGGTGCAAATCTCTAGAAAAATTATGATATGAGTGTGAGACTTGATTTTTCTAGAGATCTGTATCAAATTTAGTGGTGATTCTTTAGAGTCCTGCACACATGGGTGTGGGAGGGTCTCACAAGGTCATTTTCTTTTAAAATATGCCTTAACTTTTACATTTTATACTAAAGTTCTTTCCTTTTTCTTTTTCATTTTTCGTAAAACTACCCCGGATACTGGGCACTTGGCCCGAGCTCCAAAATGTGGGCCAGCATTCCGAGGTAAAATGAATGTAGGTCCAACGTAAAGCTCATGCCTCGACTTCGATGATTCGACACTTATTTTTTTGTATTTACACCATTAAAAGTGGAATCTTTTTTTCCTTGGGGGTTATTCAACAGCAGAATTCGAACTTGAGATGTAACACTACTGAACTTCAGCTGCTAACCTCTCAAGCCCAAACCCATTCCCACTTTGGTTCACTCCTCCCTCTCTCCTACCCACCTTAGGGCAAATCCAAAGTTCATGTTGACACTCCACGTTTTGGGTATACCTGAGCTTCAAATCAGGTTCGCACATCGAGTGTTGACTGGAATCTAGAAAGTTGCGGCAGATCCAGAATGTGGAGTGTTCACTGCAATCTAGAAATTTGTGGCAGATCCAGAACGTGGTTCCCTACTTGAAGCACAAGTTGAGTTGGGCTGACCCGCACTTTGCAGCTCTGTAGCAAATCCAAAGTGTCCGCTGGCAATTTAGAGCCTTGTGGCAAATCCAAAGTGTGGGTCGCCCTGCAAATCCAGATCGTGGGTCTTTAGCACTTTGTGAGTCTTAAAGATACTGGCAGACAAAGTTTTAGGTGAGAGAGTCAGACTAAGCACATTATCTTTCGGCATTTCAAAATCCAAGTTTGAAATTTGTGTTTTTGGGAGGCAAAATCACATAATAGAAATATAATTTTATGACGCATTCAAAATCTCATATAAAATTCCCAAGTTATTGAATCACATATAAAAATAGCATCTTCATTCATAGTCAAAATTACATATGAACATACCATTTTAATGCGATCGAAACACTAAAGAGAAATCTCCAAGCAACATTCAAAAATAAATAAAAAAAACCAAAAAATAAAGAAAGAAAGAATTTTCATGCACAGGGAAACCCACTGGTGTGGGATTGATATTTTCAAGAAAAACAGTGACATTTAAGATAGTGGTCCTCTTTATAAAGGGAAGTGAGGGTCTCTCCATAGGAGGGTCACATAGCTTACCAGGTAAAGTTCATCTCCAAGCAGTGTTATGCACACGGTGGGTATGGTATATACAATATAGTAAACATATTAGTTATCACCACCATCCATTCTCATCTACGAAGGCCGAGATGAGTTTTTGTGCCCCTTGAAGTTCAGGTTACCCGTCAGAGGACACCCAATTCTCTCCTTCTTGGGGTGCCATCGGGCCGGGCTGGGCCTGGCTGGCTGAAGGAATGCAAGTCGGTCTTGGGCAGCCCTATCAGGCCCTCAGTCTGACATTCTGACTTGGCATAAAAGCCTGCAAATTGTCGGGTCAAGCTTGGTCATGCCCATATCCAGCCTATCGGCAGACCTACATAGGATTGCGAATCAGGCCGGGCCAGTCAGCAGGCTACCGGTGTGGGCTTAAGTTTCAGGCCGGGATCCCCCATAATCCTGCTAGAACTATGGGTCACACTCGGACCTGGCCTGGTCTGCAAATTTCGGGCCCAAGCTAGGGCCAAGTTTAGCTATTAAAAAATCAAGCCATCCATGAGCCGACCCTGGCCTGGCCCAAGCCCGTTCCATTGGCAGCCCCATCTCCACTATTCATTGATGGAGATGGACGGTAGATAGGCTGGTATATAGCATATGGATCGAAGTGACCCCAATTTCACATGATGATAGCCATATTTAGTGTTACGAAAATGTTTGCTATGCAATACCTTCTCATTTGCATATGGCATTCATACACTTGCATCTCATAATGTCCATATAATTTGAATGTTTTACTCTAGCCAACATCTAATGCATATTAAAATTCATGCAGTTTCATAGCAATATACATATGATGATGGCTTTCAAGCGATGGCTACTACTACCACTCTTGTTACTTTTATCAGTCCAAGCCTCTGCAGCCATTTACACAAAACCCCAAGAAGCCAAGGTTCAATCTTCAGTCTTTCTATCACCCAAATTCATTTTAACACCCGGATTAGCAAACAACACAGTTTACCTTGATATCGATTTCCCGAAGGGCCACATCGCCGTCAAAGATTTCATTGCAGAGTTGGTCGATGAAGACGGAAATTCGGTTCCCCTCTATGAGACTTACCTTCACCATTGGATTGTTTTTAGGTACTTTGTTAGGGAAGATGATAAGAATGGGAGTTCCATAGTGGTGGCTAGGAATGATGGTGTTTGCCAAGATGGTGCACTTGATTTCTACTTTGGCCTAGGAGCTGAGTCACGCAAAACGCGTACCTGGCTGCCTGACCCATATGGGATTCAGGTCGGGGATCCGGACAAGATTCCAAGTGGGCGTGATGAGAAATGGGCATTGAATGTTCACGCAATCGATACAAGGGGGGTTGAGGACCGGTTCGGGTGCACAGAATGCAGGTGTGACCCTTCTCTTTATGTTCCTTTTTCTTAGAAATTCTTTGGTTATAGTAAATATATCAGCAAATAACAGCCATTATATGAATTTACCAGTCACTATGTAGGTGATAACGATTCTCTATAGGGATTGTCTATAATGAGACTATTTATTTGTTACATGGAGGTCACAATCATTCTCGTCCCTTAATTTCAAAATGGGTGGTTGTTTGAGTGTCATTGAATATCACAAAGTTTCAAAAAAACAAATTCTCAGATTTTGGGACTTACCTCAAGCCATCCAATTTGATATCTAATGAGTGGGAATAGTTGTGACCTCTATATACAAATGATAAATGGTATCTTTATAGACAATCCCTTATCTATAACATAGGTCCTTTTAATTATAATGGGCTATAACAGTCTTTTAAAACCTCGCCACAGTCCATTGGGGCATCACTATCTGACATAATGATGCAGGGTTACAAGAATTTACCATGTATCCTTCATTACCATGGACAGTGGGACCCTATAGACTATGATTTTAATAGTCCATTGAACTATAAACTTTTCCTTCTTTTTTTTTGCCACTTCTTGCATTGACACTAATTCAATGGAGATTAACAAGGAAGAAATTATTAATGCAGGTGTGATCTGTTTAATGTGACCAAGGATAGCAATGGAAGGCCTATCAGAGATAATTATTTAGGAGGCTTGAGTTGTTGTTATGATGGGACAAGATGCAAGAGAAACGAAGGTTTGAAATGGTTGGGTGCAAGGGGATTGCACCTGAAATATACAGTAAAATGGGTGGAATGGGATCAGAGCATTGTCCCTGTTAAAATTTACATTTTTGATGTTACTGATACCGGGGAAAGGAGGAACTCAACCTCAAGCCAAGGTTTAATTGGTTGTCAGGTATACATGTGTCATTTTTTTCAATCCCAGTAAGCACTTAAAAATAGTGATCCAAGTATCACATTTACAACTCGGAATCACCCGAGTTGGATTGGATCAGGAGGCTAACAATTGCAGGTTAGAAAACTTAAAGAGTTTTATCTGATTTTTCTTTTTCTTTATTTGTTTTTGTTAAATGCACATTTTTAAACGGAATAGAGTGGTGGACCGGTGATTCCCCATACGTATTGATGAGAATTCTTATGTTCCATTCCCTTCATTGTCAAAGTTTTCTGTAGAGTTGCCTTGAGAATATTTCCTTTGGAAATTTAAGAGAATTTTGGTTTAATTTGGTATGTTGGGTGCAGGTGGAGTATGATGTTCTTCAATCTTGCAGTGAACCCAAGTGCATAGACAACAAGAAAGTGAGCATTGTGATGCCCAATGGAGGAAATGTTATTTATGGGGCAGCTCACCTGCATAGGGGTGGAGCAGGATCTACCCTTTATGGCCAGGTAAAGTTTGATTCTTATCATCAGTTAGAGCTAAGCACCAATTTCTCTAATATCCTTCATGATTCAGCAGCTCATTTGCTTTATGTATGCAGTAACGTCAAGACGTACTAACTTTTTGATTGTTAACTTTAGACAAAATCATGTGTGCCTATATATATATATATATATATATATATATATAATTTTTTGATTGTTAACTTTAGACAAATCGTGTGTGCCAATATATGTATATATATAACTTTTTGATCGTTAACTCTTGACAAAACTATATCTGTCTATATGGGAAAAGTTTATATAGAGCCGAGGCTCTAAACCATCAAATTAGTGCCACCTCAAAAATTCACTAGAAGAGGTTCTTTTGATTCCTAAATATCCTCAAATTGATCATCTCGATATCAAGATGCACGGGCATGAGAAAAAAATAGATTTTAAGTTCTGGAAATAGGATATTTTGTAACGTATTTTTGGACCGTCAATTTTCAAGATTCCAAGTTTTCATAGATTTGTCGATGTACACTATTTTTGAAGCTTTAAACTATATAAATAAAGATGAAAATATGTTTTAAGGCTATCACAAAGATTTCCAGTATTGAAACCACATTTCTCGACACTATTTGAAGGTAGGCTCTAATTTGATTATTTAGAATATATCTATGTGTGTATGAAATGATGTTGTGCGTCCAGGTGCATACTATTACAACGCCCACAACCCAGATTGAATATGGGCCTATCTGACAATCACGAATGTTCGATAGTGTTTGAATTTTAATTTTTTCCTATAAATCCAAATCACTTGAAATTTAGTCGTGTGTTCTTAAAAAATAGGTGAATCTAGAAAAAAATATCAAAAAACAATTTTACATGAAATACATTGACCAAAATACCCCTGAAAAGTTTTGGGGGTATTTTGGTCAATTTGTTTTTTGTGAATTATTTTTTTAATATTTTTTTAGCTGCGCCTTGTTGAGAAGAACACAAGCCAAAAATTTCAAGTGATTTAGATTTGCAGAAAAAACAATTAAAATTCAAACACTATCAGACATCCGTGATGATCAGATTGGCCACAGAATGGCCCAGATTCAATCTGAGCCATTCGCATATGGGCGTATAGGTATAGAGCAGGACTCCCGATATATATATATATATATATATATATATATATATATGAAAAAGCTGAGATTAGCCCATATGAACATATGAGCCCAACGGCCCAGATTGAATCTGGGCTGATCTGACAATCACAGATGTCCGGTAGTACTTGAATTTTATTGTTTTTTTTTTACAAATCCAAATTACTTGAAATTGTAGATGTGTGTTCTCATCATTAAGGCATACGTAATAAAAATATAAAAAATAATTATTCGCAAAAATAATGACAAAAATACCCCCAAAAAATTTTTGGGGGTATTTTAGTCAATTTATTTCATGTAAAATATTTTTTTTCATATTTTTCAAAGATTCATCTATTTTTGATAAACACACATCTAAAATTTCAAACGATTTGGATTTATATAAAAATAAATAAAATTTAAATACTACCAGACATATGTGATCGTCAAATCGGCCCATTGGGCTTATATATTCATATGAGCTAGTGAGCTAATCCCAGCTTTTTTCCTTATATATATATATATATATATATATATATATATATATATATAGGAAGATGCTACGGTACGCCGATTCATTTACCGCTACAGTAAATGCCGAACGGCCCAAATTGAATCTAGGTCGATCTGACGATCACGGATGTCCGGTAGTATTTTATTTTTCATTTGTTTTTTAAAAATACGAATGATCTGAAATTTGGAACGTGTATTCATAAAAAATAGGCGAATCTACGAAAAATATCAAAAAAAATATTTTACAGGAAGTAAATTAGCCAAAATGCCCCTGAAAAGTTTCAGGGGTAATCTGGTCAATTTGTTTTTTACGAATTATTATTAGGTGCGCCTCATTAAGATGTACACACACACCAAATTTTAGATCATTTCGATTTATAGAAAAAAATTAAGATTCAAACACTCTTGGATAACCGTGAACGTCAGATCGGCCCAGATTCGATCTGGGCCTTTGGGCGTTTACTGTAGCGGTACGTACATAGGCGTACAGGAACTTTTTCCATATATATATATATATATATATATATATATATATATATATATATATATATATATATATATATATATATATATATGGAAAATGGTGAAATTAACCCACTGCTCATATGTGTTCATATGAGCCTAACAGGCTAGATTGAATCTGGGTCGATCTAACAGTCACGATCTCATTTCGTATTTTAATTTTAAATTTTTTTACAAATTCAAATAATTTTAAATTTTAAGCATGTATTCCACAAAAATAGAAAAATCTAATAAAAATATCAAAAAAATAATTTGTAAAAAATAAATTAACCAAAATACCCCTAAAATATTACAGGGTTATTTTAGTCAATTTAGTTTTTGTGAATTATTTATAAAATATTTTTATTAAGTGCGCCTTGATGAGAATAATGGAATTCTAAAATTTTAGGTTATGTGAATTTGTAGAAAAAAATTTAAAATTTAAACACAAAATGAGGTCGTAATTATCAGATTGGCCCAGATTCAAATTGGGCCGTTGGACTCATATGTTTATATGAACTAGTGGGCTAGTGTCAGCATTTTCTATATATATATATATATATATATATATCACGTCGTGAGTATCAGATCCGCCCAGATTCAATCTAGACCATTGGACTCATGTTTTTATGAGCTAGTGGGCTAATATCAGTATTTTCATATATATATATATATATATATATATATCACTCAATTGAAAACAAGGGCATGCTTTCTATGCTTCCCCTAAGGCATAAAACTTATATACTTCCCCTTATCTAACCGTCAATTATGAATGGAGGGTTGAGATTGCCCTAATCACAATGTCATGTCTCTACACTATTTTATTTTTAATTTTTTTCTATAAACTATTTTTACACCAAATTTTGGATGTACAATCCTCTATTAAACTCGCACTAGCTAAAAATATAAAAAAAAAAAAAGTATTTCTAATCAAATAAAATGATCAAAATACACCTAAAAGTTTCAAGGGGTATTTTGATAATTATATTTTATCAAAAAATTATCTTTAATATTTTTTATAGGTGCGTCCCTATGAGAAGATGGCACGTACCAAATTTCATATTCATAAAATTTGCATAAAAAAAACTAAAAATAAAATACTTTGAAACGTCAAATCTGAAATCAAACGATGAGTGGTTCTCTTGATCAAAATTGGACTGCTGGATGATAGGGAAAGCATAGATCTTCTATACTGTAGGAGAAGTATAGAAACCTTTTCCAAACATTTATGGTAAAGCTCTGTAATAGTTCACTCATATCTCATCATCATCAAAAGTTTGATGAATGGTCACAATTGTCTGATAGAGTTTAAATTTTAAATATTTTTTTATTTGCAGTTATAAGATCGATCTAATTCTAACTACATGATTATTTAAAAATAAATAAATTTTGAGTTCATAAACATCTAAATCTTTCCCTTAAAAAATTGGACGGTTCTAGTGCAATCTTGGGTTTTAGGCATATAGAGAGTGAGAGTTAAAAAAAAATTATTTGAGGTCGTTTGCTAAATTCTAGAGACTACACCTCCAAAAGTTTGAGATAAAAGAGTAACTCTTAAAGAAATAGGAAATCTTTTGCCCGTATAGTTTGTGAAAGGAATGTTTGTCTCAAGCCTCCGTCTTTCCTCCTTCCTCCTTTCAACAACTTTCTCTTAGATTGGTTATGCTTTCCCGCTGCTAAAATTAGGATAACAAATTCAATTTTATTAAATGTCAAATTCAAATATTGAATGGCCTCTAACCATTAAATCCCATTTCTATCATTTTTACAAGTGTACACAAAATCAACTCAACCAAAGTATTTGGCTCTAAATCGAGCTAAGTAATTGAGCCGACTTGGGTACACCTCAAAAAGAGTTAGAAAAGCTAAGACATAGAACTCACCAAAAAATAGTTAAAAGTCAGAAATTTTTTAAAAATAATTAATAGAATCATTAGAAGACTAAGATGAAAAAAATATAAAATATTAGTTATTGATAAAAAAATATGGATTCAAATATTTCAGGAAAGAAAAAGAGAAAAATATGAAAGTTCCCAAATGATCTAAAAAAATAGCAAAATCTTCTAAAAAAAGTATTTCTAACATTATATTAGTGTTTTCTTTTCTTTTTTTCATATTTTTGCATTTTTATATATTTATTTATCATGTATTTGGACTGGTGAGTTGGACTGGAACTCACCTCACCCACCCATAGGCGCTAAGTTACTCGGCCAAGTCCAGGTAGACGGGCACACTGCTTTCTATTATTTCTGTCTCATAAACCACAATGTTGTTTTATCAACCAATTTGAAGCATTAAGTGCATTGTTTTGAAACCAGGATGGTAGAGTTATCTGTGATTCGGTTCCTATTTATGGTCGGGGTAAAGAGGCAGGAGATGAAGCTGGATATGTTGTAGGCATGAGCACTTGCTATCCCGAACCAGGCTCCATGAAGATCAAGGATGGTGAGACTCTGGTGCTCGAATCAACGTACAATTCAGCCACTTTGCACACAGGAGTCATGGGCCTCTTCTACATTCTGGTTGCTTGAATCAATTGAAGATGCTCTCTCTCTCTCTCTCTCTCTCTCTCTCACTTTGTTGGGTGTGTTCGGCTTTGTACTGTTACTCTTTCTTGGTTGGACTGATCTATGTTTAAATAAATTAATGCTTTTACATTAGTTTCTTGCCATAGTTAAGGGTTTCAGTGGACCTGATTAGACTCGACAGGTGTACCTGACCTCAGGTCTAAGTATGGATCCAAATTTTGTCCCGAATACTATTTGGGTCCGGGTCCAGCCAGACCCAACCCAGACCCATAATCATAGAGTATATGATGGCAATCATGTATCTTTAACCGTGCGCTAGGTGTTCATATTCTCACAATATTGATGACATTTACAATATTATTGGTAAAAAAAAGAACTCGTAGTCAAAGGGTATATGATGGTAAAAAAAAAAACAAAAAAAAAACTCATATTTATAGGGTGGCAATGGATTTGACAAGACCCGAGACCTGATGGGTAGACCCGACGGGTCCGGGTCCAAATTTTGGACCCGAATACTATTAGGGTTTGGTTCTAACCGTACGCGACCCGTACAGACCAGTTGCCACCCCTAACCATAATATGTACCGGATATGGTTTTTTTTTTTTTTTTTTTATTTACCAAAATTACATTTTTCAGCGAGTTTTTTGAAAGTTTTATGTGCATATATCACTTTTTCATTTTTCTTATTTCAGATTTGCCACTGGTTGAATGTTGCAAGCATCTGAACGATTTTTTATTTTATTTTTAAATTGCGGTGGTATGTAGGGCTACCTGATAGCCCATATTTGATAGCCTCAATTATGGGTTGAACAGATGTCGCGGGCATCGGACTGCTCTAAGGTTGAGATAGTTCGATGTGTGAACATCGGACACCTCCATACTTATAATTTTTTTTATTTATAAAACTTTTGATCTGGAGGACCGAATTGATTGATCTTTTTCTTTATTTTAAATATAGTCCAATGTTGGAAACATTATTTAACTATTCAAAAATTTAAAAGCAGCAATGAATAACAGATTGACTCATTGGGGCAATTAAAGCATCGGAAATATCCATACACTATTTTTGGTACTTTTTTGCAATAGATTTCTAAATACAATAGATTTCTAAATAGGATCAGCCCTTAGTACTTGGCCGAGTCCTATATAGGGCAAAAAGCCCTAGAAAAATTTAAAAATGCATAAAAATATAATTAAAAAAAAAAGATATTCAAAATAAAATACAATCAAAAGCAAGCTTTAAAAGTTCAAAAATGTATTAAAAATGGATTTAAAATTAATTAATTTATAGGTAGGGACATTTCAAATAACCAAAAAAGGAAAGTATAAAACATAAGGATTATGAAAAATAAACACTCACCAATCTATGCCAAAAAAAAATTCCAAAGCACATATAAAAAATGTATACTATATACCCATATTTTTTTCAACTTTTTATATGCACTGAAATGTACACATAACTCGGATAACCGAGTTCTTCACCTGAGAAATTGGACTCGGACGAGTCCAGTAACATTAGATTTCTACATGAGCAAAGGGGGATGATAAACGAAAGTAACTCATTCACAAGATCTTTCATATGTTGTAAGAGAGCCAAAGCTATTACCAAAGTTTGATACTTGGATAAGGCAGAAATTCCAAATGAAACCCAAATAATGATGTATTATCCACAATACCAAATTACAAAAGAGATCCCAAATGACCAGTTTCCAAAATAGTAGTAGAAAAAACTGCTTATTTCAAAGGATTGTTGAATTTTTAAGGAAAACATTTAGCAAAAGACAAACCCCCCTTTTTAAAATTATGATTTCAAATATCCCCCTAGTCTTGCAAATATCTCATGGAACCTCTCAAAGTAAATAAAAAGAATTATTTTTTTGAGCAATGCGAGTTTTATTAAGATAACGAAAAAGTAAAAGATACCAGGAAAATTAAAAGAAATAAATAAATAACAGGACGAGGCCCCTAGGGGCCAGGGAGGGAGATAGGATCGGAACAGGGGAGACACCATAGCACTGGCTTAGGAAGTTGCCAAGTTAGCCAGTAGGTCTGCGTCCGAATTGAAGCCTCGAGGTACATTCTTGAAGAAGATATTAAAATCGCTCAAGTGAATCAAGATTTCATCCATCAAACTGCTGAGCCGTCAGGGGGTAGAATCCAAAGACAAACACCAATTAATCACATTAGCCGAGTAGCCATCAATAAGCTCATCTTTTTTTTGACACTCTTTATCTTTGACACCCAAATAAAAAAGAACATTTTACACCCTCTTTATCTTTTCCATTGTCCAAATACAGAATTAGCGCTTCTTTTTTGTCATAATCACAATGTTATCTAAATCTTGGAAAAGCACTCCTCTTTTTTTTTTCCTCACCTATGGAGCTCTCCCTGCCTCTCTTTCTAGCAACCCAGAGTACTAAAGTCACGCCCCAAGAATTTACAATATTGATATTCTTGAGATGTGAAAGTCAAAATATATATACATCTCTTGATAGGAAAAATTTACAGTGGTGAATTCTTACAAAGTAACAAAAGAAAGTTTAAGCACAACTACAATATCTTCCAGAGTTGATCCTGACGAGCACTCAAAATGAAACCGTAGTTATCCTAAAAAAAAATGTTTACCATAATTTGATGAGTTTGGCTACTCAGTAAGTGATCATCATAATCCTAAAAATAATCATAGTTGAAAGATATCAATATTTTCAAAAAGGAGATCTATTAACAGAAATGCATTAACAGTTTCACTTTCAAAAATGCATAATTAAGTATAATTCGAATAATTGAAATGCGTATAACATTTTAACGGTAGTACATAATTCAAAAGATTTTACAAAATACCCTACTGACGTCCCAAGTAGGTCACCTATATACCCCATCAGTGTCCTGATGGGTCCACTTAATCCCTATTAGAATTCCAAATAGGTCCACTTAATCCCTGCAGGTCCACTTATACGTCACCGACGTATTGGATGAGTCCACTTAATCCCTACCGGTGTACCGGATAGGTCCACTTATACCTCACTGGCGAACCGGATGAGTGCACTTGCATACTTAAAGTATTTCTAAATCTCTTTAAACATTTGAAAGCAGCAATATCATGTACTCAACATGTCACTGAAATTATTAATATGAATTTCACTGAAACCATTAGTAACAGTCACTTTCAATAACATTTCAAAAATAACCAGTCAAATATTTTTGGCTCAAATTTAAAAAGGTAGCAGTTCGTAAAGACATTCTAGTATAATTGCCAATCTAATATGTATAGAAAAACTTTTATAGAAATCCAAGAATACGGAATTATCACAATTTATGGGATGTCAATTTGCAAATAAACATTCCACAGACAATGCGATAATCAAATGCAAAAATATCATTTTTCAAATAATAAGGCAGTCATTTGCACATGAATTTTACAATGTCTAAATATTCAAAAACAGTAGAAAGAAATCTCACAATTTTACTAAAAGCAGAAATATCACATTTATTTCTAATAATTTTACAGTATCTAAAATTTTCTAACAATAGACAAGAAAAATAAATAAATTTATTTCTAAGAATTTATAGCATTTAAAATTTTTAACATAGATAAAATATCATGACTTTATTAAAAAGAATATTTTTTAAAATAATGAGGTCGCTTGCACATAAAATTTGTCGTGCCTAAAATTCATAATAATAAGCAGAAGTAATTATTTCATTTCATTTTTAAAAAGAACGGATTATTTTTCAAGATAATAAAATCACTTACTTAAAATATTTTAGTATGAGCTTCCGATAAAACTTCGGCTAGAGAGAGGAGCTCACTGTGTTTGTAAGAGGCAGAGCGAAAAAGGAGTTGTTAGACGACGTCTTATCTTTTGTCCTATTTAATTTCTTTAAAACGCCTCTATCTCATGTATGAGGTGTCGCGTAATCGACCGCCTTCAACACCTGAAAACCAAGTCCACTAAGCTTAAACCAAATGAAGGTAAAAGCTTTTGAAAGTAGTGATGGTCCCTAAGGACCATCATGCTCATATGGACCATCACTTCTTAAAAATTTCTTTTTTTTTTCTTCTTTTTTTTTTTGTTATGAAAGTTTAGGATTGTTACAACTAATTTCTCTCTCTCATCTCCATGAACCTCATAAGTAAGTTTAAAGAGGCATTACAAACTCCATTTTTATGATGAGATTATTAGAAAAATAAAAAAGGGTACGTTTTGTAACTTAGACAATGAAAAAGGGGGATACACGACGTTTTTCCAAAATTTAACTATCTAAAAAATTTCAGTTTCCCTCAAAGGTACAAAACCCCATGTTGTTCTGTGCTCCTAGCTGCAATTTAGATGCTGAAAGTTTCACATATTCTATCTCTAGAAGTTAACTATTCTCACAAAAGTTTCGTAAACTTATAGATAAGCAAAGAATGTATTTTGAGTACGTTCACATAGAGTTCACATCAAGTTTATGTAATTAACAAAGGAAATAAAATTCACAATAGAAGTTATTGCTACTTTCTATATTCCTAGAGTATTTGGCATGTCAAAGTAACATAAGAAATAGGCTATGAGCCAAAGGAACCCCATAATTTTTTTGGGATGTTATCTTAATTATTTTTCAGTAATATTATTACTTATCTTTAAACATGCGCCATTAGAGAAGGTAAGAAAGATGAGTGGCATATCAAGGGCAATAAGAATCATAATATCATGTGGTTATACAAGCAACACAATTCTTATTGTCTAATCACTCATATCTCATGTTTGTCACCACACACATCTCACCATTTTGCCTCCTTGAGTTATTATCATCCACACATTGTAAACAAAATCATAGGTATTACATTTTCAATTAGTACATGATGCACCCCTCATACATGAGATGTGAGTTTCATAATTTTGTTTTATCGTATACGTAATTCCTTAATTTTTTCTATTTCCACTGCCCAATGTCTTATTCAATGTATTTAAATTAGAATTATTGGAGGATGCACAATGTCTAGTTGCAAGTATTTATATTTGAAATATTGGAGGAGACTGATATGGAAAAGGTAAGATATCTAATTGTATATATATTTTTTTATGTGTTTCAATTGTCATGCACCCATTCAACTTGAACACATAATTACCTTAAAAAAAAAAAAAAAAAAAGCTATATGTTTATAAAAAAATCACACAATTTTAATCAAATTATTTGATTTTGATTCAAATTAATTGTTTTAAATATCATAATAATCATATCCATCATGATTAGCCTAATAATTGTTTATATTAGTGAATTGTATGTCTTTTCTTTTTCAATGTTATTGTAATTAATATGGTAATAAACATCATACCTATTTTAGTTTAAATTTTAAGGAAATAATACAAACTTTTAAGGGTTATGCTATTTTGTATAATTTAGAACTTCTTTGGTAAGCTTTTGTATAATATAATAAAATTAAGCTGATCATGGAAAGTTGATTTCAGATAAACAACTTAAAGATACCTTATGCAATAACTCTGAAGAAAGATAACCAACTCAAAGATGCCGTGTGAAATAAAACTGCAAGTGTGAAAAAATGGCTTGAATCACCGACAAAAAATTAAAGAATCATTAATTTCCTAATAGAAAATTCTGAAAACTGTTGAATCATCACCAAAATAAAACAATGTCGATTTCTTAATGGAAATTGGAGAATGCTCATTTGTTGAGAGAAGTAGGAAAGATTAAGTTCACAACAAAAATGGAAGATTTAGGTATGGAGCAAAAATTATGGTAAAAATTGGAGAATGCTCATTTGTTGAGAGAAGTAGGAAAGATTAAGTTCACAACAAAAATGGAAGATTTAGGTATGGAGCAAAAATTATGGTAAAGTTTATAGTCGAGTGCAACAAGTTGGAATGAAGTCTGATGAACACATAATTTTTCAAATATTTGTAAACTTCAAAGGATGAGAAATACCGAGAGTATTGTTTAAACGAAAAAATTACTTATTTTATAGGGCCAATGTTTAAATAATGACTTCAATAAAATAAAAGGTACTAATATGTACTTTTAAATTTGTTAAATACAAAAAAAATTCTTTTATTTTTATGAATGAAAAAAAAAATTTATTTTGAACCAATCAGCATTATTTCTTTTATATTGTAACTTTTGGTATTATTTTGTACTCCCTTTACTTCTTTTATAGAAGAACACTAATATGTATTTTTTATTTCTTAAATGCAAAAAAAAAATTTCATTTATGTGAAAGGCCAAAAAAAATTTGTACTTTTTTGGTATTATTTTATACTCCCTGGAAAAAAAAAAGCTTTCGAGAATGAATATAAGAGAATTTGGTATTATTTTATACTCCTTTCGAAAAAAAGCTTTCGAGAATGAATATAAGAGAATTTGGGGATGTTTGAACTTAATCGAACTCATGCTAGTAGTGCGCATAGACATATCATAGCCATATAAGCCAGAATGAATTTGGAATAGAGCCACATGAATTAGTTGTGAATACATTACTGTGACGACCCAGATTTTTTTCGACCTATAAGAGTGTACGGCGAAGAGAAGAAGATAAAGTGTGTACGGTGGTGAAAAAGTACGCACAGCGATGAAGAGAGAAGAACAAGAGAACGTGCGCACGGCGGTGAGAAAGTATACACGACGGTTAAGAAAGAAGAAGAAAAGAAAGTGCGTATGGCGGTGAAGAGAGAAGAAGAATAAGAGCACACGACAGTGAGAAAGCGCACGGCAGTGGGAGAGGGCGTGCATCAGAGTGAACACGCGGCAATGTGAGATGTGGGCCGTCGGGTGCAGCTTTATGGGGTGGTTCAGGGGACTTTCTCTTATTTTCTCTCATATTTATGAACCATTTATCCCTTACTTGTTAATTAATTTGTGTGGCATGTGTATGCCACTTGTCAAGTGTATGCCATGTGTAGGTCTCGTGATGCCACTTGTTGCATGCTACCTCTTTCCTTTTTCTATTTATTTCGCCCCTTCACACGTTTCTAGAGAGTTTTGCTCTCTCTCAACCATGTTTTTTTACCTTAGAGCCTCAAGCTTAAGACCTTCCATTAAAAGCTTGACCTTGGAGAAATACTGTGTAGGGGAACTTCAAGTGAGTAGATTCACTTCTATGATCTCATCATCCATGTTTTTTTCTTTTTCTATTTATTTCGTCCCTTCATACCGCTTTCAAGAGTTTTGCTCTCGATCTCAGCCATGTTTTTTACCCTTAGAGCCTCTAGCTTAAGACCCTCTATTAAAAGGGTGACCTTGGAGAAATACTGTGTAGGGAACCTCAAATGAGTAGATTCACTTCCTTACTCGCATGATGCATGTTTTTGTTGATTCATCCAAATATGAAATCATGTGTGTGAATGTAAGTATGAGCACGAATGTGCATTGCATGAGGCTTAAGTTTAGTTATGGATGAAATATCACTATGCATGTGGTTGTATGTTACAAAACTATGCTAGAAGAGGGCCCTGTTTTCTAGAAAAATTTGGCCTTCATTACGTGACGATTTGGGGTAATGAAATTATTTTGTTGGTCATGAAAAGTTATAAATCGAGAAATATGTGAGTCTAATATGAAATTAAAGAGGGTTCATGTGTATAAACGAAAGGCAATCCACAAAACAAGAAAGAAGAAATAAAAACAAAAAAAAGAGACAACCAACCACAACGCAAAGATATACGTGGTTCGGCAACATGTCTACGTCTACGGGGAGATGAGAGCTTTCTTTACTAGCAATGGAGAATAGAGTTACAATGGCTCTCTTACTCACACCTCTCTCTATTTTCGTATTACAATTAAATCTCCTTTCTTTCTTAACCCTAAAAGAATCCCCATCACAACAAGACATATGGTACAAATTACTAAAATACCCCATATACAGATACAAAATTTCCCTCCGAGCCTCAAGCCCTTCGAGCTTTTAACGGCCCTCCTGAATCGTCCATTTGACTTCACCTTGGTAGATCTATTTTCTCAGAATACAAGATCTCAATCCTCAACATCATGTGGTTTTCTATCATGAATTGGGGGTTATTGATTGTTCTTTAAGGTGTGTCATGATTTACACTGTGAATTTCTAGGAAGTTTTTATGCTTTTGTAAAGAACCTTTGAGTAGTCAAATGATATCTAAATAGATCCAAATTACCTCCATTTGAAAGATATATGTGTCTACTATGGTTTTCATGTTTAAACTTTGTTCAAATTCTTTATAAATGAGAAGTTATGCTTCAAATTGCACAAACATGTCACCGTTCACAGTTTTTACTGAAATTCATATCCATTGCCTCTGTTGCCATAAGTTTTGACTAACCAAATGGAGTCCAAATTCTTTGAAACTACTGCAATATGCAAGATCTGTGTGTGTACTAAAGGTTGCATGTTGAAATTATTTTGAAATTCCTTTTTTATTGAAAGTTATACCTTCATGAAGAGGGATACGTCAATGTTGGCAGAATTCAGAAATTGACCTCTGGTGGCATGAGCTTTTAACCAACTAAATAAAGTCCAAATGCTTTCACCCACCCCCATTTGAAAGATACGTGTGTCTAGTATAAAATTGGTATTGGAAGCATGTCAAGATTTTCTATTATTTAGAAACGATGTTCATTTTCTAGAGTAATATCACTGTTATGAATGTAGAAAATTCCATAATCTTTCCATTTTGTTGTAATGGTTAATTAGTCGACCAAAAAGCCCTTGATTTAGCCCCAAATCAGTTCTAAATGGAAGATCAATGAATACTTGACTAGGTATAAGTATGATTGAAATAAGGCATACCTATGTTGTGAAATGGAATGTACTCATGTAATCATTGGCAATGCATGGTTGAAATCAGTTATGTTTATGAAATAGTGATTGCTACTGCTTGTAAAATAGCGAATGCTCATGAGGCATGTTTATGACATACATGTATGCTAATGAATGAGTGAGTGCTTATTGAATACGCCTAACTCAGATGCAGCAGACTACGAATATAATAGATCATCCAATTGTAGTATGCGATAACGTGATGAGTGCATATGATAAGTGCATGTGATAAATGCAAGTGATAAGTGCTATGTGAAAATGAATGTGCATGCTTTGATACGATGTGTATCCTGTTGTGACCGATTGGCATGCTTTGAGCTTATTGCGTGACCATATTGTGAATTGTGACTGATTAGCATGCTTTGAGCGTATTGCATGACCATATTGAGATATGTGATACCGTGATATGTGTTATTGTGATATGTAACCGATTGGCATGCTTTGAGCTTATTGTGTGTCCTTACTGTGAATTGTGACCGATTAGTATGCTTTGAGCATATTGTATGACCATACTGAGATATGTGATACCGTGATATGTGTTATTGTGATATGTGACTGATTGGCATGCTTTGAGTGTATTGCATGACCATATTGTGAATTGTGACCGATCGGCATGCTTTGAGCATATTGCATGGCCAGGAGGTGTTAAGTGATCTACGAGCCAGTGGCATGTTTTGAGCGTATTGCATTGCCAACTGGTGCCGGCAGCTTCCCTGACTCCCCAATGATAGGAAGGGAGTTAGGAAGAGTGTGTGATGGGAGGGTCGTACCCCCAAATTTTGGTGTAATAAGTAGATGGTATCTTGCAAGGCCGCCGCTTATTAAAAACCCCAAAGCGCGTTGGGGATTGTGTGTATGTGCGTGTGTGAAGGTATTACGAAGTGGGACACTCACTTGTCATTGTCTTCCCTCCTAAGTGATGGTAGAGGTCGTAAGCAATGGGATTGGCTTGGCTTGATGAATAGAGCCTCTACTTCAAGAGTAAGTGACTTAGAGAGTGAGTTGGTTAATATACATGTTGATGTTGTTACACAATTGTATTGGGTCAAATTTATAGTTTTGTGATTCGTTATGATACTTGTGTTGATAAGACCTGATAGATTGGTGTTTTAAATGATGTATGTGTTATTATTATTGCTTATCTCCGAAAAGCATTACTCATGACTCCTTGTTGGATATAGTAGCAAATCATGGCATATGTTTCTCCTTACTAGGCTTTATAGCTCATTCATTTACTTTCCATCCTTGTAGAGTAGTAGCTGCAGGTCAAGGGCAGTTGGTTGGGCGAGCGTTTTAGCAGCTCTGAGGACCTGCATCTACCGAGAAGACTTTTGATTGTATGTGTTTGGATGGTCATGGGTCATGTTCTTTTTTTTGTTGGAACTATGTATTTTTGTATCTGAGACTTTGGTGCCTTAGACAATTGTAATACTCTAAGTTTGAATATGTATAAATATAAGTTTCAGTTTTATTTTTGCTCAGCTTCTTGTATAGTTGTTTTTAGAGTTTTCCCTTTTTTTCATGGTTTGCTTTGCTTATCGCTTCTCTAAAAGCGATGAGCGCACTCCAACCTGAGTGATACTCGCTACTTCCGATCGCGGTCTCGCACTCTGTCGCTCTCCGGTATGGGACGGTAGGAGTCAGGGGGTGAGGTCGTGACAATTACTCTGACCTAACATCCACCATCCGTATTTAATTTATGAAGGACATGTTAAATGTGGGAATGGTTGGATATTACATTGAGCAATCAGCCCCCTAACAACCCATCCCCGGTCAAATTTTTTTAGCTGCCCAACTCCACTATCTCTGAAAGCATATACAGTTAGAGTACCTTAATCTCTATTAGTCCCAGTTAACTTGATCTACAAATTGTATCCTGGCATTTAGATCACAATAAATCTTCATAATAAGTTAGGCTCTTAGCATGCAAAAAACATATTGGTCTTGAGAAATCTCCCACTAGTTTCTTATATTTCAGATCAATGGATATGATTATTATTTAACTTTGTGATTTAAAGCTATCAAAACAATCCTTTAATCCATATGATGCAATTCGTATAAGGCCTTGGCTTTAAAGCATATTGTCCGGAGAGCTTGGAATTTCCTAGGATAGCTCTAAAACCTGTTTCTATCATGGATTATTTACAGCTCAAAACCTATCTTATGGATATGTGAACACTTGAAAATAATCAATCTAAATAATATATTACAATATACATTACTTTTAAGACTTGAAATCCTTCTTCTTCGTTTCAACGCTAAAACTATTTTATTTATTGAGTTTTGAGGTGAAGCTTTTACTTTTCTTCGTGAAACGCTCTTTATTTTGACCTTTTCCTTGACCCATATCCTTTTGGGTGAAAAGACTTTTTAACCCTGCCACGTATGAGAATGTGCATAGTGCTTTAGTATCATTTTGCTTTATATCTCTTGATGCTTATCCTCGAAGCAAACCACCACAACAAAGTCCCATGTAACTTCTTGCGTGTGATAATGACTGCAATTCTTAAAAATTGATGCTTTAATTTTCTAAAGTTCGCATGAGAAAATGCCTTTCAAGCTCCTAAATGGGCATCTTTATCTTCTTCTTTTTTGTCTTTTTTCTTTTTTTTTCTTTTTTTAGGAATTCTTGGGCATCCTTCTCTTTCTACTTGCTCGACGTTGTAGCTACCAAACATGGTCTGTGTAGTTTTGGGCTCATCGAGTGTGGCTCGTAGGCCGTGCCCAGCTCTAAATAGCTCGAGCACAGGCCTAGCTATAATGATTTAAGCTAAGCATGGTCCAAATTCGCTTTTGGGCTGCCCTTATGCCATGGATCAGGCATGTTTGTTTAGCATTGGCCGGGTCGCCCTGCCAATCCTTCTACAATTAATTCATCCTCTGATTGGGCTCAAACCTACCACAAGTCTATTCCAATTTGGCCTAGTCGATCCTAGCCCAACCCAAGCCCATACCCGGATAGTTGGCAACCCTACCCCACTCTTTTTTTCTTCTCTTTTTTAGATGATTCAGTAGAGAAGATGGATCAGACCCCTACAAATAGTTTAGGAGCTAGTTTTTCGAAAGTGTTAATAGAGTGGTATCAATGAGAATGAAAACCACAACATGGTAACTATGGTGTGGGAGTGCTACTATCACGACCCCATACCACCCTGCTCTTGAAAGAATGAAATAGAGGTACCAATGATGCAATAGAACTTAAAAATATGCCATTAGTACGGGAATTGTTGCTATCCAAAATCACCCGCATAAAGAAATCCCGTATTATGTGGGATTGAGATTGATATTGATAAGTTTCCTAAAGAAAAAAGAAATTCAAAAAGATTAATATTTCTTAGTTTTTGAGATATATGTAATATCTATAGGAAGTTTCTTATCTAATGTGAATTTCTAATCTTATATATATGGGATGAAAATATAGAAAATTTGTATATCCAACACCACATGGGAAATGTGGTTTCCTCTAGAGGGAGAGGGGGACAGAGCCTCTTGTACCCTTAGAGATAATAGAGCTTCCTATGGAGAAAACATTGCTATGGTGCTAAGAGAGGCGATGGTGCCTCTTGTAGACTTGACTCTGCAGATTGAGAAGTTTGTTTATGGTTTAAAAGCAGTTATCATGGAGATTTTGGGTGATTTCCCCTTTTAGTGAGAGAGTCTCACTCTCAAGTTCTCTTCCTAGACAATGGTCTAGTTATAAAATAGAACGAGAGATCAACAGTGGTGCAGTTTGAGATAGCAGGTCTAAAAAGGTTTTGCTTGACTGAATTTTGTCGAAAGTTAAATATGTAATTCTATGTTCCAAAATCTATGATATAATTTTCATTGAAATAGTGGATTTATATTTGTCTTACCCGTGGATGAAGCCCTTCTGGGTGAAGTACGTAAATTTTTGTGTGCTTGCCGTATATGTTTCATGTTTTATTTCTCATACTTTATTTGTCAAAATCAACATCCGATTTAAAGCTTTTGCACACCACAAGCACAACTTGCCACAAAAAAAAACCTCAATACTTATACCATAAGAAAATCCTAATAGATTTCTTAGTATTCTAGGACAATATTGTGTATTTGGTCCCATAGGGGCATTTGATTGACTATAAACTTTCACATCATCATTCTTCATTTAGATTAATTTCAAGAAAATAAAATAAGAAGATCCAGAACTAAATTAACTTTTCAAATCAGTATTCAGACCGTCCTTTTGATGGACGACCACATACAAGGTTTTGTGTTTATCAAGGTGAATCAAAATGCTTTTAAAATTCAAAGAACTTCCCATTTATGTGGTTTTGCCTAAGGGAACAAATATACAGTTTACTAACGCTGAGACCACTACACACTCTCCATGAGCTCCGAGAGATCTCAAATTTGCAATTCAACATGTAATAAATAGTTCGTGTACTATAATACACCTTGGTTTCAAACAATATGCTGGCACCTCTTCGACGGTCCGATGTCAACAATGGATGATTGAGGGGTGCTATTCGTACATTGGAAGTGCTATTTAGTATTTGCAACCAAACAAGTAGTATAGCTCTTGGATTTTTTGTACTTTACATATACGCCATGCACTTCTATCAATGATTTAAAAATTACCAAACCAACTCGGGATGGGATCAAGGAATGAAGGATTGTAGTCCAGAGAATCGCGTACGGAAATGCGGCGGGATCGCATTTGTACATTTGCAGTCCCCGAGGTATAAGCATTTGTTTTAAACAACGTTTCAAAAAACGCCGAGTCGTCCGGTTCGACTTGAAAATCGTGAAAAGGGGACCGGATCGCCTATAAATCGGGAATCGTCCGGTTCTAGAGAGAATCGGACGATTTCTGTACAGTGAATCGCCGATTCACTGTACGGAATCGGCGAGTCCGAACAGTGAATCGGCGAGTCCGTACGGAATTTTTTTTTTTTTTTTTTTTTTTTTTTTTTTTTTTTTTTTTTTTTTTTTTTTTTGTAATCCATGATAGATTTTTTTGTAATACTTGATCGATTTTTTTGTAATCCATGATCGAATTGTTTTTGTTTTTTTGTAATCCATGATCGAATTTTTTGGTTTTTTGTAACCCATAATAGAATTTTTTGTAATCCATGATCGAAATGTTTGTTTTCTTTTCTTGTAATCCATGATCGATTTTTTTTTTTTTTTTTTTTTTTTTTGTAACCCATGATAGAATTTTTTGTAATCCATGATCAAATGTTTTGTAATACATGATCGAAATGTTTGTTTTTTTTTTTGTAATCCATGATCGAAATGTTTGTTTTTTTTTTTGTAATCCATGATTGAATTTTTTGTTTTTTGCTTTTTTTGTAACCCATGATAGAGTTTTTTGTAATCCATGATTGAATTTTTTGTAATCCATGATCGAACTGTTTTTTTCTTTTTTTGTAATTATTTTTTGTTTTTTTTTGTTTGTTTTTTTTTGTTTGTTTTTTTTTTGTAATCCACGATCGAATTTTATGTAATCCATGATCGAATTTTATGTAATCCATGATCGAATTTTATGTAATTCATGATCGAATTTTATGTAATCCATGATTGAATTTTTTGAAAATTTGTGAATTTTTTTTTTTAATCCATGATCGAATTTTTTTTTGTAATCCATGATAGAATTTTTTGAAAATTTGTGATTTTTTTTTTAATCCATGATCGATTTTTTTGAAAATTTGTTTTTTTTTTTTTTTAATCCATATTATTTAAAGAGAAAATGAGAGAGATGATGATTCTGAGGCCACCCTATCCCAGCCATATTATTCACATATCGAGTCCCAACAGCAACAGTGTAGGGATGAGCACGAAATACTGTAAATTAAATGCTGAATGGCTGTTCATGCAGGGAAAGAACATATCAATATTCGCATATTCATTCAAAAACATGAAAATTCTTAATGGAGTACCCTCATTTTTTATTGAATTCCTAAAAAACAATAATTATAATGAATTTTAATAATTTTTTCGAATTTTTTTTAAGCTTTATTCTGACCGATTCACCCGATTTCGGATCCGGATCGCCGATTCGCCGATCCGGATCGGTTTTCTGGAAGCCCGATCCGGGTCACCGATCCGTTTTTTAAACCATTGGTTTTAAAGATGGATGCAATAGGTGTTCTATTTAAAAACAATTGAAACTAATTGTCCAAATGTTTTCTTAATAGAATCATTATTTTTAATTTTAAAAAATTATTTATTTTTTCATATTCATAATCTCTTTGTTAAAGATTACATGTCCTTAAAAAACAGGTCCAAAAATCCATCTAAAAAATAGGTTTTTAAGATGTGACTCATTTCTAGATGGACTCATAAAAACCGTGTCGATCATATAATCGCCTAATTTTAGAAATCTCTTGTATATTCCTAAATCGGGTGAATCGGTCCATTTCAGGGTGCAGTTCCTAAAATTGGAACTAATGATGTAGAAATAAGAACCAGGTTCCAACTTGGTCCTTGGAAACTCAAGTCGGATCACTTATTCTAATCCAGATCGTCTAATTCAAGGTAATTAGATAACAAAAAAAATTTGAAAAATAAATAGAAAAAAAAAATACTGGGAGAACCGGGCTAGTTCTAAGGTTCCTCCTAATCCTAATCCGACTCAAAAATCAACGGTTTTGATACTATGTTTGGAACAATGCTTCCCAATACTCACGATGTGTATTTGGAGAATTGCTTCCCAATACCCAATCATTCCTTGATTCAGAGCTAACCAAAGAAGCTAAATTAACCCGCCAAAGAATCAGCTACCTCATTTGATCAAACGAAACCACCAAGCCATTTACAGACATCCAAAATCTCAAGCCAAAGCAACATGAGAGTCCACAGTCCTTTGCTCGCTCTATTACACCCGATGTTTGACTACTCGATCCTACTGCTGAGTATTCAGACCGAGTACTCCGGCTTGGCACCTTGGCGAGCCCAAGTTACCCCGAATTGACCGTCTCACTTGGGGATATTAAAATAAATCAAAAATCTCAAAAAATAAAGAATTGATTTGTAATAAAATTCTTATGTTTTCTATCGTTTTGGCATTTGATTGGAAAGTGGTTTGGCCATAAATAGTTATTTTTCGTATTTTCCCGTTTTTGGATTATTTTAAAAATACCCCCAATCACAAATTGATTTTTTAAAATGTTTTTTAATTACTTTTTTAACCTCAGTTTGAAGTGTTTTGTTTAATCTTTCTTTAAACATATTTTTCTATTGATCGTGCCTGAAGGTCAATAAAAACTTTCTCGAACTTTGTGACTCCTAGTGTTTGTAAAATCGAACCGGAACGGTTAACCGGACATGGGCCTGGAAGCGGTTTAACCGGCCTAACCGATAAACCAAACGAGCAGGCAAATCCCAGATGGTCCAAAAAGTGTTGAAAATCTTTTAAAAAAAAAACAAAAAAGCCTACTAAAATATGAAAAACATATAAAGAATGATTAAAATAAAACACATTCAAATGAAGTTGAAAATTAATGAAAAAAGTGGATTTTAACCCATTTTATATTTTCCAAGGGCTATTTTAAAAAAAAAATTAAAAAATATGGGAAAATACAAAAGTGAGTATTAATGACCAAAACAATTTTTAATCTTTATCATAATGTAAAAAATATTTTAAAATGCATTAGAAATCAAATTCCTTATTTTTCAAAATTTATAATACCAGTTGATCACCCTAACCTCCCACTAAAATTTAGATAAGATAAACATTTAAGCAACTAGGAATTCAAGTTGAGGTTAAAAGATTTGGATTTGCTTAAACATTTCATTACTTTCTTTCTACATACAGGATTTTGATTAATTTCACCTTTTCAAAAACCTTTTTATTCCATTGGTATATGCGGAATACGTATACCACTATTTTACATTTGTGTTTCTTATATTTTAGTTAGCTGCAATCCTATGCTATTTTTAGTTTTTTTCTTCAAACAATGATCATATGCCTTCACGGTTTTTGTTATTTGCTAATGCAGTTATTTTGTTTAAGGACATATTAGAGATTACATGTCTTTAAAAATTAAATCCAAAAATCCATTTCAAATATAGATTTATTAATAGGCCCGCATTCTACATATGAGGGCTTGACCGCATAGAAACCGGATCCATGGCTAAAAGTGGTCATGACCCTATACAATAAATAAACAATCACAAAATATAAAATATTTTTTATTGTATTTTTTTGAGTACCCCCTTTTTATTCACTTCTTAAATGTACCTTTGAACGGCAGTATCGAAAGACAGTGCCCTTTTTTTTTTTAATAATTTTTACATCCAAAGATGGAAATATGTATGGGTTATCTTACAATATCTCTCCCAAAGAAAAAAGGAAAAGGAAAAGAATCTTCCCCTAAAGCTGTGTGATCAAACATCTATCTTCAAATTTAATGTGAGAAAATGGTGGCCCTACCAAAATAAAAAGTAAATGGTGTTAAAAATATTTTAAAAAACAGTTTTTTGATAAATTTTCTGCTTAATAAAGTTTCAGGTTCACTATGACTGAGATTCTAACTTCTTAGAAATTTAAATTTAAAATCTATCTCTAAAATGAATTTTAGAGAAGAAACTCATGTAAATTGATAAGCAAACTAGACTCCTTGAAACCTAACCCAACGGTGAAAGGAAACAAATTTCCCTCCATACAAATATTTGTTTTGAAAAAAAAAGTGAATACCCATATGTGAAAGGGTGTGGTTCGTATAGAGCCGAGGCTCTAAACAATCAAATTAGAGGCCACCTTCAAATGGTATCGAGAAATATAGTTGCAAAACTGAAAATCTTTATGATAATCTTAAAATATATTTTCATCTTTAATTATAAAATTTAAAACTTTAAAAATAGTGTTGATCGAGCATATTTATGAAAACTTGAATAACTTAAAAATTGACAGCCCAAACAGATGTTACAAGATGTACTGGTTCCAAAACTTGAAATCCATTTTTTCTTCTCAAGTCCATGTCCTGCTCAAGTACATTGTTTTATGCGCTAGGCAGCATAAACCTCCACCATGATTTTGTTGGAGAATGGAAATTGCAAGAATAAGCTCCAATGTCCACCATCCAATCGGTTGGGCTCATCAAATTATAACCCTCTCGCAAAATGCGGATGCACGCAGTGGAACGTGGATACATGGAGTACAAAAAATATATGAAAGTTTGTGTACAAGTAGGAAAACATGCAATAAGACAAATAAAGATATAAAACTTGTTAGCACCGAGATTATGTGGTTCATCTTTTCAAACTACGTTAACTTGAGAAAGACACAAAATCCACTATTAAACAAACTATTTTTGGCTCTTTGAATTCGTTTAAAGGGTTTTCTCTCTATGAGATTCTTCAACTAACTTTCTCTAAAAGAAAATGCTCGCTCTCTTCTTTTTCTTCTCTACAAAAAAAAGCTTCATGGAATTTTTCAAGAATATTCTATAGAATAGTTCTCTCGCGTTTTTCCTTTTTATAGAATAATGGGATAATGATCATATATTGAAAATAGTAGGGTAAAATACAAATAACTTTCAAAACTAGACTTTCTATGCAAGTAACTCCAACCGAACTTTTGTTATTACTTTTTTCCCCCACAATGTACGTTTTTAGCAAATACCCACACAAGTAAAAAAAGGTACATTGTTTTTTATGAAAATATCCTTTTTCATACACAAAAATTTAATTGTGGCTGGACATTCACGGGGGCATACATGGGCTGTCGGATCGTTCTTTGACATTGCCGAAGCCCGTTAAACTAAAAAAGTGTCGGACAGCTCTATGATATTGTTGGACCGCACTTGGGCATGTTGCCGAAGTGCATGGGCCTATTGCCGAACCGCACGGGCCTATTGTTGGACCATTCTTTGGAAGTGCCAGACCCCATGGGTCTATTGTCAAACCATTCTTTGTCAATGCCAGACCGCCATTTGTACTGCCAAACCGCCACTGTTATTTAACAGATTGACATTACACTATCGGACCGCCCCAAGAATACGCCGGACCACTTTTTTGTGGGAAAGAGGAGAGAGAGGCATGGGTAAAATTAAAGGAGAATAGTTTAGACTTTTTTTATTTTGATTTTTTGGGTTGGGGGTATTCGTTAAGAAAGTATATTTTGTAGTAAAAAGTGAGACAAAAAGTTTGGTTCGGGGTAACTTGCATAAAAATCTTATGTTGGGGGTTATTTGTAATTTTTATAGATTAGTATTAAGTTAGGGGTGTGGTTTCTATAAGGTTACACCTTAAACAATCCGATTAAGTTCCACCACCAAATTTTATCATAGCATGTAATTGTGATGTAAGAAATTATTGGGATTATCTGAAAATCTATTTTCATATCTTATTATAAAATTATAAGCTCAAAAATAGTTAAAATCAAGTATATCTACAAACATATGAAAATCTTGAAAATGGATGGTCTAGATAATGTGTTGTATATTTTCGGGACTCAAAATATATTTTTTGTCATAATCATACATATTTATATCGAGATGATCAACTAGAGGGTTTTTTAACATTAAAACAATATTATCCGATGAATTTTTGAGGTGCATATGTATTTCTACATTTTAAAGATACAACTTTATATAAGCTTTTTCCCTAAGTTAGTCAACAAGCCTATCTTTTTTTACTTTTTCAAAAGAAAAACCCTTTCATTGATCATCCGGACATTGAAATGTATGATCATGAAAAATAAAAAGATTTAAAGTCTCAGAAATAGTGTATTTTATAACATATTATCTATACCGTTTATTTTCAAGATTTTCATTTGTTTATAGCTCTATTTGATTTTAACCATTTTAAAAATTTAAAATTTTATAATTAAATATAAAAATAGATTTTGAGATAATCCTAAGAACATTTTACATCAACATTATATACCATGAATTTTTGAGGTCCATCCGTATTTCTACCTTTTAAAGATGCAATTTTATATAAACTTTTTCTTTAAATCAGTCAACAAGCCCATCTTTTTTTTTCTTTTTCAAAACTGCCTGTTTTAAAAAGGGTAAAATTTTATATAAGGTTGCAAGTTTAAAATGTACAACGATGGATGCACCTCAAAAATCTATCGGAAAATATTATTTTAATATTAAAAAACCCTCTAATTGAGCATCTTGATGTCGAGATGTATGATTATGAAAAAAAAAAGATTTTGAGTACCAAAAATAATGCATCTTAAAGCACATTATCTAGACTATCTATTTTTAAATTTTCACATGTTTATAAATGTAATTGATTTTAATTATTTTTAAAGTTTAAAATTTATAATTAAATATAAAAATAGATTATCCTAAAAATATTTTACATAAAAATTATTTCATGAGGAGGTGAGATTGCAAATCTTATAGAAAGCACACCCTTTGAGAAGACATAAGAGACACGGGACACGTAATTCAACCAAGTCGGATGGCGGAGTAAAAATAAACTAGGCTCATGAGGGAGCATATTACGTGCTCATCTAAAATTTTGATAACCACTTAAAAAGTTACAGAATGATTAATCTAGAAAAAAGAAATTTAAATTTTCTAACACCTGGATGACGCGACATTAATTTTTTCAAATGCAGCATAAAATACAATTAAATAAAAGTTTATTGACGTTAATATTTGGATTGAAAGGTTAAAAACTTAAAACTAATTCTCACAGTATTTCCAAATGGTGGTGGAGAACTACAAACACGGGTGGGCACTCTATGTAACTTGCTTTTGGGAAAGGTTCGCCAGCTCTAACTTTCGGCTTCAGCTTCTGGGAGAAGCCAGTGACAGTGCCACATTTTTCTCTCTCTAGGAGAATAAAATCGTTTGCTTTGATTTGCATTATCTCTCTCTATATAAGTCGAGAACCAGTCTACTGGTTTGCATTTTCTCTCTCTAGTGATGCACAAAAAATACAGTCTTTTGATTTGCATGAGTGACTGAAATCAGAGATGGGTTCGAACTCGAATTCACCAAGCAAGAGTCCTCTGGTTCTTTCAGATGGATTTGTGATTAAACCCAGGGATGTTTGCTTCACCTGTTTTGAGAGAGGTCACTGGGCTCGAGACTGCCCTGAGAAATTGAAGAGAAAGAAAGTTTGCAATGAGGGTTTGAGGAGAGAGGATCGCCATGAGAACCCAAAGAGAGAGGATTCCTCTGTGTACTGGAAGAGAGAGAATGGAGAAATGGGTCCAAGCAATGGTGAAGGATCTTCTTTGGAGGTGCAGTGCCCATGTGGTGGGGGGCCTTGCCCTGTTAGCATCTCAAAGTCTCGACAAAACCCAGGAAGAAAATATTATACATGCCCTGTGAGTAAAAGTTTCATAGTTTTGGTTCTTTCACTTTTGTGGTTTACTTCCATTTATTTCCTTTTAATTGCAAATATAGCCATGGACTCTGTAACTCTCTCTCTAGGGAGTGTTGAAAGCCATAGTTAGTAGTTTCATGTGTATTTTATTTGTTTAATTTCAAAATATAGTTATGGGCTCTGCAACCTCTCTCTCTCTAGAATGTGATAAAAGCCATGGTTAGTTTATGTTTATTTCTTTGACAGCAAAATGCGGTCATGGGTCTGTAACCTTCTTCACCACATGCATGGTTTGTTCATATATATATATATATATATATATATATATATATATATATATATATATATATATATAAGGCTTATTGCATTTATTTTTTATATCCTATAATCTCTATAGGAGTTCATCACGGGTTTTTAACTTTTTATCCTCATTCATCATAGGCATATCTTTTAAGTTCTCTCTCCATTAGGATCATTGTAATTGCCTTATTGAACTTATTAACGCCATTTCCTTCTTTTCATATTTAACCATAAATTGTCTATGGTCTTTTTCTTGAAATTTTGATTATTTGTTCTGCATCTTTCTCCATGATATATATGTTGTGTTAGTTTAATTCCTTCTTTCATACTTATGAAATGTTTAATTGTATTTGATGGGTTCAGATGTACCAACGATGCGGATTTTTTCAATGGTGTGATGTACCTTCCTTGCCACAAAGCGGGTCTATGTTGAAGTTTCCAATTTGTGGTTGTAGAGCCGGAGAATGCAAGCTTTTTACTTCCAAAACTGATAAGAATCCCGGTCGCCAGTTCTTCGTTTGCCCCATCAAAAAGGTACAACAGTGGGTTTGGGCTGTTCTAATGTGATGGTTTCAGTTGCCTTACTTTAATGAAGTTGGTTACTAGCTTTTGTTATTGCAGAGCTCCATATATTGGCTGCTGCTTTGGTTTTTATAAAGGGAAAAATTTATACAGAACCGAGGCTCTAAACAATCAAATTAGAGCCTACCTCAAAATTTTCACTAGAGGAGATTGTTTTGATGCCCAAATATCCTCAAATTGATCATCTCCACATCAAGATACATGGACATAGTAAAATTTAGGATTTCAAGTTTTGAAAACAGTGTATTTTGTAATGTATTTTTGGAACGTCAATTTTCAAGATTTTCTAGTTTTCATAGATCGGTCGATCTGCACTATTTTTTAAGCTTTAAACTATATAAATAAAGATGAAAATATATTTTAAGGCTATCACAAAGATTTCCAATGTTTAGACCATGTCTCTTGACACTATTCGAAGGTAGGCTCTAATTTGATTGTTTAGAGCCTAGGCTCTATACAAACCACACCCTTTTATAAATTAAGCTATAAGCTTATAACTGTTGAAAATTTGAAACAAGTTTATGACTTTTTTGTCAAACAAGCTTATGACTTTATTTTCAAACAAGCTTATGACTTCTGAAATTTAAACTAAAAGTCGCTGTTTATGTAACTTTTAAATCGTTGAAAGAAGAGTGGTAAAATTCGTAATTAATCAAAACTTAAAGAAATCAGAATTGCCAGGTGATTGAAGAGAGTAAGAAGAAGATTTGGGTCTTAGCTTAAGAAATTGCATCCTTGGATTGTTGTTTTTTGCATAATTTGGAAGGAAAAGAAGCAAATGGCGAGGGTTTGAGCTCCTAATCTCTCGCAATCCATGTGAATATTACTTACATCTCTATCGTGAGGTGTATATGCAAAGGATTTCTTTTTTTACACTTTTTACCATTCGATCATGCTCATGAATCCCATGATATATACCCAAATATTCATATGGAACTTCAATAGGAACTTCTCTATTTATTGAGGCAATCATGCATTGATCCAGTTGCCACCGGATCCACAAAGGACTATATAAGTCAATTTGTTTTTGACGCTAGGCTCCAAGTTCATCGTAGAAACTACAAAAGTAAGGTTCTTTATCTTTTGCATGCTTATAGTTATTATTGGTAACTCTTCCGTTTTGCTAGTTTCTGTGGTTACGTGGATTATACCTATTTGTACAAATACCTCGATGATTCACGATCATTAGGAAATAGAGTCTAATAAGCATAACTTGAGTTGGTACAGAAATAGGATCTCCAATAGCTGGAGGCAAGAGATTCATATGAGAAAACATAAGTAAACGGGCTTTTGCTTGAGCTTCCAAAGACAAAGGTATATGAACAGCCATCTGGTCCCCATCGAAGTTTGTATTGAATCCCTTACGAACTAATGGATGTAAACAATTAGCACGTCCCTCAACTAGCACAGGATGGAACGCCTCGCTGTATATCTGAGGATAATCCTTTGTTCGATAGCTGTGGGGCTGTTTACAACTAGCCAATTCCTAATTATCAGGTGATGTACTAGCAGTGCATCAAAGATGCAGTCATGAATTCTCTCAAGAGGCCACAATTACCGCGAGCAAGCATCTTAATGATGACGAAAACATTGCTAATACTTGCTCCGCTATTCTGCCCAAGCTTGGCTGAGGAAGAGTTATGGGGAGTAGAACACAAATATGTCGATTCGGTCCAGGAATACTATATGCAATGATTAATGATGAAATCAGAAAGTTAAATTCCTAATTTCTAAAAATTAGAAATATAAAACAAAAGACTCAGACCAAGTTCCGTCGCTTTGCATCCGCTCTGCTGATGATTACTTTATTTTTCTACCCTAGAGGTAAAGGAAGGGACCTTCCTTTTTGAGGTGGGTGAGGAGGGATTTGAACCCCCCGACACCATGGTTCGTAGCCACATGCTCTAATCCTCTAAGCTACAGTCCCCAACCCTTCTCCGCTGGCCATGTTCCCAGGAGTACCCTCAAAAAAGGAACCTTTCCTCTCATCCATTTCAGATTAAGAAAATGGAACTTCCAATTATCTTGGCAGAAATGTGATATCCTTCTTTCCATCTTAGCAAATGTTTTTGTTTACCCATAAGGGATTGTGATGTGTTTTTATGGTATCACAGGTCTGTTATTAGCTCTTATTTGTGGTGCACAATTATGTGGAATGTAGGTAGTGGTTATGATAGCTTTGATAGAAACGAAGAAATATTGTGTAGTTTTTGTCGGGGATTTCTTGGAAGAAATTGTGTATCTTCTTTCGATTCCTTCTGAGAGATATTTGATAATGGAAGTTAAAGATGGTATTTATCCTCGTCATGTCCTTTCTCTTGAAATCAGAAATCAGGGATCCATTCCCTTGACGCTAACTGATGAAAATTTTATTTCACAAGAAATTGAGCAAAGTGTTACTGAATTTTCCTATTTCTTGCGTGTACCAATTGAAGCATTTCCGACCAAGGAATGAATACTTCGTCAGCATGAGGCACAAAACCCAAGTACCATTTTTAATACAATTTATCTTTCTTCAGAACAACTGCCCATTCGATCTCACTATTAAGTGCAATTGGCTACTAGTGGACCTTGGGAATTAGTTAGTCTCATAACCGCAACATCATGCATTGATTCCATTAGGATTGTCATTTGTTAGACTTGGAGGATTCCATGCTCCAACTCACCTGACTAGTTGAAATGCACGAAAAAAAGAACAAGAAAAAAAACGCGTAAAAGCATTCTCTTTCATTTTGACACAAAGTGCCATTGCGCCCACTGTGAAAAGTCTAAAGTGAGCAACTTGTGTTGCAATCCATTGGTTTTCAGCATGGTGAATTCTTCTTTCAGTTGGGTGCTTTAGAAGTCTCCCTATTGACATAGTAGAAGAGAGTTTTATAGTATTTGGTTTGGGTTTGTTGGATATTTACATGTTCAGTTAGGTATCTAAGTCTCGCTTATTGATATTTTTGTTTTATTTGGTGCAATTTGGACAAGTTGGTGCCAGAATTGGGAATATAAAATACTATATTTTGAAGTTCTCCTTATTTATAATTGGTGTCTTGGAGTTTTTAAAACGATGTTTTGCAAAGTCTTGCTCATTAATATTTTTGTTTTATTTGGTGCAATTTGGACAAGTTGGTGCCAGAATTGGGATATTGAGATGAGAATATAAAATACTATATTTTGAAGTTCTTCTTATTTATAATTGGTGTCTTGGAGTTTTAAAAAAGATGTTTTCCACTTTAAGTTCAAGTACTTTTCCAAATTTCCACATCTGGCAATTGCTCCTTTTATATTGGAAAAAGCTAACAATAGGTGGCCAGCTATAATGAATAGTATAATAGGTTTAATGGGAGCAGTCAGATCTTCACATTGTAGTTCAGAATGCATGTCACTATTTGAATTTTAATATTTTTTCTAGAAATTGGATCATAAATTTAGACGTGTGTACTAAAAAATAGGGCGCACAATTAAAAAATATATAAAAAATGTTTTCCAAAATATAAAATGACCGAAATACCCTTGAAAAATGACGGGGGTAATTTGGTCATTTTAAATTATTGAAAATATTTTTTTTTTATTTTTCTATGGTGTGCAATAGTGTTAGGTATATACATTCAAAATTTCATCTTAATCAGATTTATAGAAAAAAAAATTAAAATTCATATGGTGATATGCATTCTGAACCACATGATAAAGATTTGATGGCTGAGATTTTACCTATATTACTATTCATTATAGCTGCCCAGCTATTGTAAGGTTTACTCTTTTATATTTCTTGAGTATTTTAGATGTTTTCATACATCTCACTGCGTGTTGCATGAGTGTGTTCTATGCTTTACAAGGAATCTGGCTTTTCTAATCTAGAGCGTGGTCACAGAGAACAGTGTTTGACTGCACCCTCTATATGAGGTCCACTATTTTCTTGTATTCTTACAACATCAATAGAGGCTTTCTCTAAAACATTTCAGTTGGTGGAAAAGTTTACAACCCAATTTAAGATGTGGTTCAATTATCTTTGGTATTTAGAAATGGGTATCAGTTGTTGTGGCACCTCTTTCCATTTTAGTTGGGCATTTAAAATTTGACCATTTCTTGATTTGTGCATTTCATCCTTGCACATAGGCCATGTTAATCTTTTCTATTGTTCCAATTTTATTAGATGTCTCCCAAGGCATTTCAAAAAGGCTGTTGACTTTTATATCTTCTGAAATCTTTAGTTATGTTTAGCTCTACCAAAATCTTTAGTTCTTTCCCTATTAAATTCCTTTTGAGAATTGAGAGTCAAAGTTTCTTTTTTGGGGTAAATGTAACTCTGGATGAAGTTACACACCTGCTCCCTATTATGATGCGTTTAAAACCCACACATGTGAGTAGTGGGTGATTACTTACCACAACAAGTTACACAAAATGGCTAAGGCATGGTGGAGTTATATTTCACGAAGTTCACTTAGTCTATTGGCTGATTTTATTTCTGTTATGAAGTTTGATATCTATTTCGAACAGCATGATGCATGTTGTAATTTGTAAATGTTTTAATGAAATTGCTAATGTAGATTTTATGGAATTATGATTTGGCATCTGTGTTTATCATATTATTTTCAAAATTGAGTTGTGTAAAGTTCCAATGCTTAATTGTAGAAATGGAAGGTAATAATTACACAGGAATCATGTCTCTACTTGAAACCTTGGTACTGTATAAGTTACCAACTGCACAGAAATTTAATGGTTCACAAGTGCAGGTTTTAGTTCAAAGAGCACTAGTTCTCTGTCTATGAAATGAGAGAAGGATTTTTATCGTTTGCCTGCCTGCAAGATATGAGAGATGCTCAAATCGATAGCTGAGACAGATAAGGCTTGAACTTGCCACAAAACTTGGCAAGAACCATATAGAAGCAAAAACAACAAAATCACATTATTATTTATGATGCTTTTGCCCCTGATGTATAGAGCCAATTCATGTTTGTCAAGCACATGCATGTTGACTTTTGCTCATGCCAATTCTTCCCATCATGCTAGAATTGTCTCAAAAGTTTTTTAAGACTACCAACCTTGGTGACATAGATCAATTTTATAGTTCCATTTAGTTTTCATGCTTTACGCAATTTTAGCGTAGCTTGCATATCGTATGCTTATATATCAACTATCAAGACCTAGTCTTGTAATATAGACCTGTGTCCCCATTGTTTTTGGCATGTGTTGACAGACCAAGGATAGGAAACAAATGTCAGGCACTTACGAAAGTTAGACATTTCTAAATGATATATGAACTTATTGTGCTCATAGGCTAATTTTGCGATTGGCATTTTTTACCCTCATATCGGTTTTAGATGTTGATGGAGTGTCTCTGTCTTTATAAGTTCAGCCACCTAGCAAGGAAATTCTGCATTGACCTCTCATTGCTTAACTGATTTTTCACTATAATTTTTATTTCATTTTAGTAATAGAATAAATACCATCTTCTATGCAACTTATTCAATATTTTCATGTTCTATGGTTCCATGAAGGGTCAAGGAGCCTGCAACTTTTTCCTTTGGCTCGAGGACTACGAAAAAGGGCTTCCAGGAAGCAATATGAGTCCAAACAAGCGACCCAGAGATGCCATTTCTGATGCTCATTGCAATGCAACATCAAGCCCAATATTCGAACATAGTCCTTCTCAAATATCGACAAATACCAGCAATGCTTTTTCTTGTGATTCGGGCAAGTACCAGTCACTGTGTCCTATGGGTGCTCAGCTTTCCAGTGAGATTCTGTACCCACCAATTGAGAATCTTAGCATACAAGAGACAACCTACCCACTGGACTGCGAAAAAGGGCTCCCACGAAGCAAGATGAGTCCTAACAAACGACCTAGAGATGCCATTTCAGTCCCTTATAGCGATGAAGAAACTGGAACAACACCAAGCCCTCTATCCAACCAAATTCCTTACCACATATCAATGGATACAAACAATGTTTTCCCCCCCAATTTCGACAAGAACCTGTCACCGGGTTCTATGGGCACTCAGTTTTTTGGCGAGATTAGCTATCCACTTAGAGAGATTAGCTACACACTGATCGAGGATCTTGGAAGTAGTGAGATCAGGTACCCACCAATAGAGAGGCTCAGCATAAGAGAAGAGCCAGTTATGGCTGGGAAATGCGATGATTGTGAGGGTGATGGGCACTGGGATATGGGCAGTGTAAGGGAGCCTTCTTTTCGTTACTTAAAGTGTAGGAAAGGTTGGGATTGGGTTTGCCCTCTGGTATGATACTGTATTTAAGTCTTAGGGTGTGTTTGATAACAAGAAGTTAGGGGGAGGAAGAAGAAACTTCCTCATCAATGTATATTCCCGGCAAAGAAGAACTTCTAATTTTTAGGGGACATTTACCTTCCAGTTATCAAAGGGGCCCTTAATGTAAAACTAAGTTGTGAAGATAAGCTTTTGTTTTGGAAAATTGTATCATGCATGTGGTGGGGACTGCATTTCTACATTTGTGGTCCTTAAGGTATAAAGCATCCAACTTAAAGATGATGTAAATAGGTGGTCCATCAAAAACTAATTAAAACCAACTGTTCAAATAATTTTTAATAGAATTATTATTTTTAATTTCCAAAATTTATTTATTTTTTCATATTCATGATCTCCATATTAGAGATTACATGTCCTTGAAAATTAGGTCAAAAAATCCATCTCAAAAATAGATTTTTAATACGTGATTCATTTCTATATGGACTCCTAAAAGTAGTGTTTTTTTGTTTTTCTTGTTTTTGTTATGGAAAAATATACAAAGAGACCATTTACTTTCAGTACAATGAAGTCACAACAATTCTTGGCCATCAAATTTCAAATCACATGGTTTCAAGTGTACTTGTGATTAAACTTATAGCCCAACAAAAAATTTCTTAAACTTTAATACATATCCCAAGCTATTCGAACTGGACATCTAATGACTAAGATTAATTGTAAGCTCTTTGTATTAAATATAAAGGTTTTATAGTATACAATCCATTCTGTTATTGATATTGTCGATGTTTAAAAAATAGTACTGTTGGGTTGAACTGGTTGTCGCTGGTTCTAAGCTGGCTCACCCGTTCTCAAGGGCGTTTTCTATTGATAATAACCAGCCTCGAACATTTTTTGGAGCACTGGTTTTGTGGTGGTTGTTTTTCTTGTGTGGGGCAACATGGTGCAGATACAAAGTTGAGAAAATTGGTTGTTGCCTTGGAGCTTGGTAACTAATACGAATTGAAATGGGGCTCCGGACCAACAAGAATTGAAGATCATGAGCTCCATACTGTTTTTGGAAGGTTTTTTTTCTTCAAAGATCACAAATTCTACATTATTTTTTAAAGCTCCCAATATCAAAGGCATAGAATCAATTGAAAATGTGTTTTTCCATCTTAGAACCCTCGATTGTCATGAGGACGAGTTGAGAGAGTGAACTTTTCGGGCACCAAGTTGAGGCCTGCTCATGGGCAATAAGCAAGAAAAATAAAACAAAAAGGAAATAAAGTAAAATTAATTTTAAGATTTTACTTGGTTTGTCCTAGATGTAATAGAGAAGTCAGTTGGTTTTTTACCAAACAAAAAACACACAAGATGACTCTTAATTGAGATAACAAGAGCAGCAAACTCAATCTCTGACAAAGCCTCTCTCAACACACTCAAGGTTTCCTCTCTTGTTTCTATATATATTTATCTCTCTACAATACAACTTAATATAGGGAAAGGCGACAACCCAAAGGCCCTTGCATGAGTCTCCCAATTCCTTAACTTTTAGGATTCTTATCTCTTATCTTTTTTTATGAAGACTCACATCCCATCCTAAATTGTGTACTATGGCAGTTTGATGTTTCTTGTTAGAAAAATGAATTTTCCTAACTAATTTTCCATGTTGCAGTTGTCAAGATTGATATGTTGGGGTTTCATGATCAGGCAGCACCGCGAATACTTCATTGAGAGGTTGCGATGTGTTTTATTTTTTATTTATTCCAAAAGAGGTGACTATGCTTTTATTTATTCCAAAACAGGTGACTATGCTTTTTTGTTGAAGATAATTCTTTGGAACTGTACATTCACACACTCATAGAGTATGATGCACATAAAATCAGAGTGGCACAAGAGAAGAGGATTGATATCAGCTTCATCTTAATCCACTTCAAAACTCGAGTACAGGTGTTCTCCAAGAAGAAGAGCATGATACAGGAGCAAGTAGAATGGCCCCTTGAAGAAGAGATGAAGCAAGTTTGGAAAGGCCTCACAATAAACTCGAAGGCGAGTTCATTTCGAGAATAGGTGAATGACACGATGTCGAGTCAGGGCATGGTCCTATTCGACGTTCTTACTTAGCACCAAGGTGTATGATCAGTTAGTGCAAGCGCAAGTGTATTGGAAAAAGGACCTGGTTTATGCGGCCAAGCCCGCATATGTAGAAATGCGGGCCTCTTAATAAATTTATTTTTGAGATAAATTTTAAGACTTAATTTTTAAGGACATATAATCTCTAACATAGAGATCATGAATATGAATAAATAAATAAATTTTAAAAACAAGAAATAATAATTCTAGTACGAAAACATTTGGACCATTAGTTTTCATTGTTTTTAGATGGAGCATCTAGTTGCATCCATTTTTAGGATGGATACCTTACACTTTTTGGATCGCATTTGTAAAAATACGGTCCAGCCCACATGAAACAATTTTCTTTGAAAAAATAGTTAAATGTAAATGAAATTTATTGTTTTTTTCTTCTTTGGGAATGTTTGCATAGGAAATAGGTTGCATGTATGAACATTAATGTATTTTTCTTTCGAAAAACTCAAAGAGGAACTTCAGTTGCATGTGTACGTAGTTTCCATGGGAACTAGGATTGCAGTAGAACACTTTTTACATGGGTTATAGGTTAGTTTTGCATATAGTTATTATTTTAAGAGTTCCAAATGCGGGTTTTGGTCTTCCAATGGTTTTGACCAGCGTTTTAAAAAACGCCGAGTCGAACCAGACTCGCCCGGTTCGACTCGGAAATCGTGAAAAGGGACCGGATCAGTTAAAAAATCGGAAATCGTCCAGTTCTAGAGAGAACCGGACGATTCCGCACAGTGACTCGCCGATTCACTGTGCGGAATCGGCGAGTCCGTGAAGAACACGGGTTGCACAGTGTTCTTCACGGGATTCTTTGAAATTTGTCATTTTTTGATCATTTTTCTTGTCTTTTTTGGCATGTGATCTGATTTGCAGGCTGTAAACAGCTTTATTCAGCTTTTTCAAGGATTAAATGGTGGAAAAATTTGTTGTTTTTGGATCACGAAAAATTCGGTGTTTAGGGTTTCCGCCTTTTCTGAAATTTCATGCCAAATAGGGCATGAATCTTTCAAAATTTGTAGGCATTTTGATCTTAAAGCTGTGAATCAAAACCTTTTGTTACTAATTTGTGATAATCGTTGAGCAAAACAGAGTTTTTTGGAGATTGAAGGCTTCGGTTCACAAAATCAGGTAAGAACTTTGGGTTTTTTTTTTTTTCCGCCATTTGATTTATTTCACGGCATATTTTGAACATAATGAGTTCAATAATTAGGGTTTTTAATATTTATTGTGTCTAGTATGATTTAAAATTTTCAATTTTACGTAATCTGGTCAATTACAGCAAGAAATTTGATATGAACACTGAGATGTCTGCGGAACCAAATTCCGTTGTTTTTTTTTTTTTTTCCGCCTTTTGATTTTGTTTTCATGATATATTAGAAATAATGTGTTAAAAATTTAGGGTTTTGATTCCTTATATTGTTGTTTATCAGAAAATATACTCAATTGGATGTAATTTATTCACTTAGAGGTGAATTTTTTAGTTAAAATCGCTTATGTAAAACGCCTCTGTGAAGAACAATTTTTTTTTTTTTTTTTTTTTTTTTTTTTTTGTAGCCCATGATAGAATTTTTTGTAATCCATGATCGAATTTTTTGTAATCCATGATCGAAATGTTTGTTTTTTTTTCTTGTAATCCATGATCGAATTTTATTTTTTATTTTTTATTTTTGTAACCCATGATAGAATTTTTTGTAATCCATGATCGAATGTTTTGTAATCCATGATCGAAATGTTTGTTTTTTTTTGTAATCCATGATCGAATTTTTTGTTTTTTGTTTTTTATGTAACCCATGATAGAGTTTTTTGTAATCCATGATTGAATTTTTTGTTATCCACGATGTAATTGTTTTTTTCTTTTTTTGTAATCCACGATCGAATTTTTTGTTTTTTTTTGTTTTTTTTTTTGTAATCCATGATCGAATTTTATGTAATTCATGATCGAATTTTTTGTAATCCATGATAGAATTTTCTGTAATCCATGATCGACTTTTTTGTAATCCATGATCGAAATGTTTGTTTTTTTTACTTGTAATCCATGATCGAATTTTTTGTTTTTTTTTTTTTTTTGTAACCCATGATTGAATTTTTTGTAATCCATGATCGAATTATTTTTTTCTGTTCTTGTAATCCACGATCGAATTTTTTGTTTTTTTATGTTTTTTTTTTTTTTTTGTAATCCATGATCGAATTTTATGTAATCCATGATCGAATTTTATGTAATCCATGATCGAATTTTATGTAATCCATGATCGAATTTTATGTAATCCATGATCGAATTTTTTGTAATCCATGATCGAATTTTTTTTTTTTTTGTAACCCATGATTGAATTTTTTGTAATCCATGATCGAATTGTTTTTTTCTGTTCTTGTAATCCACGATCGAATTTTATGTTTTTTTATGTTTTTTTTTTTTTTTGTAATCCATGATCGAATTTTATGTAATCCATGATCGAATTTTATGTAATCCATGATCCAATTTTTTGTAATCCATGATCGATTTTTTTTTTTTTTTTTGTAACCCATGATTGAATTTTTTGTAATCCATGATCGAATTGTTTTTTTCTGTTCTTGTAATCCACGATCGAATTTTTTGTTTTTTTATGTTTTTTTTTTTTTTTGTAATCCATGATCGAATTTTATGTAATCCATGATCGAATTTTATGTAATCCATGATCGAATTTTTTGTAATCCATGATCGATTTTTTTTTTTTTTTTTTTTTTTTTGTAACCATGATTGAATTTTTTGTAATCCATGATCGAATTGTTTTTTTCTGTTCTTGTAATCCACGATCGAATTTTTTGTTTTTTTATGTTTTTTTTTTTTTTTGTAATCCATGATCGAATTTTATGTAATCCATGATCGAATTTTATGTAATCCATGATCGAATTTTTTGTAATCCATGATCGAATTTTTTTTTTTTTTGTAACCCATGATTGAATTTTTTGTAATCCATGATCGAATTGTTTTTTTCTATTCTTGTAATCCACGATCGAAATTTTTGTTTTTTTATGTTTTTTTTTTTTTTTTGTAATCCATGATCGAATTTTGTGTAATCCATGATCGAATTTTATGTAATCCATGATCGAATTTTTTGTAATCCATGATCGAATTTTTTGTAATCCATGATCGAATTTTTAGAAAATTTGTGATTTTTTTTTTTTAATCCATGATCGAACTTTTTGAAAATTTGTTAATTTTTTTTTTTAATCCATGATAAAAAATTTTGAAAATTTGCTGTACTTTTTTTTTTTTATTTCTTTTTATCCATGATCGAATTTTTTGAAAAATGATGATTTTTCTAAAAGATGTGAAAATCGTGATAAAGTTTTGATTATCATGATGTATTAAACCCAATTTTTAATTTTTATTGTTTGAGTTTGCTGTAATTTTTTTTTTTTTTTTCCATGATCGAATTTTTTGAAAAATGATGAATTTCCGAAAAGATGTGAAAATCGTGACAAGGTTTTAATTATCATGAGGTATTAAACCATATTTTAAATTTTTATTGTTAAAGTTTTTGTTGAAAAAATTGTATGTTGATGGATTATTTATGCAAAAAAATGCATGTTATTATATTTTTAATACAAAACTGTATTTTTTTTATCTGTTGTTCATGGATTTTTTAGTTGGAATGACTGATGTTAGCCGGCTCTTTGAAGAATTGTTTTTATTATTAATTTTTTAATGCAAAAAATGTATGTTCTTGATAATTGAGTTGTAGCCATGTTTGGAGCTTGCATTTTGTATTATTCTAAATGTTTGTAATTGATATGTACAAAAATATTATTGTCAAAAAAGGTATTTTGCAATAACAAATAACAACGAATATGACTACATGAACTACCGCAACATATTATCACTACATATGGTGATTATTTTTCTTTTTGAACTGTCAGGTTATTTAAACTTTTTACATCTTAAAACAGTTGAATCATGTCAAGATCTACAGAAGACCCTGCATGGCAACATGGGGTCAGACTTGATCCCAACAAGAAAGACAAAATTATTAGTAATTACTGTTAAAGAGTGATAAGTAGTGGGGTACATAGGTTCAAGCAACAATTGACAGGGGTTAAGGGAGAAGTTTCTGCATGCACTAGTGTCCTTAGTAATGTAAAAAAACAGATGGTGGCAATTCTTGATGCTAGCAAAGGTAAAAAAATTGCCAAACATAGGATGAATGAGGAGATAGCTAGTTTATATACACCATCAAGCAGGAATGATACAGAAGAGCAATATAATTATGACCTAGAAGAGCAATATAATAATGAGCTGGACATGGCCACAAGATTGAGTTTACATGAACAATATCAGAGGGAATGTGGGTTTAGAATGCCTGGTGGGTCTAGCTCAGACATGCATGGTGGGCCTAGCTCCGATATGCATGGTGGGCCTAGTTCAGATATGCATGGCGGGTCCAGCTCGAGCATGTATGGCGGGCCCAGCTCAAATATGTATGGAGGGGTTGGTGGCAATATGTATCAAGGAAAATCAGTTGTTGAAGAAATTGTTTCTAAGTTACCTAGGAGTGCCAGTATTGCAGGTCATGGTCGTAAAGACCCATTTCTCTCAAAGCCTAAGTCACAACAGATGACCCTAAAAGGCATGATTAAAGGTACAAGAAACATGTTAGGGAGATATGTTGGTAAATGGTTCTACGATAAAGGGATTCCCTTTGATGCAGCCAATAGCCCATATTTTCCACCTATGATTAGTGCAATCCAGAGAGTCGGGCCCGGGGTAAAACCCCGACGGCATCAGTGGGCCAATATTAGATGAAGAGGTAGAGGAAGTTACAAAGTGGATTCAAGAATATAGACAGAGTTGGCCAAGGATAGGAATTACTCTCATGAGTGATGGTTGGTTGAATAAAGTTAACAAAAATGAGTTTTTAAACTTCTTGGCCTATTCCCCAAAAGGTACAGCTTTTTTGTCTAGCAAAGACGTATCAGGGACGAAGAAGGATGCAAACTTCTGCGTACGACTATATGATCAGATAGTGGAGGAGGTGGGAGATAAGCATGTAGTCTAGTTTATTACGGACAATGCGCGTGCATGTGTTTCTGCGGGCAGCAAGTTGATGGATAAGAGGAAGCATCTAGTATGGACCCCGTGTGCTGCACACAGCATCGATCTTATGTTAGAGGAAATCGGTGAGATCAAAATTGTGAAGGAGACTCTAGATGAAGCAAGGTTGGTGTCGAGATTTATATACAACCACTCTAAAATATTATTTCTGTTTAGATAACACTCTAAAAAATAAGAGATAATCAGGCCTGCCATAACCCGCTTTGCGACCGATTATTTAGCTGTGGACTCCATTCGACAATCTGAAGGTGCATTAAAGAGATTGTTTACTTGTGAAGAGTGGTTAAATGACCGCCTCTCGAAGTCCAGTACCGGTATAAAAGTGGATAACATAATCTCAAATAGGCTGTTCTGGTCTCGATGTTCCAGTGTTGTAGAGGCCACTGCCCCTTTGGTCACGGTGTTAAGAATGGTGGATGCTGATAAGAAAGCTACCATGGGTATCATTTATGAAGGTATTGAGAGGGTGAAATCAGCTATTGGGGAGAAGTGTAATTTTGCTAGCAAAGTGATCGAGATTATAGAAAAGAGGTGGAACACCAAATTTGGACGTCCAATTCATTATGTTGGTAAATATATATTTATATCATTACAATGTTTCAGTTTAAATCATTTTTTTATGAAATTGTAAATGACATTTTTCTACCTATATATTTTTTAGGTTACTACTTCAACCCAAAATTTTTCTATTTGACACCTGAACAACCCCACAAGATTATGGAAGGGGTCAGATACATTATTGCAAGGTTGGAGAGAAGCCATCGAAACCAAGTAGCAGCAATACAAGAGGTATTATTTAATGTTTGGGTAAGAACTTCATTGAGTTGTTATATTTGTGAGGAATAATGCACTAAAACGTAATATATTTGTTTTAGCTTGCTATGTATAGGGATGCTATAGGATCCTTCGGAACTAGACTTGCCAGAAATTCTCGAACTATGATGGATCCAGGTTATCCCCTCGCTAATATTTTGTTTATTCATATATTTAATCTTATGAATTGTTCTTGCCCTTACAATGCTTTTTACATTTTAATCCAGCTGAATGGTGGGAGATATATGGTACTGATGCACCTCACTTAAAGAGGATAGCAATCAAGGTTGTCTCCTAGACATGTTCTGCTACTGGCTGTGAGCGCAACTGGAGTACGTTCCAATGGTTGCACACTACTAGGAGGAATCGACTCGCTTCTGAGAAGCTTCATAAACTAGTCTACGTTCATTATAATTTAAACCTCAGAGAGCGACAAATAAGAAAGAAGCTTGAAGACTATGGGCCGATAAACTTAGACACAATATTTGTTACAGACACAGCAGACCAATGGGTAATAGAAGAGGAGGAGCCAGTGTTGCACAAGAGAGCGTTCTTTGAGGCTATCGGTGACGAAGATATTGAAGAAAGTGATGAGCAGCATGAAAGAGGAAGCAGCCAGCCAATGTATCCACAATATGTCGGTGATATTGCACCTAATGAGGGAGAGTGGGAAGGGGGTCTAAGAGAAAATGAGAGAGATGATGATTCTGAGGCCACCCTATCCCAGCCATATTATTCACATATCGAGTCCCAACATCAACAGTGTAGGGATGAGCACGACAGTGCAGGTGAGCATGAAAGATGGACAAGTTTCGGGGATTTTGGATTGGGAACACAACAGAACACTAACACTCAGGGATTTGGGAATAGTCAGACGCCCGCTAATATCGATGATTCGTTTTTAGATCGAATCAATGAATTGTCAAACGAATTCAATCAATGGCACCAGCGTGACCAAGAAGAACAACAACGTCGTCTATCATTTTATTTTTAGATTGTATGTTACTAATTTTATGCTTTATTGTAGTCCATGTATGTTGATATACTTATTCCATGATAATTCTATGTTTATCCTTTTGTGTGATGTAAATTAAATGTTGAATGGCGGTTCATGCAGGGAAAGAACATATCAATATTCGCATATTCATTCAAAAACATGAAAATTCTTAATGGAGTACCCTCATTTCTTATTGAATTCCTAAAAAACAATATTTATAATGAATTTTAATAATTTTTTCGGATTTTTTTGAAGCTTTATTCTGACCGATTCACCCGATTCCCGATCCGGATCACCGATTCGCCGATCCGGATCGGTTTTTTGAAAGCCCAATCCAGGTCACCGATCCGGTTTTTAAACCATTGGTTTTGACACAATGGTTATAAAGAGGGATGACGAATTTTGAATGAAGAAAAAATATTTGCAATTATTTTCTTACTGACTTTTGGAGTTGAGTGAGCCTTACCATCAGGAGTTGAGTGATTCATCATTCTCAGTGTGAACGATTCGCCCTACCTAGCCGGTTGAGTGATTCTTGGCCTGCATCAGTTTTGTTTTATATATAGGATTGAGATAAATTTTTGTCTCTTTTATTTTCAAAGAGAAGTGAAAATTTATGATAATTTTTTAAATTTTAATTAACAGTTTTAGCATTTGAAAATTAACAATGCAGTACTAAGAGGAGAAAAATGTTTTACAATCACGCATATTATTCTAATAAATATAAGTTTCTTAGCATGCTGGCCCAGTAGGGGTGGCAAGGAGTCAGGTCGGGTCCGAGTTGACTAGAAATTAAACAAATATATTTTATATGACATAGTTTTGATTGATAAGACCTGAAAGGGAGTAATACAAAACTAGAACTTTGGAGAGATGTCCTAGAATCTAAAGATTTAAAAATTAGCTAGACTAGAGTATATAAATGTAAGTTTAGAAATAATAAGAGTAAAGACGATGAATTAATTAAGAATAACAATCAAGAAATACCAAAAGAGTACATTTTCGATATCTTTGGTTGATAATTTAGGAAAATAGAGAGATCGAGAAAGATATCGCACCTAGAATTAGAACTGAGTGGACGAAGTAGAGATGTACAACTAGAGTTTTATGTGATTGCAATATACCAATAAAACTGAAGAGCAAGCTCTGTAGGACAATTGTGAAACCAACTTTGCTTTATGCAGCATAATGTTAGGCAATCAAAAAACAACATATACATAGAATTAATGTAGTTGAGATGAAGATATTAAGATAGATGAGTGACAACAAAGGAATGGATAGAATTTCAAATGAATACATTTAAGAGAATTTAGGTATGACACCGATAGGCGATAAGATGAGAGAACATAAATTTAGGTAGGCAGACTATGTGCAGCGCAAACCCAGTACATCACCTATTAGGAATTGCGAGTTAGTTCAAGTGGAAAGTTCAATAATAGCAAAGGATATGACCAAAATGACATAGATGAAAATAATGATAAAAGATATGGGGACTTATAGCCTAATTGAAGGTATAACTCTTAATATAGCAAAATGATGTAACCAGATTAATGCAGCTAACCTCAATTAATTGAGAGAAAGCTATGATGATGATGATACATATTATATATTTTATACGGGATCTGAGTCAAGTTGGGTCGATCCCAGCCTAAACTTGACTCAAACTAATAGGGTCCAAGCTGCACCCAAACCCGGACATGATCCTCTAGATCAAAGACTAGGACCTTGATCCGATTCAATAAGGGTCAACCTCACCCGATTGCCACCCCAGCCCAACCCATTCCCTTCTCAAAGGGGATCACCCTAGAACTTACTTTTCATCAGCCAAGGGCGGTGGTTGGGTTTGGATTGTGGAGAAGGAAGGTGCAGGCGACTTTTCAGTCAAAAAATTTGGAATGCTAAGCCACTAGCCGACTTTGGTGAAGTTTCAAGGGTAGAGCAGAAAGTTCTGGGATGTTTAGGGTTGGAGTAATTACGACCAAGATATTTTGGGAAATTATTGTCATTGAAAGAAGATAATAGAAAATGACACGTCCTTTTGAGACACGTGGTTTGTGTGAAATGGCAGGGGCATTTACGTACGAATCCTGCAAAAGCGCACCGTCCACATAAGGCACACATATGGATATTAAAGAGACTAATCGAGGGCAATCTTGGAGATTTCATTAAAAACAACAAATAAATTTGAACATTTGATCTAGGCCCATGCAGGCTCCCCCAAGAGCATTCTGTACACTTACTCAAGAGTGAGGATAATTTCTTAAGTTTGAAATTTTGGGGTATAATTAAGAAGTGAATGATTATTGTCAATAAAATAAAATTTTGATTTTGATTTCTTCAATACCAAGATCTCACCTTCAAAAAATTAAACAATTTATTTAATTCTTAATGCTATTTCTTTAACCAACACTTTTTTTTAGGTACATATAGAGCAAGTTTTGAAAGTTTTCTCGAGATTAATCGTTAGGTTAAAGATGTTTATATTGTTAATTTTAGTGAAGACCATTTACTTTTGATACAAGGTGGTCACACTAAGCTTGACCATTAGATGTGAAATTGGATGGCTACAATTATTTCATAGATCAAGCTCAAATTTTCAAAAAAAAATTATCGAACTTTGTGACACATCGAAGCTATCAAACTTCACATCAAATAGTTGTAAGGAATTGTGATCACCTTGTATCAAAGATAAATAGTCTCATTAAATATAATTCAAAAAAGTATGTATGGCATTTTGCTTGAAGGAGTAAATAAATAGTATACTCTAGAAGGAGCACATCGCCATTTGCATGAATATTTGGCTTCTTATTGGTTGGAAAATAGCTAATATAAGGGACCCATGTGGTAAAGCGATTATATAATATGAGGAGGCAAAGAATATTGGAAGCACCTTTTTAGTGATTTAAAAATGCTAGGATGTTTGGTCACTTCAACGAATATTCGGGGATATTATTTGGGGAAACAAGAGAATGCGAGTTCGTAAAAGTTCCTTTTCCTAAATGGATGCTTTCAAACTAAAAAATCTCTATGTACCACTCTCTCTATGTGACCGAGCTTAAAAACCGATTTCAAGTTCGGATCGGCCATTGAATTATAGAGGGTTTTAGTTAAGTTAAAACTAGTTCGACGGTTAGTTAAACTAGTTTGACTGGATGTTTTAAATTTTAACAAACAATACAAATATTAGTTAAAAATATGTAATGTATATAAAAAAAGTTCCCCCCTTTGTTTGCTTAATTGAATCGTTTGAAATTAGTCAGTCGATTTGGTCAAATGCTGATTTTCATCAGTTTTTTATCAAACTTGATTTTTACTTTGAATCATATCAACCAAAGCACTAGTTGACGGTGTGAAAAGTCTTAGGTTTATCTGAAAACACTCTATGTATCCGTTAATCAATGAATATGCAGACTTGTCTTTTATAGATAAATTACAGATGAAAAAATATAGAAATAAATCACAGTTTCCTATACTATAAATAGAATTACCATAAATACACGATATCATTGAAGACCCATCATAAATATACAAATTAGGATATATATCTTCCATATTAACTAGGTACACAATATACACTTTCCTTTCACATTCCCCCTCAAACTCAATATGCTATAAGAGAGAGCACTTAGAGTTTGAATACTAATTGCGGAAATAAACAGTTGGATCTTCAGGTGTATAGCATGACTAGTAGATGTGGTGATTGTCATGCTCAAATTACTTGATCAACAAGCATAAAAAGTAGAGGCGGAACAACAAACCGCAAAAAACATGAAGCTCGAATAAAGCAACTATGACTAGCAACAATCCTCATCAACATATGACATTAGGAACTGACGGCCACATCAGATTAGGCTCGATCAATTAGACAAAAATTTCATACCTTCACTAGAGATAAAAAAATAATCCAGACAACCGAGAAAATATAATGGCACTTGGAAGAGCCAATAAAACTCAATGCATATCCGAAACAGATTTGACAATTTGCCGACCAGAACTGACACGATCGAGTAACAGAACAAACAAACTTAGTAATGCAGAAAAGATAAGAACATGAAAACACAAAAAAAATTTGGATGAATTTTTAGAGGGTTGTTTTAGGTCGAGTTTCAAAGGCTCAATGACAATACCAGATCAGAGTGGCAAAGTGAAATTTTAGATGGGCGGTTTTCCAGAGGCAAAAACACTCAAAGGGGGTGGTTTTCCCGATAGGGTGAGCAACAGACTCATCTTGAAAAATCGCCGACAATGCTTCAGAGACGAAGAATAGACACAGCTAAGATGAATCTTTCTCTGATACCATGTGAAGAGTCTTAAGTTTCTCTGAAGAGACTCCCTGTAATCATTAATCATATGAATATACAGACTTATCTTTTGTAGACAAATTATAGACGAAAATATATAAAAATAAATCACAGTTTCCTATCATAAACACACAAAATTGTATCTACCCTTCCTAAATATATAAATTAGGATATATACCTGTCATATTAACCAAGTACACAATATATACTTTCTTTTCACAGACCGCTTGACCAATCAAACTGCTAGTTTGGTCCAATCTTGATAACTATGTCCTAGACTCAAAAGACCCCGCACACTCAGCAATGTTGTGAGGATTGGACCGATGAAGGGGTTGATATGGTTGAAACCGGTCAAACTGGTCGGATGGATTAGAACGTTGTTAAAAAAAATCCATAAAACAGTGAGAAAATAAATAAAAAGCTATAAAAAAAAAAAAAGGAAAATAATTTATAGAATTCAGAGAGTAAAACATGATATTAGGTGCTTAGTGTGGTCTCCTTGGAAGCATGCTTATTTTCTTAATACTCACTAATGCCCGTCCTATAGATTTAGTAGGGGGACACAGTGGAAACAAAGAATGAGCAAATAAAGACTTCAACAATGAGAAAGAGTCACTTGCCCCTCAAAGATGAGGAGGCTGAGTTGTCGTCATGACGCACAAGAAGTCCCAAAGACGTGTAATATGAAATGATGTTGGGAGATCATGCTATTCATTTGCACCCTCTGACAAAAATTACATCTACCGATCAAGTCTTGAATCCTCGTCCATAGCATTGGAAATCTTCGTGATGGCTCTGAAATCCATTTTTAATACTAACTATGAAATTTGAAGCGAAACAAATAATATACATCTTTCATATATATGGATACTTATTTTTAGGGAAAAATAGACAATTTGGATAATGTGTTATAATATACATTATTTCAATATTTGAAATCCTATTTTTTTTTTATGATCATAATGGTCCAGTCTGAGATGATGAACTGATAACTGGAATTTTTTGTGAGCTTTAGGTGAGGGTTTACTTATTTGGATAGGGTTGCAGCCCGATCAAAAACATTTTCCAAATTATAATAGGAATCTTTTTAGGACTCCAAATTTTGAGGATGTAACCTTTTCAACGAGTAACCAACTTTTTAAAATAAAATAAAATAAATTGCATAATCTAAATTCTTAAAAAATATAACATCTTAAGATTAAATAAACATTGTCGAATTTTTAGAAGGTAGGATTTAAGCGTCGAAGAACTCAAAATTTTTTTTTTTTTTTTTTTTTTTTTCTTTTGTTGAAAATTATCATCTAGTGTGTGTAAGATGGATCCGAAAATTTCCAAAAAATGCCCTTGGTTGCACTTCTATACGAAAGAGAGTGTACAATATGCTCCAAGAGAGAATATGATTGGAATGGTCAAATACGTCAAAAAATATTTATGGTGATCAAAGAATCAATTAATTGATAAATTAGTCGTTGTTAATAAAATTATTTCAGTAATTACCTCATCAAGTACTAGGAAAAGGAATCTATTTAGGATCTGCAATCTTGGCCTAATAAGAATGTAGTGGTTATATGGCGCATAATCTTCTAAAAGTGTAAGATACCAAGATGCCCTTTTCTTATCCCTTAATCTATTATAAACCATTAACCACTTTAACCATTTCATTTTATTTAAATGCAGTTCCATCAAGATACACAAAATCAGGAGTTGAAATATTTGAAAAGAAAAAAGTTTATATAAGGATGCTACCTTATAATGTAGAACTACGAATGCCCCTCAAAAATCCATCGGAAAAGGCTGTTTTAATGTTGAAAAACCCTTTAATCATCTCGACATCTATCGAGATCTATGACTATGAAAAATAAAAAGATTTTAAGCCTTAGAGATAGTGCATTTTACAACGTATTATCTACATCGTCCATTTTCAAGATTTTCATATGTTTATAGATCTACTTGATTTTAACTATTGTTTATATTTAAAATATTATAATTAGATATAAAAATAGATTTTGAGATAATCCTAAGAACATTTTACATCAAAATTATATACCATGATAAAATTTGAAGGTGCACTTTAGCTCTACACCTACGGATGCATCTGTATGCCAACTGCACCCATTTGAAAATGACTAAATTACTAAACAGTTGACAAATTTGGTATATTTTGACAAATTTTCTTAATTACTTAGAACAAGTAGAGATACCTATACCCAGTGATTTAAAAATATGGATTGGTGACCCGCGTCGCACAGTTCGGATCGATGTTTTATTGTGCAAAAAAAACAATGAACTAGAGAAAAAACACATGAAGAAACAGCGAACTAGCCAAAAACTGTTCTGGATCGGTGAATCTCTGGATTGTCGTTTTACTATCGAGAATCGCCGTTTTACTGTGCGAAACCGTCGGTTCCCTTCTAGACTTGGCTCTTTTCCGATTTATAAGCATTATCGGAATGGAGTAATAGATTCTAGGGTCAAATTGGGCGATTATGTATCAACCAGGCGTTTTTTAAATAACTGCTTACAACATTTGTGTCGCTCTATTTAAGCGAGATAGAATTATCAAAATACATTTAATTGTTTCGAGTGTACATTATCAGCATTTTTTTTTGTCAGTATTTTTAATAAAATGTAAAAAAATATTCAGCAAAATGACATTTTTATAAACAACCAATTTTACTATTAACCAGTTAGCCAACCACTTAAATAATTTTCTTAAGTACTTTAACCATTATAATAATATTTTACCAATAGAAACACCATACAAAGTTCACCTAGAGAGAATGTTAATAAGTTATTCAACTACTTAAATATTTTTTTTAAAGGTAAAATTTAGAATGAGACCATTTACGTTTGATACAAAGTAATCACATTAATCTTGACCATTCGTTGTGAAATTGGGTGGCTGCAATTACTTCATTGACCAAGCTTAAATTTCAAAAGAAATTTTTTTTGTACTTTGTGACACATCCAAGCTATCAAATTTCATATCAAATAGTTGTAAAGAGTTGTGTCCACCTTGTTTCAAAGGTAAATGGTCTCATTGTATAGAATCCCTTATTTAAATGCTTTAATAATTATAATAAATAGTCAATTGAAACACCACACAAAGTGCACTTAGAGAGAAACTTACACCACCAAGGTGCACTTGGAGAGAGAGACTTAGAAACAACAAGTGCACTAAAGAGAGACTTAAAAACACCAAAGTGCACTTAGAGAGAGAGCATGGTCCAAGCGGACCCACTTAAAATCTTCACTAAACTATGACTGGCCATCATATTAGCAAATAAACGTATTCTTGAGCTTAATACGTGAAAACAATGAGGGATTAGCTCAAGGAGTACTAAGAAAGTGCTAACGGCAGTGGGACTCCTGTGGGTAATGAGAAGCTTAAAAAATGAAGCCCATTTATTTGAAATCCCATAATAGTAATGCCAATACAAATAGGAAATGAGAGACCCAAAGTAATGAGAAAATGACTTATCACTGTGAAGCTATATAGTATCATACTTTAGGGATTACGAAATAACGAAAAAGTAGAAGTGACTGAGATGCGAGGGAAAGACTTTTGTTAAACATTTCCGAAAAGACCACCTATTTGTTCGTTTACCGGGTTCGGCACGAAATCATGAATAAACTGTACCAAAGATTGCTAAGCACTTGGTATTGAGTTTCCCCCTTCGTTTTTTGTAACAAAATGAACCAAAAACATGACAAAACATATAGTTAGCAGCATGGACAAAGATGGATTTGTGAATGAGAAATACAAGTTTTGTAAAAACACCTGCACTTTGAGAGAGACTAAGAAAATTAGAGACACCAAAGAGCACTTATTAGAGTGGAGAGACATACCAAAGTACATTTAGAGAGGGGTGTAGTTTGTGTACGGACGCCTCCATAGGTGTAGAGGTAAGGTGCCTTTTAAATTTTATTATAGTATATATTTTTGATGTAAAATGTTTTTAGGATTATCTCAAAATCTATTTTTATATTTAATTATAAAATTTTAAATTTAAAAAATGGTTAAAATCAACTAGATCCGTAAACCTATGAAAATCTTGAAAATTGACGGTGTAGATAATATGTTATAAAATAGACTATTTTTTTAAACTTAAATTTTTTTAATTTTTTTTAGTCATATATCTCAATGTCCAGATGACTAATCAATGGGTTTTTTAACATTAAAACTACATTTACAAATGGATTTTTTAGAGGCATCCGTAGTTCTACATTATGAGGTAGCATCCTTGCATAACTTTTTTCCTTTAGAGAGAGAGAGAGAGAGTGAAAAAGGCATGGAATGTGTTGGTTGGTTTTCAGTCGCTAGTGGCTAGGACCTATACAAAATCGTTGAAAAATGAAAGTGGACTTTGACATCGTTTTGGCGGTCTTTCTTACACGTGCTAATCGCCGAACCAACAAAATCATTAATGAAAGACAAATTATACAATAAAAATCATTTAACTTTATACATAACGGTCATAATCACCTTGTCCGTCAGATTCTCAATCAGGCGGCACAATACGTCTCAGCGATTGGCTAAAAAATCTGATATTTTTCAAACTTTATTAGGAAAAATTACGCACCCATTTGATGACCAAGGGTGACTTTTGACCTTTAAAATGTTAAATAGTCCTACTTTTGAGTGTATTTTTTGATAAATGAAATAAAAATTATAATTACTTTAATAGAATAATCATCAAAAAAAAAAAATTGACACAATATTATGTTGGTACTTTATCAGAATAATAATCTATCGGAATAATAATTTATCAAATACGTAACAACTCTCTGATTCCTATTAAATTTCAATAATCTCATCAAAGGAGATTAATAACAGGTCACGATAGTTGGTATTTTGGGTATATTTCAAAGTGAGACGCACCTTACAATACCCTGAAAATATGTTTTCGCTCCTAACAGTAAAATTTGGAGTTCAAAAAATGATAGCAAATCGATCTATAAATGCTATAAAATCTTGAAAATTAATGGCCCAAAGTGTTATAAAATGTATTATTTTTAGAAAAATCGTTTCATGCAGGCTAGACCGTGTTTCTACATATGCGGTCCAGAAAATGTAAAGCATCCATCTTAAAGATGGATGCAAGTAGGTGTTCCATCTAAAAACACTGAAAACTAACGTTCCAAATGTTTTATTACTAGAATTATTACTTGTAGTTTTTTAAATTTATTTATTTTTTCATATTCATGATCTCCATGTTTCTAAAAATTAAATCTTAAAATCCATCTCAAAAATAGATTTATTAAGAGGTCCGCATTTCTACATACACGAGCTTGGCCGTATAGAAATCGGGTCCTTACTTCTAAAACTCAAAATCATTTATTTTCATACCCATACATCATGAGGTCAAGAAAATCCATTAGCGATTTTTCACACACTGAATAACATTATCCGATGGATTTTTGAGGTAGGCTTCACTTTCGTATTATAAAGTTAACATTTTATATATGCATATTTAATTGGACAGCTGTAGATTTGACATGTTTTTTAAAATAATATAAAAAATTGTTGAGCATTTTAAAATAATATTAATATACATTGCATCTTAAATTAATTTTTTATTTTAATTAAATGACGCAGTTTTTGTACGGGCAAACCCTCGTATGTAGAAATGCGGGCCCCTTAATAAATCTATTTGAGATGGATTTTAGGAATTAATTTTTGAAGACATGTACTATCTAACATGGAGATCATAAATATGAATAAATAACTAAATTTAAAAACTAGAAATAACAATTCTAGAAAGAAAACATTTGGACATTAGTTTCGATTATTTTTCGATGGAACACCTACTTGCATCCATCTTTAAGATGTATGAAACAATTTTCCTTAAATGAATACAAGGAATTTGAGAGCAAATCTTTTTAAATTTTTTTTTAAAAATACTCCCATATATTTTATACTTTACATTTTATTTCTATTTTTATAGCAAATATATATTTGAATTTTATTTCTTTTTAATGTAGCTCAATCTACAATTCTCATATGTAATAAACTTGTAAAAAACTATAAAAAAAGTATAACTAATTTGAATAAAAATGACCAAACTTCCTTATAAGTTTTAAAAAATTAAGGCTGTTTTGGTCATTTTATTTATTTTAAAATATTATTAGCAATCCTTAGAAAAGTGAGACGGTAAGAAGCATGATATCTCGAATCTTGAGCTTAATCCGATATATAAAAAAAATAGAATTAAAATACAATATATAGTATAAAAGTAAAAAAAGAAAAGGGCTTAAAGTTAAAATATAAATTATACGTGATAATTTTTTAATTTTCATAATAAAATAGGATGGTTTAGAAAATTTGGCATGAATAAAATGCTATATAATAGCCCTTTTAAATGTATTTTGATACAGTTATTAAATAAAAATAATTCACAAAAATGGAGAGACCCCACAAAAAATCAACTGGCCCATTATCGCAAGACTCACGCTACACCAGATCCAGCAAAAGAACATGTCCTCTTTCTCTCTCTAGAATAAAGAAGGAGAGAAGAGAGAGAAAGAGCGAGAGACCACGATGCCACCACCGATCCACACCCCCATGGCCTTCTCCTCCCTTTCTCTCTCTAAAATGACCTTCCCTCCCTTTCTCTCTCTAAAATGACCTCTCCCCTTTAACCGCTGCAACTCTTTCCGGCCAATTTCCCGCCAAAACCTGTCGATCCGGCAATGTCGAGTGCGACTCCAGCCACCGATCACCTCTTCTCTAAAATGGACCAGAAATCGATGGCCTGCGATCGCTCTAAGCCCAAAAGTGGCCGCTCAGCCGGTTGCAACCCTGTGCGTAAGCCTGGTCCAGTGACTATGGATCATGTTCTTTTAGCTTCTAGAGAGACCAAAGAAGAGAGAGAAATGAGGCTTCGGAGTTTGTTCAATTTCTTTGATTCTCAGAACACCGGGTATTTGGATTATGCTCAGATCGAAGCAGGCCTTATGGCTCTGCAAATTCCAGCTGAATATAAGTATGCTAAGGATCTTCTTAGGGTTTGTGATATGAATAGAGATGGGAGAGTGGATTATCAAGAGTTTAGGAGATACATGGATGATAAGGAGCTTGAGCTTTATAGGATTTTTCAGGCCATTGACGTAGAGCATAATGGTTGCATTTTACCAGAGGAGTTATTAGATGCTCTTCTTAAGGCAGGTAGGTTGCAAAATTTGTGCTGTTTTCGGCTAATTCATTGTTTGATTTTTGTTTGTTTGCTGATTTCGTGTTGTTAGACGAGAAAAAGGAGGGAATTTGCATAATTTTGTTGTTTATTGAGCGATTTCTGTTTTGTTGTTGTGAGATATGAATAATGTTGCTAAACAAAAACAAGCCGGTAAATTGAGTTATTTGTGTGGATTAGTATCATTTGTTGTTTGTTGATTTAAAATTTTAAATGAGAGAATTCAGAGAGCCTCAGATTTGATTTTTGACACTGGTACCTAAAAATTGAGTTGATTTTTGGTAATTATAGACTTTTTTTTGCTAGTTTGTATGTCAATTACAGAACCGTTTGGATGTGATTATATGATTATTAGTTGAGCTGATTTTATCAGCAATTGTCATGGGGTTTTTTGAACCTTTAGTGTGTCAAGGGTGAATAATTATGCCATTCATGGTGGAAACTTCTCTTTTTTTACTCTGGACAATGTCAATGAGAATTGTCTCAGCCAAGTTTTGAATATGGTTGCTGGTTTTTGATTCCTTGATTCTGGAGATAGAATGCTCTTAAATACTTGGGATGACTTGGTCTTATCAAGTTTATGTTTAATATTACTTACATAAGACACGATCCAACAAGTTGACAACCTCCAAAGGATTTGAGTTACTACTTACTGTCTTTAATCGTGACATTGGGCCTGTAGAGAAAAGGCGTTTTACATATCTGCAATTGAATTTCTCACCTAGGTGTAAGTGCATTTCTCTTAATGTAAAAGTTGAGAGGTTATCTTGAATAGCTTAATTTCCCTGTGATGAATGACTCTTGAACATTTATCCCAGTTAGATACACACTATCTACATGGAGAAATTCTACCAAATGAAGAGAATTTGGTCAAAGGCGCATTACTTGGAATTTATGACAACAGGACAGGATCAAATAATGTGCCCCGATGGAATACCGACATGAAAAGTGAAGAACAACAAGTGGGATAAGAAGCTCATTATAAAATGAGACAAACACTCGATGGAAAAAATGAAACATAACAGAAATCTGCCAAATAAAAAGAATGCTATAAAAAGTGCATCACTTGGAATTTGGGACATCAGGAGGTGATCAAAGAATGTGCCCCAATAGGAACAATGACATGAGCAGTAAACAACCATGAGTGGGATAAGAAGCTCACTATGATATGAGATAACACTCGATGGGAAAAAGAAACCCAACAGAATAAAGGCATCAATTAGAATCACATCCGTCCCTTAATTTCTTGAAAGTTCATTGCTCAACTCTCTATTTAGAAACATCTATCTGCACTCCTTATATCCTTATCCACACTGTTTTTCTGATCCGTTGGTTGTCCTTCATTGTGTTCCTCCCAAATGTGCTTTAGGCAAAGGGAAATACTGACTCCGAGACTTCTGTCTTTTTAACCTCTTATTCCTTGCAGTTCTAAGTCCCTAACTACCTGAACGGGGCTGCAAACTTGAAATGAGAGTTTCCGGAAATGAAATAGTAAACTGATATTATAAATTTGCCCCTTTGTTTATTTTTGGGAGAGTGTATTTTAACATGACTGAAGTCTGCTAGTCATGTAAGTGTTGCCATTTGTTTCTTTTTTTTCCAGACTAACAGTAAGCATCTATAGTTTCAAAAGTTTTTGCATATGGTAATTAGGCCTGTTGTTGTGTTGATGCCATAACTGGTCATTTCATTATGAATGCTTCAAGTAAATTTTTGTTGGCATTACCAGCAAGCAGAAGTTGCAGGAATATCTTTTTTTGTCATGATTCAGTTGTGCATTTGGTGGTGATAACTTTTTATTCTAGTTCTTGCACATAGCTCAGTGTAAACTAAGTAAACGTTTAAAACAAGACTCAGTGTAAATCTACACAAAGCCTAATGGGATGTTGGTTAACATTAGAATGCTCTTGGTTCCTGGATAAATTATTGGGCATGCATGAAGCCCTGTATGGTTTTATATTATTGTTAAAGACATGTTAGGATTTGAGAAGAACATCTCCAAAAAGATACTGTAAGCAGTTATAGATGGTTTATGAGACCAGCTAGAATGCTAGTGTGGAAATTTAGGGTGTCTTTATCGTGCACAAGAGTAGATCTAAATTACATGTTCAACATGTACACACTCTTGGATCGATATTTGGTGCCAAACATAACAGAATTTAGAGTGCCACACAGGACTGTACATTCATGTATATGAAGTTTTAACATTTTTCCTATCAAAATGTTGATGCTATGTTATATTATTTTCCTTCATATGACCCTCATTGTTAATAATATGCATCTTGGGCACTTGATATATACAGCAGTGAGTCCTAGTAATTCTCATTGTTCACCTTTTGTAACCATTTGCCACTACGAGTGATCAAACACTTGGCTGAGTTATTCAGATTCAGCCCCTTGCCGAGCCAAGTACTTGGGTAAAACTCGGGGATATTTAATAAATATCATAAAATTATGTTAAATTGTTAAAATCAGCAAATAAATATTTTATATGTAATTTTGATTTTTTGATTATTATTTTTTAGTGTTTCTTGTCATATACCTTTTTGTTTTTTCTGAAATATCTCCAGCTGTAAATCATTTTACTAATCCATTTTTTATATATTTTTTCATCTTATTTGGACTTTTTAATTTTTTTCAGTTTAGTTTGATAATTATATTTTTATTTTATTTTTTATTTTTAGGGCTTGTTTTATCCTGTAAACCACTCAGGTGATTCTACTTGGACTCATCCCGGGCAGGGCCTAGACTTGAACCCAAGCCGAGTTTTTGAACCTTGGCCACTACAGGATGGAAACTACTATTTTGTTTAAATGGGTCTGAACTTGAATACTTGTTATCTGCATTAATTGTAATTGTAATCTGTCCAGGAGTTAACATTCATTTTTGAAGTGAAATGTTTCAATCAATTATAAGCCATGCCAGTTTCCCTTTTGCAGGCATTGAAATTGATGATGAAGAACTAGCTCGTTTTGTAGAACATGTGGACAAGGATAATAATGGTATAATTACTTTTGAAGAATGGAGAGATTTCCTTCTACTGTATCCTCATGAGGCAACTATTGAAAACATATATCAGTATTGGGAAAGAGTTTGTCTTGTAGATATTGGAGAACAGGCAGTTATACCAGAAGGAATCAGTAAGCATGTGCATGCAAGCAAATACCTGATTGCTGGTGGGGTAGCCGGAGCGACTTCACGTACAGCAACTGCACCACTAGATCGTATAAAAGTAAAGTTGCAAGTACAAACGACTCGTGCTCATCTAATGCCTGCCATAAAGGATATTTGGAGAGAAGGTCGTTTCTTGGGCTTTTTTAGAGGAAATGGCATCAATGTCTTGAAAGTTGCACCTGAAAGTGCAATCAAGTTTTACGCTTATGAAATGTTGAAGACTTTTGTGGTCAATGCTAGAGGTGAAAATAAGAGTGATATTGGTACAGCAGGTCGCCTTTTTTCTGGTGGATTGGCAGGTGCTGTGGCCCAAACTGCAATTTACCCTATGGATCTTGTGAAAACAAGGCTACAGACATGTGCTTGTGAAAATGGAAAACCTCCCAAATTAGGAGCGTTGTCAAGAGATATATGGGTTCATGAGGGGCCTCGAGCATTTTATAGAGGTCTCTTTCCATCCCTGCTCGGGATTATCCCTTATGCAGGCATCGATCTTGCTGCATATGAGACCTTGAAAGATCTGTCAAGAATCCATCTTCTTCACGATAGTGGTATGGTTTCTGCCATTGATGATTTAGGGACACTTATTGTTTCCTTCTTATGGTAATTTTCTGGTGTCCAAGCTGTGAAGGACCTTAAGGTTCCATATTTCATGGAAGCTTAACTTTACAGTTTACACATGTTTTATTTTAGTTATATGTATGTTGTGGAACATAAAAGCTATTAGCAATTTGGCAAGACGGAAGTCTATAATCTTGAAGCGTTCATTTCAGAGGAAATGAGTATCTTTAATGTCCTACCGTCCACATCCTCTCTAATTTGTATTGAACACTTCTCATGGAAGTATTCGTTGAAAAGATGTTGTTTCTTCGTTGTCATCTTTGCAGGATACTTTTTTTTAATTTTTTGTTTGATTGAGGGAATTGTGAAAGCTAAAAGGAACGTAAAATTGGCGAAGGTATTGTAACTTTGCAAGTTAAATTTCAAAGTTTTAAGTAAATTATTTATTATGCAATTGTTCGGACTCTTATGTGCAAATTTTATGAACTGTATAGAATACTAATTATGGTCAAAGAAATTGAACTTATTAATTAGAAGAGAGTTAATGAATGTAAATCTCTTGGTGTTTTTCTTTTATTGGTAATCTTTACTGTCATCATATCTTATTGTAACTTTGCAAGTTAAATTTCAAACTTTTAAATAAATTATTTATTATGCAATTGTTCGGACTCTTATGTGCAAATTTTATGAACTGTATGGAATACTAATTATAGTCAAAGAATTTGAACTTATTAATCAGAAGAGAGTTAAATGAATGTAAATCTCTTGGTGTTTTTCTTTTATTGGTAATCTTTCCTGTCATCATAGTTTATATTCTTTTATTATGTAGAGCCTGGTCCTCTTGTGCAACTTGGTTGTGGAACAATATCAGGAGCCCTGGGAGCTACATGCGTTTATCCCTTGCAGGTTATACGAACAAGGTAGTATATGATTATCTGATCCATGTCTTCCTACTCAATCTTCAAAATAGATTATCAAAAAGTAGATAGTGATCTCGTTGATGTTCTCTGTAGCAGCTAAACTGTTTTGATATTTCCAGAATGCAAGCTCAATACACAAAAACAACAGAGGGTTATAAGGGAATGTCTGATGTATTTTGGAGAACCCTCAAACATGAAGGCATTTCTGGATTTTACAAGGGTATCTTTCCAAATATGCTCAAAGTGGTGCCCTCTGCTAGCATCACTTATCTAGTGTATGAGTCTATGAAGAAGAACCTTGATCTCGAATAAAGACATGTGGTGTTTACATTCTGATAAGGTGTCAATGCTGATGATGATGAAAATAAGACAAGTTATGGACTAGAGCACATAATTCCTTCAAACGTTCGTTAGACAGTTAGATTTTCCATTCCAGCTGGCCATCATCAAAACTCATAAATTCAAATGTTTCTTCAGTTCTTTTAGGTGAATAAGAAATTGACAACTTGGGAGGGTTATCTTGAAAGCTAACTATCTTAAGTCAGGTAACATCCAAGCTTTTTCATTCTTTCGGTGTTTCATGATATTTGTTAGTCTTTAATAGTTTATTTTTAGATCTGACATGTGATTAACATGGAAAGCTCTAACATATCATATACTTTTGGTTTTCTTGGGAGTTCCATGTTCCTATATTTATCGAATTTTTTGATTTGCCCATTTCTAGAGCTCGTGTCTATCTCAGTATCATTTGACTTTTTTTCTTTTCTTCTCCTATTCATAAGTTAGGATTCAGACCTGACTAGCATGATTTATGCAAGGTATCCATATTACAAGGAACGCAGAACTTTTTTATGGATAAATAAGCTACATTCAAACTTGAAAGTTTACATGAATGCTATGGAGCTCAGCTCGGGCCCTGGACACGCCCCTGGCCCAAGCCAAGTTACTTGGACGTGTCCGAGTGAGCTCACCTGATAGTGTACTCAGCCAAAAAAGCCCTAAAAAATAATTGAAAAATTTATATAATAATTTTTTTTTTTTTTAAGTCTTTTAGTTAGCCCAAGTTTTACCTGAGTACTCGGCTTGGTGAGGGACTGAGCCCCAGTGTACCCGGCTGAGTTTCTGAACATTAGCTGAGACCTAATGGATGATATAGAGAACTCATCACTGGGTAATGGTGCTCTTGCCCAAATCTTCATAGATGCCAAATCAAAGGTTAGGTATACTCATTAATGAATGGATTGCAAATATGCCACTCATAGCCATCTCATAATTAGAATGAAATGGAGAACATTATAACGCAACCATAAAGAGATAATTTAATTAAGTTCATATGATGCATAGTTGCTATCTATAAATAAATAAAAGTAGACTAGGCGTTCATGTGATACTTGCTGCCATTGTATCTGCATTTAAGCATCTCCTGTAATGAGGGTTCACTGTGGCCCCTGTTTCCTCCTAGAGTCAGTTCAAACGATTGCTGAGGTATGCATTTAAAATAAAGGATGTTAAAAAATATGAAAGGAAATAAAAAAGAACTTGATTGCAAGTGGGTGGATCTTACAGCGAAGCTCTTCTGAAAATTTGCTGGCCTAAATTTTTTCCTTAATTGCCATCCCCAGTTACTTTGACTGAGCAATGTAGTTAAGATGTGATTACATTTGTGAAGCCTATGTTTTCCATGTGCCAGTGCTATTGTCAAATAGCAATCCTGGTTCTTGAGGTGCTTTTGGATAAGAAGACATTGTAACTCCTCTGTGCATGCTGGAAATTTTTGATAGAAGCAATTGGTTCTTTATATCTTGTGGTTTTATATTCTTCTTGCACAGCTTCACTTGATTTCTTATTTCTTATCCTTTGGATTACGTTAGTGATACTTGATTTCCTTCGTAGTGCTAGTATCTTCTATTTATTGCTCCTTTTTTATTATTTGGCAGATGATGGCCTTTCTGGAGTCGGACTAACGGATGAAATTGGTTCGTCCAAAGGAAATATGAAACATTTTACTTAAAATCTGTATGTAATTCTGTGGGAATAGATTCTGAAAAGATTAGATATTGATTTTATACTAGGTGCATTCTATTGGCCATGACTGGAAAAGGGCGGTCTCTTTTACTACTGAGCGACTAGTTTCAATGAGCACTTCGGAAGGATACAATTTTGTATTTGACTTTTTCCTTTCTGGATCTTGGTGTAGCCCTGACCTAATTGATTTATGGCATGGTTCTATAGGTTATTCGGATACATCTTGTTTTGCATTCAGTTAGATTGTGTCTTGTATTTTTGCTTTCTTGAATATATGTTTGTATTCAACTCACAAATTTATGACTGCCCTTAGTTGTGATTATGTAGCCTTCTGTGGAATTCTGTGTTGAAGGTTGTGGTGATGGATTTTAATGCCAAAACTATATAAGCAAAAAATAGATGAACATCACTAAAATTAGTTTAGATGAAGAAACTAAAAAAATGGTACAGATTTTAGAAACTCAAAAAAATAAAATCAATTTAGATGAATTTATTTACTAAACAAAATTAAAGCAATTTTGAGAAACCATTGCATAATACAAAATGAAGTAATGATATACAGTTTTACGATAATCCAGTTGGATGGAATGTCTTTCAAGATAATTTTTGAAACTGTTAACAATTGTATTGAGCATTGAGTATAGGAAATGTACAAGTAGCAAAAAATAGGCTACCCTCATAACGGTAGCTTTGGACAAAAAAAACAATGAAAAAAAGAACAGACAAATCTAATGTTCAATAAAAAAATCTGTGTTGGTCTTCCAGATGTTGGGAAGATGGACAGAAAGAGGATGCCATAAAATTGTGCTAACACCAAAAAGAAAAAAAAGAGCTACCTGTTGATAGATGTTGATGGCATGGACTACGAGAAACATTTAAGTGCAATCAAGGTTCTTATCTATCTATGTAAATAACAGAATGAGTAATTGTGGGGTCTGCGTTTGGAGTTATCACGTAAGTTCTATAGTGGATTTGAGTTGGTTTCAAGTAATGAGTAAACCTTATAAATTATAAAGTATATTAGGGAGTGAGGAAAAATAAATTAATAAGTCAATAAGTAAAGGAATCAAAATGTGTTGTAAAAGCTAGATATATTAACCTATGCTTACCTGTCTACCAATCAAAGAAATTAGGCTTTCTTGCTTGTGCAAGTCAAGTCAGACTAGTTTACTCTCCATTTACTTGAGCGGGGTCAATTTGAGGGTTTTAGTGAGGTGACCTCTGAGATTTTTTGTTTGTTTGTTTGTTTGTTTGTGTGTGTGTTGGGGGGGGGGGGGGAGGGAAGGTATAGTTCTGTGGGGAAAGAGGCCCCGCCCCGTGATAGGAATGGAACTTTGCATTGACATTGTCAATTTGACTCTTCTAAATTTAATTTCAGTTAAAGCTTTATGGTGACTTATTTTATAGTGGTTCATTTTGTAATTTCTCATGCAATTTTTTGTGACCCAGGCTGTGGCAATCATGTTACGGATCTGATGAATGAACAAAAATTGTCCCATTCTTTCTGTGTAGTGGTTGTGGTTTCTTCTGTAATTTTATTTGTAGTCATTGATAGATTGCTTTAGAAATGGAGTTGTTCTTTCTTGTCTATATCTAAAGTTGGGAAGCTGATTTATCCCATCTGAGTAGACATGGTTTACAAGGTTGTCAAACTTCCACGTGGAATTCTTCTTCTTCTGTTTTTTGATAAGTTCCACATGGTAATTTTATTTCCATCAATCTGACAAATAACAAGTACAGGCACAATAATCTCACTCCAACATAATATTTACACCACCTTTTGAGTACTGATAATACAACATAGAAGCCACAATATCTATATTATTTTAACGTTCCTCATTCAATAAAACCTTTAATCTCTCTCAAGAAACCAATTAACGCCTTTTCTTTGGAATTAGGAAACGGATATCAGAAGGGACCTTCGTTGTGTTATTTATCTTCTTGGTGTCTTTGGCCCAAAGAAGAGCATTCAGCTTTTTCAACTTCTTTGTGAAGGAAGTTAAAATCTTGTTTGCTGGGTTTGTTTTGACAAGCTCTTTCCTAATAGAGACATGGTCCTTCTCCAAATCATTGAGGCGCATCCTAATTCTGGTTAGCTCAAGCTTAAGCTCTTTGTTTTCTCTCCTAACTGATGCATAGCTGTCTCTTGGAGATCCCCCGCTGTACTTTTGAGTTTGTGAAGAGTGGAATGATCCAAAGTGGTGATCATGGCCTACTTGCATTTCATTTCTGAGCCTTAGCTGCTCAAAGTATAGAATTTGAACTGCCATCTGCACAGGGAGGCGCTCATTCTGAGCTGCATGGCTGCAAGCCTCAGGGGAGAGCTTCTGGCAGTCAATGTTTTTGCACAGCTTGTAGCGTTCAGACTCCTTAATGCTGGGGTGTACCTGGACAAATAGGTGAGTTGTGCTTTTAGGCATGTTTGTGTTTTGTGCATAGAGGTATAGATAGACAGATGTGGGCATAGATATAGATACAAGGGGTATTTGCACACATGTATCATGTAGGCTCCTATCTACAACATGGACAAGGATGTGTGTATCTGCTTCGGACGCAAATCCGTTGTGTCTAACATGGTTTCTCATAAAGTGTTGTCTCCATGACTGTCTAAAAGTTCATACAAAAGTCTATGTTGACGTATGTATTTAGTATTTATATATAACTAGTTTGCAATATAATAAAGTTAACTAAAATTTAAGACATGCATGTCCAGTATTGATGCACATGCATCCAGAGTATGGACCTGCATGTCTAAGTGATGGACATGTGTCCAGAGTTCTGGATATGTGTCTGATGGCAGACACACCAAGAGCATGCCTGACATGAGTTCTCTGTAAAGGCATGCCGCAGATATGCCCGAGTCGTACCCAATGGCTTCCCTGATGTGACGAGACATCAGACACGGAAACACACTCAAAAGTCAAAACTTGTGCCCCTGTAATAGGCTCATGTCCACTATTTGCCTCAATGATGGATGATGGAGATGAAACTATTCCTCCCCCATTTATGTAATGTGAAAGGGGCATTCTTTTCACCATTTGTCATTATGGCAAATGATGCAAATGAGCCAATACCATTCACTATACACAGGGATACTTTCCATATATGTGTGCCTCTGTCTGTACAGGCATACACATAATGTGAGGTTTTCCGATTATGGGGTAATTTTGTGTGAGCAAGAAACTGATGAGATAACAGGATTATAGCATGAAAACCTTGAGGAAGATGTCGATTGCACGATAGAGTCCGTCGTATACTAGGCGTACATGGTCGGGGAGAAGCTCAGCTAGAGGGATGAATTTGCAAGGAGATACATTTGGATCTCCTGCAACCTCTGTTAGGTAGTTGTCCATCAGCTTTGACACTTTGAGGTTGGTATTCTGCTCAGTAGATCCAGGGCTTTCAGACCCATCATGCATTCTCTCTCCTTCTCTATCCTCATCTACCAACTGAAGAAAATACATAAACATCCTATGAACAGCATCTGTGTCAAAAAGTGGCGTTTTATCATCTTTTGACTTTATGGGTATGAGTAGATCATCAAGGATAGCTTGGTCTAATTGCATGCCAATTCTTCTCTCTAGCTCCTCTCTAGATGATGGAGATGCATCAACTGCTAGGCATGTCTTAAGCAGCCCAGATAGAAAGCCGAGTGGAACTGTGCTCCTTTTAGATGGGGTTGGCAATAAACAAACAATGGCTTCTACCAATAATCTTTGCTTCTGCAACTCTCCTTCGCTGAACCTTCCTTTACTCTTGTATGAAGCTGTAAGATTAAGTAGAGAGCTATGTGCATAATGCATGAGGATCCGACTTATGATATCTTGCTTTAGGCCTTTAGACTTCATTGCACCTAAAACTCTTTGGAATAGGTCCATGTTGAGTACGATGAGGCTTTTGCCCCACCAATCGGGTTGGTTGGGACCAAAACCTAATTGGGTCTCACTGGTTGCTTTAGTAGAGCCACTGTGTTCAAGCTTGGATAGTCCCGAACTGAGTTGCTCTTTGCAAGCATTGGAAGCAATGGCATTAATGCACCTGCAAATAATCTTAGTCTCTTCTGCCGATGGAATTAAGGTTTCGCATCGATGAAGGACTGTAACTGAAAGGGGAATGCTTGGTATCACGATTTCATTCAAATGCCTCTCTGTTCTTGATTCTAAGCTTCCTTGTCCATACTCTTCTGTCATCTCGAGATAATCAGCTGCACATCTAAGCATAGCCACATTAGAGGCCGTGATCTCTAGGCTCACTCCATAGCAAAACTTTGCAGCATGCTCAAAAGCTTCTGGTCCACCAGGTATATCTGAGAGATTGATTTTAGTTATTTTTACATCCTTTGGTTGAGCTAGTAGCTTACGGATGCGTCCACTTTGTGATGCAAGGGGGAACTGTCCATAGAAAAACAACAGCTAGGTTATGGTCCTTTTCCTTTATTTTTCTTCTTTCAATGAGAGATGAAGAAACCATTTAGATATGCTAGCTCACTTGAATTAATCTCTTTCAGAAAAAAAAAGAAAAACAGAAACCATTGGGCTAGGGAACATGAATCAGTTCGATTTCGCAAGTTTAGGATTCTTTATGGGTGAATGGAAGATGTAGAAAGATATAATTGGGTGTAAGGGCTTTGGGGATTGGCTTTGTTTCTAGGGGTTTTAGCATATACCTTATGGAGAGAAAAGTTTTTACTCCCCACCTCCACCGTGAGATCACTTGGAACATCTGTGAGGAGCCTGCAAGCAATAGTTAAATCTTTAGTAATGCTTAAGACTTTATGTGCGCCTTATGTTAATTGGCTCTAGAGTGGGAGGGGGGAAAAGCTTCACAGAACCAACCGAGTTTCTCTCTCTCATGTGTGTGTGTGTGTGTGTGTGTGAGAGAGAGAGAGAGAGAGAGAGATATATATATATAGATATATAGAGAGAGATAGAGAGTATAATAGGACCATTTGCCTTTGGTAGGAAAAGATTACAATCATTGTTAGCCATAGATATGATGGTGAGGAGTGAAACACTAAAAATCCGAGGAAGTTATCTTATTTTGTGCAGAGAAGTGACACCCAAGCTATCTGATCTTACATCTGATGGCTTGAGGTGTTTGACCTTGCAACAGGATCATTGTATACAACCCCTATAAATAACAGTATCATCGTATACAACCCTCAGAGAGAGAGAGAGAGAGAGAGAGACTCTGATGTACCCATCATGCTTCTCACATCTCTTACCATCCATGTCTAGAATGGACAAGTAGAGATGGATGCTGTGGTTACTTACCATCATGGCCAGTAACCCGTCATATGTCACATCAGTGACTGCATGTTACACCCACACAAGCACACCCGAACATCAAGCTATGCTATTTTTGACGTATATGTGTGCATGTGCATGTGTATGTGTACAAAGTTCAATCCATAGCACAGTAAGTCTCGTGTCTAGACGAAAATCGTAATTCATGGGCCTCTTGATTATTATTAATATTTTCTTTTCTGCCATGCATATAATTGAAAACTGCATGTAGATGTGCAATACTTCAGGGAAACTATAGTATGATAGTATGCCTAAGGCTAACATCCCTTAGAAATCTGGAAATGTTTCTTGAGGGTGACAACAGGCACTCATGTTAGAGTAAGAGAGAGATAGGGGGGGAAGTTCGAGAAATAATACCAGTCACTGGTCTTCTGCATTGTCGAAGGAGCCCAACGGATGGACCTTTTCAACACAATACCGCGCTTGAGATCAGTCACCGTGGCAGCGCCCATGCTTCTTCGTATAATTGCGTCCTTGAATCCTAGCTTTTGGACCAGTCCCCAGTGAGGTGATTTAAGTACTTGAGAGCTCTCTCACTAATCCTGTAACTCTAGGCTCTGAGCCGGTCTCTATCTCTAATCCTGTAAATCTGGGCTCTAAACCAGTCCTCAAGGTGATTTAAGTACTCTCTCTCTCTCTCTCTCTCTCTCTCTCTCTATATATATATATATATATATATATATATATATATATATATATATATATATATATATTAAATGTCAATTTCAGGCATTCAGATAGTTCCTTTAACGATTATTATATATACCTGGCTCTGTACTTTGGGAGGCAACAACTTTTTCTGTGCCTGGGATCTCCAGTTAGCTCCCATGATGTCGGATAAGTAATGCCATTAGCTACTAAATAGCCCCAACATTCCAGTCAATGACTAGAATCTCCCTGGTTGTCCAAATTATCAGAAATGCACCCCTTAGGTTGTTCTCTAGATTGTGGTTGTGAGTAGCAAAAGTAATTAGTGGGTTCGGTGGGTGGTCTGATATTCTTGTTTGCCAGTGTCTTTTGAGTCTCAGCCATTGTTTTGCATCAAGTATTAGAAAGAAGTCTATTCGCATTAATTGAGGTTACTTCTTTAATTCTCCTGTGATTGTAGGTTAATAAGGGTTGGCTTAATCACCTGGGTTCATCCTATGCAGGGGAGCAAGGTAGCTTGAAAAAGTAGTGATTTAGAAATTGAAATCGGGTTTGACTGGGCAGGGGCCTGATTCCATTTCCCTGGTCCGAATTGGGTGATTCTTTAGTCACACCACATTAAACTGAACTAAAAGAATTATAAAAAAGAAAAAGTAGAGAACTAGGAGCCTCGGGTGATTCGGGGGGTTTTGGTGGTGGAATTGCCAGCCTCTTGATCCAGTTTGACTTGGCCAAATTTTTATTCGGATAGTGATTTTAAATTTTGAGTCACTGTGAAAAAGTATGAATGTTTTTAGGGTATGTAAGAGACAAACTGGTATATGGTGTATGCTATAAAATGAGGTGGTGTCTTCTGTCGATTGCCTATGATGGATGGCAGAGAATAACAATACCTCTGTAAATCTTTGTTCTTGGGTTCTATAGATTATCTTTCGCCGATCCCAAATAGTTGGGATAAGAGACTTAGATGATGGTTTTGTAGTTTATCTGCACCGTCATTGAAAGTGGGTGGTGGTTTACACTCACCATACATGATGCACCTGTGGTTTATGGTATGCTGTACCTATTGGAGTTGTGGAGATTTGCTGGGATGGTAGGGTATTTGTTGTAATGCCAAGGCTATCATGGTGATATGCTATGGTTTTTCTATTTTATATTTTAATTAGGTATTCCAGCAGGGAGCTGGAAAAAGGAGTGGAGATTATAGACTTGACAACAAAGGGTGCAACCTTTATCTTGAAAGATAGTGGGTGGAATCATGGATGGTGACTGAGGTGAGCCCCCCCAACATAAGATATATGTGAATGTTATAAAGCATTTGTAATTGGTTTTAATTATGGGGCCAGCTTTCTCTTTCAATGATGCTCCCCACAGGAACAACCCCTCTCTCTCTCTCTCTCTCTCTGAAAGTTTCAGTCTTGGCCAGAATGGCACGCTTCTGGGCATAATTATGCTTGTAGGGGTATTTTGGTCATTATGATAACAAAGGATATAAAGAAATCCCACAGTTTGTAGCAAAACTTTTGAGGTAAAGATTGGGTTAGGGCTATTTTGGTCATGTTAGAGCATGAGCACTGCATATTACGGTGTTATCTTTATTTTATATAATGAGTGTCGCTCATTAGAGCCATTTTAGTTGTGTTTTGGAACAAGAACTGGTTCCAAGAACTTGGCGATGCTAGTGGGATTGCCGATTCTCAGGTTGGCTTGGAAATTTTGGCCTTTGGGATTTGCCCAGTGAAAAAACAGAAAGAATAATGAAAAAAAAAAAGAAATCACTCTGGGACTTGGGAATTGGCCGAGTTCCAACCGTGAACTGCCTAGTTCCATGCAACCCTAGGTGATTCCACGCATCGGAGTTATACAGAACCAGGGAGACCCTGGGGCTGATCCCTCTTGGATGATTCTTAGTGGGATCGCCGATTTTTCGTGTCACTGCATTTTAGAGACATAAGCATTGTGTTGCTCTGTGACTGGCCCATTCTCAGTTATCTGTCAAGTTATGCTTTATAGGGAACATGGGTTTGTTTTCTGCGCTGTGTTCTGGTCTACTGTTAATCCAAAAAACACCTCTTTTTCTGATACCATTTGGTTGAGGGTAAATCTGGCGTTTTATGGATTTTGGCCCTTGGCACCTTCGAGGAAGGGTCGGTTGATTCCAAAACAACAATAAAAAGGCGTGTACCTAGATCAATCACTTGAGAGAGAGAGAGAGAGAGAGGTGTGCTGTTGTTTCTGCCACTGTACTGGTAGGTCTGGCAATGGGCTGGGCTAGCCCTGGGCTAGCCTATTCCCCTGAGGGCCGGTCTAGGCCCTATCAGGGCTGGGCAAGATGGGCCAGGCTGGGTAAAACTAAAAGAAAACAAAGCAAGAAAGATGAAAAATTAAGTTCGTCTGGCCGAGCCTGTCTTGGCCTAGGGTTGGCCCACAGGCCCTAGTTTTTAAGGGTTGGGCTGACGGGGTTAGGCAAGGACACCCGGCTCATGGCCTCCCCTATGTGCTAGAGAGCAGCGTCTTAAAACCCAGATCGGTGGGCCTGATTCTCCACCTACATAGATATGTGTCTGCCTGCTGGATCAGCTATTAAAACTAAATGAATTTTAAAAATTTTAATGGGCGGGGATTTAAGAACTTCCGAGAAAATATTAAATAAGCTTAGGAAAAAGGAAAAAAATTGTATAAAGGCAACCGGGCCGCGACCCATACCATCTCGGAATTGATTCAATCCTAATTGATTCCTATCTAGATTGGTGATCTGAATCGAAAATCATAAGTTTTATAACATTGGTTTGAATAAAAGAATGTTATAAAGTACTAATAATAGGAAATGTGTATGATCTGTCTATTTACTTTTGACACAAAGTTGTCTCAATTGTTATTGACTATTGGACGTGAAATTGGGTGGTTGGGACAAAATCTAAAATAAAATTTCTCGAAAGCTAGCGAATTTCACATCCAATGGCTAACAGTAATTTTGTCCTCCTTGTATCAAATGTGAATACCCTCTCAAAATATTGCATGCGAATATTGAATAGTTTAATAGTAGCAGGAGAAAAATAGGTTTGCTGAGTTGAGCAATTTGAACGTTGAGACTTGGCGAGTGTCCAATAGTAGGTTCTTTGAGTTGTACTGTTTTTTAAAAGGTGTGGTTCGTGCATCTCCAAATTTTATTATAAAATATAATTTAAGTGTAAAAAATCCTTAGGATGGAATGAGAATCGATTTTTATCTCTAATTATAAACTTTTAAACTCTAAAAACAGTTTAAATCAAGTAGATCTATAAACATTTCAAAATTTGAAAATAGACCGTCCAGATAATATGTTGCAAGACATTGTTTTCAAAACTTGAAATCAATGTTTTCTCCGTATCCATACATCTTGGGGTTAACATGATCAATTGTAGGGTTTTACAGTGGCAAAACAATATGTTTTGGTAGGTTTCAAGGTGACCTTACTTCTACAGTCTTGTATAAACTTTTTCCTTTCTTTTATGGTGTGGTTTTCATAAGGTTACAACCTTAAACAATCCATTTAAGGCACACCTTCAAATGAAAACATATAATTTTAATGTAAAATATTTTTTAAGATTATCTCAAAATCTATTTTCAAATCTAATTATAAAAAAAATGGTTAGAATCAAGTAGATCTATAAACATATGAAAATCTTGAAAATATACGGTCTAGATAATATGTTGTAAGATGCACCATTTCTGAGACTCAAAATCCTTTTTTCCATAGTCATACATCTCGATGTCGAGATGATCAATTAGAGGGTTTTTTAATAATAAAACAACCTTTAACAATAAAGTTTGAGCCCATCTTCAAACTTTTAGAGCCCACATTTGAGACATCGGATCTAAGATCAAACAGTGATGTGGCTCTCTTGATCAAAATTAGACGGCTGGATGGTAGGGGGAGGATAGAACTTCTATGCTGTAGGGGAAGCACATAAACTTTTCCCTATATTAGATACATTACATTAGGAGTTTCATATGCTACGTTCTAGTGGTAAGGTAATGTACTTTATGGTCAAAATATTTGAGAGTAGGTTTGTCCGACATCACGATTAGCGTGATGTATATTATAAAAATGGGCAATGATTTCATGCAACCGTTGTATAGTAATATGATGCAATAACCTTAAAAAGCCATCTTACAGCTATTTGTTTGATCCAAATTTTGAAATATACACTTTTTTCATTCTAATGAACAATCACAAAAAAAAAGAAAAAATTGAAAATACAACCTAGACAGTATTTTTTTAGCCCAATTAACATAGGCCGTTCATTTTGGTGAGATGCTAAGATCTAGGCCTTAGAAGGAGCTTTTCATTTCCATTTTTTTTAGATGGATTTATTATCATTAGATGAACAATGTTAAAAAAGAAAAAAAAATTGATTTTGAGTTTATAAAGGTTAAGATCTTGAAATTTACAAAATAAATGGTCTAGATTCGTTTTTGGAGGGGGCTCATTTTGGCCATATCTAAAGTTCAAATTGAATTTTATTTATTTTTATGGATTGATTATTGAGAAGAGAGTGTGTGTGCAAAATTTGAGGTCATACAAATACCACAAACGTGGTTAAAAGTGTCGTTGCATTATCCTATAATACAACCGTTGCATTGGATCATTGCTTTATAAAAATAAAGTTGGTATATTAGGAGGCCATTTATCTTTGAGAGAAGTTTATATAGAGCCGAGGCTAAATAATCAAATTTGAACCTGCTTCAAAACTTTCACTAGAAGAGGTTGTTTTGACGCCCAAACATCTTCAAACTTAGCATCTTGATATCAAGATGCATGAACATGAGAAAAGAATGGATTTCAAGTTTTGGAAATAGTATATTTTGTAACGCATTTGTGGACCACCAATTTTCAAGATTTTCAAATTTTTATAGATCTATCAATCTACACTATTTTAAAGCTTTAAATTTTATAAATAAATATAAAAATATATTTTAAGGCTATCACAAAGATTTCTAGGATCGAAGCCACATTTCTCGATACTATTTGAAAGTGGGCCCTAATTTGATTGTTTATAGCCTAGGCTCTGTACAAACCGCACCAACGTTATCTTTGGTTCAAGGAGGTCACAATTGTTATTATCTATTAGATGTCAAATTGGATGGCTTGGGGTGTATCAAGGAGGTCACAATTGTTCGGGCTAGTGAGGTGTGTCATTAACCAGGTTCAAAGTTTAAATGAACATTTCTTGAACTACACTTCAAGCTGTAAGATTTCAGATCAAATGGCTAAGAGTAATTATGACCTCTTATAAAAAAAAATGCTATAGCAATATACAATCCAATTAAATAAGGGTGTGGTTTCTATAAGGTTGCAACCTTAAACAATCAAATTAAGCCGTACGTCCAAATTGCATCATAACATGTAATTTTGCTGAAAAAGATAATTAGGATTATCTCAAAATCTATTTTCATATATAATTATAAAATTATAAAATTATAAAATTATAAATTTTTAAAATGATTAAAATCAAGTAGATCTATAAACATATGAAAATCTTCAAAATGGACAGTCTAGATAATGTATTGTAAGATGCACTATTTTTTAGACTCAAAATCTTTTTTTTGCCATATTCATACATCTCGATGTCGATATGACCAATTGGAGGTTTTTTCAACATTAAAACAACCTTTTCTGATGGATTTTTTAAGTGCATTTGTAATTCTACTTTTTAAGGTTGCAACCTTATATAAACTTTTTCTATTAAATAATTAGAAACAATGTGCATAATTAAATTCATTCTAGTCTTAAAAGAAATATAGCCGGACATGATTTTAGTAATCCACTCAAAACAAGGGTAAATTACCAACTATAATATGATTTGGATAAAAAACTAATAGGCCAAGTTGCCGGGCCTAGCCCGTCCTATTTAGATATAACCAAGTCCATCAAGACCTAATACTAAGGTGGAGACCTGTTAATATTATGGGCTTTGGATTCAGGCCTGGCCCAACCTTATAGGCCCCCCATGAAAGGCACAGATCTGCCTCATATTGGGATCGCCCCGCCTGCTTGCACCCTATTGTTACTCTGAAGCAAGGGAGAGACAACAATTTTACCATAGTAATATTTTTATTAATATTATAATATCAATTGTTTGGAAGTATATAATAAGAATGTTTATTTTTTTTTAGTAAAAGAAGGTCACAATCACTATTGACTTATGGAAAATTGTTTCATGCGGGTAAGACCGTATGACCGCATAAAGTCCAAAAAAGTGTAAAGATACCGTGGATTGCATAAAGTCCAAAAAATGTACAGCATCCATCTTAAGATGGATGCAAGTAGGCATTCCATCTAAAAACAATGAAAAGCGTAAAACATCCATAGTAAAGATGGATGCAAGTGGGTGTTCCATCCAAAAACAATGGAAACTAACGGTCCAAATATTGTTTTATTATAATTATTATTTTTAGTTTTAAAATTGTACTTATTTTTTCGTATTCATGGTCTCCATGTTAGAGATTATATGTCCTTAAAAATTAAGTTACAAAATCCATCTCAAAAATAGATTTATTAATAAGCCCGCATTTCTACATATGCTAGATTTAGAAATGCAGGTTTGGTCGCAGACCCGGTTTCTATGCTGTCAAGCCCGCGTATGTAAAAATGCAGGCCTATTTATATTTAAAATTGGGTGCTTAAGGTTGTACTCTTTTTTCTTTTTTTTCCGCCGTGATTACAAAATTGTATTACCCAATCCCCCTCTCGCGAGGGAATCACCAATCTCAATCTCGTATACTTCTCTGGAAACATGTCTAAAAAGAAATATCACTAAATTCCCCGAGTCCAAAATTTCCGGACCAACCGATTTTGAACTCTACTGCACTCGTTGGTCCTTATTACACGAATTGATGAACTTCATTGGTTAGGGATGTACCATTGATTAGTCTCAAAATGAAAAAAATGACTTCTCAAACTTTTTGAAACACTCCACATTGATTATGACCTCTTTATATTAAAGATAAATAATTTTATATTATATAATTATGCTTTTTATTATGGGGATCGTTTACAAATAGACCATTTATCTTGTGTACATAGAAGTCATAATCATTATTGTCCCTTAAACTTCAAAATGGGTGGTTGTAAAAGTGGCAGCCGAGGCTCTAAACAATCAAATTAAAGCCCACCTCAAAAATTTCACTAGAAGAGGTTGTTTTGATGCCCAAGTATCCTCAAATTGATCATCTTGACAGCAAGATGTATGGACATGAGAAAAAAATAGATTTCAAGTTTTGGAAATACTATATCGTGTAACACATTTTTGGACCGTCAATTTTCAAGATTTTCAAGTTTTCATAAATCTACTTGATCTACACTATTTTTTAAGCTTTAAATTTTATAATTAAAGATGAAAATATATTTGAAGGCTATCACGAAGATTTCTAGCATTGAAACACCATTTTCTCGACACTATTTGAAGACGCGTTTTATTTTGATTGTTTAGAGCCTCAGCCCGTCATTAAATAGACACAAAGTTTTTTTTTAAAATTTCTCATCGATTTTGTGACTCATCATAAGCCATCCAATTTGACATCTAATGAGTGATAATGACAGTGACCTTCATGTATAAAAGATAAGGGAAAACATAGAATGAGACCATTTACTTTTTATATAAGGTGGTCAAAATAATCTTGACTACTGGATGTAAAGTTGGATGGCTACAATTATTTCATTGACCAAGTTCAAACTTCAAAAGAAATTTTCTCGAACTATGTGACAAATCCAGGCTATCAAATTTCACATCAAACGGTTATAATGACCGCCTTGTATATATGTGAATGGTCTCATTGTATACAATACCAAAAGATAAAAGGAAAAGTTTATGTAAGGTTGCAACCTTAAAGTGTAGAATTACATATGCACCTCAAAAATCTATCGAAAAGTTTGTTTTAATGTTGAAAACCCCTCTAATTGATCATCTTGACATTGAGATATATGAATATGAAAAAAAAAAAGTTTTTGAATACCAAAAATAGTGCATCTAGCAACACATTATCTAGACCGTCCATTTTCAAGATTTTCATATGTTTACATACCCATTTGATTTTAATCATTTTTGTAGTTTAAAATTTTCTGATTAGATATAAAAATAGATTTTAAGTTAATCCTAATAATTTTTTACAATAAAATTACATATTGTGATAAATTTTGGAGGCACGCCTTAATTGGATTGTTTGAGGTTGCAACCTTACAACAACATTGTACATGGGTGTTGAGCCACTCTTGTATTCTAGAAAAGGGTAGAGGTCTGCATAGCATTGATGAAGATGACCATTCCCCATATATTATTTCCTTAAAACTTACAAGTTAGAACTAAACATTGTAGCATTCATTCCTTTTGGTGGTCTAGAACATTGATGAAGAAGTTATTTCTCCCTCCTTCCTCTCTCTCTCTCTCTCTCTCTCTAGATTTTGGGGTACTACATTATTAACTTTCATTATTTTCATCAATTTATGAATATTGAGATGTTCTTTCCCTGTATGAACTTATGTTGACAGTTAAATTTACATCACACAAAAGAAATCATAGAATTATCATGGATTAAGTATATAATCATATATGGCCTACAATAAAGAGTTGACTAAATCGATGAAAACTTGGCCACTAAAATCTCGAATTGACGAAAAACCCTAATTCGCTAAAAAAACTCAAATTATTACAACCTAACTAATTATAATATTATATAACAACAATAATTTATAATTATTTTATTGTATAAATAATAACAAATCCAAAATATTTTATAATATCATCTATTTAAAATGTATTATTGACAACTGTAAGAAAAATAGTACACTACATGATTTATAATACAAAAATTTAAAAATAAAATAAAAGATTTGGTTATCAATGTAGAAATTATTAGAATGCATGTCAATTTTCTTTAATTTTTTAGGTCTATAGAATAAATTAGTAGAAGAGATTGTTAGTAGAAAGAGAGAGATTTCAAATGGCCTCATTGTATGAATCCTATGTTTAAATTAATATTACTAAATTTATGTTAAAGGCCATCATGTTATAAAAATAAAAAATATAATTAGACCATTTATTCCTAGGTTGTATTAAGAAATACCTTTTATTTTTTTGACAAGAAATACTTATTGTGTTATCTTTTATTTTATTTTACAAGAAAAATATGATACTTGTTGATTATCTTTTTTTTTTTTTTTGACAAAAGAAGAAGATGTTGTACTACATTTTTTTTGCTTGTTGTATTACTTTTTATTTTTTTTACAAGAAAAAAAAAATGATGCTGCCAAAGTATATTTTATTTTTTTATGCCTTTTGTTTTATTTTTTTGCAAGAAATACTTGTTATATTACCTTGCATTTTTTTACAAGAAAAATAAAAAAATTGTTGTATTATCTTTTTTATCTTTATCTTGAGAAGCCTTTTATTTTTTATTTTTTCTATTTTTTTACAACAGTATTTTTTGCCTTTGTTTTTTTTTTCGAACTCTAAACGTCCACCGAAAAATCGAAGTTGTCAAACAACATCGCCACGTCGCCTAATGTAATTTTATTAGCCTCTATAATAATATATATTCAATCGTCTTGCTTTAATGATTTTTTGTGGGAATTATCCCACATCGAAGAATGAGCGTCGATTTGTTCTCTATAAATTCCTATGTAATAGATATTAAACTGCACGTGTAGAAAAGCGAAGGGGCAGACATGTGAAGTGAGTTACCACGTGTGGAGGATTTTTAGGTGCCACGTGTAACCCAAAAATTACGAGAATGCTCAGGTGTTTTCAGTGAGACTCGCGATTCACAATTGGGAATCGCCCGATTCTCTCTGGACACAGGCGATTCCCGGATTTTTCGTGGAACTAGCTCGGTAGCAGACGATTCCTGAGTCGAACTGGGAGAGTCTAGCTCGACCCGGCGAGTTTTCAAACCCTGGGTGGATCCAATCCGAATCCAACCTAGCTATTAAAACATTATATATATATATATATATATATATATATATATATATATATATATATATATATATATATATATATATATATATAGATATATAAAATTAAATAGTATTTAAAATAATTTTTTGGATCCAATTGGGTCCAGATCTAGATCTGAATCTCATGTATACTTATTGGATTCTGATCCGAATATTCTGAATCCGACCAGATCCAGATCCCCTGTATAGAATATGAATCTAGATCTCAGTGGATCCAGACCAGATCCAACCGATCATCAGCCCTAATCTATGGTGTATTATATAGAGATTTGTCGATAATATTTATAAATGATAAAAATTGTCAATAGCATTTATACATGATCAAAATCTATTAAGTATTAGCTAAAAAAACTCTTTGAAAGCTCCCCCGTTTTCCAAAATATCTACTTTGTGTGGTCACTCTAAAAATATGAACAAACTGAACATCCTAGAATATTCCTGTTCTTGTTTGGTTGATAACAATAACTTTAAAAACATTACAATTTTTTTAACAATAATTAAAAAATTTCATTACTATATTTTTCAATGTACAATGGGAGATGTACAACTGCAAAAGAATCAACAAAACATATTAACCTCTGACAAATCCTCCATTTACCTGTTCAAGCTCACAAAGAAAAGTGTAGAATCCGAGGGAGCATAGTATACGCGTTCTTCTGTAAAGCAACAAACAAGAACTGCATGTCATCCTGTTGCTATACTTCAAGCCTCTCACTCCCAGACCCCACACAATGTTCTCCCCCTCGAAACCTTGAAAGATAGATCCTCGCTTTACTAGTTGATCAGCCTCGCCATTCTTTTCTTCGTAAACATGAAATAATCTTTCTTACCTGGCTCTGCTTCTGAATTTCATCCATAATCTTTTGCTATGGAACTTTTGGTGGCTCCTTGTGTTAGCCCTAATACAGTGGATCTTTGTAATTTTCAGAAGTAAATAGAGCTATATCAACAAGATGGGTTTTGAACTCAATCAGAAATATCAACAAACATATGGCATGCTATTCTTATCAAAATACCCACAACAAGTTTTAAAGAATCTTCAACCAAAAATCAATTGCAGTTATTGATAAACTCTTCTAAACAATCCAAAAGAAATTTCCTGCAAGCATACACCTATTAAAAATCATTCCAACGATATAAAAAAATACCCAATAACTATTTTTTTTGCTCTTATAATACTTCCCAGCCTTCTTGTAGTATTTCTAGATGCATAAGATAAAAGAAGAAAGTTGAAACAAACTCACCAATACCTATTAATTTGCGGTACAATTTGATAGCCTTTTAGAGAGAGAAAGTGGCTGAAAATGAGTTTTCCAACGAGATATAACCCAAGATGAAACACAACTTTCCTGTAAACCGTTGTTAGTAATAATATATATACAGAGAGAGAGAGCGCTCCTTCGAGATGTAACATGATGCTTGGGTTGATCTTGTGATTCTGGAGGGCTCTCACAGAGATGAGAGGTACGTCCTTGTACCTAGCTCACCAGGACGCATAAGAGAAAGAAAGAAATTTTAGGGAGAGAAGGAGAGCTCGTGCATGATGTCCAGTCTCTCAAAACCCTTTCCATGAATATAGCTACAAAAGGGAAAATAGAGAGAGACACATGTAGAGAAAGAAATGAAAAGTGTTGCCTCTCAGTGGCCACTTGTCCCTCTCTTCACATGAATATTTCTTATTCTCTACACAAAGCACTAATTTATTTTGAAATACTTTTTGAGTGGGAAAAAAAGAAATAAATAATCAAAATTTGAACGTTTATTTTGTAAATATTTAAAAACGCAAGGTTCTCTAACACCTTGCACCACATTATAACATTGGCTGAATCTCTTTTTTTGACGACCTTGTCATCATTTAGCATAAGTCTACGAACTCTATTTGGCATAATAAGTCTACAAACTGGTGTCATTCTCTACATCAAGTATGCAACCAAATAGAGCTATATATTATCACAAAGAACTAGACACTCTCTCGGGTAAAACCCTATCTAGGAGCATTTTAAGACCCGAAGTTTTTCGGATATAACTTCTGCGGCTAATCCAAAAATAAACAAAAAAAAAAATAAGCGCGCTAGATGGTCATTAAAAAAATGTATTTAGATTGAATATAGATCATACAATTTATAGTCAGCCATATCTAAGCTTCTAGGAGTTCCAATTTCATTGTATTCATGGAAACACTTCGGTTATTCTAATGTGGATAGTATGATCCTCTGGGAGTACTATACAAATGCAAAAAGTTATTATGAGGGAAAGTATGGCATCCACATAAGAATACGGTTTCTACTACAAGAACAATCTTTTTTAGACTTATGGAGGAGTATATAGGAAGACTATTTACCTTGATACAAGGAGAGTGCGATCACTCTTGATCATTAGATGTGAAAACATTAAGCCGGAGGTGCCATTGGCTCATAATTTCAATTTTTTTTTCAAACTTTCCAACTTGATTTTACATAACGAGGTTGCCGATGATTTAGCTGAGAAGTGGGTGAATATGGATTCTTTAGTTATTTCATATGTTTTAATTTGAACTATACCTTGTTTTTCTTTTCCATTATCAATAAAAGTTAAGTACTCTTGTCAAACAAAAAAGAAATTTTATTTAACGGCTAATACAGCCTTAGAATACAATATCTTTAACAATCTTATGACATACCATCTTTTTAATCATCATCGTCGTCCAAGGTTGATCCTAATTATTAGGGGTTGACTACCATACAATCTTTTTAAAGGATTGTCTACAAAGAGACAATTTATCTTTATTGCAAGGAAGTCACAACTACTTTCACTCATTAGGTGTCAAATTGAATGACTTGGGATGAGTCGCAATTTTTTTTTGGAACTTTGTACTTATTCAATAACACTCTCACAACCACTCATATTGAAATTTTAAAACAAAAAATGATAATGATCTCTTGTACAAAAAGTAAATGATCTTTTTATAATCCATATTTTTAACAATCTTACCATATATTATCACTATTGTTATATTGGATCTCCATTTTGGAGAATTTGCATAAAATGTCTTTATGTCATTAAGCAACTAAATCTTGGACCCATGTTAAGATACAATCCTCTTTTACGTCAAAAGAGATCCTCATTTTGATACTGATAAATTACAACTCATTTACCTTTTGAGGTGGTTTAGCTTTTCAATGATGTTTTCTCATTTTACCTTTTGAAGTGGTTTATCCTTTCAATGATATTTTTTCAAAAAATACAAATACATATTATTTTTTATTATAAAATTTGTGATTTTGATCTTCGATCAATATCCATAAGGGATTGTATACAATGAGATGTTTTTCCTTTGATACAAGGTGGTCACAATTGTTTACAACAATTTGATATGAAATTTGATAACTTGGATGTGTCACAAAGTTCGAAAAAATTTGATATAAAATTTGATAACTTGGATGTGTCACAAAGTTCGAAAAAATTTATTTTGAAGTTTGAACTTGATCATTGAAATAAATGCATCCACCCAATTTCACATTTAATGATAAAAAATTAATGTGACCACCGTGTATCAAAAAATAAATAGTCTCATTCTATACTTTCCTCATCCATAATAGATTTTGGAAAGGTGAACTCACAGTAGCATATTATCCCGAACGGGCACCGAAATCATTTCACTCCATTTTATTCTATATTTTAAAAATCAAACAAGTGATACAAATCGGTTACCTACTTGTTTCAAGCCAACTCAAAGCTGCTTGAGTGGGCTCGTCGATTCTTGCATTTAAAAATAAAAAAGTACTAGTGAAAAACTATTGGGGGAACCAATGACCCTCACTCAAGAGCCGATTATTTAAAAAATGTTACACCGGCATGGAGTCGTCGGGTTTGATTCGAGAATCGATCAATCTTTTTCAGTTCTATATATATATAAAAAAATTGGTTGAATCTAAAAAAAAAAAAACAAACAATTGCACATAGTAAAACGGTGATCCCGAGATTCACGGATCACTGTTTTTGGGATATTCACTATTATCTCCAGTGTAAAACGGTGATCCCGACGGCTATTTCTAAAACACGTGCCACGTGGGAAGCTCAACCACTTAGACACACTATTGAAACAAGTTTATGTGCCGTAAACCGACTCTCAAGAAACCTACGGCTCAGATGCAATAAAACAGATCGGACGGTAGTTATATACCCGATCTCTTACGATAAATACCACAAGTCTCTAGCTTGCAAAACCCCCTCATTTTCGTGAAGGCTCGCATGAGCACCGGTTTCTTAGAGGAAACAACGGCTGAATCGCAACTAGGGTTTCTTAGCTACTGATTCATCGAAAATGGTACTATGTTTTTTTTTTTTCTCATAGTAAGGGTTTTTCATATTCTCTCTTTTTTTTTGGTGCCTTTAATGGATTAGAGTTTCTCTGTGAAGATTAGGGTTTTCTGGGTTTCCCTTTGCTATCATTATGTTATTGCATTGTAATCTGGTAAACTGTAACTTGAGTTTCAATGTACACTGAATCTGTTGATTCTCCTTGCTTGTTTAGCTGAAAATTAGGGTTTTGTTGTTGGGATCTTACTTAGCTGAAATTAGCGTTTGATTGTAGGGATCTTGGTAGAGGAGGTGTGATGAGGTTTGAAGATAGGGATATTATATGATATAGAAGTTTTAGGGATTTATGGTTTATGGGATTGTTCTTTAGCTATGCCATTTCTTCTGTTACATCTGCTATATATTGATGTATTTTTACATTACATCTGCTATTGTTGTTTGATGTTCTCATCCATATTAGAACTTCAGAATCAAGGTTTTTTTGGGTTTTATTTCCATTCTTGGAATTTCCTGTTAATGTGCTGCTTAAACCTTACATTTCCCCGATGAATGCCGTCTCCCACTTTTTTGAGCCTGTAATCTGTTACAGTTATGCCTTGTGAATGAAATTAGAATTTTTTCTTGTTGGATACCACACAATTAGGTTTTGTTTAGGATTTATGTATTGTAAATGTTGTGCTTGCAAATGAATATTGGGACTCTCCCAATGACTTCCCTTTTGTTTAATTTAGTGTTTTCCGAATTCATTGCATCTATTTGAAAAGTAATTTCTTTGACTAGGGATTACTGGTTAATAATCTCTATGCGATTTTGCATCTGTTTGTCTGTGGAAGTTGCAAGGGACGTATGAAATTAAGGTTTTTCTATTCCTTAATAATGAATTATGTTCAAAGCTTGGGTCTTTGAGCTAGAGATCTCAGATTTACCCTGTTTGTTTGTCTGCGTTGTATGCCCTTTTATGGAGCTCTTCTTGATATCTTAAATTAGTGTTCTCTAGTTCTAGGATCACATTTTTTTTTTGGCACGTATAATGAGATTGGGGATTTGAAGTAAGGATTTTTCGTGATTTTTCATATGCTTATTTCCTTCTATATTCTCATAATGTTAAAATAGGATTTTTGAGCTAGGGATTTTCCTTGAAATATGATTTTGAGCAAGGGATGCCAAAAATTAAGGTTTTTTAATTCTGGCGTCTTAGTGATTCAGGTTCATGTAAAGAACTTAAGGAATTTAAGGCTTCCGGTTTTTTAATCGGTTTTGATATTAATGTATTGTTTATCATATGTGCATATCTGCTTAATTTGCAGTTCATAGAATTTTACCTGATGCTTCTAGTGTTTTTTTTGGTTTTAGGATTGCAGTGTTTCGTCATATATTCAAACGTAGGGTTTCTAGCAAAGGTTTTTCATTGTATTTCTTGCGTATTGCTCAGCTTTATCCTTGGTCTTTTGATTGAATATTTGATAGTTTTTTCCCCCATGGCATTGGCATGTTTGATCGTAAATTAAGGCCTTTTCCCCCTTTCTTTGCATTTTTTTTGTTGATTATTCCATGGTTTTCTGGTCTTAGGTGCTCTCAAATGATATCGACTTGCTCCACCCTCCTGCGGAATTGGAGAAAAGGAAGCACAAACTCAAGCGCCTTGTGCAATCTCCCAATTCCTTTTTCATGGTCTCTCTCTCTCTCTCATGCTTTGTGATCTACTTTGTTTAGAGTTCTGTTTAATAGTTTAGGGTGAACTGATTATAAGTATTTTTGTTGACTGTAGGATGTTAAATGCCAAGGTTGCTTTAACATGTAAGTATTTGTTATCAGACATTAATTTCTGGCTTCTTTATAGAAGCTGCTCTCTCTCTCTCTCTCTCTCTCTCTCTCTCGATATCTCTATCTATCTCTCTCAGTTACTGAATAATACTCTCTACATTTATCATCTTCAACATGATTTTTTCTAATTTTGTTGTCACTGGATGCATTGAATGATACATGTATACATGTAAATAACATTGGCTTATTGATGATCATCCTCATGGAACATTGCAGAACAACTGTGTTCAGCCACTCTCAAACCGTTGTTGTATGCGGGAATTGCCAAACTGTATTGTGCCAGCCAACCGGGGGAAAAGCCAGACTCACAGAAGGCTGCTCTTTTAGAAAGAAGGGTGATTGAGAAGGTTGCACACTCTTTTCTTCCTTTTTCTCTCGTCTTTTTTTCTCCAGTAGAGTGCATATAGGTTGCAGTTCTAATGATTACATGGAGGTGAGGGATTTTGGGTTGGTTACTTTTTGTTAAGCTGTAAGATGACCCTAATCTCTTTTGGTGTGCGTGAATTTCAGTCTTCTGTCGTCTTTTATTTTCTCTTTACTGGTCGTCCTTTCACTGTGAGGACTGTGATTTTGGATAATTGAAGTTGAGTTGTGAACTTAAGCTCTGTAATGGATGATATTTCCTAGTGACTTTTTGGATCAATTTTCAAAGAGTTTAGAGAGATCCCCAATAACATGGACAAGGAAATGAATCTCAGAGAGAAAGAGGAAGTTAAAAGGTTCTCCCAAGGCTCGAGAGGTGGGTTCTTTAAGCAATCTTTTTGTTAAAAAGATTTTGTATTTCATGTGGTGGTGTCCATAAGGAACAAATGATGAAGGTTTTTCATTTTTTAAAATGCAGGTTGCATAATGCATTATGCAGCTTGGAGCTCATTGCTTCAGGCTATATGCTGTATGAGTGGCATATCGCCAGCATATGCGGTTGCATCATCGAAATTTTCTTAGATTAAAATTTTCTTTTGCTGATATATTTTACTTGGGGCGCCCATGTCCATCATTTTCAACAAGAAGAACCTGGCATGGAAATATGCGGACCTCAAAATGTTGAAGGTTTGAAATTACGATATTTGTACTGGAAAATTTTCAGTGGGGCTGGTTTAATTTCTAATCGACGAGATTGAAAGAGATTGTCTTTAAAGTCAGGCAAATGAAAAAATTAATATGAGAAATTGGAAGAGAGATAAGGGCATAAATATGTAGTAAAAAAAGGTAAAAGGATAGAAAATGAGAAGGAATTAATAGAACAAATTCAAGTATTTCATGATTTGTATGATTGAGAGTTGAGTTAAAAAAAGAAGGGAAGTTGATTATGTTTTTAATAATAGAAAATCATGAAGTTAGGAGAAATGGATATATTTTTAATGGAATGGAATGGATTGTTTTTTTTTGCATGTTAAATGTGTCAAGGATTCAGATCATATGGGGTGTCGACCTTATGCTCTTGAAGTAAGGCATCTTAAGTACCAATTTGGAAAAAGTTATTCTGATGCTAAAAATTTTTGAACTCGTCTAGATGAATAGAAATTAAAAGCCAATTCAAGTTAATGGAAATGTTGCGCAATTAAAAAACAATTCAAGTTCAAGGAAATGTTGCGTCCAGACCGTATATTTTGAAAAATACTAATCATTTATAGATATGATTTATTTCATATGTAGTATTTTTTAACTTTTAAGTTCCGTAATTAGGATAATAGTTTTCTAAACCCTCGTATGGTTTTTTGCTATCAAGATTGCATCTACGACATGGTTTGGAGTTGCACCCCGCTTATTAGACATCACTCATTAAAGATTATAAGTTAGGACAATAAGTTTCATTATTCTTTATCAGGGATTCGGGAACTCTTTTGAAGTCTCGAACAATTGTTTTATTATAGGTATTTAATAATTAAAAGGGCAAGCTTTCTATGCTACACTTGCATCCTCTTATACAATCATCCATTTTGAATAGACGGTTGAGATGGCCATAATCACAATGTCATGTTTTATATTATTTTATTTTTAATTTTTTATATAAATTATTTGGACACCATATTTTAGGCGACCACTCTCTTAAATTCACACTTGTAAAAAAATATTAAAAAATTGTCAATAAAATAAAATGATCGAAATACTCTTGAAAGGTTTCAAAGAGTATTTTGATCATTATATTTTATCAAAAAAAAATTTAATATTTTTTTAGGTGTTCTCCATTATGAGGATGACATATACCAAATTTTATATTCATATAGTTTGTAGAAAAAAGTTAAAAATAAAATACTATTGAGAATCTAGATCCAATGGTCACTCCCTTGATCTAGATGGTTGGATGGGAGGAAGTACATATTTCTTGCATTTCTATGCAGTAGGGAAAGTATATAAATCTTTTTAATTAAATTGACTGTATATGAGAGGTGATGTGTACGTGTTGAGAATGCATTCAACCACATCGGGTATATGCATCCCACATTTTAGAATAACAGTGGTTGAAACCACTAGGCTTCGAAAAGAAACGATGAGTTTGTTCTGGTTGTACTTGGGGTTGGAGAGAATGCTTTTCTAACTTTGGAAATAATCAATCAAGATATGGATTTGCCAATCCAAATGGGGAATTGCTGATCTTGATTAGTTCTTGTAGGTTGGTTATTTGGGTCTTGGACTCACGGAAGTAATTTTAATATCAATATGTTCACCGATTTTAAACCTTACCCTGGATCTAGATTGGAACTCTAAGTTGGCAATTCATAATCTAGTATAGCACTTGTTAGGAGTTGCAAATTGGTTCAAATGGAAGGCTTCAAAGTGTAAGGAGTATGTCAAAAGAGATGCAATTGAAAGTAGTGAGAAAATATACGAGGACTTACGATCTTATTAAGCGTATAGAACAGAATGGCGGATTAAAAATTATATAGCCGACCTTAAATAATTAGAAAAAAAGCCCTAATAGCGATGGTGATATCATTGAGACACCAACCGTCTCCAAGGGGACTACCAGTTCTAATCTATTCGTTTGGTTTAAATAGATTGTAGTTAGAGCGATCGTGAAGGAGTACAATTTTCCATTTCTGCTTCATTTACGATGTTTTCGATGCTTCCCATTTATATTGGTACTGCATTTTCCGTTGTAATTAGTGATTCATATTGTAAAAGTTGTTGCCTTTGTGGCCGCTATAAATTTGTATATGCTCATCAGCAAAATAATAATCAAAACCAGAAATAATCCACTTTAAATACCAAATATATCAATTTTAATATTTCTTAAATTCAACTTTAAATTAGTAAATCTCGACATGCATTTGTTAAAAGAAAAAAATTTATATAAGGTTGACGTCTTAAATCGTAGAATGAAGATGCACCTAAAAAATCTATCAGAGAACCATTTTTTTATTTGGAAAAATCATCTAATTGGTCATTTCGATGTCAAGATGATATCAAGATGTATTGATATGGGGAAAAAAATATTTGAAGCCAAAAAAGTATATTTTGCAACACATTATCTGGAATATATATTTTTAAGATTTTATGTGTCAATTAATCTGTTTGATTTGAACTATTTTTGGAGTTTAAAATTTTATAATTAGGGATCGAAATAGGTTTTCAGGCCATTTGAAAAACTTTCAATTCTAAATGTGCCTACCTTGATTGTTTGAGGTCACAACCTCATGCAAACCTCACCCATGTTAGTAAAAATGAGTTTTTATTTCCTAAAGTTCGCAATACTCCATTTAAGGAGCTTTTACATTTAAGGAACTTTTAGGTAGGTGTGGTTGTAAGAGAAATTTGTATTTTTGGAAAAAATAAATTATTATATTCTTGCTATAAAAACTTTAGAAAAGAAACTTTTTGAACTTTAACAAAATGGGATGGTATGCTATGACATCACTTATTCCGATTATTTTTAGCCATTAGATGTGAAATCCAATAAATTAGAGTACATCATAGCTTTAGAGAAAATTTGTTTTGAACCGCTTAATCAATGAAATGTCTTCAACCACCCGATTTCACATCTACCAATCAATAATGATTAGTGATCTTATCATATAAAAAGTAAATGGTCTTGTATACATTTTTTACTACTATTAATTATGGGATCAATTTCTATAAATCTCATTTCCACTCTCCTCAATACATTTTGCCCTTATATATGAGTTTACTTCTTCACTTATGTGATATGCGTTTGCTATTCGCATTTTACGTTTAAAATTTCTTTTTTATACTTGCAATCCGTTTTTATTGATCCTTTTCAAATAAATCCAAAGGAAAAAAACGTAGGTATGCGGTCTGGGGTAGTGAGCGCGGTAAAGTAAGTTCCATTCCTACTCCAGTTGGGGGACCTTTTTACCCATTGATATTACCCCTATATACACACACAAAAAAAAATAGGGTTATGCAAGGGTGCTCACGCAATGGAAAAATAGGGTTATGTAAAGGTACATACACTATCAAGTAATTTATTATCGTATTCAATAAAATTTGGACATTTATATACCTTGCATGGAGTTTTATTGGTAAGTATTTTTTATCATTAGTTTATGAGTATGACTTCACCCACGTAGAACGTTTCATGTGGGTGATGTCACATCTTATGTGGATAACGTTATATCCCTTCTAATGAAAAAAAAATAAAATGTACAAAATAAGGGTGTAGAATTATCCAAATTGTGTTGAGTACAATGCTAAATTACTTTATATAGAGCCGAAGCTCTAAACAATCAAATTGAAGCCCACCTCAAAAATTTCACTAAAAGAGGTTGTTTTAATGCCCAAATATCCTAAAATTGATCATCTTGACATCAAGATGCATAGGCATGAAAAAAAATGGATTTCAAGTTTTGCAAATAATGTATCTTGTAACACATTTTTGGACGGTCAGTTTTCAAGATTTTCAAGTTTTCGTAGTTCTGCTGGATCTACACTGTTTTTGAAGCTTTAAATTTTATAATTAAAGATGAAAATATATTTTAAGGCTATCTCAAATATTTCCAGTATTGAAACTGCATTTCTCGACACTATTGGAAGGTGAGCTTTACTTTGATTGTTTAGTGCCTCGGCTCTACACAAACTACACTATATATATATATAGGGACAAGATGATATTAGCCCACTAGTTCATATGAACATATGAGCCCAACATCACAGATGGAATATAGGCCGATTTGACGATCACAGATGTCCGATAGCATTTGAATTTTAGTTTTTTTTTTTACAAATCCAAATCACTTGATATTTTACAAAATTATTGATATTTCAGTTCATGGGTGACTATAATATACTCCCGCAGAAGCACACACGATCTACTTCCTCGGGTAGGAAATCTATTTGGGTAGATATTTTCAATCTAAAATTTTGGGAGCTGAGCATATTGTCTTTGGCAAAACTCAATTTAGGAGTAATTTAAGGATCCCATGGTACTAACCTCAAGAAAGAAAAGCCTCGAATCATAATCTCTATATGTTAAAAAAAAAAATGTCTTAAAGATTGAAATGAGGCCGTCCAGTTTTATGAGGGTGAGATCAGTGGTATAAAACTTAAAATTCAAATTTCATCTTTTAAAAATAATATCGAATGATTATATAATAGGAGAATGAAATCTTTGGGCTTCGATTATTATGATTTTCCTACTTTTTCTCTTTACCCTTATCGTATGTGTTGGATACTTAGAGTTGGTCCTTCTTTTATGGGTGTGGTTTGTATGAGGTGTGAATCTTAAAAAATTCAAGTAACCTCTAAAGCTCACTATTTTGGTAGCTGAAATTTTGATGAGGACCTAAAAATCTACTTCAGATCTGATTATGAATTTAATACTCAAAAAGTGATAAGATTGAGCAAATATATAAATAAATGAAAATATTGATAATGGATGGATGGTCTAGTAATCTATTACAAAAGAAACCATGTTTGGGACTTTAAAATCCATCCCCCACCCCATCTCGAGGTTGAGATGATCAATTATAAGGCTTTTCAGCATTGAAAAAACCTTTTTTTCGATGAATTTTTTAGGCATGTCATTTTTTTTATGGTGTAAAGTTGCAACCTTCTATGAACTTTTTCCTTCTTTTATAAACTTAAGAAAATGTATACAATAAGACCATTTACTTTTATAGAAGGAGGTCACAATCGTCACTGATTGTTTGATAGATTGGGTGATTGATGATGTGCTATTGTTTAGGCACAAATTTTAAATAACACTTTTCAAATGTTGAGACACACTTTCACTTATTACATTTGACATTTAATGGCTAAAAGTGATTGTGAATTCCTTCTATAAAAAATAAATAGTCATGTAGCATACAATCCCTATACTTAAAGGAAAAAGTTTATATAAGGTTGCAACCCTAAAATGTAGAAACAAAAATGCACCTCAAAAATCCATTGGAAAATGTTATTTTGATGTTGAAAAACCCTCTAATGATCATCTCGACATTGAGATGTAAGAACATGAAAAAAAAAACAAAAATATTTTGGGTCTTAGAAATAGTAAATACCTTGCAATACGTTATCTAGACCGTCTATTTTCAAGATTTTTATATGCTTATAGATCTACTTGATTTGACCATTTCTGGAGGTTAAAATTTTATAATTAAATTTAAAAATAGATTTTTAAATAGTCTTACAATTTATTACACCAAAATTATATGTTATGATAAAATTTGGAGGTGCGCCTTAATAGGATTGTTTAATATTGTAACCTTATAGAAACCACACCCATACTTAAATATCTTAATTGACTTTGAACAATTAAAACTATTTTGGACAAATTTTATGTTACTTATTTGGATAAGTCACAAAAAGAGAATATATTATGATCCATCTAAACCTCACTTGTGTTAGGGTACTTGGTCCTTGGCAGAGGCGAATAACTTGGCCGAGTTTTAGTGGACTGAGCATTATTATGCCCATCTTTAAAAAAAATAAGCAAAAAATATGTAAAAGATAGTTAAATGGCAGAAAAAATAAAAGTGGTAACGTAAATCATTAGAAGACTAAAGAAGATGAAAAACTTATAAAATATGAAATATTAAGAAATAATAGTTTATACCTTAAAATTTCAGAAAAAGAAAAAAGAAAAAAAATTGGTAGTTCCCAAAATCATATTAAATCTATCAAAATCATCTAAAAACATATTTCAAACAATATATTACTGTCTTCAAATTTTTTGTATTTTTAACATTTCTTTCATATTTTAAACATATGTTTTGTTGTTTTGCTAGTTGCCATAGGACTCGCAACAACTCGGCCTCGGCCATGGCCACGTTACTTGCCGAGTCCGAGCCACGCTACACTACAATGACCGGTATTATCATGGAAAAGCTCTAACCATAGATGCTGTAGCTATCACTGATGAATGGTGATTGAGAGGAACCAGACGTCTCATGCCCTTGTAGGTTATGCTCTCCATCATCGTTCATCATTTGATTTAACAGAAATGGCACGTATGACCATGCTTTTATCTGGTTATATATCTGGCACAGGCATACGTCCCCGTTGTCTCTATCTCTTACACAAAAAACTTTGAAGTGTTAGAAAATTTGAAGTAAACAGGTTTAGAGGTCCATTGAAAGTGGGCATTTTTGTTTGCATTATCCTCAAGAGCATTGAATGTGGGCATTTTTGTTTGCATTATCCTCAAGAGCATTGAAAGTGGGCATTTTGTTTGCATTATCCTCAAGAGCATTTTCGTGGAATTTTCTTGCCCACATTTCATTAGTTTTTTCCTGTTTATTTTCATTAACTGATTTCAGCTGAGTCAGATTTGTAGTTTACTATTCAGTTTATATATGTTCTTTGTCCAAAGCAAGTGTTAGAAGTTAGAATCTTCAATGGTCATACTAACATGTTAGAATGTTCAAGTTAAGACTATTAAACACATAGAATGAGCATACCCAATGCAAATCCCTCTCTATTATTATTTATTTTATTTTTAACAACTCTTTTATTTATGGATGAGGTTTCTATGAGTCGACCGACTCATATGTACACGTGCGCCCCTCTTTAAAATTCACCATAGAGATGGTTTTTTTTTCTAAAATTTTAGAAATTCGTCATCTATCATAAATATGGGGAAAAAAAATTGAACTTTAAAATGTGTTTTTTTTTTTGGAATATTTTTTTGCACCGTCCATATCTAATTTGACCAGTGCACTTTACACAACACATTTTATACGTTGAAGAGTGTTATTGCACCCACTTACTCATACAACTCTTTTCCTTTATTTAATTAAATTCACATTACATCATTTTTGAATATATGCACATCTAAGCGTGTAGACACGTGCCTATGCCGACACGCAATAGGAGAAAAAAGGAAGCGTATATATAACACTGTTTTTATACCTAATTTTTATTAGGAGAAAGTTTATAGAGCCGAGGCTCTAAATAATCAAATTAGAACATATGTCAAAAACTTCACTAGAAGAGGTTGTTTTGATGCTCAAATATCCTCAAATTGATCATCGCAAGATCAAGATGCATGGACGTGAGAAAAAAAGAATTTCAAGTTTTGGAAATAGGATATTTTGTAATGTATTTTTGAACAATCATTTTTCAAGATTTCAAGTTTTCATAGAAACTTTATAAATAAATATGAAAATATATTTTAAGACTATCACAAAGATTTCCAGTAATGGTTTAGAGCTAGGCTCTGTGCAAACTGCACCCTTTTTTCACCATATAAACAATTTTAATATTTTTCTTTTCTACTATTTCAAATAAATTTGGGAATTAGATCTGGAAAGGTCTATCACCAATCTATCTATGATGCCAAAACAATGTCTTATCACCTTTCCCTACCCTTATTTGATAATTTCTTAGAAGCACATTCTTAAATGATGCAGTCCCTTTTCATAATTCCAATACACCTTTTTTTCCCTTTCTCCTTTCTTACATATCATTCTTTGATTTTTACCCCCAACCAAACCCCCTGTGCATTTTAGATACACTGTCCAGACGGGGCAAATGGGAAATGATCCTATGCATTTTAGATACAGTCTTATGATGTATAGGAGTTTTTTTAATTATTTTTTTTTAAAAAAAGATTGTATACAATGTGACTATTTACTTTTAATACAATGAGGTCATGTTTACTGGGAAATTTGATATCTGGGGTGTGTCACGAAGTTCACAAAAATTTCTTTTGAAGTTTGATCTTGGTTAATAGGATAAATGCAACCATCTAATTTCACATTCAATAGTTCGAACTGATTTGGGTTCGACACTCTAAGCATCATTGAATACACAGTTTTTCTTGAAAAGGGCACTATAAGAACGAATGCTTAAGTAGCCTTGGAGCACTCAGGATATCGAGGAACATGCAAACAAGAGAGATAGGGAGGGAGAGGAATGTCAGCATGTTTCAACCAGGGAAGAAAGAAGGGCTAAAAGGTCGGAAAAATTAAATTTAAAAATCATTTACATGCTCCACTAAGAAATTTATTTTAAGATTTTTAGATCATTAGAATGAACGATCGAACATTTAGATACTGTATTTAAAATATGTAGGATTATTCCCCTATTTATTTTTTAAAAGAATGCCTAAATCTTATGGCTTCTCTTCCCCATGCAATATACATTGTATGTTTACTAGCTCTGTCATTGCAAACTTAGCATCGATTGTAAGTAGTAGTCTACAATTTGTCCAGTCTGCTTTTTTGGACCCGGCGGTTCACAACAATTGCTATTTGTGGTTTTGTCCAACACACGCGCTGCGACTTTGGTATTCAATTTGAGGCATGAGACAAAAAAAACTGCACGCCTCTCTTGAAAACAGAACAATGAACACATGAATTGGACTCCTCTCTCTCTCTCTCTCTCTCTCTCTCTCTCTCTCTCAACATGCACAATACACAGATGAATTGGACCTCTCTCTCTCTCTCTCTCTCTCAACATGCACAATACACAGATGAATTGGACCTCTCTCTCTCTATATGCCATGAACACATGAGTTGGTCGTTCTCTCTCACGCGCACAGACTAACTATTCTCTCTCTCATACATACACAATCTACATGCATCATAAACAGATGGACCTCTCTCTCACACACACAATCAGCATGCGTCATAGGCAGATGGATCTCTCTCACACACACACAAGCAACATGCATCATAAACAGATGGATCTCTCTCTCTCAGACAAGACTTTAGCTACTCTCTCTCTATCTAAACATACACAATAAAAAGATGAATTGGACTTCTCTCTCTATACATATGCAATTAACATCTGAGTTTGACGTCTCTCTCTCTTTCTCTCTCTCATGAAGCTGCACGCCATGTTTTTCAAAGTCGTGATCCGCAAGCATAAATCTGGATGCAACCCATGTTTTCAAACCAGTGGACTCTCTGAACTTTTAAACCGCACCATTTCAACTGTTTCAAAGCACTAACTCTACTTTTCTGATTTTATTCCTTTTTTTTTTGCCTCCTTTAGTTGCTTTTAATACCTTAGCTTTCCAACTAATTTAAAGTTAAAATACAATGTATTCTTTTCTTTTTAATGTAAATTACAATGCATTCTTGAAATTCAAACATGGCCCTAAACGAAATCCATGCTGTGATTTGGTGACAAATTGTGTATGAGAGTTGATTTTGAATGAAGTCTAAGCTAAGTTTTTCGTCCTAAAATTCTTTTTTAATTTGAGTGAGTCAATTACAAAATGAGATCACGTTTGTCCCAAATTATGGGTGGTACCCCCACTCCCTCACAACGTTTTTTTTTTTTTTCCAAAGTATCCCACTGTTCGATAATACAAACACCGGACAGGAGGGGTTTATACTGTACAAAACAAAATAGTTATCCGGTATTTGAAATACTGGATAGCTCTATGGGGGTTTCATTATATGGGGGGGAGGGGGGGGGGGGGGGGGGACCAGAGAATAAGAAGGTTTCCGTAGGCAAGAAAAACCGCGGCAAAAAATGATTGAGAATTAGGGGAAAGAAACCGGTCGGAAAGAGTAGCTACCCAATGGAAAATGGCCCCCCAAAAACGAATAAAAGCAAGGCTTTTTCTACTTGAAGATTGGGAAATCAAAATCAAGCAGAAAAAATAGTGCCAAAAGATGTTGCACTTGTTGAAAGGACCACCATAAAATTGGGTTCCCATTCCAGTCATATTCTTGCGAAAAATATGAATGATACTCCTCACCAATCAAAAAAAGAAAAAAAAAATTTCAACTTCTCCTGAAAAAAAAATCATCCCCATAATCAGTCAGTAGGCCTATTCTCCCAAAAATCAGCCCCAAATCAATCTCGTAGTCATCCTTACCAAGTTTCATTTAAAAAATCAGCCCCAAATCAATCTCGTAGTCATCCTTACCAAGTTTCATCTAAAAAATCATATGCTTAGTGAACCCCGTAGTCTCTAACCAGGAATCAACAACCCCATTAAAAATCAGCAAATCAAAAAAACATCCATCCTTTCCCCATGGTGAAAAACAATAAGCCAGAGTAAGGCAAACGTCAAATAAAAACCCCTTTATTTCAAAAAAATCAGCCAGAGTAAACCATTGCCCTGATGGAGCTTTTACAACTCTTGTTGCTCGCCTTTATTCTTTATTTCTCTTCCACCTCTCAACTTGCCCTTTTCTTTCCCAATCATGTTTATGATCCCATCAAGTGATCTCTCTCTCTCTCTCTCTCTCTCTCTCTCTCTCTCTCTCTCTCTCTCTCTCTCTTTAATTGCAATACCTACGAAAATTTATCTATCTCTCTACATATTTCATACTTCGAGACAGAGAGGGCTTGTTGGTTTTGAGGATAGTAAATAAATGTCTGATATTTCAAATACCGAATAGTTGTTTTGCTTTGCATGTTATAAACCCCACTTGTCCAGTATGCACATTACGGGACATGAGGGGTAATTTGAAAATGGGTTCGCATTATCAGACAGGGAGATAACTTGAGGGAAAAAAAAACCACGAGGGGGTGATGCGGCTTGTAATTTCAGATAAACGTGATCCCATTTTATAATTGACCACCCCCAATATGATACGTATGTAAATTTCTCTTGTAATTTGTCTTTCTAAACTTTTTGAAAAAGAAAAGCAAAAGTCATATGTTTTATAATAGGGTGTGGTTGGTATATGGTTGCAACCTTAAACAATCCAATTAAGGCGCACCTCCAAATTTTATTATAACATGTAATTTTGATTGGTCGGGCATGGATCGACCTCCCCCAGGCTCCCTCGGGGACTCGGGGTTTGATCGACCCCCTCTCGAACAACTGCCTTGACTTCATGAGCACATGTGAGGCTCGTGTGTCACTTGCGGATAGGTATGTCCAATTATAAGATGATTTTAATGCAATTAAGAGATGGACTCAGCACCTACCTCACCGCGGTTGTGAGTTTATGGGATAAGACCAGCCTATTTCCCTCTTAGATCAATGAACGAAAGCCCTCCAATTGTCCAACAGTGCCATTTGGAAACGACTTCCTCTCTAAACTCAACACCTCACCTGGACTCTCACTTGAAAACTGCTAATGAAATCTAAATAGAATGTACTCCTTTTTTATGTGCTTTAGGGGTTAATGGTTCTAGTGTTGGGAGCAAAGTGGTAAGAGAAATAACCAAGAGAGGGGAGAAAGAAGAGAATAAGAAAAAGAACTTGATGAGAAATTAGTTTAGAAGTGAGAAGAAAAAGAAGATGAAAGTGAAGAGACGTTCTAAATAAAATTGGGTAATCTCCCGGTATAACCTATCTTAAGATGTATTACCACAGACAAGGAAAAACACTAGGCTCGAAGCCTTGGTACTCGGAGGATTTGGAAAGTGGAGTTACAAGACTGAACCAATAAGTATGTCACTAGACCAAAGAGCCCGCTAAAAGTGTTTAACGGATAGAAGAAAACGAAAGAGAAAGAGAGCGAGATGAAAATCTCTCACAACCCAAACACTGTGTGACTTGGTGGTTAGAGTAGTGAACGGGTCAGAACTCTAAAAAAAGCTAACCCAGGATGAACCCAATTCGAGTGACCGAGTGTAAGAGAATCAGTGTCTCTTATGACCCGACTTCATTGTACGAGCTGATGGTTAAGTATAAAACTGAGAGTTAGAACCCTAAGGCACTATCTCAAGACGACCCCGAGTCAAGTACTTAAGAAATGAAAGAATCAACAAGCAAAGAGAGAGATATAGAGAATGATGAAGTGAAAATATAATAAAGTGAATGAGAAATTAAGATATAATTTAGAGAGAAATGAGAGTGTTCAAGGTGAGAGAAAGTGAGATGAATGGGGGTCAAGGAATGATGGACTCGCCTATAGTACGGGTCCAGACTTCTAAGGGGATATGAATAGTAGAGGAGATGAGAGAGTGAAGAGGGAATGAAATGGACCCGCCTATGGCGTGGGTCTGAGCTCACAAGGAGATGAGAGAGAGATGTAGGCGGATAGGGGTGTGTGTGAGTTGAGGGGGTAAATGAGATGAGAGAGATGAGATGGCGGATAAGGGTGAGAGAGTTGAGAGAGCGGATAGGGGTGTGTGAGAGTGGATAGCATAAATGAGATGAGAAAGATGAGAGGGGCGGATAGGGGTGAGAGAGTTGAGAGGGTGGATAGGGTTCGAGAGATGAGAGGGGCGGATAGGGGTGAGAGAGTTGAGAGGGCAGATAGGGTTCGAGAGATGAGAGGGGCGGATAGGGGTGAGAGAGTTGAGAGGGCAGATAGGGTAAGAGAGATGAGAGGGGCGCATAGGAATGAGAGAGGGGAGAGGGGCGGATAGGGGTGAGAGAGTTGAGAGGGCGGATAGAGTAAGAGAGATGAGAGGGGCAGGTATGAATGAGAAAGGAGAGGGACGGATAGAGAGAGGGCAGAGGGGCGGATAGGGTATTACAAGGGGAGAGGGGGGGATAGAGTAGAGATAGGGAGAGTGGGGCGGATAGGGTATAAAATGGGGAGAAGGGCAGATAGAGTAGAGATAGGGAGAGTGGGGCAGATAAGGTAGATAAGTGAAAGGGACAGATAGGGGAAAGATGGGCAGAGGTGCGGATACGGCAACTAGGTGAGAGGGGCAGATGGAGAGTATAAAAGAGAGGGTCATGTGGAGAGGATGAGAGGGAGAGGCTGATAGGGTAAATATGTGAGAGGGGCAAATGGAGAGGAGGAGAGGCGGACCCACTAGAGACATGGGTCCGTGCTTGAGCGAGAGAGGAAAGTGAGAGAGAGAGAGAGAGAGAAGAGAAAGAGAGGAGGAAGGAGGTCGTGCCCACCCTTAGGTGAGGGTCTTAGTATTTGAATGTGAGGGAGAGAGGGAGAAAGAAGGGGGGGTGCTCGGACATGCCCTGGGTTTGAGAGAGAGAGAGAGAGATAAGAGAGAGGAAGAGAGGAGAGAGAAAAGAGATAAAGAAAAGAGAGTGGATCTAGAATAGGCTTGAGCCTATGTGCATCTTCATCAGTTCCTTTGCATGCACATAAGAGAGAGAGGTTTTGGGCTTGGTTGGTCATGACTAGGTCTGAGAGAGAGGTCTTCGTCCCGATCATATCAAAACTTGTCAGAATGCGACAGAACTTTGTGGGTGCCCTTAGGGTATCCAAGACTACCCTCTCATGCAATTTGTGGCCATTCTGACACTTTTTCAGAGGTCACCCAATTCTAGGGTTATTGCTATAGTGTTCTCATGGTCTGGCGGCATCTTGGAGACTGGTGGGACCAGATTACTATCAGTTCTCTCATTATTTGCCCCGAAAATACAAGTATGTCAAAAATGACATATAACATTGATATAAAAATTTCTTATGATTATTTGAGAATCAATTTTTATCTCTAATTATAAAATTTAAAACTCCAAAAATTTTAAAATCAAGTAAATCTATAAACGTATGAAAATCTTGAAAACGGACGGTCTAGATATTGCAAGATGCACTATTATGGGACCGAAAATCCTGTTTTTTTTTTATTCATACATCTCGATGATCAATTGGTGGTTTTCAACAATAAAACGACCTTTTCCAATGGATTTTTGAGGTGCATCTTTAATTCTACATTTTAAAGTTGCAACCTTATGTAAACTTTTTCTTTTATAATAAGGGAAGGTGTATGATAAAACCATTTATTTTTTACACAATGAGGCTAATAGATGTAAAAACGAGTGGCCAAGGGTGTATCAGTAAACTATGCTCAAAGGCCAACGGAAAATTTCTTGAGCTTTATGATACACCCGAAGCCATTGGATTATGCATCCGATGGTTGGAGTGATTGTGACTTTGTGTCATAGATAAATGGTCTTATAGTATACCATTCCTAAAACTCTCTCAAAAATATATCAAAATATCAATGAGAGATGCATTATTTAGCATTTTACATTTTGGGTATTATTTTAACTCATTGTCATGAGTTTTTTTATGTGTATTTCAAAATTAATTTAAATAATGTGTATAAAATGCTAAATAGTTCATCTCACATTGGTATTTTGATAATTTTCCCTAAAACTTTTAACCACATGGGAGTTTCCTATTTTCATGGAAGTTAGAAAAGACCTATTATTTTTTAAACAAATGGGATTCCAATGTGGGTGGACTAACTTTTAGTGATTTCTGAAAAGTCCCGCAAGGAATGGAATTGACTGGAGCCTAACATGATTATTCCTTAGGCTTTTGTCTTTATAAAAAAAAATGAATTTGTAGGAAGAGAAAATATGTGTAAACAGATCCATGACAGAAAAGGATGAATGCTCATAGCTCTTTGGGTGGGTATTCTCCAATCTTGCATGGTGTTTTTTGACAAAAATTTTATACCTAGTGGATGTAGACAATTGCATAACCACATAAATTTATGTTTTCGCTCTTTCAATTTTATGACTATTTTCCTTTTATTGCCTAACCCTTAGTTTTTATCCTCTTAACAAAAGTTTCACTAAAATTATAACAATGAATTGTTAAAGCCAACTTTTTAAACTTCATACCCGCCAAGCCAACTCGGCCAGTATTTTGAAAATCATATTTTTTGATGAATAGTCACTTGAATTTCTAGCGCCTATACCTATTTGCATAAAACTAAAAGGGATTGTCCAAAAAAAGACTTTTTACCTTTTGTATAAAAAGGTCACAAGCAGTCTTCTTATGCATAAGGCAAATTGTATCTTTTTAGATGATCCCAATGAAATATAGCATTAGGGTTTTTCTTCTTTTTTTTTTCTCGCATTGGTAAAAAAAAAAGAAATCACAATCACTTCTAATCAGTAGATGTGAAATTCAGTTGCGGGGCCAATACTATTGACTACTCTCAAAGTCTGGGAATATTTCGTACAAAAGAACTGGCACACCCTTTGCATTTTATATCGTCAAATGGCTCAAAGCAGCGTTTTAAAAAACGCCGAGTTGAACCGGACTTGCCCGGTTCGACTCGGAATTCGCAAAAAGGGATCGGATCGGTTGAAAAATCGGAAATCGTCCGGTTCTAGAGAGAACCGGAAGATTCCGCACAGTGACTCGCCGATTCACTGTATGGAATCGGCGAGTCCGAACAGTGAATCGGCAAGTCCGTACGGTTTTTTTTTTTTTTTTTTTTTTTTTTTTTTTTTTTTTTTTTTTTTTTTTTTGTAATCCATGATAGATTTTTTTGTATTACTTGATCGATTTTTTTGTAATCCATGATTGAATTGTTTTTGTTTTTTTGTAATCCATGATTGAATTTTTTGGTTTTTTGTAACCCATAATAGAATTTTTTGTAATCCATGATCGAAATGTTTGTTTTCTTTTCTTGTAATCCATGATCGCTTTTTTTGTTTTTTTTTTTTTTTCGTAACCCATGATAGAATTTTTTGTAATCCATGATCGAATGTTTTGTAATACATGATAGAAATGTTTGTTTTTTTTTTGTAATCCATGATCGACATGTTTGTTTTTTTTTTTGTAATCCATGATTGAATTTTTTGTTTTTTGCTTTTTTTGTAACCCATGATAGAGTTTTTTGTAATCCATGATTGAATTTTTTGTAATCCATGATCGAACTGTTTTTTTCTTTTTTTGTAATCCACGATTGAATTTTTTGTTTTTTTTTGTTTGTTTTTGTTTGTAATCCATGATCGAATTTTATGTAATCCATGATCGAATTTTATGTAATCCATGATCGAATTTTATGTAATCCATGATTGAATTTTTTGAAAATTTGTGATTTTTTTTTTTTAATCCATGATCGAATTTTTTTTTGTAATCCATGATAGAATTTTTTGAAAATTTGTGATTTTTTTTTTAATCCATGATCGATTTTTTTGAAAATTTGTTATTTTTTTTTTTTAATCCATATTATTCAAAGAGAAAATGAGAGAGATGATGATTCTGAGGCCACCCTATCCCAGCCATATTATTCACATATCGAGTCCCAACAGCAACAGTGTAGGGATGAACACGAAATACTGTAAATTAAATGCTGAATAGCAGTTCATGCAGGGAAAGAACATATCAATATTCGCATATTCATTCAAAAACATGAAAATTCTTAATGGAGTACCCTCATTTTTTATTGAATTCTTAAAAAACAATATTTATAATGAATTTTAATAATTTTTCGAATTTTTTTTAATCTTTATTCTGACCGATTCACCCGATTCCCGATCCGGATCGCCGATTCACCGATCCGGATCGGTTTTTTGGAAGCCCGATCCGAGTCACCGATCCGTTTTTTAAACCATTGGCTCAAAGTGTTTTTGGACCCTTCAAGCATAAAGGATAACAAACTCTTTTTTATAATCCCTTTCAAATGATGAAAAATTTTACATAACGATAAGGTTGATATCTTAGTTGTAAAATTAAGGTGTAAACTTTATCAGCAAAGGTTATTTTGTCACTGAAAAACTATCTAATTGATCATCTTGATATTGAGATGTATGAATATTCATGTCCTAAAAACAGTACAACTTATAACACATTATTTGGATTGTCCATTTTCAATATTTCCATGTATATATAGATATGCTTGACTCGAGCCATTTTTAGAGTAAAATATTTAGTGGTAAAAATAGATTATCAGGCTATTATATAAATTTTTGACACCAAAATTACATCTTATGGCAATATTTGGAAATACAAGTTACTGTAGTTTAAGATTGCAACTTTATGTAAACCTCACCCTTTAAAATAAATTATTAGAGTCCAAAATCTTAATTTTTGTTTGCCACTTTAATTACATCCAGGAGACTTTTCTTCCCATCCATGCCAAAACACCATAGCCCACCACTTAGAATATGGAGCAACTCTCTCTTTCTCCCTCTTTCACATCAGAAATAAGGAGCATCTCTCTCTCTCATCCCCTCTCTGTCGCATCAGGAATAAGGAGATTTATTTTGAGGATAAAGTTTCTATAAGGTTCTATGAAAAACAAAATAAAATCTCACCTTAAATTCTTATTGGGAAAACACTTTTGGCAACAGAAATTTTGATTGCGGTCTCTAAAATCAATTTTCAATATCAACAATAAAATTTGAAACTCAAAATATACTATATATCTTGTGGATCTATGAATACATTTTTTTTGAGGGAAATAGACAATCTAGATAATTTGTTGCAAGATACACTAAGTTTAGAGTTTTAAGTTTTTTTTTTAACAAACGTAACATTTAAATCAAGATGATTGATTTAAAGGTTTTTCAATGCTTGAATTACAATTTTCAATGAGTTATGAAGTGAGGCTTTACTTATTTTAATAGGGCCGCAATTCTGTTAAACTATTTTCCTTATTTTGATGATAGGTAGGAAAACATTAACAGTGGGTAAAAGTTTTCCAACCGACAAAAGTAGAGACAAACCGTTAGCCAAGATTCCCTGTTTGCCGAGACATAAATTGAATCATCACATGAAGACAACTAAATGTAACTATCACGTTAAGTACCCGTTACTAATGACGATTTAAAATATTATTATTATAATGGTTGGATCATAATTATTGACTAATTACGCTCTTGAAGTCAATGCGTGTATTATGCTGCTCTTTTATTTTCTCTTTCTTATGACTTCGTTAATTAAGTCTAGTATTTTATTTTATTTTTTAATGTTGGCCATGTTACCATGAAGTTACCCACAATCTTTAGTATTAAACTATTAATCAATGTTATTCGATTCGTTCTGATTTGGTAGGGGAAAAGTGAAGTGCTTCGATTATTCGGCCGATGCAATGGAAATCTTTTTTAAATATAAAAATTGTTTTAAATTTGTTACGCATGAAACAAACGAGCCTCGGCAGTGATTTCATGCTTGTAGTACAGTATGATGTAATGTTAAGGCTATTTGTTTGGTCCAAATTTTGAAATATATACTATTTTCATTCTAATGAACAATCATGAAAAAGAAAAATTTGAAAATGCAATATTGAAAGTATTTTTTTAACCCAATTAATATAGACCGTCTAGTTTTGTGAGATGCTTAGATTTAGGCCTTATTTTTTCAGTTTTTTTAGATGTCTTTATTATCATTAGATGAACAATGTTAAAAAAGAAAAAAAAAATGATTTTGAGTTTGTAAAGGCTAAGATCTTGAAATTCACCAAATGAATGGTCTAAATTCGTTGTTGGAGGGGACTCATTTTGACCATATTTAAGGTTCAAATTGAACTTTTTTTTTTTGGGATATTGATTGTTGAGATAAAGGGAATGTGTGTGCATAATTTTGGGTCATATAAATACCACAAACACGGTTTTCTAAAAATGTAGTTGCATTATGCTATGATACAACCGTTACATGAAATTACGGCCCAACGAGCCTTTATAGTTATATTAGCATTTAAGGTATATTTTCAATTTTCAAATATTAAAGAGTAGTTTTATAGAGTTTTAAATATTTTAGAGGTGCTCTACCAATTTTAAATGTGGGGTGTATTTAAAGTTCGTGCGCGTAGCGAGTAAATATATGCACTGAAATATACTTGGGAGAATTTTTTTCTCTATAGATACAAATTCCAAAGACAATTGAGGAGGACGAAGCGAAGCAAGTTTTGATAACAATATATTTGACGACTCATAGATACTACATCTGGAAAAAAAATGAAGATGAAATAGTATATGGCAATCTAAGGAAAATATTATGAGATAACCAAAAAGGTTTTGTATGTAATGGCACTATCATGGTAACAATATGGACATAGAATTGTCACCGTCCCATTAATGGGATGGCATTGATGCTGCGAGATTATCACCTTCAATTATATGACATGATTGGTGGGACCCACTTAATATCAACCAAAGTGATGTTAACCTGAGATTGTATAGTAGGAGATTATTTACTTTTGATATGAGAAACTTCGCAATCATTTCTAGTCATTAAATGAGGATAAAAAAAAAAATTGTCTACATAAAATTTGTGTGAGAAAAATTTCTTGAATTTAGAGCCCAATCAATGGTGTACCCCCCAACCGCCTCATTTTTAAGATGGTTGGGGTGATTTTGACCTAACCTTTCTGTACCAAAACTGGGCAACCCTACTTTTTAGGCTCCTATCACATGGGTTGGTATTGCATTGTGGAAAAATAATAAAATTTTTGCATAAGGGACTTTCAAAAGATTTTGCATAAATTTTGTTATGACTTATTAAACTATGTAGTTTCTCTCTTTCCTTTTTTTTTCTTTTTTTTTTTTTCTCTTCTTCTTTATTTATTTATTTAATGCTAGCCTTAATGCCCTAACCACCTAACCAAACCCTAACTTCTTAACCACCGAGCTTGGTGCCTAGCTCCCAAGGTCGGCATGGGCTATAGAACATCAAGCTTGACTTTTATTATGAAAATCATTTCAAACTTGCAGATTATCTATGAATGGAAAATATTATTATTTTTTCAGAAGAATAGTCAGCCCCACATTTTAATTTGCTGTCACATGCGTTGCTTCTGCACGATCATAGTAATTCATTAAATTTTTTCATAAATTCCATCATAAGTTATTAGACTTTATACAGGGCTTGGTGGTTGTTTGAGCTTTGAAGAGAGTTTATGAAATTTGAAGAAAGTTGGTCACGTACGGATCTTTTGCAGTTGGGAGGTTTCCTGGTTGGAGCATCACAATGTGTAACACATGAGCCGAGCATGGGCAAGTTGAAGGCTTGTATTCAATTTTGGTGGGAGCCATGAAAACCAAAAAATAATCTTATAAAGAAATTGTGTAATAAATAAATAAAGAATCAATAATAAATTGGTTTTTAATCTAATTTTGCCTTAATAACTGTTTATTTATTTATTTTTAAATAGAAATGTCATTATACTGATCATAGTTATCAAGATCTAATAGACCGCCCCGTCTAATTGGTTGGTTGATTTGGTGAAGTAAAAACTGATTTATATTGAGAATCTGTCAAAACTAATGTTGATTAATTTTAACTAATTGGACCAGCTAGTTTTAATTAGTTAAACCAGTTAAATAAAGTTGGGAAAAAAATTTTGTGATATGTTTCAGTTTTTTTAAACTACTATTCCTATTTTATCTTTGTTTTTAAAAAAGACCCGGTTTCTATGCGGTTAAGCCAGTATATGTAAAAATATGGCCCTCTTGATCAATCTATTTTTTAGATGGATTTTAAGACTTAATCTTTAAGGACATGGAATCTCTTACGTAGAGATCATGGATATGAATAAATAAATAAAATTTAAATAGTAGAAGTAATAATTATAGTAAGAAAACATTTGGACTGTTAGTTTCCATTGTTTTTAGATGGAACACCTATTTGCAGTCATTTTTAAGATGGATACTTTATACTTTTTAGACCACATATATACAACTGCGGTCCAATCCGCATAAAATAATTTTCTTTTTAAAAAATCCAATCCAACTAATGGCACACCAAAGCCCACACCAATTACATGGCAATTCCAATGATATTAATTGAGACCTTACAATTTGCTAGTGGCCAACAAAGCCGAAAGTATTGCATACTGAAAATCCAATCAAGTGGTAATGGAGACTAGTACACTAGGTCTAAGATGGTGATAGCTAGGAGACCGTCAAACCCCAATGAGTACACTCTGTTATCCAATGTTTCGAAACCTAGATTGGTGGGGGCAGAACATTCACGTACAAATTCATTTTGGATAATTGAATCGATGATTCAGATCGCGTGTGATCAGACCAAATCGATGATTTAAAAATAATAAAATAACATAAACCAATAAAATTAATTTATGGGGTAGGGATTTAGAAGGACTTTAAAAAAAAGTAAATAAGATTAAAAATATATATATATAAAGCGGGAATTGGGATCCAGTCCCGATTGATTTCTCTGTGTCAACAATCTAGAATGGAAATTACCAAGTTTGGAAACACTGTTCTTACAACCGTCCATCCTATTTACCAGGCGGTGATGTCTCCATTGGATATCATCATTATCATTTTAGGTTTTTTTTTGTTTCCAATGAATTGAGGTCAGTTGCATAAATCCTGATTATTCATTCTGCTCTATTAAAAGTCATATCCTCAATGAAACGATTACTCTATTGGACATAATTCCGTAAACTCCATTAGCATGAAACACTCAATATAAATAGTTGCACTTTGGTAACCGGAAGAACTGGTTTCCCGGTGCCCATTGACCGGGTCAATGACCGCAGCTCTTCTTCCTCGTCCCTTCCAAAGCGTCTTATCCAGTGAGCCAGCTAAGCACCACGTGGGTCAGGCAAGCGTGAGGGAATGACCAGTTCTATCTACTCCACGTCAGAAATGGGACGCGTTGGTGGGGGCCAGAAAGCCGCAATTTCTTGTCCTCTTTCTGGTGTGGCCTCATCATCTGACGTGGCGATGTTACGTGGAATTTGGAAGGTTGTGGTAAGTCTTTTTGGAACTTTTTCGGGTGCCCAGCAGTCGAGCTCAGCTTTTCCACGTCATAAACAGTTGGAATTTGAAAGAGGGAAAAGGTGTACACGTCAGACTTGGAAACGTGAATAGTACTTGACACGTGGTAGAAAGATCTCCCCCACAAATAAACTGTACAGAATATTTAACAAATAAATAAATAAATAATTTAGGGGTAGAATAGTCATTTATAGGATATAAGGGGACACTATGACTATGTACCATACCTAGTATGTGTATGGCATACGATACACATCACAGATATCCACCATCACTTTTTTAGATTGGAGGTGGAGATTAAATGTGGCTATGGTGCAGTCACGGGAGTTATTGTTCATTTTCATTACTTTCTGATCTCAATCTCAAACTCATTGCCGCCACGGCCATGGCCACGGCCGGCACATGTAGCAGTTGTGCATGCACGTCTTGAGCATGCACACAAATTGAAAGCTCCTAGAAAGTCCCGGGCGACCTTGTCTTCCAAGCCTCTCTTTCGTTGCTTTGTCTTGAGAATGAGGATGATTTTTAAGGATTGTTTACTATAAGACTATTTATCTTTGTTATAAAGAGGTTATAATTACTTTTAGCCATTAGATGTCAAATTGAATAGTTTGAAGGGCGTTACGAAATTCAAAATTTTTGTTTTCTGAACTTTAAGTCTAATCAATTATACTCGTACAATCACCTGATTTGAAATTCAATGGACAACAATATTTATAACCTCATTGTCCTAAAAGTGAATGGTCACTTTTTATACTTTTCCTGGTCTTCTTCGTATCCATCATGATTAGTGGCAAATGTTGTCTTTAGAAAATATCTCAATTTAAAATGTCGTTTGGAACAAAATAACATTATTTCTTTTATGCATTCACAATTATTTTTGGCCCCTCGCATTCGACGGTCTAAGCTTGACCTCTCTAGATTTGGCGGTCCCAGATTGAGGAGCCAATTGAATATAACAACTCACTTGAGTTTAGGGATTTTATTTTCTACCCCTATTTCACCCACTATACTCCACTATGTGCATTGTATTAGTTTGTAAGGTCACTTCATGATCATCATCATCACAGCTTTTTCCCAACTATTTCGGGTCGGCTACGATCGACCCAAATGAGTTGCATAAATTCTTTAAAGTATAAACACCACACTATATTTTGAGAATTTTGAAGGTGAACAATTGTTGTGTTGTTGCAAATTATGTGACCACGCTTCCTTCTTGGAAGAAGGGTTGTAATAATTTAGGAATGGAATCATGTCATAGTTGGTCAAAGTGGTAGGATGCTGCAATGTCACGTCATAAGTTTCATTCTTATTTTTAACGAATGTGCCTTTTCTACATATCTTCAAAAAAAAAAAAAAAAAAGATTGCATAAAGTTAAAGGGAACGTCGAAATAGCAATAAAGACAATGTTATTTTTTTATCATCTTGCAATAGAATCCATTTTTAAAGCATAGTGTTGACCATTGATACTGCACAAAATCAAGTATAACACATTTTGTCTTTTGGATGGAAGGATGAGCTCATTCATGAAAGAGTGCAAAGGAATTGAGCACGTCTCATGTCATTACCTAAAATTAGTGGGTTTGTCCTATTGAGACCTTGATAACAATCGTCACTTGGGAGGATTTTTTATTTTTTATATTTGTCTTGTCCGAGTAAATTAAATCACCATTATTTGTAGGATAAAAGTTTGGTGCTTAGAGATGAATTTTGGATCTAAGATTTAATGGGTAGATAATCTCAAGTCTCTTGGGATTGTCAAAATTATAATAATAATAAAATAAAGCGGAAATTCAGAAATTCACTTTAAATTTATACTATTTTAATGATCTAGAAATGAAGTTTAAAATTACCCATATATGAGATTTTTTTTTTTGTTTTTTCTCTCTTGTTGAGATCTATGATTATCGTAATCAATATTATTGACATGTTGCAATGTAGATGAAAACTCCATCTCTAAGATTGATTATGGGAGGACACTGCACGTGAATACAGCGAGCTGGCTATTCTCTCAAAGTCTAATCCTAGCGTTGTTGTTGTTATAAAAAAAGATTAAATCAACAATTTACCGATAGAGTGGTTACTTTTAACGGTGTAGGAAAGAACGACTTGGTCTCGGACCTGGCCCTGTGCTGGGCCAAGCTCAAAAAACTCAGCCTGAGTTGGGCAGTTCCTGGCCATGCCAAAAAAATAAGTTAAAAAATACAAAAATCTCAAAAATGTATTTAGAGTAAAATTAAACAAAGCACATCTAAATGAGGTTAAAAAAGTAGTGAAAAAATAGATTTTGAAAAAAATCAATTCATAACCATGGTATTTTAGAAATAATTCAAAAAGAAGGAAAAATGTAAAAATAAGTATTCATAACCAAAACGCTCCATAATCTTTGCCCAAATAATAGAAAACACATACACACACAAAAATACTACAAATAAATTTCTTTTTTTTTTTTTACTTTTTATACGCTTTTTAAAACATTTTTAAGATCTTAAGCTTGACCACCAAACTAGAGATACTCGGGCGAGTCAGGGTTTGCTCACCTGAGTAGTCGAACACTGATTTTTAAATTTTTTTTATATCACCTAAAAACTTCATAAAGATGCTCAAACAGTCCTTGATATGGGTTTGTAGCCGTGGGGGCATTTTGAAACTTTGGCCCACTTAAGTAGCTTAAGTCAAATGATTACAGGCCCCTATTCATTCTAGGTTCCAAACCTGAACATATTTTTTCATTAAAAATATGTGGAATCGAAAATAAGTGGTAGCATTTTGGTAATTTAAGCTAACTAAAAATAAAAGACTCTACTTGTTCCCCGTTCCAAACTACAAAATTAAGTTCTTTTAATAAAAACATTTTCAAATTTTGGGTGCAGTTGGCCGAGATTAACTTGGGTGGCTATATCTAATAAAAGACCCTCACTGTTTATTACTCAAAATGCATGCAGTTTTTTCTCAAAAAAATAAGTGAAGTGGTATCTTTACCTTATTTCCCTCATTCAAATGATATTTAAAAAAAAGTACATTTTTACTTGACAAAATCTTCTGTGTATCATTTCCAATGGTTTCTAAGTATGGTCGTAGATAATATTTTGACAAAAAAAATATCAATTTCAAATGAAATAATTCAACTGCATTCATGACTTCTCGATAATATTTTCTGAAAATCTTTATGAAATCCAAGAAAGAAAAGCATTGAAAATTGAAACTACATTGGGATATATGCATACAAAACCCTAAACTTTATAGCTAGTTGAATGAGCAAGGCAAGGGCAAGTAGGACCACACATGGGTGCGCTCTTGTGACCATATTCTGCCTTCTACTTATGGCACTAGTGTGTGGGGTTGGGTCTATTGTGTGCACGGTCCCCTGTGCAGTGTGTGTACTCTCTTGAGTGACTTTAAAGTATTGGTTTCAGTCTCTCATTTCTGCCCTACCTCCTATATTTATAGCTTTTCTTTTAGGGATTGGCTTCTAACATTGCTTTCCCTCCCTTGTTTCTTTGTTACATCCTTATTTTATTGCCTTTGGGATTTTTTTTTTTCTTTTTTTTTTTTAATCAACGAATACATGAGTCGCCACATACTGAGGGATTTAGGATCTAAAACACACCTTAAGGCACAATAGATGCATTTCTGCCTTAGAGTTGAATTTTCTTTTTCCAAATTCATGATTGTGATGTTCAAGACTATAGGCTTAAAATTTTAGATTAGATGGATATTCGAAGGTGGATTTTGGTTTTCCTTGAGGTACAAATTCTAAACATTGCGTTCCATTTCTTCTTCCTTTGTCTTACCCTTTTTCTTTTTGAAAAACATTTTGTGTATCCATAGTCATATGGCTCTCCGTTGGTTTTGGCTTTGGAGGGATTTATGATCTGAAACACATCCTAAATCATTGCAAATACATTTCTTACTTTAGATGCATCTTTTTTTCTAGATTCATGGCTGTAGTGTTTTAGATAATAGACTTATGAAATTTTGGATCCGATTCACTTTCGACGGATCTGGCATTTGATCGCATTCTAAAGCAGTACAAAGCACTTCCATCTTAGATTTAGCTTTTTTTCCACATTCATGATCATGGTGTTTGAGATTATCCCATTGACTTTGGAAGACACATTTTTGGATCCAATTGATTTTTGGAAGATAGATGCACTAGAATAGCTTTGCCCTTTGATACTAAAACCCTACCCCTTTCATTTGTGTGTGTGTGTTTCTTTTAGGGTAGTTTAGTGTAACCCTTTCTTTGCATTTTGTAGTTGATTTTGTACTTTGTAAGAAACCTTTTGTCAACGAGTTATTTCAAATTTAGAAGAAAGTTCACAAGTTTAAAAGAAAAATCGAAATGAACCTATTCATAAGAGCTAATGCATAGCACTTCTCCCCCCCCCCCCCAACAAAAAAAAACAAAAAAAAAAAAAAAAAAGATAAAAATAAGCTCAAAATGATACTGCAACCCAATGTTGCAATTTGTTGAGTTGAATCCTAATTCTGTTATTCTTTTTTATGCAAGTTGAATCCTAATTTTATTATGTCAACTTTAGACTACTATTGAAATTTAATTGCATTTGTTCATTCCAAGTTTAACGTACGATTGTTAACATGGCAACACTGTTCGAATTTCAAAAAACCGGTATAACACCTGTTTGTCTAGGGCCCGAACTGTTGTTTTGGAGTTTGAAACAGGAAAGCAAACTAATACGGGTTATTTTTTGAAAAAAGAACTAACACTTGTAATTGAAAACGCAACGGTTTAACAAGTTATAATTAGAAAAGATGGATATAGCAGCCTCTATAACAGATATAATCTTGTAATAGTTGTTATATGAACATAAACTTCAAAAAATAACGGCGTTATAATGGATATGAAAGACATAAACTTCAAAAAATAACGGCGTTATAATGGATATGAAAGGCGGATTTTTAAGGGCAACAAACCCGGTATATAGGGCCTACTTGTTTCATAAATTAAGAAAGTGAGATATCGGTCGTTATGTTGACATATAACGACGGTTGTAGAACTCAAAATCGTCAATTATTTGAACATATCAGGCAACCTCCTTCTTTTCTGTTCTTTTCTTTTTTATTTTTTTATTTTTATTTTTATTTTTATTTTTTTTGAGGGGAGGGGTAAGTCAACGGGGAAGAAGGCCCCTACCCGTTTTCATTAATAAGAACGAAGTAAATACAGATTATATCTTTACAACTCTATAATAAGATAATTGTGCCAATTTATGAATTAAAAATAAATAAATAAAATATGGCGGTCTAGAGCGCCAAACTGTAGCATCCTAGAAAGACGTTTCTCTCTTAGCAAGTTTATTTGTTAGCATGTTGGCTTCTCTATAGGAAATGGCCCACCTACAATCTGAGAGGAGATGTCGGCAATTAGCTGCTACTGTGTGAAGATCCCATGGGGCTCTACAATGCTCTCGAAAATCGGCAATCTCGACTTTAGGCTACAATATAACATACCCACCATATATCGGATCGGGCAAAACATGTGCCATTAGTAGCTGTCATAACTGATATTTGTATGCTTTTTTTCTTCTTCTAATATTTGCTTAAACTGAGCTTACATTTGAAGTTTGGATTAAAAATAGCAAAAGGAGATAAAACGCCTAACAGTCAAAAGATTACATGTCATTTTGGAAATTTTTCAAACATGAATTTACCAGATACATAATATTCCACATTTTCTCAATGCTATTTTCGAGTTTCTAAATCATCCAAATGAAAAATGCAGGTGTCCAGCTCAATAATTTTTTTTCATAATTTTCCTCTCAAGCATATTTCTTTAAACAAGCATGTTTTTCTCTTGATTATCTTACTATAATTTTTTGGGGTAATTCAGTGGGGAAAACAGGCCCCTACATACTTTTTAAATGGTTAGAGTTTTTAAATTGTCAATAAGATTGGAAAGCACAATTATCCTATCAAATTAACATGAAAAATAAAATAAAATCCATGTGGCTGTTAACTTTGCTATAAAAAAGCAACTTTGGCATAAAAAAGCAGCAAACATCCTAAATTGTCTCATCAGATTTCATATCTACCAGCTTAGAATGTTTTTTTTTTACTTTTTTAGTGGTAGTCTCCTTGTACACACTAGAATGAATTTGTAGAGAATGAGAAAGTATTTTGTAACGTTGTTGTGTAAAGGCACACCTCAAAGCGAATGGAAGGTGATGTTTTTTGGCTAAACTTGTAAATCAATTATCTTAATTTGGAAATTATGGATAGAGAAAAGAAGAAGAAGGATTTGAAGCCTTAAAATGATTTATCTTGTCATGTTTTCTAGACATCTCAAGTGTTAATAGACCTACTAAACCTGCACTATTTTTTGAGCTTGAAATTTTATAGTCCGGCAAACATAGATCTACATACTGTCACTATGAATTTGGTACCAAAAATGCTAGAAGGGTTTTGACACGCGGATTTAACAAATTCAATAAAGTGGTATCGCTACAAAAACAGCACTCCCATGTAGTCCTGATGACCATGAAAAAGCACAGTCATTAAGGTCATGAACATGGATTCAATCATATGGGACCTGCCAAACAAACAAGCCTTGTAGGGGCCACCCTATCTCCATCACCTTCCATTATTCCAATGAACGGTGATGAACCCTTAGGACTATAGTAACATGTACCAATTAAGAAATTTCAAATTCAAATCATTTAAGGTCTTTGAAAAAGGCAAAATTTACATAAGGTTGCAACCTTAAAATATAGAATGAAAGATACGCTTAAAAAATCCATCGGAAAATGTTGTTTTAATGTTGAAAGCCCTTTAATTTATCATATCAACATCTAGATGTATGAATATGGAAAAAAAATATTTTGAGTCTCATAAATAGTGCATCATGCAACACATTATCTGGACCATCCATTTTCAAATTTTCATATTTTTGTAGATTTAGGTGATTTTAATTATTTTTGAAGTTTAAAATTTTGTACTTAGATAGGAAAATAGATTTTGAGATAATCTTAAGAAATTTTTATACCAAAATTAGATTATGATAAAATTTGGAGATGCGCTTTAATTGAATTCTTTAAGGTTAAACTACATTCTTTAAAAAAAGATTTCAAAAATTCTAATAATTAAAGTGTAATTATTAAACACTCATTAGTCATTACACAATTTTGTATTATGAGAAGCGAAGACCTGGCAAAGTCTTCGCATCACGTTAAATTTTGTAGTAAAATAAATTGAAAATACCGAATCCGTCCACGTCTCACCTTTATTTTTCGCCGACAATGAAATGGTTGGCGGACCCGAGCACATTCACATCTGCCGTTAATCCAGTCAGATGTAGGGCCCACAGCCGACAACAAAATATCGGTACGTTCCGCGATCCGTCTTTTCACCGCAACTTTAAACCGTTGGCAGCAAATGGTAGAACTTACGAAATGCCAAAGATTTTATACTCCCGCAGGAGTATAGTGTCTATTTACTCTCTTACGTAAAACCTAATACGGGAGGAATTTTGGAACTTAATTTTTTTGGATGTAACCTCTTCAAACTAACTTAATAAAATTGGGATGTAACCTCTTCAGACTAACTTAATAAAAATAATTCTTTTTCTCAATTGAACTTTTTATGCATTTGAAAATGATAATGTAAAGATTGAACAAAGACCGTTCAACTTTGGAGAGACTAGATCTAAGTGTCAAAAACTTACAATTTAAGTTTTCTACTTAACAAAATCATCTAGTTATTCTTAGGTGGTTCTTAAAATTTCAGGCTGGAAAATATCCTCCCAAGTTAGTCTATTGGTTGAGGGAGTATATACACAATATATGCTCCCAAGGGAGCATAGCATTTGTGCTAAGAAGGAAATTTACCAAAGCAACGTAACAAATTGCCAATTTAATATTTTACTCGTATCTTTTTATTTAATTTCAAAATATTAACAAATACTCATGTCTATGAGTTGGAATGGTTTAAAATTAATAAATTATTAAATTACGAAATCTTAGATATGTTTTGATAGATTTCCACCAAGGAAAATGTGGAAAATATGATTGAAATGGTCAATCTTATAAATCACTAGAGCCACACGAACGAATTTATCAACAAAGTGGATGCTTTCAACAATCTTTTCACTTTAAGTATTTTAAAGGGTGATCTAAGTAATGTACACCTTCAAATAATGCCGAATATATTATTTTAATATAAAAAATAGTTATGATGACATGAAAATTTATTTTTATATCTAATTATAAAAATTAAATATTAAAAAATAATATAGATTGAGCATATCTATGAACACTTGAAAAACTTGAAAATTGACAGTTTAGATAATATACATTACAAGATACACTAGTTTCAAAACTTGAAATTTATTTTTTCTTATGTCCATAAATCTTGAGGTTGAAATGATCGAATTTATGGTTTTTTAGCATTGTAACCTCTTCATGTGAATTTTAAAGGTGCGCTTTAATTTGATTGTTTAGGACCGATAAACCTTTTCCATATTTAAAATGCTATTGTTCTGGGTCTGAAATCTTATGATAGATGGTTATTTTTGTATTTTTACATTGCTTGATTAGCCTGGGTGAGTTTTAGCATGGTTTCTAATTTGGTTATTTCGATTAGAACCCAAAACAAGTAGGTGTATTATATTGTCTAGTTGGATTCAATGGCCGAGTTAAATGACAATGATATTATTACTTGTCGGATTCCAAACTCATTTTTCTAAAAGAAAATATATGAGAGCATTTTAATGCATCCATAATATTTAAATTCCTAAAATACATCTACTTGGGTGAATTATTTTAAACAACCAGGTTATTAATAAACTGATAAACTATTCATCTGAAAAATTTAATGATATTTTATCTTGAAAACAAGTAAGAAATGATCTCCATTTTTGGCTTTACAGATGAAATTAATTTCTAATCGTTAACAAGGAAAATTCTCTTTATAAACTTCTAATGATGGAAAGGAAAAGTTTTTCCTATATTATAATCTAGAAAATAAAATCTATCTTTATAAAGCATTTGAGTAGTTTCTTCTATCTTTTCTGGAAAAGTTAAAGTTTCATGATAGAGCGGCGTGCACGCAGCAACCCGTAGTCTCCCCATGAAGAATCTCACTACCTAAACAATTCAAAAAGAAGAAAACAGGAGTTCGCGCCTCTAAAACTGGCTCTTAATTCTTCCATTGATCCATGGGCTTGCAATGGGTAGGGCTTGAGGCGCGTCAGCCCTTGCCCTATAAAGGCTGAGCTGGGCCGGGTCCAATAAATTTTAAAAAAACAAAACAAAAAGGAAAAAGTTTACATAGACTTGAAGCTCTAAACAATCAAATTGAAGCCTACATCAAAAATTTCACTAGAAAGAGGTTGTTTTTGATGCTCAAATATCCTCAAATTGATCATCTCCACGTCAAGATGCATGAACATGAGAAAAAAATGGATTTCATGTTTTTGAAATAGTGCATCTTCTAATACATTTTTGGGCCTCCAATTTTCCAGATTTTTAAGTTTATATAGATCCGCTCGATCTACACTATTTTTAAAGCTTTAAATTTTATAATTATAGATGAAAATATATTTTAAGGTTATCACACCAATTTTCAGTGTTGAAACAACATTTCTTGACACTATTTGAATGTGCACTTTACTTTTATTGTTTAGAGCCTCGGCTCTATACAAACCGCACCCAAACAAAAAGTGAAACAAATAAAGTCGAGCCCGACCAAACCTATCTTGACGTAGCCCAAGCCCATCAATCATGCCACATTTTGTGGTCCAGGCCGTAATTTTTTTAGGGCCGGGCTGACCAGGTCAGGCTGAGCCTCTCGGCCCATTGCCACCCATAAACTCCATTCCTATACTTTCACTGAATTTGGGTGAAAATAGAAAATGTTTTGGCGGGATTAACAATTACCGAAATGTGAATGTCGACAAAGGGAAATCGAAGTAAAATCTCTTAATTTATGAACTTTTGTGGTACTATATTTTGCTTTACAGATTTTTCTTTTTTATTTTTCGAATATAGCATCCATTTGGTACTTTTTAAGTTGTGAACAAGAATGTTTATATGCATGACCGGAGCTTCAGGTTATGAACCAATTTTTTCTTAAAGCAAATAGTCCGGAACTTCAAGTTCTGAATCTGTCCTTCTAATAAAAACAAACAAGTGAGCCTCTTCGAAACTTGGGAGTCTGAAGATTTCAAACCACATCACTTGTTTCTTTTTGGTTTTTTTGCTCTTTTGATTGAATGATTCGAAACTTGGAGTTTCGAGTTCATTAATTCCAAGTTTGCTCTTGACTCAGGAGATTGCTTATCCGAAGTCACAAATGACTTTGGATTTTTAATATCAATAGTCATATTATTTTTTAAAGGAATTTATAGGAGAAACAAACTGGAATCACTTTGACTGGAAATCATTATTAACTTCATATTTTTAATATCTAAATTGCAAAGAATTCCATGCAACTTCTCCGATATTCCAACCAAATTTAAAAGTTATTTTGGATTTTCAATATCTAAAGTTAAAAATCACTTTAAAAAAAAATATGATTAGTGACTTTTGGATTTTCAATCTTTGTATTAGGTTGAAATTGTAAAAAAAGAAAACAAGGGGATATTGGTTTTTTGAGAATATATGATCTATAACATGGGATCATGAATATGCAAAAAATAAAAAATAAATAAAATAAAATAAAATAAAATAATTATATTAAAAAAAATTTAGAGTACTAATTACACTTATTTTTAGATGGACTTCCTATTTATATCCATAGATGCTTTATACCTCTGGACTACATATTGTAGAAATATAGTTCAGCCTGCAAAACTTTTTAAATGGGATATAAGGGGTACATTTATCTATTTGCAACATTTTTAAGTACCTCGAAATTTAAAAATTTAAATACCGCCAAAATTAAACTATTTTATTAAGTTTAAAAAAGAAAAGAAAAAGAGAAGAGGGATGATAAATGACAACATGTGATCCAAACGAGGCCGTGTTTAATATTCCCCTTTCCGCGCAATTTTATCCATTAATTTTCTCTCTCTCATCGTCAATAAATGCGGCTCTTAATTCGGGGCTCCAAATTCCTCCCGCTAAAACTAGCAAGGATCAGAGAGCTCATCCAAATTTAGTAAAGTACCATTTTTTTATCTCATTTTTTCTAGGGTTTCTGCAATTTGAAAATCCCATTGATTCAGTCGTTACCAGGTCCCTTCTAGGTATATCAATGGTGTTTCTTTGAAGGATCCTTTTTGAAATTATTGGCCTTATTTTATGAATTTTTAATGTCATTTAAATGCACATATTCATTGTTTTTGTTCACTTCAATGGTGGTTGCAGCCTCTGGTTCCATTGGAGAGGTAGCATGAGAATCGATCAGCCAGGGCTGGTCGGCCTCTGCAATTCCGGTCCTCCTCCTCTCATCCCTCTCTCTCTTCTTTTTCGTATGTAGTTTTGTAGGCTTTTGGCTCAACTGTTGCTTCTCTCTCTAGGATTTCATTTCTCATTGAGGGTTTCCATGGATGAGCTTTGTTCGCTTCTGGTTGTTTCTTTTTTTTTAGGTTTATGTTTGTGAGTTATGTTGCATCCGTGGAAATGCAGTTTCGTTGCTTTCTGGAAGGCAAGGGGTTTCTGGAATCTTGGCTTTTCAGAGAAAACAGGGTTATGAGACTGCTTTTTGTAATATCGAAAGGTGATTTTATGGCCTCATATTTTCTTCCTCGAATCTGATAGTTTGACCTCATGTTAATAATCATTTTTCATGTACTCTCTCTCTCTCTCCATCTCTTTGTTGCTAGCTCGTTTACATGCTCTCAACCTTTTCTCTCATTCCTGTCCCTCTCTTTCTCTTTCTAAATTTATGTGTCTTTCCAAAGATTTTGTTGAAATTCATTGAAGAATTGACATATATGTTAACGTTTGTTTGAAGATTGACTGTAGGTTATGATGTCGGACATACCAGCTCGAACCGGGCGACATCGGCAACTGTATGGTAAAGATGGATTTCGCCTTGTTGCTGGGTATACTCTATGTCTCTCTCCATTTTCTTTGCATATCACTCGTGATGTTCTCGATAGTTTAGTCAGAGGCAGAGAGCTTCAAGTTATTCTCTCGCCCTTTCGCTCTAGATTTCTCTATATCTTTTCATTCTCTGCATTTTGGACATGTTATCATTGATAATTTGTATCAGAGTTTGTGCGTTTATTTGTTTCTGTTCATTGCTAATTTCAGTGTTGGATAACCCTGGCAAATCCACTTGGACTCACCTGGGTCACTTTTGCGAGTCCGAGGGCAAGTCCATTCGGACTTGTTAGAGTCACTCTAAGCAGTAAGCACCCTCTGGAGCCTGCAACCAATCATGTGGGAACTGTCTGAATCTGGCTGGTTCCAAATAATTTATGTATTTTTTTTTTGGATGCGGCCGAATCTGCCAGGCCTGACTCGAGTTCGAGGCACTTGTGACTCCTGACCAAGTCCTTGTTTTCTTACACTCATCTTCTTCTTTTTGATTCTTTACAAGCTTCATTTCATTTACGGCATGCTTATTAGAAAAATGCAGGATGGAAGAAGAAAGTGCAAGTTTCATACTCGTTGCTTGACCGGTATTTCTTTTTCCTTTTTTTTTTTGGTTCTACCCCCAGAAGAAAGAAGAGTTCAATAATGGGGTTGACCCAAAAATTATTGTCTTTTTAAATCTCTAGTAGGATTTACCAATCATGTGAAGTCTGGATTCAGCCTTAATAATTGGTTAAAAATTGAATCAACCTCCTATCATTTAGTCTTAATAATTGGTTAGAAATTGAATCCACTCCCTACCATTCAATCACCCTGACTTAATGCCAAATTTTTTTGATTAATCATTTTAACTCCATTTCCATTTAAAAGGATCATTGCATTCTTGGAGTTCGCAATTTCATAAATTCGACATGCAAATTTTAATCATGGTTAATTACATTTCACCCATTATTCAACACAGATTTGTGAAACTAGACATGTTCGAAGTGAGTCTAGTATTTCAGCCTAAAATGCCATTATGGTAAGACAAGCTTGTACATTATCTTTTTATAATAAAAATAACATACTTTTAATTTATATATTCTAAATAATCCATATTATTAAATGGGATTGTCTACAAAGAGATCATTTACCTTTTGTACAAGGAGGTCGCAATCATACTTGTCCTTTAGATTTCAAAATGGGTGGTTTGTAAGAGTGTCATTAATTAGACACAAAGTTCCAAAAAAATAAAAAATTATCAGACTTTGTAACTCACCCCAAGCCATCAAATTTGACATCTAATGAGTGGGAATATTTGTGACCTCCTTATACATAAGGTAAATGGTCTCTTGTAGACAATCCCTTATTAAATAGCGTGGATAGGCCTTCTTAATTGGTAAGCATCTTGGGATCAAACCCCACCGTTGTACTTGATATAGGGTTATATATATATGTGTGTGTGTGTGTGTGTGTGTATATATATATATATATATGGAAGATGCTAGGGTGAGCCCACTAGCTCACATGAAAAAAGCCCAAAGGTCCAGATTGAATCTGGGTTGATCTGATGATCATAGATGTCCGATAATGTTTGAATTTTAATTTTTGTTCTACAAATCCAAATCACTTGAAATTTGGAATGTGTGTACATAAAAAATAAGTGAATCTTCGAAAAATATCAAAAAACTATTTTACATGAAATAAATTGACCAAACTACCCCCGAAAAGTTTTGGGGGTATTTTGGTCAATTTGTTTTCGCGAATTATTTTTTTTATATTTTTATTAGGTGCGGCTTGATGAGAAAAACACACGTCAAAGAATTTCAAGTGATTTGTATTTGTAGAAAAAAAAATTAAAATTCAAACAATACCGGACATCTGTGATCGTCAGATCGGCCCAGATTCAATCTGGGCCATTGGGCTCATTTATTCATGTGAGCTAGTGGGCTCACCCAAGATTTTTCTTCTATATATATATATATATATATATATATACACACACATTTTTACTACCCTTGCGTTTAAAAGTGTCAACAAGGTATACGAGTGTTATCACATGGTAGTGATACTTCTTTGAGAATGAATTGTTTGGGTAACATAAGAAATGTCAGAAACCTTCGGTGCAGAGAATGACGAACCAGTGAACTGCCCCATGAGTATTCTTTGAACAGAGACCTTCCTGTTAGTACACCTGATAATTTGTAAAGACCATCCACAACTAAGTATATGGAGAAGAAATAATAAAATAGTTCGAGGCCAGTTGAAGAGAAAGGGCTTCTGCACTATCTAGATCACCATAATCAGCTAACTCAAGAAAACTATGCATCAGGCCTCATAGTTCTTCTAAACAAATTTCTCTATTCTTGAAGTTTATTTGTTCCTTACCCAGTTTCCATCAAAGTTTAACTTCATGATGGAGATACCCAACACTTGATTGGACATTCCCTGTCCCTCCAGAAGATCACAGTATTTTAGTTTCTGATGAAGTTTGATGCCCAAATTGGTGGGAACTCCTCACGATTAACCCTAGATATCTTGTTGTAACTAATCCATCCTTCAATTTTCTCTGAGCTTGACTATTGTCCCTCTTATTCCTTGTCAACTGAGAATTTTTCTTCCAATGGTTTTGTCAATTTAATATTTTCCACTGTGCTTATTTGCATTCGCCAAAAAGGTTGGATGATTCAGCTTGGGCCTCTTCACTGAAGCGGAGCAAATTGCGTTTTGGCAGTGTGCCTTCCCTAACCATCCTTTGAAACTGGCCTTGCCAATGACTTCTTTCAATACATGGGAATGGGAGGTAGACACCTTATTGCTCTCCTTCATGAATTTGCTATATTCAGGGACAATCCATCTCTGTAGTTCCAGATGTGATGTTAGAGACTCATCTTCCACAGTCACAGGAGTTCATGAAAGGCAAAAGGAGACCTCGAGAATAGTGAAGACTCCTAAGAGATTTTCTCTGGCCTTGCTAAAGGGATGATTATCTCTATTTTTTTTTTCTGATAGCTTTATTTTCATGCATTCCCAATTAATTGATGCAGCCTGCGAAGTTATTTCATTGTGTTCTATATTAATGTACAGCCATGTGATGAGACTCTCAACTACTTAACTACCTTGAACAATAAGTAAAGGGGTCCTCATTGAGGGATTGGATGGATCTTTAGAAATATGACACCTGATAATCAACATTTACTCATTTGAAACTTGGAAAGACTTCAGGTTGAACATGAATGAAATCCTAGGTCATGATACCGAATCTTTAAACTAATCAATACGGCCTTCCTTTATGTAGCAATTATTAAGAAGTTGGCCGGGTGAAGTATTTTCTACTGTTCTCCTCGAAACTTATGTGGAATGTCCTTGCTTTCAAATTCTCATTGCTTCATCCCTTGGCTTGTGAGACCTATTTCTTGGGATATGAGAACTTTATTGGGAGAACCATGTATGTCCAAGTCATATATGTATTAGTATCAATCTACCCCAAGCCTTGACCTTTCATGTTTGCATTTTGATAATGGAATTTTTTGTTGTGTTGTGGGCATTCATTCCCAAGGAACATGTAAATGTGATACTAGAAGCTTGAATTTCTCTGATGATCGTCTTTATTAGGTTCTCAGTTTGTGATATATAGTTTGATGTGCACCTCGATATCATACTCATGCTTTGACTTTCCTTTCATCGCTCTTTCTTATGAAGTTTGTTGATTAAATTGGTGTTTGCATATTGTTCACTTCTGATTTTTAACTAGTAAATTGGCCCTGAACAGGTGTATTCCATACAGGTTAATAGATCTGGTTGATGACCATATTGGAAGTGTAGTTGATAGATTGGAAGTGCTCATGATATCTTCACCAAATCGTCATGACCTGGTGTTCCCAAAGGTACTGATAGCAATCTCATCATTGACTTTGTATCTTTTTCTAGTTGGCAGTTTTCCATTGTGGTGGTTTACCTAGTCGTTAAATCTCATTGTATTTCACTTATACTGTCCATTTTTAAATAAGTTCTAATAGGTGATATATTAACTGACTCTATTATGTCGGCATAATGGATGCATGTTTGGTTGGAAGATGGGATTGTTGTAAATATGCTTCTTTTTTGTTGCAACAAGCAGACATTTCCTTCTTTTTGATAATTTCATCAATCTGTGTAAGAAACTCAATGATGAAGCATTTACTGAGTAGTTTTTATCTATCATCATGAACCTTACACATCCCATGTTTGTTCTCATAGAAAAAACATGGGTGGAAACAAAATATATTATGTAACTTTACAAAAATGTACAATTACAATAAATTATGTTTCAAGGACGTTTTTACTAGATGAGTTGAATAGTGGGATTGGAGGCTATAAAAGATATGGCTATGTAGAATTCCAACGTATAAATTCAAAAAATTTCTTTTTTTTATTTTATTTATGACTGGAATTTCTACTTACAATTGCTACAATACAATACAGAAATAAACCTACTACAATCTAGGATCTTTAACTCTTACAACCAAATAAACTTTATGCAAACAATAAATCAAACTTTTAATGATGAATTCTACTACAATTAGGATTCCTAGTCCAAGAATCCTAATTCAAATAAGACTCCTAATACAATTAAGACACTTCTAAAGCAAAAATGAATCAAGCTGAAAAATAAATTGTTAAACAGAAAACTGGAAGACTTATTGAACCTTTGCCTAGGTTGACTGTTTAGGATTTAGACTAGAGAGAGAAGAGAGAAAGAAAGCTAGAGAGGGGCATGGAGGAGAGAAGGAACGGAGAAAGAGAGGTCTTAACTCTGACGGATTGAATGAGGGGAAGGACTACCCTTTATATAGGCCTCAAAGTCCTAGGGCATACCCATTCTCAATTAGGATTTAGTTTGACCACATGGTTCCCTGGTAATCTGTGAGGTGAGAGAGAAAACAAATGAGAGCCATCCATTCCTGAAATCAGCCATCATGATTTAGGAAGAATGAAACGTTATCCGCTAAATTTTTTATCCATATCTATTCCGAATTACACTAGAACTAGATCTTCCCGGGTATATGGACTCGTATTCACATAGAAACCACTTCTAATATCTTTAGAAATCAAAGTTAACATGAATATCTAATTCAAAGTAAAAAAGTCTTAGTCAAATTTCAAAGTCATAGGAATATTTCCTAACCAACCAAAACTAATAAAATCTCAAATAATCTAGTTAGGGAAGATTTCTCAAACAAGTGGGATACCTTACCCCTTACAAGCGAGGTGTCGCACCTAGTGTGGGGCGTGTAGCGGATGCAGGCCCCACATCCCAGCCCATGTGTGGGAGCTGGGCCCATGATCTGCCCCCAACTCCCACCCCCCCTAAAAAAAGCAAAAAAATCAAACACTTGGTCCTCCTATGCCCTTACAAGTTTCTAAATTTTCGGCACTACCCTTTTTAAGGTTCTAAGCCATAAAATAATTTTTTATATGCTATAAAAAATCTGAAAATTATTTAAAAATCATAGGAGCATACACAAGTCTAAAAACAATATTTCTGATGTTATGAAAAAAATCTAAAACACTTCGAAAGTAATTCTAGAAGTGGATTGGTACGAATGGATCTCGAAAAGTGACAGCCAATGCACTCTACCCATGCTAGAATTTGTGACCTGCAACTATCCTCTCAACCCAACAGGACCCATGATCCACACTCATGCGCATAGTAGCTCTTGATTGGATCGTATGTAGATTACAAGTTCCCCTCCTAAGAGCAAATCAGATGCACATATCACTATATTCAAGGAGGACTCTCAATGCACATGTATGCGTCTTTCATATACACATGTCTTGCCAAGGTTTATTGAGGATTTGGCCCTCACCATCACAGGCAGTGTTTCAAAAAGCTCTAGGTGGCACCTAGGCGGTCAGGGGGGTCTAGGCCGCCCAGCGCCTAGGCGGGCGCCCAGAACCTAAGCGGCCCAGTAGAATTATTATTTTTTGGTTCTCTCTCTAAAATAGCCTCTAATGGGTTTTAGATTTCAAATGAACCTAAAACCACAATTTTGCCTCTTTAATATTAAAAACATACCCTCAAGGAGCTGTATTTTTGCCCCTGAGCAGGGCAAAGGCCTTGGGCGGCCGCCTAGGCGGGTGCCCAAGCGTTGGGCGGTCCGCTTTTGGAAACAGTGATCCCAGGCTTACAACCACACATAGGGGATCATCAAACTAACTTGGGCCACACACATTGTCCTTCGACATCTCTCCGATTTCAACAAGGGATAACCCTCCAGAAAACCTTTAACTGTGGTCCCTATGTTGAGGGAAAAGGGTTTTGGACATGATCTGGGCCTTAGGCTCTCCAACCCTAGGCAGTCAACCGACACATACTCCTGTTGAAGTGTACGATTAAGTATTTATTATTTTTACATGCTCTCATGGGCTTTAAAGGCTACAAGCCCCGATAGTCTACCGTGTGGACCATCACTTGTAGGTAATTGCTTGCGCTCTATTCCGAGCAAAAAAAAAAAAATGTTTTTAAAATCACATATAAACAACAATAAAAAGTATTTGGTATATATTATACTTTATTTAATTTGCGAATAAAAGGTGACAATGTATTAAGTAATAGTTTATGACTTACAAAAGCCCATGAGTTAATAATATGTTTCGGGATTGTATACAATGAGAACATTTACCTTTGACACATGGAGGTCACAATTACTTGCAACCATCTGATGTAAAATTTGATAGCTTGGGTGTCACAAACTTTGAGAAAATTTATTTTGAAGTTTGAGCTTGGTCAATAGAATAAATGCACCCATCAAATTTCACATCCAATGGTTAAGATTAATTGTGACCACCTTGTACCAGAGATAAATGGTCTCATTGTATTCTTTTCCATATGTTTTATACTTATTGCATTGTATGGACAATGGAGCTTTTTTTTGGTTGATCAGCGGGGGAAGGGTCCCCTACCTCTATTGGAATGGAACTCAAGACATCATATTGTGGCATCCACTGCCCTGTCCACCTATGCCTTGAGTCCATTCCTTAGACTGCGGACATTTTGTTATGGACTACGGAAATTTTGTTGTGTTAGCTATTTTTGGCCCATGGAACATCCTGGGCATGCATCGGTGTCCATGTCACGTTTATGTTTATGTAAATTGGAGACTTGGAGTTGGTGGACAGATTTGCATGCTTTCGATATGAAGAGATGGATGTTTTAGATACAACTTCCTCTCAAGATGAATTGGATTATGTGAAATCTGTTTGTTAATGGTATTTCCTCAGTCAAGTCGGAGATGATAATTGAATTTGTAGAAATAATGATTGTGCATCTGTAGACAGCTTTATATTGAATTTAATGCATGACAGAATTCGGACTCCATCGAATTTCTTTTGTGACCCTTTATATTGTCTTGGCTTTTCATTATATGAGAGGCCACCCAATGAAGGTAATCACTGCAGTTATAGTGAACCGTCTTAGGGTGCCCGACTATTGTGCTGTCAGCATGTTTTCATCATGGCCTCAAGCTCGGCAGTTTAAGAGGGGATGAGGATGGGATAAGAATAGCATGTTCCATGGAGGACGGTGTATCAAGTGATAGAGTGGAAGATGGTAATGGTTGGGGTTATCCACCAATTAGCTAACAACGAGAATATTTGGTCAAGTGTGATTAAGGAAGCATCACGACTTCTCAACAATGAGATGTAGTTCGGGCAAGGTCCGCCTGGTATATTCAGCATGTCACAATAGCTGAACTGATGATTGAACTTGAAAAATGGCTAGGTCACTTTTTTCTAGTTGGACTTCTGGTCAGACCAATTGGACTGGTTGAGACCAATGAGAGAAGTATAATTTATTTAAACATTAGGGGAAGTTCAGGATAACTAGAGAAAAAAGTTTTTTTTGATGTTGATGGCTGATTATTGTAGTTAGTAGGATCCATCTTATCGGTTAGGGATTTGCAAATATTGTTCACGTTGCTTGTCTCAGCCAGGATATGGAAGTATAATGTAAGTGTAAAATGAGGCTATGCCTTCGGAAATTGGATGTCTGATTGCAAGTCTTTTTAAGTGGCAGAGTTGATGAGCTCATTTATTTGGATTTGTTGTAGTGCATGCAGCAATGCAGTACATCCTATTAGATGTTAGCCATGTGCCTCTGTTCAAATTTGGTTTGCTGAAAAGCAACTGGCCTAGGCCTCTTTTAAGGTTATCAGCCACATTGAGTTCCATGGCATATGCATTCATCTTAGCTGATCCTGTTGTATCCTGGTCTGTTTCCATGATTTTTGGTTTTAGTAGAATATCATGAACAAAAAGGGAGATATGTTAATCAAGCACAGTAAAAGAAACGAACAATTTTCCACTAGGGAATAGATAAATGAGTCAAGACATACATATTCTTAAAAAAATTGAAACATTGCAGGAATTGGGCTTGGGTCAAGTCTGTAGCAGCTAGGTTTTCATAGCACCATGTCTCAAGTTCCATTTCTATGTAATCTTGTCATAAAAAAAACCCATTGAAACACTGGTCTCGAATAAAAGAAACTTTATATGACATCATGACTAATAAAAGGTTATCTTAATGCAAACTAATGGCATTACAAAGTTGTACAAATTCTTGTAAGAAATTTTTTCATGTGGCTATAAAAATCACCCAGAAATTTGTTCGAGTCCTTGGCTAAAGCCAGCAATAGATTAATGTCTGCTTCAGTTTCTCCAAACCCTATTTGTATGGAAATTCGGATCAGAATAGTGCTGAAAGTAAGTTTTAGGTTTTATTATTTGATATGGTAAAGTTTTTTTTCGAGATTTTAGAACCAAAATTCAACTGAAAAGCCTTAATGATCTTGTACAATTCAGCTTCATAATTTTAAAATTTTGTCTGGATTAAAACTCAGCATAAATTAGGTCCAGAATCCTAATTTTAATCTCAAATTCTATCCCCAGATTGTCAACATCTCTTTGTACTCACTTATTATTATGCTATGTTGATGAAAGCTTTCTTGACTTTATGATAAAGGATGTATTCTGTGATGCAGAACTTTTGCTCTTTGCATTCTGCTGTTCTTATTACATATTCCTTTTGACTTCAGACCTTTTGTCATTCGCATGACCATTGAAATAAAGCGATATGGGAGCCTAATAATCACTGTTATGGTTGTGCTTGATCTGTTCCCTCGCATGACACATCTATAAACAAGTATGGAAAAATTTAATGTGCTGTGATTGCGATTAATTTAATGTGCTTGTGTTTGTGTTCTTCTGATATTTAGGGTGGCTGGGAAGATGATGAGTCTGTAGAAGATGCGGCACTTCGGGAAGCATTAGAGGAAGCTGGAATTAGAGGAACCATTTATGTAAGTTTTGGTGTTTCTTTTAATTTCTCATGTAAAAGTCTTAAGACACTCATTTCATATTTTATTTTATTTTTATATTTATATTTATTTTTATTTTAATTTTATGTATAACGCATGGATTCATCTTAGCCAAAAAGATATTATACTCCCATGTGAGTATGTTCTCCATTTACTCCCTCGTGAAAAAACCACATTTGGGATTAATTTTGGGAACCCAAAATTTGGAGACGTAACCTCTTCAACCTGTAGATTAACTTCAATAAAAAAGAAATCATAGTTGCACCTTTTGTCTCTATGCACTTGAAAAGAATAGGGCATTTATGCAAAGAGACCATTTACTTTTAGCACAAGGAGGTCACAATCGTTCTTGTTCTTTAGATTTCAAATCAGATGGTTATGTTTGTGTCATTAACTACACTCAAAGTTCAAAAAAAATAAAATAATTTAAACTTTGTGACCCACCCCAAGTCAATCCAATTTAACATCAAATGGCTAGGAGTAATTGTGCCCTCCTTGTAAGGAAGATAAATGGTCTCATTGTATGCAATTCCAAAAAAATAATGTCTCAAGATTAAATGGTGACCATCTAATTTTTAGAGGGTGAGATCTAAGTACTAGAAAACTCATTTTTCAAGTTTTTTCTTTTGAGAAGAATCATCTAGTGATTCTTAGGTAGTTCCCAAAATTTCAAATTTAAAAATCCTCCCAAGTAGGTCTTTTGACCGAGGGAGTAGATGTACACTATGCTATCTTGTGAGCATAGTATACTTGCTCTTCATCTTATATTTTTTTAAAATGTTCATAGATTCATCTTATTGTTCGCTTTCTTATCAATATCTTCTATTTGATGCAATTTATATTAAGAGCCAGTTATAGTAAGAGCCAATGACATAAATAATAGTATTATTTGTTTTCTATTCATATAAGAAAACTTTACAACGAGGTCATCCACCTTTGGTACAAGAAGGTCACAATTATAGTTGGCCAATATATTTGGAGTCAGGCCTCTGGGTGTGTGCCATTGGCCATGCTCAGAGTTCAAAGGGAAATTTCTCAAGCTTTGGGACACACCCCAAGCTGTCGGATTTGACATTGATGCTCAAGGGTGGCTGTAATATCCTTGTAGCTAGGTTAATGGTCTTCTAGTATACAATCCCATTTTTATGTTTGCAGAGACATAGTTTTCATAAGATCAATTCTACAAAAATCCTCATGGTTTATATTTAGAGTGACTTTTGGAAGCGTTCTACACTTCCAATTGATGTAATTTGCCGTCTTTTACTTAAATCAGTTGAGATTTAAAAGGATATATTCATTGATCACCTCTAGTGATATAAGCTATATCATGTACCCTATGGACCATGCCTCGTGAACTCCTTTGGTCAGTAGGAGGGCAATGGCTCCTTATAGAAAGAAATGGCCTTAGAGAAAGGATTGATGGAGTAAGGGTTATTTTGTAAGGCACGTTAGGGATGGAGGGTAAATGATTTGAAAGGTTTATCCGAGTCAGATTTTGTTTGTTGGATGTTGATGGATGGTAATTAAGATAATTGCACAGATGGAGATTTAGTTGGTGTTTTGCACATATTTGGATAGTGCTTATGTTTTGCAATTGATTGAGAAGTTTGGGAGAAGTGAAAAGACTGCACATGGTCTTTAATTATTTAGAGAAAACGTACAATAAGATACCTAGAGAAAGAATTTGGTGGGGTGCTAGAAAAGAAAGGAGTCTCAAGAGGATATATTGACAAAGTTAAGGATATAAACTAGGGATCGCTAACTAATGTGAGAACAACTTGTAGAGGAACAAGTGAGTTTTCAGTGATAATAGACTATATTAGGGGTTGTCCTGGAGCTCATATCTCTTCACTTTGGTTATGGACGGGAACTAGGCATCTACAAGATGAGGTTCTGTGGTGCATGTTGTTTGCGGATGACATAGTTTTGATTGATGAGACTAGAGACGACTTAAATGCAAAATTAGACTTTGGAGGGATGCATTAGAATCTAAAGGTTTTAAAATTAGTCATGCTAAGAACAGAATATATGAAATGCAAGTTTAGTAACAATATGAGCATAAATGAGAAATTAGTTAAGATTGACGGCTAAGAAGTACCTAAAAGAGATTATTTTCAATATCTTGAGTTGATCATCCATGAGAAAGGAGAGATTGAAAAAGATATTGCTCATAGAATTAGAGCTGAGTGGACGAAAATGTGCTTCTGGAGTCTTATGTGATAGACCCCAATGAAACTGAAGGGACTGTTCTATAGGATGGTTGTAAGACCAGCCATTCTTTATGGGATGGCATGTTGGGCAGTCAATAAATGACATGCATAGAATTAGTGTAGCTGAGATGAGGATATTGAGATAGATGAGTGGCGAGACAAGGAAGGATAGAGTTCAAAATGAATACAATCCAAGGAACTTAGGGGTAGCTCCAATAGGCAATAAAATGAGGAAAAGTAGATTTAGGTGGTTGGTCATGTGCAATGTCGACCTAGAACAACACTGGTTAGGATGGGTGATTTGGTTCAAGTGGAAGGCTCTAAAAAAGCGAGGGAAAGACCCCAAAGGACATGGATGGAAGTAGTAACAACAGGTATGGTGACTTATAGTTTGATTGAGGATATGGCCTTTGGTAAAGTGGAATGGCGCAGTGTAGTTGATCCCAAATAGTTGGGATAAGGCTCAGATGATAATATTTTTAAGAAATAATGACATTCTAATGTATCTGACGGGTATTTTTTAGAAAAAATTGGATCTTATTTTACATTCTTGTTTCAAATATCGAGAATCCTATATACTGGCTGTCATGCTGGTGTATAATGGCTGCTATATTCATCAAAGTCACCGACTTTGTGGTGTGCACATTCGCACGTCATGGCTCTAGCAGTTTTGTCATTGATATCAGCCGATGTAGCCAATATTTCAGCTTTTTGAGCTTGGGTTATGTTAGGGTACTCATACATGTGAGTATTATGAGTATTTTATTAAGGTACTCAACATTTTATGGCACTTGATACCCTTAGCCTCACCAAATAGTAACTTTTTTGTCTAGGGGCATTTCAGGTAATTAATCAGAGATAAAGTAGAAATGCTTGATAGAAATAAAAGCATTTACTAACTGTCGTGGAGGATGACAACATTCATATGAGTTATAATATGGCCCACATTGAGCAATGATAGCTTTTGAACCACTAGCTAAATGCTACTAGTTTCTTATAAAAATACCTACCTTACCCCTCCTAATGACAAGAAATGCTCTTATTAAAAAAAGTTTGTATAAACAAGGGGCGATGAGTGTCTGAAAATATTGAGTACATTAAGGAAATACTCTTATGTATGGGTACCCTTACATAACCCTTTGAGCTTTGGTTATTGATATTATTGGTCGGTATTGGAAGAATGCTGACTTTGATTTAAGAATCCAACATGACAAATGCTTCGAAATGTGAAGTTTTTTTTTTTGAAGTCCAAATATGAAGTTTAAGTAGGACGTTTTAATGAGTTGGAGACCATCTCAGGGATTTTGCTGGGCATGTGGCAAAAATAAAGCAAAGAAATTGTTTTGGTAGTTATCAAATAAAAGTAGATGAGTATAATTATGTTCATGCATTCACTTGTAGGCTGTTCCATTCCTCTCTCTCTCTCTCTCTCTCTCTCTATGAACTTAGATGGATGTTGCTATTAATAAACAGAAAGAACCACTAGGAGAGTGGGAATTTAGGAGTAAAAGCAAAGAGAAGTGTTGTGGGCTTGAAGGATTTTGCAGAGGTTACATGTACGCAATGAAGGTAACTGAGGTGCTGGAGTCCTGGCCAGAACAGGCTGACCGTGAAAGAAAATGGGTTGGTACTTGTAACCTGCTCCTGTACTTTCTGATATCAACCTCTCTTTCTCTCTCTCTCTCTTCCCCCCCTGGGTTTGTACTGGTAAACTCTGAAGTCAGTTGCTCTCCCTCTCACCACTGGGTTGAGACTAGAAGCGCTGATGTCTCTCTCTATCTCTGTCTCTATCTCTATCTCTATATCTCTTTCTCTCTCTCTCTCTCTCTCCGGTTGCTTTAATGCCAGGTGCTGTGTGTGTGCGAGGCACATGCACATGCCCATTTTGGGTAATTTGCGGCTGATAGCTGTGCTTTTGATTTTTGGTAGCTAACCATTAGGAACGCATACCCACTGTGCCGCTATCCTTGGATGTGTGAAGCTCTCAAAAAGTTTGAAATTGTTATGTCAAGAGATGATGAGCTTCAGTTGGAATGGGGGGCATCATCACCATCGCTGTCAACATTATCATCATCGGTTGTGGCATCGCAACCGGTTTCAGAGACACCAGAGCTCCCCATCATACCGCCAAGCTGCTTTTCAAGGCCCCCTGAAGCCAAGGCCTCAACAAATCCTGTAAATGCATTATGCTAGGACTCTCTCTCTCTCTCTCTCTCTCGATGCATAAGCACGTGTTCTTTAGGATTTGAACCAGGTCTGTTGATTATGAATGCTAACTTCTGTATTGGTTTTCCTTTGTCAAATCATCCGTCGATCCCTTGTTTTGCACAAAGCTCAACATTGTAAATGGTGCTCCAGCGCATGAACTTTAAAGAAAGTGGAGAAACAGTTTACTCTCGCTTTTTTCTTGAGTAAGATTTTTTGGATTTGGGGCATGATGAAAAATTTGTATTTGAATAGTTCTTGTTGCAGCGTTGTTATGTCTTAGTCTCCAAAGAAAAAGGATGAAAAATAACATGTGACAATAACATGTGATTGAAAGAAAAATAAGTTCACTGTGGCTCTAGGAAAACTGACTGTAACATGCAGGAGGGTGCGAATCGTGCTGGTTGCTTTACTCGGATATGGAGATAGAGGGGCTCTCTGGTTCTGTTTGGGTTGATTCTGACACAGTAGGGGTTCCAGGTCTATCGAACCTGGCTGGCTTGGTTTGAGGCAATTTGAACTTCATTTTTGTTGGCTCAACAATGTTATACCCTTCCCTCACATATGAAACCAACCCACGTTATGGCTGCTTCTGTACACAGCACAAGATCAACCCACATGGTTACACACTGGACCAGCCTAACCCACATGGTTACACACTGGACCAGCCTATCATACATGATTATGTTCTGTCTACTGTTACATCTGATATGGAGTATGGAATGTTGGATACTCATCACAGGTAGCACGTAAATTCAACATATTGTGCTCTTGTCAAAGTACATCGACACAAGTCAACACAACACAATAAAAATTTAACGTGTCGAGGTAACATTGGTAGAGAGTAGAGAGATGTTTGCGCACATCAATTTTTTTGTTAGTTATTTCCACACATCCAGCTGACACAAGATTGGCACAGATTGTTGAGAATTCTCTGCTTTGCAATATCAACGACAAAGCACAAACTTTCGTTAAACATATAGAGGCTACATTTTCTCACTGGTTTCCCAAGAGACAACCACAACATGGATTATAGACTCTTGCGGCGTATGATGAGCAATAACATGTAAAAGCAAGTAAATAGATTAAGAAAACATTGGACACACTTCAAATTTCAAAATAATGGCATCAGCAGACGCCCTATCAAAAAAAAAAGATTTCAACAATTTAAAAAGAACTAAGCCTAATTAAGTAGATTAGCAGAACATTGGATTACAATAAGAAAAGATGACTGGCAAGTGCTATTGCAACACCAATGATTCAACGCGTGTGAAACATGAATGTATGATTGTTCCAAAATCATACCGGTCAGAGGGTATACTTCCTGCTTGTCATATGATAAATCGACTGCCGATTAAAATTTGGGATAACAAAAGCCCTTATGAAGTGTTGCATTGTTGTCCTCCTATTGTTCATCATTTAAAAATATTTGGTTGTGAATGTTTTGTGCACTTATCATAGAGACAAACTTGCTAAGCGATCCATTAAATGTAAGTTTATGGGATATTCACCTTTCAAAATGGGTTACAAATGCTATGACCCAAAAAAGAGGCGAATTTATGTTTCACAAAATGTTGAATTCAATAAACGTCCTCCCTATTTTCAAACTGATAAGCCTTAGGGGAAGAATAATAAAATAACCTCTACCCAAGATCTCTAAAAAATGAGTGATCTGAATTTCGAAGTCGAAATCATTTTAATACATCAACCTATACCGGAAGAATCCATTCTTGAAACCTCAGAAAACACCAATGAGCAGGAACAATCAAATGAACATCAAGAGGAAATTCTTCCTCAAGACTTCCAACCAAGACGATCTGGTCGTATTACTCGACCTCCCTATGGTTTAAAGGATTACTATACTTATCATGCCAAGGAAAACAATCACAAAATATATAATTCGATTGAAAAACAGATGGATTTTAAAAAATTATTTCCTAAATATAGTGTTTTTTTGACCAAAAATTTTCAACTAAAGAACCTACTAGCTTTGAGGAAGCAAATTCCCATGCAGTATGGAGAACTGCTATGAAAGAGGAACTTGTTGCTTTAAAGAAAAATCATACTTGGGATGTTGTTACTCTTCCTAAAGAGAAAAAACTTGATGGCTGCAAGTGGGTCTCTAAAACAAAATACAAAAGTGATGGAACTATCGAGAGATACAAAGCGATACTTGTTGCAAAGGGATTCACCGAAACCTATGGTATTGACTACAAGGAAACATTTGCTCCTGTGTTCAAAATGAATACTGTGAGGGTTTTACTTTCTATTGTTGCCAACAATGACTGGCCTTTTGTTACGACCCCTACCGTTCTGGTCGGAGGGTGGCAGGGTGCGGTTCATGATTTAGACATAGCGAATGCTACTCAAGTCGAAGTGGCTCGTTGTTTTAATAAAGCAGTAAATCAAGCAAACCACGAAAGTAAAAAAACTCTATAAAAAAATGCACAAAATCTGGGTAAAATAAAATTGAAACTTATATTATTAAGTAAACAACTTGGAGTAATACAATTATTCAAGGTACCGATGACTTGGGTATACAACATCTAACTTCAATACAGACAAAAACATGCCCCACGGTCACTAGACACATACAAGCAAAAGATATCCTCGGCAAATACAAGCTTTCATCGACCAGATCGACCACCCCACCGACTGTTCTTGCCCTGCAGCTTCTACTATATAGGGGTGGAAGAAAAAAGAAAGAAGGGATGAGCTATAAGCTGAGTAAGATGATCGAGTTACTATGCATCAATGATATATCCATCCAAAAAATTTATAAGCAATCTCAAAGAAAAAATGGCCGTCAATTCAGCAGTCTTATCAATATATCTAACACAAGTGACATATCCAATATTATAACTATCATTCAATCAGCATGACTACTAAGATTCGCATACATACTTCAAGTATTAGTCACACACTCCTTAATTCACCTACTCCTGAAGTAGAAGTCCTATTTATTAGGCCAAGCCAATCCTATTGTTTAGGACTTCTACTGTCACTCAGGAGGGAGGGCAATGACAATGAGTGATCCATTCAGTAATGCCCTCACACTCACGCACCTAGTCTCCAGAGCGCTTTGGGGCTTTTGATAGGCATTTGCCTTGCAAGACACGATACACTATTTTCTTTGTAGAATGCACTGAAATTTCGGGGGCGCGACCAACCCATTATACTTTCAACCTAACTCCCCTCCTATCATAGGAAGTTAGGAAACACTGCCGGCCTCACTTTCTTATTAGATCGCATCATACTACCACGAGTAACCCGTGCGTAGCGTCTCTTAAATCACTTTATAATTATCAAACACAAAAGGGTCATGCTTGAAGCATATCATCAAATTACACATCGCTTGACATTCATCACTTAGCATTTAGGCCTATTACATGATTAACGCATGGAATTCACCATTTGGCACTCATTATATAGGATTCACACTTATCACATGAATATTGCATGGTACTTGTCATATAGCATTCACACTCATCCCTTGAACATCACATGACACTCACTAATTAGCATTCACACTCATCACTTGAACATCACATGACACTCACTAATTATCATTCACATTCATTACTTGAATATCACATGGCACTCACTAATTAGCATTTACACTTAGCAGGCAAAGTTTCTGGGAGATCCTGTCAACAGTGACATACTCCCCTAAAAAGAAACATAACTTTCAATCTAGGGGGTTTTGCAAGAAAATATTTCATGGAACTTTAATTATTCACAGAAATCTTTCAAATAGTGGTGGTTTGGAAACAATTGAACTTCATGTGATTAATCAAAACTCATGACAATTCAAGGTGATAATTCTGAATTTTCACAGTTTCTGGTAACAGTGATATGTTAGCATATTTTGGAGTATAGCGTCTCATTTGTGAAGAATTTCAACAAGGTTTGAACATGGACATTGTAGTAGATGTATATACGGTTCAAAAGGCAGTGATTTGGAGGTATTTGGACACTTATTGGGTGGTCAAAAGTTCGATACAAAGTAGGTGACAATGGCTGGAATTTATGCTATTTGGCATCAGTGACATATTCACACATTTTGGACTGTAAATCTTAAAATATGAAGAATTTTAAGATAGTACAAGAAGAAAAGTTGTAGTAAACAAGCATATCTTTCATTCATGACCAATTTGAGTCCATTAAGACACCGTTTGGTTACTAAATAATTTGATACGAAAACACTCACTGTTCCTAGAAATTTCAATTTTTACTACCTACTAAAGCATAAACAATGTCTTTCAAACCAAAGTCTAATACTCAGTAAAACCTTCTTCAACTTAACTAAATTCACAAGAGGATTTGACAAATATTTTCACAATCACAGGTTAACCAAGCACGGATTCTAGCACTTAATTTTCAAGATTTCAAGCTTACACTTGCACATCCACACAGAGGTTTCTACATTCTACTCTTCCATACGTCATGCTTGGATAAAAATAGTAATACATAGCTTCTAAATCCACTTACTTGATGAGAAAATAGTTCTCCTAACTCCTTCTTGCACAGTCTCCTCAAGCTTCCCTTGGTGAGTAGTAATGGGGGTAACAATGGGTAAGGCTCAAGAGTTGGTTCTTAGAGAGAGAGAGAGTATGGGAGTGAAATGGTGTGAGGAGGAGGAGGGCTTAAGTACTCCCCCCAGTGGGAGGTGGCAGCCCAGAGCTGATAGGTGGCAAACAAATCCCACGCAGCTGGATAAGTGGCGGACACTGACCATGCACGGCAATGCCACACATGGCACTGCTCTTCTCTCTCTCTTCACAGCTGGCGCTGCCTCTCTCTCTTCACAGCTAGCGCTGTCTCTCTCTTTCTTTAAAGCCGGCGTTGCCTTTCTCTCTTTACAGCCATCGCTACATCTCTCTTCACAGTCAGCGCTGCCTCTCTCTCTTTACAGCCGGTGCTGCCTCTCTTTCTTCAAAGCCGGCGCTGGCCCATCTCACGCGCGGTGTTAGTCGCTTTTCATGCGCGGCGTTAGTCTCTTTTCAAGTGCGGTGTTAGTCTCTTCCTCCCTTCTCCAAACGGCGTTGCCTCACTCGCCCTGCCGTGTATATCTTTTCCTTTCCTCTAACCCGAAAAAGTCTTGGGTCGTTACACTTTTATATTAACCAGATGTTAAAAATGCTTTCTTGCATGGAGATTTCGAAGAAGAATTTTACATGAAACTTCCTCCTCGTTATCCTCAAGACGGCAACAAAACTTTAGCTTGCAGGCTCAAGAAAGCAATCTGTGGGCTTAAACAGTCTCCCAGGGCCTGGTCTTCAAAGTTAAGTCAAACTCTCCTTGATATAGGGTTTTCTCATAGTAATATTGATTCATCCATGTTAGTAAAAAGAAAGTAATCCGGGAATGTTATTATCCTTATCTATATTGATGACATTGTTATAACAGGAAGTGATTCAAATGCCATAACAAAATTGAAAGGTTACCTTTATAAGAAGTTTGATATTACAAATTTGGGAAAACTCAAATATTTTTTTGGAATTGAGGTTGTTTACTCTCATAGAGGAATTTTTATTTCCCAAAGAAAATACGTGTCGGACCTTTTGCGCGAAACTGGCAAGATAGGGTGTAAACCTATTGATACTTCAATTGAGACAAATTATAAAGCCAACATAAACTTAAGCAAAGCTTTGGAAGATATTGGAATGTTTCAATGTTTTGTTGGTCGACTAATATATCTCACTGTCACTAGACCTGATATTGCTTATGCTGCCAGTGTAATAGGTCAATTTATGCATTCTCCAAAAACTGCTCATCTTGAAGCTGTCAATCGAATTTTAAAGTATCTTAAGTTATCTCCTAGAAAAAGAATTTTAATGAAAAAGAATGGTCATACTGATATTATTGCATTTCCTAATGTTGATTGGGCAGGTAGTCCTACTGATAAAAGATCCACCACAGGGTATTGTAAATTTGTAAAGGGTAACCTTGTAACTTGGAAAAATAAGAAACAGTCGGTAGTTGCTCGATCTAGTGTAGAGGCCGAATACAGAGCCATGACAACTACAACTTGCGAATTAATTTGACTAAAATTTCTTCTCAAAGAAATGTGTTTCAATATTTTGCATCCAATGGTTATGAATTGCGATAACCAAGATGCTATCCATATTGCATCAAATCCGGTATTTCATGAATGAACTAAGCATATAGAAACAAATTGTCATTTTATGATAGAAAAATTTCAAGCCAAGGAAATTACTACTCCATTTGTCAGATGCCAAAATCAACTTGTTGATATCCTTACAAAGTCCACAAGCAAAGTATAGTTTCAAGAAACATTAAGCAAGTTGGGCTTGATAGTTATCAGCGCACCAACTTGAGGGGGAGTGTTGAAATGATATTCCAATATGGTACACAGATGATATGGTTATCCATATCCCATAGTTTTGGGTAACTGAATGTGACGAATATCTTGGTGATAAGTTGGTGATATATGCAAGAGATATTTGGGGAATTGGTTTTTTATTTTGTTGTTATCTTCTAAAGTTCTATTTAATACTGGGTGAATAAAATAATGGGCGCAAATGAATAGCCCTTCAACTGTAGATGTAGGTCGAAGAGATCGATCCACTTAAAGCTGTATTTTCTTTTTCTTCTCTTCTTTCATCTTCTTCTCGCTGTATTTTCTTTTTCTTCTCTTCTTTCATCTTCTTCTCAATTTTTTCTACACTTATGGTCTCGACCCCCATCTTCGATTAAACCTTCTCAATGGACTCCTCCCTCGTCTGGTTGGTTTAAATTGAACTTTAATTGTTGTGTTCGAGTTGAGACACATAAAGGTGGACTTCTTAGAGATGCTTTTGGAAGCACTATCTTCTCCTATTTGGGAGGCTTAACTTTTTGTGACATCAATGAGGCAGAATTAGGGCCGGTACAAAAAGGTGTCATCAGGCTACAGGAAGGTCACAAGCACATTCTCATCGAATGGGACTCAACAAATGTTATCAAATTGTGCTTTCAGCCTCTCTCAATCCCTTGGCAATGGACTTCCATTATGGATGAAATTTCTTGAGCATTATCGGCCAAATAAGTTCTTTTTTGCCACATCAATAGGGAAAGAAATGGCTATGCGGACTCTTGCGAAATTAGGCTCATCCTAAGCCTTCTTCTCTCTCTTCACTTTCCATTTCTACCTCTTCCCCCTCCTTTCTCATTTTTATTTTTCTTTTTTCTTTTCTATATGCAATTTCTCATTTTCTCAATGAAATTACCGTTCATACTCAAAAAAAAAGAAAAGGTTTTTAAGGTACACCTTCCTTCGATAGTATAAGATTGATACTTTCAATAAATTTTTGCCTCGTATGTATAGAGAGAATTGAACTAGTCAGCTAGGGTTGAGAGTTTACTCGGTTTGGATCTGAAACCCGAATTGTGGATCCTATTCAGATCCTGGGTATGGATCCAAAATTTGGATCCAGATCTAAAACTTGGATCCAAATGGTAATTCAGATCAAATTTAGGTACAGGTGGATTTGATCCGGATCTAAACTAGATATTAAAATAGTTTATATTATTATATATTATATTTTTTATTAATTTATACATATAATTGAATACCAAAATTGGAACTAATTAGATCTAGATCCTATGTATGGTTTTTGGTTCTATATCCAAATCCCAACATTGGATCCTATCAGATCTTGATCCGGGTCCGACTCCTATCGATTCTTTTTAGATCCAAATCTGTATCTGAGTGAAACTAGACCCGATCCGCCAAATTCTCAGCCCTGGGTGGAACTAGACCCGATCCGCCAAATTCTCAACTCTTTAGTCAGCCTTCCAGAAATAAGTGAATACTACCTTGAAGTGGAAGGTACGTTGAAACAAGAAGTTAGGAATAAATCATGGCTTTGTTAAGAAGTGAGCAAGCTCCACTATACATTGTACACAATTGACCACCATTAATGTAAGATAAAATCTCTATTTGAATTTTATAGAATAATGGATATATAAGGCTCAGGAGGACAAGAACAAAGAAGCAAAGCCAACGCACCTCAATGTCCGGGGCGTGATTCCACACGGGACAAAACATTCACACTTCACCCAATCGCCTCGGTATCCTAAAAGCGCGTTGAAAATGGAAGGGGAGAAGTTGGGTTTCTTACCTTCTTTTGTTTTTATTTATTCCTTGTTCTATAATTTATGTTTGGAAAATAGTTCGATATGGGCGCAATCTAATCAAAATAAGTAGAGCTTCACCTAGTAACTCATCGAAAATTATAATTCAAGCATTGGAAAATCTTTTCATCTCGACTTGAACATTATAGTTGTAAAAAAAAAAAAAGAACATTTCAAATATTAAAAACACGGTTTATATTTTAACAAATTATCTAGACTATCTATTTCGCCCTAAATATCAATGTTCAAATATTCACAAATTTTTTATGATTTTTGAGTTACAAATTTTATTGTCGGTATTGAAAATTGATTTTAAAGCTATCATCGAGGCTTTCATTACCGAAATTGCTTTTTAAACGAGGATTTGTGGTGAGGCTTTATTTGATTTTTCTAAAGCCTGGGCCTTAAAGAAACTTCATCCTTTTTGTTTTATAATTTTTGGTTTAAGGGGTGAGATTGGGCTGTTGTATGCTTTGGCTTGTCCATTTATTTATTCGATGGCAGTGGCTTTGGTGGGATTTTTAGAGACTATAATGGAAATACTATGTTTTCCTTCTTTAGGGAATTAGGCTTTTGTGATATTAATGAGGCTGAATTCAGGGCGGTCCAGGAAGGGGTCTATTGGCTCAAGAGTGAGCATGATCATATCATTATTGAGGGTTATTCGGCTAATGTACTCAGTTGGTGTTCCCACCTGTCCTCAATTCCTTGTTAATGGACCTCAATTTTAGATGAAATCTGCATAGTAATCTTTGACAAGGAGATCTGCTTCAGTTAGATAAACTTAGAAAGAAATGGCGATGCTGATGCTCTTTTGAAATTAGGGTATTATTAGTGCTTCTTTTCTCCCTCCCTCTCTTTCTCTCTCTCCTTGCCCTCTCTTTCCTTCTTCTCAATTCTTATGTATTTATTTATTTTTTTTCCTTTTTGGTTCTTTTTTATGTAATTTCTCATTTTATCAATGAAATTACCGTTAACGTTAAAAAACTTAAAAAATTGTCCAATTATTCCTTTGAATAAGACTCTGTTTAAAACTTTTTTTTTTTTAGGATTTTAAATTCTATGAATAGAACCTCTTCTACCTAACAACCAATCTCCAAAAAATAAATAAAGAAATAAATCTTGTGTCCCTAAAATGAATAACATCCTGAGATTAAACAAAGATTGTAATTATCGGTCAGTCAAATGTAACTGTCCAAGAACGCCTATCCATGTAACGTTCTTTCATTAATAAAGTTTTGGATATTGTCAAAAAAAAAAAAAAAAAAAAAACAAAAGAACGCCAATCCAATTTTTGTTCTTTTTAAATATTCATCGGTTAACTCTAAAGTGGGTCCCAAATTCTTTGATGACAATATTTTCCTAAGTAGCTCTATTTTTTAAAAAAGAAAAAGAAACATTCTCCTAAGTAGCTCATTTGCTCGAGAGAGCAAGTGTACAACGGGCCCATACAGGAGTACCATAACCTTTACACACTATTAGATCATTATTTTTAGATTTGGGCAACATGGCATCTTGAGTAAGGTGGCAATGGAGCCACGCCAGGGCTGGCGCAAGCCCATCTCAGGACTCTGGAGGCCCAGCCTGGGCCCAACCCATCCCAGACTAGGGCAAAGGGGCTCTGGCTCATGCCGACTCTACGCTTGTATTAGGTGACCCAACCCTGTTGATGGGTGGGCTGGGCTAGATATTCATTTAATAAGAAGAACAAACAGAAAAAGACAAGGTCAGGCCAGATCGGGCTGCACCATGATCCCTAGCCAAAGCCCGGCCCAAAATTTGGGCAAAGATTTTAAGTCCAAACCCAACACCCAGACCAAATTTTGTGGCCAAAGCCCAAGCTCTATCTTGTTGACCGGTACAATCTACCACCCTTAATCTTGAGGTCTATTTCTAAATGTTTAAAATAAAAACAATAACAAAAATATAAATATAAATATAGATGTAAATATAAATGTAAGGAAAAACAGAAAGAGATAAGAAGAAGAATGATAATTGCTTGAGGTCTAGAAATAACTTGGATGTGAAGGAATCGGGGTAAAGAGTAAAAGATTCCATAGTCCCTTCATGTTTTTGTTTTTTTTTTGGCTAAAGATCTATGAAATTTGCTCGTCCCCTAGGCTTCGGGTTTCCGTCTTTCATGTCTACCGAGAGGTCAAAGATGCAGCTGATCGCTTAGCCAAATTTGAAATGTTTTTACCTTTTAATAAAAGTGAAAGAAAGACTTATGTGATCTTTTACTGGAGAATACAATTGTTTTTTTTTCTTCACCCTTTTCTTTTGGCATGAGTTACAATAATATAAATTTCAAATAAATCAACATAACAATAAAATCAAGATCTTACCAACTTGATGCCATTGAACCAACTATGCACTATACTTGAGAATAAAATATAAGATTGCAATAAACAAAATGAAGAGTATCAGAGATTACCGCAACCGCCACCACCATTCGATGACGCGGGATCAATGATCAGTCTAAAGAAAGTTTAGGCCAAGTCACATCAATAGAACATGAACCCCTTTGATCACAAAATCAAACCCTAGATGAATTCTCTTAACAACCTAGTTTAAGAGAGGTGAATTATATTTTTGCTAAACCCTAAAACCCCAGTAATAAATCCATAGTTGAGAGATAAGAAAAAGAAGAACTCCATAACCTATAAATCTATAGTTGAGAGATAAAAGAGAGAAGAATTCCATAACCTAAACCTTTTTGTTCTTTCACAATGTAGGAGAGAGATCAAAGATGAGAGAGTGGTGCGTGCTCCCTTTGGCTTTCATGTGAGAGATTAGTTTTTCTTAAGAGAGAGAGAGAAATTCTAAGTGGGGCGTACCCTTTGTAAGATATGAGAGAGAAATATGAGAATCAAGTATAAGGGATAAGGTGCAGAGACTTTTAGGTAAAGACAATATCTTTTTATAAGCTTTGAATAAGATTAGGGTTTCTTAGGGTTTTCTTTAGCTTACTTCTTCTTGTGAAATTGAATATGAACCATTGATTTTGGAGAACTTGTAGGGTGAGAGATTTGAGCCATCCATTTCATAGATGAGCCATAAATATTATGAAAGGTGCATGAACCATTATCCCCTTTTCTTAAACCATTTTTCCATCAATAGAAATTAAATAAATTAAATCTAATCAAAATATTGTGCATACTATAAAATAGCACAAGTCTACTCAATCTTTCGACAAAATCTTTCAAAGATGTATCAAGTCAATATTTAGTAAATATCTTCCAACCATATGGCCACATGCCATATCACCAAACAATAAGAAAGAGAATAAAGGTGGGGCGTGCCACCCAAGGAAGGTACTTATGGGCCCCACCTTCTAGAAATATGATGGGCCCATGTACAAAATGAGCCCCTATGATAGTTTTTATATATTTAAAATTAATAAAAAGATTTTAGAATATTATTTGAATATTTAAACAATTGTAAAATCAATATCTTTAATTTTATAAATTCAAAAATTTTAAATAAAATATCCAAGGGTTCATAAAAATTCAAATAATAATTCTAAAATAATTTCCATCATAAAACAAACACAATTAAATTAATTTGACGGGTAAATGATCCATATGGTTTAGAAGTCAACAATCATAGGGCACTCCACATTCAACTATGGATTATAGACCACACTTGTAATTATGGAAAAATTACATACATATTCGTTATAGTTTCCGTTATTACGGCTCTACCAAATAGTTTTAGTTATTACCACTATGTCCATTTTTTTTATGTCAAAAGGAAATTAAAAAAAAAAGAATATTTTACCCTTTTTCGGTTGTTGAACAACCGAGTTCAAAGTATTTTCGATTGTTCAACAACCAAAAATACACTAATTTTGGTTCTTGAAGAGCAGAAAATTTAAAATTTTCGGTTCTTGAAGAACCGAAAACTGTTTTCGCTCTCGTGTGGCGTATTTTCTCTACCTCTCTGAAGTGATAGTTATCCGATAAAATCAAGGGGAACAACTAGTTTGAGCCCCTAAGTTTAGCATAAATCTTAGGGACTATGAGATTAGAAGATTTGGAGAAATCTTGTTGCGTATTCTCTCTCTACAGGGGAACAACTCGTTTGAGCCCCTAAATTTAGTAGAAATCTCAAGGATTATGAACTTATAAAAAAAAGGCTGAGTGAAGGGGGGAGAGAGAGTTTAAAAAACAATCATTTTTACCTATGTAATGTGCGGAGAGAGGTAGAGAGAGGATACGCAGACCCACAAGAGAAAAGAAATTTCGGTTCTTAAAGAAACGAAAATTTAAAATTTTTCGTTATTCAAAAACTAAAATTGGCCCCGTTTTTTGTTGTTGAACAACTAGAAATACTTTGAATTCGGTTGTTCAACAACCGAAAAAAGGCTAAAGTCGTCTTTTTTAAAAAAATTCCGTTCTAACATGAAAAAAATAGACACAGTGGTAATAACGATGGTAATAACGAAAACTATTTGGTAGAGCCGTAATAACGGAAACTATAACAAATATGTATGTAATTTTCCTATTATTAAATATGACAAGAAACAAAAAGAGCGTGTCGGATATTACCTCAACCGGACTTATTACACCCCAAACCGAGTCACCACCATTCGATTGTGCGAGATCAACGATCAACTTTCAATCTCAACTGCGAAAACAAGTTTAGGTCAAGCCCTCTAATAGAACTATGAACTCATTTATCACAAATCTCAAACCCAATCCCCTTAGCAACTTAGTTTGATAAAATACTTCTCTTTTCTACCACAACCATATAATCTAAAACCCCAATGAGAGATGAGCAATTATGAGAGGGTTGAGAGGGTTGAAAGAACTATCATGAGAGACGTATCAAAGATGAGAGAGTGGGGTGTACCCCTTTAGGTCTCTTGAGAGGGAGTGAAACTTTTTTAAGAAAGAGAGAAATTCTAAGTGGGGCGTGCCCCTTTGTGGGATATGAGAGAGAGAGATGAGATTAGGTGTAAGTGATAAGATATAGAGATTTTGGAGATAGACAATCTTTTTTTAGAGGCTTTGAACAAAATTAGGGCTCTTTAAGGTTTAGCTTATCTTGCTTCGTCTTGTGAGCTTGAATATGAACCATTGATCTTGGGTAACTTATGGGATAAGAGATTTGAGACATCCATTCTAAAAATGGGTCACCAACATTATGAAAGGTGCTAGAACCTTTATTCCCCATTCCTAAACCATTTTTCCATCAATAAAAATTAAATAAAATAATTTTATTCATAATATAGTGCTGACCAAAATTATACACAAGCCTTCTCATATTTTTCAAAAATCCTATGAAAGTTTCTTCAAGGCAAAATCTTTCCAAAACACTTCAAAGTTTTCTCTTCAAGCCAAAGCTTCAACTAACACAAGGAAAGTTTCATGGAAGGGGGGGGGGGGTGTGCCACTCTAGGGGGTACTTCATAGGCCTCACCCACATGCAATAGTGGGCCCATTAACATATTGGGCATCCCATGCAATATTAAAATTAATTATATGATTTTTAAAATTTCATAAAATCAAATTTGAATATTTAAATCAATTTAAAATCAATATCCCTATTTTTATAAATCCAAATTTGATAAATAAAATATCTAGAGATCTAGAAAAATTCAACTAATAATTCTAAAAATCATATATCATTAAAACAAACATAATTAAAATCATTAGATGGGAAAATGATCCATATGGTTTATGAATTAAATAAATAAACGTTGTGGCACGCCATCTTCAATTTTGGATTACGGTCTACACTTGCATTATCAAATCGACCTAGTGTTTCTCATGACCCACAGTCCATGCAGGGGCTCATTAGTGGCTCACTAAAATCTGGCCAATTAGCTGAGGGGTACTAATCCGAGTTTATGGATTTCAAGTTCTTCCCTAGAGACGTACCAATGTCACTTAGACTTGATACGACCACAGCTCCTATGACACATAGGGGTATATCTCTTGCACATGCATAAGCTTCACCCTAAAAGGTGGTTCGCTTTTTCGAAACGGCTATTATTATACATGTCATGTGATGGCTCGTGGATGAGGCTTTGGCCCCGTCTTTGAAGACTACCATTACTCAGAAGGGTCACATAGTCCCTTGGCTTACTCATCCAGGCATACTCCGACCTCATCAAGGGATGACCTATTAAAACCCTTATCAGATAGTTTTCTATGGCCAGGTAACATAGGTTTTTCCCAACCGACTGGCCTAACACGTCAAGTTCAATCCGATATCAACAAACATCGTTTGCTTAATATGGTACACGAGGGACCATACTCTTATTGAATTCATGTTCTGCTATATCATTTCATTTTACAAGCACTCATAGGGCCTTTAATGGCTACACTCACCCAACATAGGTGTGGGTGTATTAAATGGGAAATTTTGGTACATCTGAAATATAGAGAACTTTATACGACATATCTAATAATGTCCCTTTGTTTTTTGAAATAATTTGTTGTGGAGGTTAGGCTGAGGAGGATTAAGTTCAGGTTATAAAGTAAAGGGAAGTTTATCAAAATTCATATAAGAGATCAATTATTTAACTTTTTAACTATATCTCGTAATTTAATTTCAAAATACCCATCAAAATACAGATGATCGCGTATAACTTAAAATAAAAGAAAAGTTATAAATTGTTGAAAAGTTAGTTGTATTTTGATAAATTTACCTAAAATAAATATTGAAAATACTCTCTAAACAAAAGAAAAAGAATTACTTGCTCTAGTTTGTTTTTTAATTTCCCAAATACTTGGTTCTATTTAAAGCAATGGCCATAGAAAAGAAAAACTCCCGAGAACATGAAAACTGAAGGGCTTTAATTCATAGATGCTTCAATGTTTCTCTAAAAGGGTACATAGAATGTGCATCTCTCTCGAGAAAGGGGCTGGGGTCTTGGTGGTAGCACCTCTACACTCTAATCATTATATTATGGTTTCTATTTCCACTGATATCACCCCACTAACACTTTTAAAAAACTATTTCTTAAACTATTTGAAAAAAAAATGGGTAGGAGCTTGTTTTGCTTCTGAATTACCCAAAAAAACAAAGAGTGTGCATCTTTTTCTCACTCTCTCTCAAAAAACAAAAGAGTGTGCATCTTTTTCTCACTCTCTCTCAAAAAACAAAGAGTGTGCATCTTTTTCTCACTCTCTCTCAAATTGTGGGACAAAATTATGTGATCTCACATGAGCCAATTTTACATTTGCTTCAAAGCTGCATAAAAGTTTCAGGTAGTAAAATCGTATAAAGGCCATACATTTTTCAAACAATTAGATTTAAGTGTTTGGATAATCAAAATCAAGATAATTCAGTGTTATCAGAATAAGATCGGGTGTCAAACTAGTGAAGGGTTTAGTCTAATTAAAATCAATCCAACCATTGGTCGAACTGGCAAGATCAGGCTTTAAAATATTAAAAATATGAAATGTATTAGAAAAAATTTACCCACTTCGATCGGACTGCTGAAAGCTGGTCAAACCCTAGTTTTGACTCGTTTTTTAACCAATTTGACTTTTATTCTGAACCAGACTAATTAAAGCACCAGTCGGCAGTCAGATTGGTTCGGTCCAATTTTGATAACCATGCCCTAATCCAATTCACTTCTTTTTACAATCTATATACTCGTATCCTCAATGGAAAAACTTTTTGCAGATTATGCTATAACCAAAATATACTTCCCTGGCATAACCAAAATATACTTCCCTGGCATAAAAAGGTCTATTTATTTAATATTTGTCATGTTATCTTATGATGCCTTCACTGTTTGTTCAACTTTCTTTATTTAGATTTTTCTACTATTCTTTACAATCAAATGATGCCTATGGGCCCTTTTTGTTTTATAAGATGTTCATGCCACGCACGTGACCCCAACTACATGAACCTAATACCATTTAGTGGAAGACCACCATTTTAATTATTATGAAATTTAGAGTGAGAGATTCCTTCCTTCCCTAACAAAAGGACACGGTTTCTATGCAGCCAGCTCGCATATTGTAGAAATGCGGGCTTGATAATAAATATATTTTTAAATATAATTTGATACTAATTTTTAGAAAATATATAATATTTAACATTGAGATCATGAATAGGAAACTTTGTTTTTTTTTTAAACTAAAAATAATAATTATATTAAAAAAACATTTGGACCAATAATTACAATTGTTTTCGGATGGACCACCTATTTGCATCCATCTTTATGATGGATGCTTTATAACTTTGGACAACATATTGTAGAAATGCGGTCCAGCTTGCATGAAACAATTTTCCCTAACAAAATAAGGAAAAAGTTTAGATAAGGTGTGGCCCTAAACAATCAAATTAAGGCACACCTCAAAAATTCGTTAGAAATGGTGAAAAACTCTCAATTTGATCATCTCGACCTCAAAAAGTATAGAGAACAGAAAAAAATAGATTTCAAATTTTAGAAAATAATACATTTTGTAATGTATTATCTAGACCATCAATTTTCATGATTTTCAAGTGTTCATCTATTGCTCAAGCTACACCATTTTTTAACTTTAAATTTTCTAATTAAAGCTGAAATAAATTTTCAAGCCCACATAAAGATTTATGATACTAAAACAACATATTTCGATACTATTTGAAAGTGCGTCCTACTTTGATTGTTTAGGAACTCAGCCTAATACAAACCACACCCTCAAAATAAATACGAGGATGAGTAAGAGTCATAGTGCTTCACAAGGATCAAAGATGCTGTCTATTTGAGTCAAATGTGCTAAAGGTAATGGAATATTTGTGAGCTTTCCATCATATTTAAAAGACCGATGTTGTTAAATATTATAATTTACTAATGGAATAGGAAACTATAACTCAAAATTCAACTATAAATTTCCTTTCATTTTGAACCTTTCCATGGAATTCCGGATTCATGCTTTAAAGGAGTGAGTCATGATTCATGGGAATTTTGTTTATTAGTTTTATAAGGGTTATATGTTTTGGTACTTCATGCTCTTCCCTTTTCATATGTTGTGATAAGAAAATAATACTTAAAAATAATATAAAATATTACACAACCAATGCTCCCACATGGAAAAAGAGATTAGAAACCACACTCGCAAAATTGGGCTCATGTTCTTTTACTGTGTAACCTGACTAACAATGATACCTTCTCATTGTAACCCAATTTTGTGCCATATAGGGGCCACCTATCCCTATTTCCTAGATAAATAATTAATGGGTTTTATATGGATTGATGGGGTTTTTCCATAGTTGTAGTACAAAATGAAATAGTTGTCATAATGAGGGCTCCATATCATTAAAGGCACTTCTGATTATTGAATCTAAACATATTATATAGAAACCTAATTGGATGCAAACAATTAATAGATTGTAGAAAAATAGCAAAGAATAATACAAAAGATTTATATGGTTAGTCACTAACGTGATAATATCTCAGGCGAAGATGATCAATAGTCTCATTATCATAACCCTAAAAAGTAGTAGACAACTTTCTCTCAAGAATTCCTTATATGAGCCACATAAACATATAAATACCTTGTAAAAGGTGTGCAAGGGGGAGCAGAAGGTGATTTAGGAGTTCAGATTTGTTTTGCTGCACCTGTTGTACTTATGTAGGCCTTTTTCCTTCTTCTTTTTTTTTTTTTTTTTTTCATGTTTATTAAGGAGACAATTAGTTGGCAGATTTTTTGGCTAAGGGGGTGATACTGAATTGTCTCTTATATTGTAATTTCCTTCTAATAAAATTAGAGAATTCCTATTAAAAAAAAAAGTCTCCAAGTCTAAATTAAAATCAAATTTACGCATATATAAAAAAACCCCAACGCAAGCCCCATATATTTCAAGTTGGAGGCTTCAGCCTCTTAACCAAGGTCAAAATAAGATATTAGGTTATACCAAATTCAAGACATAATTTTACTCAACAAAACCATCCTTTCAAATGAGATAAGATCTACTTCATTTAACAAACGGTTGTGGCCCTATCAAAATAAATAAATCCTCACCTCATAACTCATCGAAAATTGCAAGTCAAACATTGGAAAAACTTTACATTGATCATCACGACTCGAACATTATGGTTGTGAAAAAAAATGGGATTTAAAGGTCTAAAAATAGTGTACACTATAACAAATTATCTAGACGATCTATTCAACTTTAAAAATAAGTTTTCACAGATCCGCAAGATATGTACCATTTTTTGAGTTTCTAATTTTATTGTTGGTGTTAGAAATTGATTTTAGGGCCATCATAGATATTTGGTCGTTGAAAATACTCTCCATATGAGGATTTGAGGTGAGGCTTTATTTTGTTTTCATAAAGCCTAGGTCTTATAAAACCCTCATCCATGCATAAAAATTGTGAAAATATTTTGATAGAGAAAACATTAAATAATAATAATAATAATATATATATATATATATATAAGCTATCATGCCTTAATGAATCTAAACCATGCATGCCAATTATTTGAATTTGGACCATCCGATAAGGGCGTGTACTAGTGGGTCCCACTTCTAGACTTTCAGGGCTGTCTATATAGCACTTGGAAGCAACTAAGACAAAGTCCCCATAGAAATATGTAAAGTTTAGGTATATAAGAAGCCTTGGGGGATGGTATTTGGAATCATTGACCATTGAAAAAATGGGTAAAAACCTTGACAAGACAAAGCTCCAATAATTACACACAAAGTGAGGATAGAGGAGACAAAACCAATCTTATTTGCAAATCCCAATACTTTTGATTAAGGGCCTTCATTTTTTAGCACACCCAACAAGAACTTATTTGGCATTATTTTATTGTTCAGTCAATCTTTCAGGGGCACTAGCCTTAACTATGATAATGGTGGGCCCGCATGGTGGTCTCTCAAGGTTTTATTACGTTTTTATTCAAGCATGACCATGTTCCTAAGGTTTGGTCCCTAAAACTTTTGAGTTCATGCTGGTAAAAGATAGATGCTGAGCCTTAAAATAATGGGAATCAATAGATGGATTGTCTTTGAGCTAAATTGGGCATCCCTTTTATCCCCCAAAAGCCACAAAACTTAGTTTTTCCCAAGGCTTTTGGTGGACAGATGGAGGGCATTTTGATTATATTTGGAAAGCGAACCACATTGTAAAAAGGGAAAGGCAGCATGGATTGAATTTTGGTGAGAGAGACTAAAATGGAGGATTCCATCTTTGGAAACCCTAATTACATCCTTATAACTTACTATAGAATGTATTCAGAAAAGGGAAAGCTTTCTATATTTCCCCTACAACATAGAAACTCTATCTTCCCCTTACTATCCAGCCGTCTGTTTTTTATCAAGAGAGTCACTTATCGTTTGATCTTAGATTCGACGTCTCAAAATATTTTATTTTTAGTTTTTTTAATACAAATTTTTTGAACATAAAATTTGGTACGTGCCATCTTCTCATTGGGGCGCACCTATAAAAAATATTAACATTAATTTTTTGATAAAATATAATAACCAAAATACCCCTTGAATCTTTCAGGGGTATTTGGTCATCTTATTTTGTTGAAAATATTTTTTTTATATATTTTTATTTAGTGTGAGTTTAATAGAGGAATGAATGTCCAAAATTTGGTGTCAAAATAGTTTATAGAAAAAAAGTAAAAATAAAAAAGTGTAGAGACGTGACCTTGTGATTGGGACAATCTTAACCCTCCATTAAAAAATGAACGGTTGGATAAGGGGGAAGATAGAACTTCTATGCTTTACGAGGAACATACAAAGCTTTCCCTTCAAAAAAACTTAATGTAGACTGTCAAATTAGAGCGGAAGATGATTCATGTAATGATGCCCAATCTTTCACTATACTCCTATCTAGATTAGAGCTAGCAATAGATCGGGCCGGCCCTTACCCTAGCCCTTATATCACCGGCCTGGCTTGGACCTAGCTAAGGAGGCCCTAGTTGTGTCCGGACCGGGCCTAGTAGACTTAGAGAAAAAAAGAAAAAAATAAGAGAAATATGGTTATGCCTAGCCCAGCTATAGGGCCATGGTGGCCCCACCCTAGTCCATCTCTTGGGTGACATTTTGTGGCCCAAGCGCTACTTTTTTAATGTTGAGTCGATGAGGACAAGGTGGGCCAACCAGCCAACTACCGTTTTGAAGAAGAAGAGGGGCGGACAACTTATATCTTTTGTGTCACATTTTTTTGTGTATATCCCCCTTTCTTTCCTTTTCTAGTTTTTTTTTTTTTTTTTTTTTTTTTTGAGTATCGAGATAAGGCACAATGTGTGCAAATTTTCAGGTCCATTACACCTGCTTTTACATAAAAAAAAAAATCAACGTGTAACGGTGATCTTACATTTCTTAATTATTCAATTTGTGCCATTGGTTATTTACTATTCTATTGGTCAGCTTTCTACACCCACAAATGTACGTTGCAATATAATATTGGAAAGTACATAATGAGACCATTTACTTTTGATACAAGCTGGTCACAATTAATCTTGACTATTGGATGTAAAATTGGATGACTACATTTATTTTATTGACAAAGTTCAAAATTCAAAAGAAATTTTTTCGAGCTTTGTGACTCACCCAAGCTATCAGATTCCACATTAGATGGTCACAAGTAACTATGAGCTCCCTATATCAAAGGTTACTGATCTCATTGTATATAATCCCATATAATATATAGGGTATTGTTCTTGTATGGCTACGGCTTTATGATATTTGGTAAATCCGCACCTCATTGCCTAGTTCAAGCAAAATCTTTATGATGACTTGCAAATCTATTTTTTGCCGTAATAGAATTTGAAGCTCCAAAGTGATACATATCAATGGACACTTGAAATGAAAGTCCAAAAAATAGGTTACAAAGGCCATAATTGTCTGGGAAAGGGGCTGAGGTCGTAGTGGTAGCATCCCTACACCCTAGTCACCATGTTGTGGCTTTCATTCCCATTGACACTACCTCACTAACACCTTCAAAAAATTAACTGCTAAACTATTTTAAAAATAGGTTTGGGCATCTCTTCCACACCGAAATTTCTCAAAAAAAAAAAAAAAAAGAAAAAAAAAAGACCATAATTATCGTAGTCGAGATAATCGGCATTTTCTAGTCTTGCATACACCTTTTTCCTGCATTCTCATTATGCCTATTCCTCAATTCTTACATAGAGTCATGAAAACATTGAATTTTTTCAGATATACATGCAACTCTCAACATAAGCTTCCCTTCAATTTCAAATTTACACAACATCCAATCAAAGCCTGATCTTTCACAAGCCAACACTCTCTTGAACTCCCTGCTTATACAAATGGATGGCCCATGTAGAGCTTCCAAGCACAAACTTTCATGTGCACAATTACCAAATTGACCTTCCTCTTACCTGCTATTTTAAAACAAATACTCTTGAATATTGACTATAATGCCCATGCCTTTTCAATGTGTGAGAAGAATAATAAAAAAAAAAAAACCATGTAGAGCATACGGAATTTTGACTTAAAGTCACTCTACCTTGGAAATCGCAAGAACTTAAGAAGGAGATGAAGACATGAAGCCAAAAGAGAAGATGTACAGCTCTCCCAACTTGCATAAATTACTACCAAAATTAACAATTCTCTATTTTTTGTTATATTTTTTGTTATATTTCTCCTGAAAAGACAATTGTTCATATAATTAAGTAAAAATAAATAGTGATCATATCAGTTTATACATTGATACATCTTTTAAGCCTATCACTCTCACTAACCTCCTAACCTCTCCATAAATACCCCATAAACAAACCCTATTCTTCCTTACAAATCTTCAGCTTCAGCCAAGAAACATAATCCAACTTTTCTCTCTCCCTCTGTTTATCTCCCTTCTCTTCTTTGCCTTCAATCCCTCCCTACATCAAACACAAGAAAAATAACCAACCTCTCTCTCTCTGCATTCATGGATTTCCAAAACCATGCATATCCACCACCATCTTACTCCCCATCATCATCTTCATCATCATCAGCATCCTCATCACAAGAGAAAAGAACCAGAAGAAGAAATCAAGAACCAGGGAGGTTTCTTGGTGTGAGGAGACGGCCTTGGGGGAGATATGCAGCTGAAATAAGAGACCCATCCACTAAAGAAAGGCATTGGCTTGGAACCTTTGACACAGCTGAGGAGGCAGCCTTAGCCTATGATAGAGCAGCAAGATCAATGAAAGGGCTAAAAGCAAGAACCAATTTCATGTATTCAGATATGCCTCATGGTTCTTCTTTAACCTCCATTATATCCCCTGATGACTCAGAAAACCTCAAGAAAAGCCTTTTAATGGCTTCCATGATAACCCCTGCTAATACCCCATTTTTGAACCAGCACCAAAACCAATCCTCAGAAGCTCCTTTCTCCTTTGATTTTCTTCAATTTCAGAATCTGAATACTGGGTTTTCGTGCTCAAACCCAGCTTCTTCGGGTTCCGAAACTTCAGGGAATTTAGAACCCCAATTACCCACCTTTAAAACGGAGTCAGATGGGTTGTTGAGCTCTGTTTTGGAGAGTGGCAGTGGTGGGGTTACTTCTCAATCCATTTCCTCTGTCCAAAACGCAATGTGTGAAGAAGTGGAGTTTGGTTTGTGGGCTGATTCTTATTTTCAGAGTGGTTTTAGTGAAGAGATTGGAGTTGATTCTTCAATGACCAGTAGCCAATGCATGGGCTATAATGGTGGCTATGATTCTTTCATGAACAGTCCCTTGTTGGGGTGCATGCCTCAGGTCCCTGATACCCAGTCCTGTTCTATGCCTGCTCCTACAGAAGCCATTGACATTGGTTCTTACCTTTTCTACTAAAACACCAAGAAATAGAGGAAGAGAGCTGGATTTGTCTTCATCTTTTGAGTGAGGGTCCAAAGGGAAAATGGTTCTTTCTTTTGTTTTAAACTTTTAACAATTTGTTGTGTGCGTGTGTGTGTGTGTGTGTGTGAGAGAGAGAGAGAGAGAGAGAGAGAGAGAGAGAGAGAGAGGAGCTTTCTTGGTTAGAGATAGAAGCTAGAGAGAGGAGACAATGGTTTCTTTCCTCTGCAGATAGAAGCTAGGTTTCTCCCTTTTTGGTAACACAGAGAGAAACTTCTTCTCTTCTCTTTTAATCAGAGAAATGGAAAAAGATACGACTTTAGTTTTTGGGGGAGAGAGAGAAGCCTTTTGGGTTTGGAGATTCAATGCAATAATAGTTTGGTCACATCAGATGGGGATCTCTTTCCACAGGCTGATTCAGATTCACACTGACCAAAGCTCTGTTCCATCTCTTGCAGGTGCCACTTTTCCGATGCATGGAATGTTTAAGGAATCCCTATGAGGTTTCGCACAGCTACCATAAAGGGTTAGGCAAAGCTGTAAAATTTAAGGAGCCCCATGTTTTTTTTTTACTTTCAAGCTTTTATTTGTGTTACATTTTAGCTACTTTTGTGTACCCCTTGTTTCTTGCAAACTTCTATATTTAGAATATTAGAGAGCTTAATTAAAGTGTAGGCAAAGTAGTGTTTTCTTTCTTGTGAGTCGTGTTTTACTTTAAAGTTGGTCATCACATTGTGTGTTTGCTTCTTGCTTTGGACTGATATTTGGTGGTATTATGACCATGTTGCAAATATTGCCAATGGTTTTATGCTCCCCCAGGAGCATCGTGTGCATTCACTACCTCAAGTAAAATCGTATCTAGCCGTACTACCTCAATATTTGGGGCAAAGAACTTCAAAGAAGACAAAACAAGAAGGAAAAAAAAGGAAAAAAGAAAAGAATAGAAATATCATATACATTGTATATGATGATAAGTTTGAACAGAGTTTTATGCTGACTGCCTACCTAACATAATCCAGCCCTTTTACTCGGGCATGGGACGGGATAAGAGAGTTTAAGGTCTTCTTAAATCGCATACATTATATATGTACTTAAAAAATAACTTTCCAAAATTGAGTAAAGACCATACAATTTTAGATAGTCGGATATATAGGAATTCAAGATTCAACTTTTTTTTTTTTCTGACAAAGAGCATAAATTATATAAAAAGGATACCCAACGGGATAATATCATTCAAAATTGAAAGTGAAGGTAGCGCCGCTACCCCTTTGGCTAAGAAATCAGTGAAGCCGTTAGCTTCCCTAAAAACATGATGAAAAGTAGCAGGAACACTTATCACCGGCTCGAGAATTTGAAGCTAGAGATATTTGAGTTCCCAGGGAACCCTTATCTCCTTCTTGCACCACTTAATAACATTCTACGAGTCCCCCTCAATTATACAAGTTCTACCCACAAAATTGGATTGAAGTAGTTTTAAACCTTGTGGAAGAGCTGCCATTTCAACAAAGTTAGCAGTGGCTTCTTCGAACCTGCAAATGAGAGACAGACTAGACCATTGGAGTCAAGAACCACTCCCCCAATACCTGCCTTCCCAGGGTTACCTTATGAGCTTACGTCAAAATTTAAATTAAGGGCATTAAGGGGAAGTGAACACCAAGCAGTCCTAGGCCTTGTGAGCATACGTCAAAATTTAAATTAAGGACATTAAGGGGAAGTGAACACCAAGCAATCCTAGGCCTGTATCGAGTCGAACCCAAAGAGATTAAATTGTGGAGTTGAATCATAACATCCACTTCTGGTAAACTCCATCCTTCATTTGTTGCAACCAACCAACACAATAAGGAATGCTTGATTTTGAGAAGCACCCTTTAAAGGGGAGCCAATCCCCTTCAAAAGTACGTCTATTTTGCTCCAGCCAGATTTCCCACATAATCACACCCCTGCTATCATTCAAATAACTTTTTCAACTTTTGGCAAACTAGGTATTGACAGGTTTGTTACAATAACGATCACATCTTGAGGCAGAGGTATGCTAATACCCATCATGACCAAAAACCAATGTCACATCCTAGCAGCAAAATGACAGTGAAGGAAAAGGTGAGCCCCAGATTCAAAATCTTCCTTACACATCAAGCAAATGTTTGGAAGAATTTTACCCTTCTTGATAAGATTATCAACAGTGAGAATCTTATCTTGTACCTCGAGCCATATGAAAATCTGAACTTTATGAGGTTATAGGTCATTTCCAAATCTTTGCCACTTATGGCATTGACCATCTTCACCGGCCATGAAAGAGAAAACTGTAGTATAACTTGACTGAAAACACTCTATCACTTCCTTCTTCCCATATAACCTCATCATCCGAGGCATTCGGTATGCACCGTTCAACAAGTTCAGAAGAGAACTAAGTTGCTCTATAAATTCATCATTCAATCTGCTACATGGTAAACTCACATTCCAGAAGACTTGGTTACCAACTCCTTCACAATTATCAACAACCTTGCAATTCGGGTTGGTTACCTTCTCGAATAAGTCATGAAACAAGAGTTTCAGAGAATAGTCCCCAACCCACTTATGGTGCCAAAAGGAGATGTGAGAGCCATCACCAACTACCCATCTCATACTTCTATCAATAAATGGTTCACAAAGAGCAAGGTCTCTAAAAGGAAGACCTAGACCCTCTCCTACTTGTTCCTAACCACATACCATGTCTATCCATCTCATATTTTACAACCAAAACTTTAAACTACAACTGGTCCTTCAAGAGGGGGCTTCGCCACCACCATTTATAACAGAGAGCCTGATTAACAATTTTAACTTTCCACTTTTTGGGTACACACTATCTCATCTCAAAAGATGGTATTTTCTATCATCATCATATGAGAACCACAAAAAATCACTCATCATCCTCTTTGTTTTTTAAACAAACAATTGCATGCATTGGAAGGATTGACATATGGGCAAATTAGCCAAACATGATTGAAGCAACGTAGCCCTCCCTCCTAAAGATAGGCATTTAGGCTTTCATAGGTCCAACTTGGTTTGGACACAGTGGAGGACAGTATCCCAAGTAGACGTGGTTAGCCTTCTATTTGAAATTGGTAGCCCTAAATAAGTGATTGAGAATTTATCCCCCCTACAGCCCAGAGCCCTTGCCAAGTCTTGGACCACCCCTTCCTCACAAATTATGCTAATCAAGGACGTTTTATTAAAATTGACCTTTAATCCAATCATTACCTCACAAATATTGAAAAACGTGGCTATATTGGTCACTTGCATAATATATGCATCACAAAACAGCAAGGTATCATTTGCTTATTGCAAATGCGAAGAATCCCCAACTTCGAAACCCTTGAAATACCCTCTCCCCTCTATATTATTAATCATCAGACTCAAACACTCAGCATATAGAGTGAAAATAAATTGTGTTAGGGGATCACCTTACCTTAAACCCCTCGATACTCTAAAGAAACCAATGAGATTACCCTTAAAAAGCATAGTGAGCCGAGGAGAGACATCCAAAAATCCAACTCCTCCATTTTCCCCCAAACCCCATCTTCCACGTAGCTTCTAGTAGAATATCTCATTCTACTCTGTTATATGTATTTTCCATGTCTAATTTTATAACCACCACTGGATTTTGGCTAATCACTCTAGAATGGCTACATTCATATGCTATCAAAACATTATCCGTAATCAGTATATCTTGGATGAAAGCAGATTGTGGGCCTGATACAACCAAAGGTAATACCACTTTTAATCATTCTGTATAAAGTTTTTGCCACAATTTTATATAAGCTAGTAAGCAAGCTAATGGGTCTTATATCACTAAGATCAGCAATAACATTTTTCTTTTTTGGCAATCAAAGTGATGTACGTGGAATTGACCCTGCTAAATAACTCCCCCCTTCTCATGAAATCTCACCATTTCCAACAGACCCAAATTCGTTAAACTCCAAAAATTTTGGAAGAAAAATAATGGGAAACCAGCAAATCCTGAAGCTTTATCACCTGGCAAAAGAAAAACAACTCTTTTTAGATCCTCTAGGGATACCTCAGCCTCAAGCTGAGCAACAAGTCCAAGGGTTAAGCATTTGAAAGGGACCCTATTGATCCTCGGGGTAAAAAACACTTCTGAGGAAAATGCCTTCTTGAAGTGCCCTTCCACAGCTTGAGTATCATCAGGGTCTAACACCCAAGAAGATGGAGATGCCCGATATATCATTCTGTATTTTACTAGCACTGACAATAGCATGGAAGAACTTATTGTTACGATCTCCTTCTTTTAGCCACTTGGATCTAGATCGTTGTTTCCAGTAAATTTCTTCCATTCTTCTTAAGTCAAAGAGAGACTTAAGTTTGTTGTTCATTTCCATACTTATCTCTTCAGTCGAAACTCCCACTTGCTGAATATTGAGATCCAACAGTTCTTTATCTAGTAAAGTCTCTTCAATTTTTGTTCTAACTATATATGTTCTCCTTTTTCCATACCTTCTCTTGCTCTTGAGCCATACTAGGGTCCATCTTTATCCAACTTTTTGGGGGTAATTATTTTATTTAAATGATACTCATTAGACGATTCTAAACGCTATCATGGACCCCAATGTTTTTGACAGAAAAAAATCTTCCTAAGTGACTCAATCTTCCTTAGTGGATCTTTTGCTTGAGAAGTGTACAGTATGCTCCTACAGGAGTACACTATACCTGTTCACTATTGCCATAAGATTATACGCGCATATCCTCTATTCACTTGGTAGGGTAATATAACTTGTTATACTCCTTAAGAAAAACATAGAAGAACTAGGAATTAGGAGTTGCTTGAAATAGAGGTTGAGGAAATAGCCATGTCTTATTCATTTCTAGAGTAAAAAATGATTGATAATTATTTTAAGGGTAATTAACATAAATATCCCTTGTTTTTGAAAATTTTGAAACGTACCCAAATTTTTTAAAATCTACATCCATACCCATTCTCTAATGGTTTTTTATTGTTTTTAACCAAAAATGTCAATCACGGTTTTATTAAAACCATGATTGTCCAAGGACCTTCCACACATCACGGTCATAGTTCTAGAGTCCTAAAAGAACCATCATGGTTCTAGGATGTGTTATGGACCACCACAATACTAATAGTACCGCGATGGTGAACCCTAAAATACCCTTGTGCTTTGAGGATCACCGCGGCACTATTTGTGTTGATGCGTCCCCACGGCACTAATTGTGCCATGATGCTCAAAGCACCACAATATTGTGGTGCATTGAGAAGCACCACACGACCGGAGGGAGTGTCACTGTTCTATTAGAGCCATGATATTCCCGTCAGAAGGTATAATGGAAAAAAAAAAGGTTAGGTGTGGGGAAAATGGGTATGGATGTAATTTTTTTTAAAAAAAAATTGGGTATGAAGTTTGTTGGGATGTGCACTTTTATTATTCTAACACCTACGAAAAGATTTAGGGCTCCTAACTTCCCAAAGAAAATAGATTCCTATTGTTTATCAATGCAAGACATGCCTTTTGGCTCCACTTGTGTGCCCTTGAAATTATATGTTTCTTAGTCCTATTTCCTAAATAATTCATGTGACGAAGATACAGGGCTATATATTCATACCTTTCCATGTATAGGTGAATGCATATAGAATTAACAAGAGAAGGCTATGGATTGCAAGAAAGCTTGAAGTGACTGATGGCCGAGAGAAAATTGTCTCATGGTACATAGATTGGCATACAATGTGTTTAGGTAATAGTTTCAGGGTCCACTACCTGTGTATATGGTTGGTATGAATGTTTTCAATGTTGGATTCGGTCCCGGACTCAAACCATGAGCCCGGCCGAGTTAGCTCGGTGACTCAAACCAATTCGGCCTTAAAATTAAAAAAATGTAAAATTTTATTAGGAAGTCACGAAACATTATTACATTGAGAAGTGGAAAAATCATAAATGAAAGGCATATGTATTGATCAGAAAAGGGAAAAGTTACATATAATGAGGATTTCATCTCTCAGAGTGTTAAACATCCGTTCAACAGTCTAAAACGGAAAACATAACAACAATGAGTTACACATAAGCATTAAATGATGAGTAGGATCAAAGTCATCCATGTTACCCCTATTCCGATTATTATTTGTTAATATTTTAGGATCGGGTCTGGCAGTTCGATAACTTGGGTCAACCCTCCTAAACTGATAACTTGGGTCAACCCGAACTCATAGGAAACCCTTTGTCTCACAATCGGGACCCCCCCTCCGATGGGGAACTAAAATTGATTCAAATGAAGTGTTTGGTGAATCGGCTGACTCGCACTATTTTTGGGGAGTCTCCTCACAAAATATATTTTTAAAGTGTATTTTTATTCCAAAATTTTAGAGTTCAATAATCTCAACCTTGACAATGGTCGAGATTTAGATTTTTTTTTTTAAAAAAAATATAAATGTTATTTTTTTAAACCCTTTGCATTTTAACTTTTATAGGATTTTACATTTTGCTACATCCATCATCTTAGAGATGATGATGATGGACATTAGATAGACAAGGGACATGGTAATAGGTGAGTGGCTGACTCACCAAAACCGTGGCCTTATTAAAAATATGCATAAAATATTAAAGGGAAAAGTTTATGTAGATCCTACGCTCTAAACAATCAAATTAGAGCCTATCTCAAAGAGGTTGTTTTGATGATCAAATATCCTTAAATTGATCATCTCGACATCAAGATGCATGGACATGAGAAAAAAATAATTTCAAATTTTGAAAATAGTGCATCTTATAATGCATTTTTGGACCGTCAATTTTCAATAATTTCAAGTGTTCATAATCTGTTCGATTTACACTATTTTTTAAGATTTAAAATTTATAATTAAATATAAAAATATATTTTAAAACTATTCAATATTAAAACTACATTTCTTGATACTATTTGAAGGTGGGCTCTAATTTGAGTGTTGTGAGCTTCGGCTCTATACAAACCGCACCCAATGTTACATAGTTGTTCTCCTGGATGCATTTTGAATTAATTTTCGTAAAAGATGAAAGAAACGTCTCCCCAAAAGATTTACTAAAGGTTTGATTTTTGTCTGACAAATCATTTGCTTTTCCCCGCATAGTGCAATCAAAGATGATCATAAGGCAAATCAGTAAGGATAATTTTTCTTCAAAAATAAAAAGACTTCATTTTGATTGTGGGTTTTAGGTTTTGAGCACTAATTTGAGGTTATTTGACTGGAATTTTTTTATTAATAAGGAAAACTGCCCTTAAAATGAGGATATGCATATAATATTTCTTTATTTGATGAGGTTTTTGCTCAGTTACCCAGACCCGGAGTGAGAGTGGCTCCGGGGTTGGGAACAGGAGCATGCTACCGATGGCTGACCAAAGGTCCGGCTCTCAAAGAGTGGGTTCCAGTGAGGTATCAAGAACAGAACCTGATCCTAAACAAAAGAGGATCGCACTCCCATATGGAATGGGATCACATTGATTGGACCGCGCTCCCTACTTCTAATCATGATCCCAACCCAAACAAGTGGATTCGTGTTCCCAAAAACCATTGCTGCCCGTTCCGACTCTAACATAATCTCGATCCGGTTCATTCTACACCTCATTACCTAATATATAGACCATCTTGTTTGTAGGTGGAAGCACTTACTATAACAATGGTCATTAGGGCTAGATCCCCACACGGTCAACCCTATATGTCGGTGGATTAATTAAATTTCATCTATTAATTTTGTATGAAATTAATTCTTTTAACTCTTTTTTGAATTTTATTTTTGGAACATGCTAGTAGTATAATCTCACATAAGCCTAAAAAGGAGAGAGAAATGGAGAGAAAAAAGCATCATCAGTCATTTTTAGTTACAGTCATTTTATAAGTTACATAGTCTCAAGATGAAGTCAGAGAAAGAGAGGGTGCATGGTCTTAAGATGATGCCAAAGAGAGTGTGTGTTGCAAGAAACAATCAATTGATTCAATGTTAGATTGAGAAAATCTTCAAAAAGCAAATAAAAAAGCACCGAAACGCCAAAACGTTTTTCAATGGTGCATTTTTTTTTACACAGTAAAAAGAATTGGGATTACAGCTCTAGTAATCCGGAATTGAGGACATAATGATTCAGAGAATATGATCCACAAATCCAATGAACGAGCACCACGATATGTGGGCATTGAGATTCATGTGCTCATCAGATCTAGATCTCTAAAAAAAGGGAATGAGATCCCATAGAAAAAAAAAAAGGACATTCTGGTCAAGATCGTGGCACCGGAGCTCAGGATCTGGATTCCAGAGCGAGATCGATGCGGCGCTCCCGATAACTATGATATAGTTGCATTTTCACAAAATTTGGTAAAGATGTCCCTGAAAACCTCATCAAAAGAGCCACGGAATGCTGGAAAAACTTATGATGTCGTACAAATCGGGATACACAATGAAGGAACTTATGATGCCCTACAAAACCATTCTACTTGGCAGTGCAAGTGGTAGCTCCAAAACTCTATGCAGAAATATGTTATGAAATGGACAAGTTTCGGGGCTTGAAAAATACTTGAAATGGACAATTCGGATAAAGTGTTCTAAGATGGATTATTTCTAGGGGAAAGCTTTCTATGTTTTTTCTATAACATAAAATTCTATTCCCCCTTGTTCAACCGTCTATTTTTTAATGGAGGGTTAAGATTGCTCCAATCACAATGTCATGTCTCTATACTATTTTATTTTTAAGTTTTTTCTATAACTGTTTTGACATCAAATTTTGGACGTTCATTCCTCTATTAAACTTGCATTAATGAAAAATATAAAAAAAAATATTTTCAATAAAATAAAATGATCAAAATACCTCTGAAAGATTCAAAAAGTATTTTGATCATTATTTTTTCTCAAAAAATTATTTTTAATATTTTTTATAGGTGCGCCCCAAGGAGAAGATGGCACGTACTACATTTCATATTCAGAAAAATTGTATTAAAAAAACTAAAAATAAAATACTTTAAGATGCCGGATTTAAGATCAAACAATGAATGGCTCTCTTGATAAAAAATGGATGGCTGTATGGTAAGAGGAGGATAAAACTTCTATGTTGTAGGAAGAACATAGAAAGCTTTCCCTATTCTATGTTGTAGGAAGAACATAGAAAGCTTTCCCTATTCTATGTTGTAGGAAGAACATAGAAAGCTTTCCCTATTGTTAAGGTGTGAAACCTATTTATTTTCAACTTCACAATCATCAAGGTGGAAATGATCGATTTAAAGGTTTTTCCAGCTCCATACCGACATTTTCTTGTGAGATTCGAAGTACGGCTCTATCATCATAGTTCTTCTTTGCCTTACTGATGCGCTCTTTGCTTTTCTATTGATAACTGTGTCACCAATCTCATGCTCTTGTTTGCCCTATAGCTTTTCATAGGGTCTAGACTTATTGATCTCTATTCCTTTTCACTTATTTTTGAAAAGCTTTGTGGTCCATTTTCATCATTTTCACATTTGCAAAGATTAATATAATTAGGTTTTATATTGTGTATAGCTTTAAGTCTTTTTCTTTTTTTTGGTAGTTTAGCGGGGATGGAGTATCAAGATGTCATGTTGTAGCACGTGCCACCCTAAACACCGCCTTGAGCCTATTCCTAAATGTTTTCATATTTTTAATCTTGATAAAAACTTATTTTGATAATAAGTTAATATTAAATTGATATATTGGAGCCCCTAAATTATATGACCAATATCTTATTATAAATAAATAAAAGGCCACAATATCCAAGCCTCTGCACTGATAATATCAAATATAAAAGTAATATCACTAAGAAAACACTTAAAACAACTCATAAGTGAACTTCAATAGTATTTCACCCATAGCTCAATACCATTCAAAGTCTATCAAATAGTCATAATTGTATGATAATTTTAAATTTTAAAAATTTTTATAAATCGTATTGGCCTCAATTTTTGTGGGTGTGTGCACCTCAGTCACATGTACCTAAATCAAATATTAATGATAATGCAAATGATAAAAAAAGCCAAATTACTCCTACATATATTTCACAGGTATTTATGTCATTTTAGTTTTTAATACTCTATTTGTGTGCAAGTTGGGTAGATGTACATACTCCCTAAATTTCAGATAAATTAGATTAAAAAATATCTAAAATTTAAATACAATTGGATAATTGTAGCCGTTTGATGGACCTTGGATGGTGACGAGCCACGAGTGAGGTATTGTAAAAATTCACTCACACGCATTTATAAGTGTTATCCTTCACAATATTTAGTTAAATTTTAATAGCTTTTATTTAAATTTATTTTAATTCATTCAATATTATTCTTATAGCTGCTTAATTTTTCTAATGAATTTCTTATATTATTTTAATTTCACTCTTTTGGACAATCTAAATACTATATAGAAATTTCTATTTATACTTTTTATTTTGAAAGGCATAACTAGCATAAAAAGGCCTCCCAAATTTTTTGACATGTTTTATTTTCGTACCCAATTCTATTTCTCTTGCACAGTACTTTATTTTGTAAATTTCAAGGTTTGGAAAAATCATAAAAGAATTTTTAAAGGGGAATGAAACAACTTTCGTGATTGGATTTCTACAGCAAATTGAAGAATTTTTTTTGATGAAGGGATTTCTAAACAAGGGGTTTCGAGAGAAAAATAGAGGGAGAAATTTTTTAAAGCCACGGTCCTACTTATTGTCCCCTTTAGATATGTAGATAATGTTGGGTGAGTGTAGTAATTAAATGCCTTATTAGTGTTTGTAATGAAACATTTGAGATAATGGAACATGAACTCAGTAAGAGTGTGGTTCCTCGTGGACCATACTAAGCAAATAATATTTGCTGATACCGAACTGCGCTTGACAGTCTAGGCCAGTCGGTTGGGAAAAACCTATGTTACCTGGGCATAGAAAACTATATGATAAGGGTTCTACTAGGTTATCCCTTGATGAGGTCGGAGTATGCCCGGATGAGTGAGCCGAAGGACTATGTGACCCTTGTGCGTGATGGTGGCCTTCAAAGACAGGGCAAAACCTCATCTATGTACCTTCACACGGCATATATAGTGATAGCCGTTTCAAGAAAGTGAACCACCTTTTAGGGTGAAGTTTATGCATGTACGAGAGATACCCTATGTGTCATAGGAGTTTTAGTCGAATCAGGTCTAGGTAACCTTGGTACATCTTTAGAGGATAACCTAAAATCCACCAACTGAGATTACAACCCTTTGGTTCATCAAAACATTGGGCTGGTTGATAAAAAAAATGTGGACCGTAGTCCACGGTTGAAAGTGGAGTGCCCCAATATATTTATTCATAGACCATATGGATCCTTATCCCATCTAATGAATTTAATTGTATTTATTTTATGATGATATGATTTTAGAATTATTATTTGAAATTTTTTATATTTTTGGATATTTTATTTATAAAATTTAGATTTATAAAAACAAATATATTGATTTTTCAATATTTTAAGTATTAAAATTAATTTAAAATTTTTAATTAATTTAAAATCTTTTATTAATTTTTAAATATTTAGAAATAGCATTGAGGGCCATTGTGGGCATGGGCCCATGGCCTAAATTGGTAGGGGCCAACAAAGCCACCACATGTGTGGTAGGCCCCAATTTTTTGGGGCTTCCTATCCCCATGGGTGGCATGCCCCACTTGGAGTTTTCCCACTTTGTAGGGTTGAGTTGATAAGAGCAACTGAGGCGAACTTATTATGAGATTTGGATAGGTGTTTTATCTTGAAGAAGATTTGAATGAATCTCTTTAAACGCTTGATAAGGGTTATGCATATTTTGTATAAAACACAATATTATGATTAATGTGATCTTATTTAATTTCTATTGATGGGATAATGGTCAAGGAAAAAAGGGATAAAGGTTCTAGCACCTTTCATAGCATGTTGATGGCCCATCTATAGAATTGAATGCTCAAATCTCTCACCCTATAAGTCACCCATGATCAACGGTTCATATTCAATCCACAAGAAGAGGCAAGCCATAGAAATCATAAGAAACCATTATCTTATTTTTTTTACTATAAACAAAGGACCCTTGCCCATAATTCTCTACACACCCCCTCTCTGTCTAGACCATACAAAGGGGGTACACCCCACCTTTTTGGATTATGTCTCTCTCTCTAAGTTGAACTAAGGAGCATGCCCGGTGTTCTATCTGCCTCTTATCTTTCTTTGATGAACCTAGAGGCTAGGTAGTAACAAGTAGATGCTATCTTGATTGAACTACGTTTTATGGGTTTGTACTTAAGTTCGAAACTTGTGATCAAGAGGTGTTCATGTTTATATTAGAGGTTTGCCTTGAAACTTTCTTGAGATTGAAGGTTGATCGTTGATCCCGCGCCATCAAATGGTGGTAACTCGTTGTGGGGTGTAATAAGCCCGATTGAGATAATCTTCAATATTTTTATTCTTTTTATTTTTTGACTTTCAATTATATTGTCTTTACATTCCCAAGCATGCGAGAAGTAGTGATTATTTTTTTTGTTTAAAGAAAATTAGTTTAATGGCATCAAGGTTTTAAGATCTTGGATTTGTTGGTTTTACTTTTATTTTCTTAAAGCAAGAATTATTGTAATAAGACCGCTTGTAAGTGATCTTTGCCCAAAGAAAAAGGGGTGAAAAGAATAAAATAAAATAAAATAATATATATATATATAAAAAAAAATACTAAGATCAACCCACTAGCTCATATGAACATATGTGCTCATATATGCCTCAAATTGAATATGGGCTGATCTGACGATCACGACTTCATTTCATATTTTAATTTTAATTTTTTTTACGAATCCAAATAATTTTAAATTTTAGATATGTAGTCTTAAAAAATAGGATAATCTAATAAAAATATCAAAAAATAATTTGCAAGAAATAAATTGATCAAAATACCCCTAAAACATTTCAGGGGTATTTTGATCAATTTATTTTTTGTGATCTATTTTTAAAATATTTGTATTAAGTGCATCTTGATGAGAATAATGGACACCTAAAATTTCAAGCTATTTAGATTGGTAAAAAAAAAATCAAAATTCAAACACGAAATGACGTTGTGACCATCAGATTGGCCCAGATTCAATATAGGCCGTTGGGCTCATATGTTCATATGAGCTAGTGGGCTAATCTCAGCATTATATATATAGGTATTTGGGCTCATATGTTTATATGAGCTAGTGGGCTAATCTCAGCATTATATATATATATATATATAATTCTTCCCTCTACCTGTAGGTGAAAATGAACAATGATCGCATGGTCACGATTGTCCGATAGTGTTTTATTTTTTATTTTTAATTTTTTTCTACAAATCAGAATGATCTGAAATTTCCAATTGTGTACATCTTAGTGAGACACACATAATAAAAATATAAAAAAATAATTCGTAAATTGTTTTTTATCAAAATACCCCCGAAACTTTTTGGGGGTATTTTGGTTTATTATTTTTATGTAAAATATTTTTTTGATATTTTTTTGTAGATCCATCTATTTTTTATGAACACGTGCTCTAAATTTCAAGTCATTTCGATTTGTAAAAAAAAAATTAAAAATGAAATACTACCAAAAAATAGTGACCGTACGATGAACTTTGGACAATGATGAGGGTAGGCGAAATCACTATTCATTTTTCGCCTATAGGAATTTTGTAGCATAGATATATATACCCCGGCAAGATCACGTTTCAGATAAAGATGAAAGGAACACTTTATATAAACCTTATACGATAAAAGGACTTTAAAAACCTATTGTTGTTTCAATGTTGAAAAACCCTCCAATTGATCATCTTGACCTCGATTGAGAACCTATAACACATACATTTTTAAACATATTATCTAGAACATTCATTTTCAAAATTTTCAAATGCTTATAGATATGAACGATCAGCAATATTTTTGGAGCTTTTTGGATTTCATAGTTAGGGGTTGAAATAGATTTTTAGGTTATAAGAAGGGTTTCCAATACCAAAACTGCATCATCTGCAAGGTTTGAAGGTACATGCCTTATTTGATGTTTTAAATTTCACCATATTTGATAAATTAGTTGCTTTGGCTTATATAAAAGGGATGACATGTTATAAAACTATTTACATATGGTACAAGAATGCCACAATCATTCTTAGTCATTAATTGTCAAATTTGACAACTTTGGTTATGTAAAAAAGTTCAAAGAAATAGTTTTGCACCTTGGACTTGTGATACCACACTCTTAGATGCTCAATTTCATATCCAACATTATAAATGACTTGTAACATCATTGTACCAAAAGTAAATAGTCTTATGCTATACGTTTTTTAAAAAAAACCATGTTTTTTTCCTTCTTTTCCTCTCACCATAGTAAATCAATTGTTGTCTAATTTTAGTTACGATGCCTTACCCCATAGTGGAGAACATATTTAACTAGATTGGAGGATCGCCTAGTCAAAGGCCAGTCAAAACCAAATATTTGGCTATTGTTGCAAGTCAAACTAGTCGATTCTGACAGGTCAAATCAATCAAACAAAGTTAGGAATTTTTTGTAATATATTTGTTTTGGACCCGGTTTCTATGTCTATTTTTCAAATGGATATTTGGACTTAATTTTTAAAGACATGTAATCTCTAACATGGAGATCGTGAATATGAATCAATAAATAATTTTGAAAAATTAGAATTACTAATTGTATTACAAAATCATTTGGACTGTTAGTTTCAATTGTTTTTTGATGGACCGCCTATTTGCATCCATCTTTAAGATGGATGCTTTATACCTTTGGACCGCATATGTAGAAATGTGGTCCATCTTGCATGAAACAATTTTCCATTTGTTTTTACATTATTATTCTTAGTTTTTATTTTTTTATTAAATTCGGTCCAATCATCAGTCGAACCGGTTTTGACTAACACAGACTCCTCACTGATTAAGTAGCAAGTCTGATTTTGATGATACTGGTCTCCAATGCATAACATTCTGAATATTTGGAATTGCAGCTCAACAACCAATGTGCATATAGTACTGGAAAATTGTTTCATGCGAGCTGGACAGCATGATTACATATGTGGTCCAAAAAGTATAAAGCATCCATCTTAAAGATGGATGCAAGTAGGTGCTCCATTTAAAAACAATGGAAACTAACGGTCCAAATGTTTTCTTACGAGAATTATTATTTCTAGCTTTTAAAATTTATTTATTTATTTATATTCATGATCTCCATGACATAGATTACATGTCCTTAAAAATTAAGTCTAAAAATCCATCTCAAAAAAGAAATTTATTAAGAAGCCCTCATTTCTACATATCGGGCTTGGCCAAACCCGCATAGAACCGGGTCCTGTAGTAATTCAGCTCAGTCAACTTATTTAGGTTGAAAATGACTTCAAACTACGATATGGGCTTGGTTGGTTAAAGTGCTCTTGTACGAAGCTCAAATCTTACTGCTGTACTACTAAAAAAGAAAAAACCAAAAAGAAAAGAAAAAAAGCCCTAAAGTTTATCATTTATTATAAAGTAAGATACAGCTTCAATAGGTAAAGGATGGAGTTTCTATAAGTCCGCCGACTTATATGTACAAGTGCGGCCCCTACTCTATTAGCACGTAGCCAAGTTATTTTGATGGAAATAAACCATAGTCTTTTATTATAAAGATAGTGTTGGTGCAAGGTCAAGGCTTTTTAAACTTGCGCGTCAAATTTTATCAGAAAATTGTTGTTTCAAGGCTAGAAAATTTTGAAATTGATGCTCTCAACAACAAAAATATTGGATATGAAAGAAACAAGGACTTCAAGTCTTAAAAATAGTACATCTTGTAGTACATTGTCTCAATTGTCTATTTCAAGTGTTCACAAATCTAGCAAAAAAAATGGATTTTAGGTCTTTATAGTACCTCTTGTAATATCTAGATGTTCAAATTTCATATATCCGCTAGATCTGCATTATCCATGGAGCTTGAATTTTTAAAATCAATAATAGAAATTATTTTTCAAACTGGAATGAGAGTTTTCAATATTATATAGTAATTTCCAGTGGGGTTTTGAGGTACAATCATATTTATCAAGACTAGAGCGAACCCAATTGTCCGATCAGTCGAACTGATAACCGGTGCCTTGACTGGTCGAGTTCAAAGTAAAAACCAAGTTTTGCTGAGAACCGTTCAAAAGTCAAAACTAGGATTTGACTAGTTTAGTCATTCAAACCAACAAGGTTTAACTTATCCGTGCAGCTAAATGAAGTTGGGCAAATTCTTTTAATACATTTATATGTTTGAACCAGTGGTTTAAAAAACGGATCGGTGGCTCGGCTGAATCGGTCGGATTAAGCAGTAAATTTTTTTAAAAAAAATTATTAAAATTTATTATAAATGTTGTTTTTTAGGAATCCAATAAGAAATCGGGGTACTATATTGTTAATTTTTATTTTTTCATCAATATGTTAATATTGACGTATTTTTTCTGTGTATGAACTTATTCTAACCATTAAATTACATCACACAAAATAAAAATCATAGAACTACCATGGATGAAGTATATAATCATACATGGACTACAATAAAGAATGAATTTTTTATAAGAATATTTTAGTTTTTTTGGCAAAAACCTTTTATTTTTTTACAAGAAATGTTTGTCGTATTACATTTTTTTTTGTTTTTAGCAAGAACCTTTTTTTTGACAAAAAATACTTGTTGTATTAATTTTTTTTTATAAGAACCTTTTCTTTTTACAATAACTTTTTATTACTTTTATTTTTTTGACAAAAATATTTTATTTTTTTTACAAAAAAAAAGAATTTTGACAAGAAAAATAATTGATAAGAACCTTTCATTTTTTTTTTAAAGAAACTTTTTATTTTATTGATAAGAAAAAAATTTGACAAAAAGCAACATTGATAAAAAAACCTTTCATTTTTTTGAAAAGAAAAAAAATTGACAAAAAGCGAAATTGATAAAAAAAACCTTTCATTTTTTTCTTATGACAAAAATACTTGTTGTATTATTTTTTTTATAAGAACTTTTTTTTTTTTTGACAATAAGTTTTATTATTTTTTATTTTTAAAAAAAAAAAAACTGTTTATTTTTTTGACAAAAAAAATAAATTTGACAAGAAAAATAATTGAGAAAAACCTTTCATTTTTTTTATAAGAAAATTTTTATTTTATTGATAAGAAATTTTTTTGACAAAATGCGAAATTGATAAAAAAAACCTTTCATTTTTTTGATAATAAAAAAAATTAGACAAAGGCGAAATTGATAAAAAAACCTTTAAGTTTTTTTAGAACAAAAAAATTTGACCTCAAAAAATTAAAATTGACAAGAAATATTTATAATAAAAAAATTTGACCTCAAAAAATAAATTTGACAAGAAAAATAGTTGATAAAAGAATCCCCTTTCATCTCAAGGAGAATGAACCAACACGCTCCACATGCAGAAAGAAAGTTATAACCAGTAAACCACATGCTACTTAGTAGTATTAAAAATGCAAACAAAATATATAATATATTAATGTTTCAAGTTAATACCTTCACATTATCCCACATCGAAGAGGTAGAAGGAAGTTGTAGTGAATAAATACCTCTTTGCAGTTAACAAGGATAACGCGTGCGAAGTGAAGAGAGTCACGTGACAAGGTGTGAGGACCTTAAGGTATAAAATTTACAAAAATACCCATTGAAGAAAATTAATCGCGATACAAAAATACCCATTGAAGAATCGGCAGGCCATGACGTCATGAATCGAAGAATCGGGATAATAAAATACCTATTGAAGAAAATTAATCGAGATACAAAAATACCCATTGAAGAAAATTTACAAAAATGCCCATTGAAGAATCGACAAGCCATGACGTCATGAATTGAAGAATCGCGAGAATCATGCCGTTACATAGCAATTTACGGCATGGAATCGCCTGTTCTTCTCTAGAATCGGGTGCTTTCAGGTATTTCACTGGAACCGGATCGGGTCTGCCTGTTCTCGAGTTGAATCGGACGAGTCCGGTTCGACTCGCTGACTTTTGAATCACTAGTTTGAACTATTATGACTATATCTCTTTTCCTTTTTCTAGAATCCAGTCGAACGTCATGGCGCTTTACGGCATGGAATCGTCGGTTCTTCTCTAGAACCGGGCATTTTCCAGTATTTCACTGGAATCGGATCGGGTCTGCCGGTTCCGAGTTGAATCGGATCAGTCCGGTTCGACTCACCGACTTTTGAATCACTGGTTTGAACTATTATGACTATTTCTCTTTTCCTTTTTCTAAAATCCAATCCAAACCGGTTCGACCAGTTCTTTGACCGGTTTCAACTACGTGGCAAACCTAATCACAATAACTCTGGATATAATTTTAGGGAAAGTATATAATGAGACCATTTATTTTTGGTACAAGGTGGTCACAATTAATCTTGAAGCCTTTATTTCATTGACCAAGCTCCACGTTCAAAAGAAATTTTTTCGAACTTTGTAACACACCCAATCTATCAGATTTCACATCGGATGATTGTAAATAATTGTGACCTCCCTATACCAAAAGTAAATAGTCTTAGTGTATAAAATCCCATAATTTTAATTGTTATCATAAAGTCGCGGCCTTATACTAACCGCACCCATATAAATCATTTGGAAGGAAAATATACATCAAGAGCCAAAATAGTAAGAAAACCATAGGTCTATTTTCTTGTAGGGCACATACCCATGGGGAAGAGAGGTCCAATGCATGTACGACGGCAAGCTTTGATAGCACTTGCTAGGAAAACCATGGCCACTATTTTTTGCACTAAGAAAGGGTTACTATTTAGTACTACTATTTGCCATATTCTTGGGTGGTTCTGCCAATGTTGTCATACTCGTTTCGGAGTTTTTGTGGTTTGGAAAAAAAAAAACTAATCAATTCGGTGTTCTAACTGATATAAGGAAAGACTTTAGACAATTTTTTCAAAATTTAATAGAAATAAATTAGATATTTATATATATAAATAATTTTTTTAAAAAAATATATTTACATATGGATATTTTTTTACTTCGGATGAATTGCGGAAGCTCAGCGAAGCAGTCCGAAGCTAACCGAACCGAAATGACAGCACCAAACGCAGTAGGGATTGAATTTGAGATGTCGTTTTCTTGAAATCAACTGCGAACCACGCAAGCCCTAGTCCTACTATTTGTAATTTGTCATGGGAAAAACCAGGAAATGACGGGTAATTAGATGCGGAATACCAGAATAATGCCTTACATTTGAAACTCTATTTAGTAGTATTTTAGAACTCTAAATTTTTGCAGATCTAGCATCCTCAACATGGCAAAAAATAATAATAATATATATATATATATATATATATATATATATATATATATATATATATATAATGTGGTTTCTATAAAGTTGCAACATTAAACAATCCAATTAAAGCACACCTCCAAATTTTATCATAACATGTAATTTTGTTGTAAAAAATCTTAGGATTTTCTTAAAATCTATTTTCATCTCTAATTAAAAAATTTTAAACTCCAAAAATGGTTAAAATCAAGTAGATCTATAAACATATGAAAATCTTGAAAATAGACGGTCTGGATAATGTGTTACAAAATGCACTATTTCTAGGAGTACAATTTTATTTTATTTTCATATTCATACATCTCAATGTCGAGATAATCAATTAAAGGGTTTTTCAACATTAAAACAACATTTCCGATATATTTTCGAGATGCATCTGTAATTCTACATTTTAAGGTTGCAACCTTATATAAACTTTTTCCATATATATATATATATATATATGGAAAAGTTTATATAGAGCGTAAGCTCTAAACAATCAAATTAGAACCTACCTCAAAAATTTCACTAGAATGGGTTGTTTTGATGCTCAAATATCATCAAATTGATCATCTCGACATCAAGGTGAATGGACATGAGAAGAAAATGGATTTTAAGTTTTGGAAATAGTGCATCTTGTAATGCACATTTTGACCATCAATTTTCAATATTTTCATATTTTCGTAGATATGGTTGATCTACACTATTTTTTAAGTTTTAAATTTTATAATTAAAAACGAAAGTATATTTCAAGGCTATTACAAAAAATTTCAATATTGAAACCATATTTCTCGGCACTCTTTTGATGGTGGGCTCTAATTTGATTGTTTCGAACCTTGGCTCTATTCAAACCGCATCCATATATATATATATGGAAAAAGTTTATATAAGGTTGCAACCTTAAAATGTACAATTACACATGCACCTCAAAAATTCATCAAAAAAGGTTGTTTAAATGTTGAAAAACTATGTAATTCATCATCTCGACTTTGAGATGAATGAATATAAAAAAAAAATAGATTTTGAGTCCCAAAAATAGTGAATCGTACAATAAATTATCTAGACCGTCTATTTTCAAGATTATCATATGTTTATAGATCTACTTGACTTTAAACATTTTCAGAGTTTAAAATTTTTTAATTAGATATAAAAATAGATTTTCAGATAATCTTAATAATTTTTTACATCAAAGTTATATGTTAGGATAAAATTTAGAGGTGCACCTTAATTGGATTGTTTAAAGTTGCAACCTTATAGACACCACACCATATATATATATATACCCTATCAACCTACGAAAAAAGGTAACATCTAAAGATTGAATAGAGATCATTCAGTTTTTTATTGGTCAGATATACGTGCTTATGAATCTAGAAACTTTCTTCTTTTACATACACTCAAATCCAAAATTTCATGTAACAGAAAAAGAAAAATACTTAATACTCCCAAGTAAATCCTTTACTCGACGGAATAAGTTTATAGTGTGCTCTCACAAGGGTACGTTATATGTGCTCATGTGAACGAGCCTTTGCATGACTAATCATGAAAATTATGTTGTTGCCCAGTGTTAAGAAAATCATCTCGGCCAAGGTACTTGGCCATCGGCCGAACCACTTGACTCGAACTAGTATGTACACACACATAGAGAGAGAACCACTTGACTCGAACTAGTATGTACCCACACACTTCGCACACATAGAGAGAGAGAGAGTGATTTCATGCAATAGTTGTGTTATACAATGAAACAATCTTTAAAAACCATATTACGGCCATTTGTTTGACTTTAATTTTTAAATATACACTCTTTTTACTCTTTTCATTCTTATAAACAAGGGAAAATTACAAAAAATAACCCCAAAACCACAATTTCTATGCAACTTACTCCCAACGTAACTTTGGCTCTCACTTTTTTTCCAAAAATATACGCTCTATGCAAAAAATATAAAAAAAAATGCCTAAACTACCCTCCTTTTACTTTTACCTTACCCATGCCTCTCTCTACTCTATACTAGCGAGCTTTGGCACCGTGTAAGTGCGGTCTGGCGGTCTGACAGTAAGGCTCCGGTGGAATAGGGGCACCGTGTAAGTGCGGTCCGACAGTATCGCTCCGGCACTCTGTAAAGTTCGGTCCGGTAGTAGGGCTCTGGCACTGTCTAAAGTGCGGTCCGATAGTAGGGCTCCGGCACTGTCTAAAGTACGGTCTAGTAACTGGTCCGACAATTGAAAAGTGTGGTCTGGTAATTGAAAAGTGCGGTATGGCAATTGAAAAGTGTGGTCCGGCAATTGAAAAGTACTGTCCGGCAATTGAAAAGTGCGGTCGGCGGCAATTGAAAAGTGTGGTCAGCGGCAATTGAAAAGTGTGGTCGACGGCAATTGAAACGTGTGGTCGGTGGCAATTGAAAAGTGTGGTCCGAAGGCAATTGAAAAGTGTGGTCCAGCGGCAATTGAAAAGTGTGGTCCGAAGGCAATTGAAAAGTGTGGTCTAGCGGCAATTGAAAAGTGTGGTCTGGCGGCAATTGAAAAGTGTGGTCCGGCGATAACGCTCAAACACTATGTAAAGTTCGGTCCAGTAGTAGGGCTCCGGCATTGTCTAACGTGTGGTCCGATAGTAGGGCTCTGGCACTAGTCCAGCAATTGAAAAGGGCGGTCCACCGGCAATTGAAAAGGGTCGGCAATTGAAAAGTGTGGTCTGGCAATTGAAAAGCGTGGTCAGCGGCAATTGAAAAGTGTGGTCGGCGGCAATTGAAAAGTGTGGTCCAACGACAATTGAATAGTGTGGTCCGGCGACAATTGAAAAGTGTGGTTCGGCGGCAATTGAAAAGTGTGGTCCGACGACAATTGAAAAGTGTGGTTCGGCGGCAATTGAAAAGTGTGGTTTGGTAGTAGCGCTCCGGCACTGTGTAAAGTTCGGTCCGGTAGTAGGGCTCCAGCACTATATAAAGTGCAATTTGGTAGTAGGGCTCTGACACTGATCTGGCGGTAATTGAAAAGTGTGGTCCGGCGATAACGCTCCAGCATTGTGTAAAGTTCGGTCCTAGGGCTCCGGCACTGTCTAAAGTGTGGTCCGGTGGTAGGGCTCTGGCACTAGTCCAGCAATTGAAAAGGGCGGTCCGCAGGAAATTGAAAAGGGCGGTCCGCTGGCAATTGAAAAGTGCGGTCTAGCAATTGAAAGTGTGGTCGGCGGCAATTGAAAAGTGTGGTCGGCGGCAATTGAAAAGTGTGGTCGGCGGCAATTGAAAAGTGTGGTCCGGCGACAATTGAAAAGTGTGGTCCGGCGGCAATTGAAAAGTGTGGTCTGGCAGCAATTGAAAAGTGTGGTCTGGCGGCAATTGAAAAGTGTGGTCTGGCGGCAATTGAAAAGTGTGGTCTGGCGGCAACTGAAAAGTGTGGTCTGGCAGTAGCGCTCTGGCATTGTGTAAAGTTCGGTCCGGTAGTAGGGCTTCGGCACTTTATAAAATCCGGTAGTAAGGCTCTGGCACGGGTCTGGCAATTGTAAAGGGCGGTCCGTCGGATATTGAAAAGGGCGGTCCGTCGGCAATTGAAAAGGGCAGTCCGTCGGCAATTGAAAAAGGCGGTCCGCCAGCAATTGAAAAGGGCGCTCCGCCGACAATTGAAAAAGGGCACTCCGTCGGCTATTGAAAAGGGCGCTCTGGTAATTGAAAAGGGCGCTCCGGCAATTGAAAAGAGCGCTCCGATACTTGAAAAGGCCGCTCCAGTACTTGAAAAAAGCGCGCTGGTAGTTGTGCGTTGACAAGGGCGCTCAGGCAATTGATAAGGGCGCTCCAACAATTGACAAGGGCGCTCCGACGGCGCTCCAGCAATTGACAAGGGCGCTCTTGCAATTGACTTGAAACGGCAATTGAAAAGTGTGGTCCGACGGCAATTCAAAAGTGTGGTCTGGCAGTAGCGCTCCAGCACTGTGTAAAGTTAGGTCCGGTAGTAGGGCTCCGACACTGTATAAAGTTCAGTTCAGTAGTAGGGCTCCGGCACTGTCTAAAGTGCGGTCCGGTAGTAGAGCTCTAGCACTGGTCCAACAATTGAAAAGGGCGGTCAGCCGGCAATTGAAAAGGGCGGTCCGCCGGCAATTGAAAAGGGCAGTCCGCCCGCAATTGAAAAGGGCAGTCTGCCGGCAATTGAAAAGCGCGGTCCGTCGGCAATTGAAAAGGGCGGTCCGCCGGCAATTGAAAAGGGCGGTCCGCCGGCAATTGAAAAGGGCGGTCCGCCGGCAATTGAAAAGGGCGCTCCATCGGCAATTGAAAAGGGCGCTCCATCGACAGTTGAAAAGGGTGCTCCAGTAGTTGAAAAGGGCACTCCGGCACTTGAAAAGGGCACTCCAGTACTTGTGCGCTGACAAGGGCGCTCCTGCAATTGACAAGGGGCTCCAACAATTGACAAGGGAGCTCCGATGACGCTCCAGCAATTGACAAGGGCGCTCTGATAATTGACTTGAAAAGGCAATTGAAAAGGGCCGGAGCACTGACAAGGGCGCTCCGGCAATTGACAAGGGCGCTCTGACAATGCTCCAGCAATTGACAAGGGCGCCCCGACGACGCTCCAGAAATTGACAAGGGCGCTCCGGCAATTGACTTGAAAAGGCAATTAAAAAGGGCGCTCCGGCACTTGAAAAGCCGGCAATTGAAAAGGGCGCTCCGTCGGCAATTGAGAAGGGCGCTCCAACAGTTGAACAAGGCACTCCGGCACTTGAAAAGGGCACTCCAGTACTTGTGCGCTGACAAGGGCACTCCTGCAATTGACAAGGGGCTCCAACAATTGACAACGATGACGCGCCAGCAATTGACAAGGGCGCTCTGATAATTGACTTGAAAAGGCAATTGAAAAGGGCCGGAGCACGGACAAGGGCGCTCCGGCAATTGACAAGGGCGCTCTGACGATGCTCCAGCAATTGACAAGGGCGCTTCGACGACGCTCCAGAAATTGACAAGGGCGCTCTGGCAATTGACTTGAAAAGGCAATTAAAAAGGGCACTCCGGCACTTGAAAAGCCGGCAATTGAGAAGGGCGCTTCACCGGCAATTGAGAAGGGCGCTTCACCGGCAATTGAGAAGGGCGCTTCACCGGCACTTGAAAAGGGCGCTCCGCACTTGAAAAGGGCGCTCCGCACTTGAAAAGGAAGCTGCGGCACTTGAAAAGGGCGCTCCAGCACTTGAAAAGGGCGCTCCAGCACTTGAAAAGGGCGCTCTAGCACTTGAAAAGGGCGCTCCAGCACTTGAAAAGGGTGCTCCAGCACTTGAAAAGGGCGCTCCAGTACTTGAAAAAGGCGCTCCAGTACTTGAAAAGGGCGCTCCAGTACTTGTACGTTGACAATGGCGCTCCAGCAATTAACAAGGGCACTCCGACGACTCTCCAGCGGGCGCTCCGACAATTGACTTGAAAAGGGTGCTCCGGCACATGAAAAGGGAGCTTCGACACTTGAAAAGGGAGCTCTGGCACTTGAAAAGGAGCTCCGGCACTTGAAAAGGGTGCTTCGGTAATTGTACGGGCGCTCCGACAATTGACAAGGGCACTCCAGCAATGACAAGGGCGCTCCGATGGCGCTCCTGTAATTGATAAGTGCGCTCTGACAATTGACAAGGGCGCTCTGACAATTGACTTGAAAAGGGCGCTCCGACACTTGTGCGCTGACAAGGGCGCTCCGGTGGAGCTCCGGCAATTGACATGGGCTTTCCGGCAATTGACTTGAAAAGGGCACTCTGGCACTTGTGTGCTGACAAGGGCGCTCCGGCAATTGACAAGGGCGCTCCGGCACTTGTGCGCTAACAAGGGCGCTCTTGCGGTGCTCCGACAATTGACTTGAAAAGGGTGCTTTGGTACTTGTGTACTGACAAGGGCGGTCCACCAAAAATTGAAAAGGGCGGTCCTCCGGAAATTGAAAAGGGCACTCCCCCAAAAATTGAAAAGGGCACTCCCCCAAAAATTGAAAAGGGCGCTCCGTCGAAATTTGAAAAGGGCGCTTCGCAGAAATTTGAAAAGGGCGCTCCGCCGAAATTGAAAAGGGCGCGCCACCGGAAATTGAAAAGGGCGCTCCGCCGGAAATTGAAAAGGGCGCTCCGCCGGAAATTGAAAAGGGCGCTCCGCCGGAAATTGAAAAGGGCGCTCCGCCGAAAATTGAAAAGGGCGCTCCGCCGAAAATTGAAAAGGGCGCTCTGCCGAAAATTGAAAAGGGCGCTCCGCCGAAAATTGAAAATGGCGCTCCGCCGAAAATTGAAAATGGCGCTCCGCCGAAAATTGAAAATGGAGCTCCGCCGAAAATTGAAAATGGCGCTCCGCCGAAAATTGAAAATGGCGCTCCACCGAAATTGAAAATGGCGCTCTGCCGGAGTTCGAAAATGGCACTTCGAAAATTTAAAATATTGAAAATGGCGCTCCAGCAATTGAAAATGGTGTTTCGACAATTAAAAATGGCGCTCCGCCTGAAATTGAAAATATTGAAAATGGCACTCCAAAAATTGAAAATATTGAAAATGGCGCTCCGACACTTGAAAATGGCTCTCTGGCACTTGAAAAGGGTGCTTTGGCACTTGAAAAGGGCGCTCCGACGAAAATTGAAAATGGCGCTCCGCCGAAAATTGAAAATGGCGCTCCGCCAAAAATTGAAAATGGCGCTCCGCCAAAAATTGAAAATGGCGCTCCGCCGAAAATTGAAAATGGCGCTCCGTCGATAATTGAAAATGGCACTCCGCCGATAATTGAAAATGGCGCTCTGCCGAAATTCGAAAATGGCGCTTCGAAAATTTAAAATATTGAAAATGGCGCTCCAGCAATTGAAAATGGTGTTTCGACAATTAAAAATGGCGCTCCGCCTGAAATTGAAAATATTGAAAATGGCGCTCCGACACTTGAAAATGGCTCTCTGGCACTTGAAAAGGGTGCTTTGGCACTTGAAAAGGGCGCTCCGACGGCGCTCTGGTAAATGACATGGGCGCTCCGGCAATTGACTTGAAAAGGGCACTTTGGCACTTTGTGTGCTGACAAGGGCGCTCCAGCAATTGACAAGGGCACTCCGGCAGGCGATCCGTTGGGGCGCTCCGACACTTGTCCGTTGACAAGGGCGCTCCGGCAATGGACAAGGGCGCTCCGGCAATTGACAAGGGTGCTTTGACACTTGTGTACTGACAAGGGCGGTCCACCGGAAATTGAAAAGGGCGGTCCACCGGAAATTGAAAAGGGCGGTCCACCGGAAATTGAAAAGGGCGGTCTGCCGGAAATTGAAAAGGGCGGTCTGCCGGAAATTGAAAAGGGCGGTCTGCCGGAAATTGAAAAGGGCGGTCCGGCGGAAATTGAAAAGGGCGGTCCGTCGGAAATTGAAAAGGGCGGTCTGTCGGAAATTGAAAAGGGCGCTCTGCCGGAAATTGAAAAGGGCGCTCTGCCAGAAATTGAAAGGGGCGCTCTGCCAAAAATTGAAAGGGGCGCTCTGCCAAAAATTGAAAAGGGCGATCCGCCAAAAATTGAAAAGGGCGATCAGCCGGAAATTGAAAAGGGCGATCCGCCTGAAATTGAAAATGGCGATCCGCCGAAAATTGAAAATGGCGCTCCCCCGAAAATTAAAAATGGCCCTCGGGCAATTGAAAATGGCACTCCGACACTTGAAAAGGGAGCTCCGACACTTGAAAAGGAAGCTTCGGCACTTGAAAAGGGCCCTCCGGCACTGGAAAGGGGCGCTCTGACACTTGAAAAGGGCACTCCGGCACTTGAAAAGGGGGCTCCGGCAATTGACAAGGGCGCTTCGGTAATGCACTTGTGCACTGACAAGGGCGCTCCGGCAATTAACAAGGGCGCTCCGGCAATTGACAAGGGCGCTCCGGCAATTGAAAAGGGCGCTCTGGTAATTGAAAATGGCGCTCTGGTAATTGAAAATGGCGCTCTGGTAATTGAAAATGGCGCTCTGGTAATTGAAAGGGGCGCTCTGGTAATTGAAAAGGGCGCTCTGGTACTTGAAAGGGGCGCTCCGACAATTGAATAGGGCGCTATGGTAATTGAATAAGGCGCTCTGGTAATTGAATAGGGCGCTCTGGTACTTGAAAAGGGCGCTCTGGTACTTGAAAAGGGCGCTCCAGTACTTGAAAAAGGCGCTTCAGTACTTGAAAAGGGCTCTCCAGTATTTGAAACGGGCTCTCCGGTACTTGAAAAGGCTCTCCGGTACTTAAAAAGGGCTCTTCGGTACTTGAAAAGGGCTCTTTGGTACTTGAAAAGGGCGCTTCGATACTTGAAAAGGGCGCTCCGGTACTTGAAACGGGCGCTCCGGTACTTCAAAAGGGTGCTCCGGTACTTGTGTGATTGTCGCTCAGGTACTTGTGCGCTTTTTGCTCCGACAATGCACTTGTGCACTGATAAGGACGCTCCGGCCATTGACTAGGGCACTCTAGCAATTAACTAGGGCACTCCGGTAATTGACTAGGGCGCTCCAGCAATTGACTAGGGCGCTCCGGCAATTGACTAGGGCGCTCCGGCAATTGACTAGGGTGCTCCGACAATTGACTAGGGCACTCCGGCACTTGAAAAGGGCGCTCTGGCACTTTAAAAGGGTGCTCCAGCACTTGTGCACAGACAAGGGCGCCCGACAATTGACAAGGGCGCTCCGGCAATTGAGAAGAGTGCTCTGGCAATTGTGCACTGACAAGGACGCTCGGCACTTGAAAAGGGCGCTCCAGCACTTGTGCACTGACAAGGGCTCTCCGGCACTTGAAAAGCGCACTCTAGCACTTGTGCGTTGACAAGGGCACTCCACACATGAAAAGGGCGCTCCAGCACTTGTGCGCTGACAAGGGCACTCAACACTTGAAAAGGGCACTCGACACGTGAAAAGGACACTCCGGCACTTGTGCTGACAAGAGCGCTCCGGCACTTGTGCGCTGACAACGGCGCTCCGACAATTGACTTGAAAAGGGAGCTCCGGCACTTGACTTGAAAAGGGAGCTCTGGCACTTGACTTGAAAAGGGCTCTTCATCACTTGAAAAGGGCGCTCCATCACTTGAAAAGGGCGCTCCATCACTTGAAAAGATCGCTCCGGCACTTGAAAAGATCGCTCCGACACTTGAAAAGATCGCTCCGACACTTGAAAAGATCGCTCCGACACTTGAAAAGATCGCTCCGACACTTGAAAAGATCGCTCCGACACTCGCAAAGATCGCTCCGACACTCGCAAAGATCGCTCCGACACTCGAAAAGGTCGCTCCGGCACTCGAAAAGGTTGCTCCGGCACTTGAAAAGGGAGCTCCGGCACTTGAAAAGGGAGCTCCGACACTTGAAAAGGGCCCTCCGACACTTGAAAAGGGCCCTCCGACACTTGAAAAGGGCTCTCCGGCACTTGAAAAGGGCGCTCCGGCACTTGAAAAGGGCGCTCCGGCACTTGAAAAGGGCGCTTCGGCACTTGAAAAGGGCGCTCCGGCACTTGAAAAGGGCGCTCCGGCACTTGAAAAGGGCGCTCCGGCACTTGAAAAGGGCGCTCCGGCACTTGAAAAGGGCTCTCCGGCACTTGAAAAGGGTGCTCCGGCACTTGAAAAGGGCGCTCCGGCACTTGAAAAGAGCGCTCCGGCACTTGAAAAGAGCGCTTCAGCACTTGAAAAGAGCGCTTCAGCACTTGAAAAGGGCGCTCCGCCACTTGTGTGCAGACAAGGGCGCTCGGGCACTTGAAAAGGGCGCTCGGGCACTTGAAAAGGGCGCTCGGGCACTTGAAAAGGGCGCTCGGGCACTTGAAAAGGACGCTCCAGCACTTGAAAAGGGCACTCTGACACTTGAAAAGGCCACTCCGACACTTGAAAAGGGCACTCCGGTACTTGAAGGGGGCGCTCCGGTACTTGAAGGGGGCGCTCCGGCACTTGAAAAGGTCGCTCCGGCACTTGAAAAGGTCGCTCCAGTACTTGAAAAGGTCGCTCCGGTACTTGAAAAGGTCGCTCCGGTAATTGAAAAGGTCGCTCCGGTAATTGAAAAGGTCGCTCCAGTAATTGAAAATGTCGCTCCGGTAACTGAAAAGGTCGCTCCGGTAATTGAAAAGGTCACTTCGATACCGGAAAAGGGAACTTCGACACTTGAAAAGGGCGCTTCGACACTTGAAAAGGGCGCTCCGACACTTAGAAAACGACACTTGAAAAGGGCCCTCCTATCCGACACTTGAAAAGGGCCCTCCGATCCGACACTTGAAAAGGGCGCTCCGGCACTTGAAAAGAGCGCTCTGGCATTTGAAAAGGGCGCTCCGGCACTTGAAAAGGTCGCTCCGGCACTTGAAAAGGGTGCTCCGGCACTTGAAAAGGGCGCTTCGGCACTTGAAAATGTCGCTCCGGCACTTGAAAATGTCGCTCCGGCACTTGAAAATGTCGCTCCGGCACTTGAAAATGTCGCTCTGATACTGGAAGAGGTCGCTCCGATAATTGAAAAGGTCGCTCCGACACTTGAAAAGGGCACTCCGGCACTTGAAAGGGCACTCCAGCACTTGAAACTTGAAAAGGGCATTTCGGCACTTGAAATGGGCGCTCCGGCACTTGAAAAGGTCGCTCCGGCACTTGACTTGAAAAGATCGCTCCGGTAGTTGACTTGAAAAGATCGCTCCGGTAGTTGACTTGAAAAGATCGCTCCGGTAGTTGACTTGAAAAGATCGCTCCGGTAGTTGACTTGAAAAGATTGCTCCGGTAGTTGACTTGAAAAGATCGCTCCGGTAGTTGACTTGAAAAGATCGCTCCGGTAGTTGACTTGAAAAGATCGCTCCGGTAGTTGACTTGAAAAGATCGCTCCGGTAGTTGACTTGAAAAGATCGCTCCGATAGTTGACTTGAAAAAGGTCGCTCCGATAGTTGACTTGAAAAAGGTCGCTCCGATAGTTGACTTGAAAAGGTCGCTCCGATAGTTGACTTGAAAAGGGCGCTCCGGCACTGGAGGCACTGGACTTGAAAAGAGCGCTCCGGCACTGGACTTGAAAAGGGCGCTCCGGCACTGGACTTGAAAAGGGCGCTCCGGCACTGGACTTGAAAAGGGCGCTCCGGCACTGGACTTGAAAAGGGCGCTCCGGCACTGGACTTGAAAAGGGCGCTCCGGCACTGGACTTGAAAAGGGCGCTCCGGCACTTGACTTGAAAAGGGCGCTCCGGCACTTGACTTGAAAAGGGCGCTCCGGCACTTGACTTGAAAAGGAAGCTCCGACACTTGACTTGAAAAGAAAGCTCCGGCACTTGACTTAAAAAGAAAGCTCCGGCACTTGACTTGAAAAGGGCACTCCGGCACTTGACTTGAAAAGGGCACTCCGGCACTTGACTTGAAAAGGGCACTCCGACACATGACTTGAAAAGGGCGCTCCGACAATTGACTTTGAAAGGGCGCTTCCAACAATTGACTTTGAAAGGGCGCTTCCAACAATTGACTTTGAAAGGGCGCTCCGGCACATGACTTTGAAAGGGCGCTCTGGCACACATGACTTTGAAAGGGCGCTCCGGCACATGACTTTGAAAGGGCGCTCCGGCACTTGACTTTGAAAGGGAGTTGTGGCACTTGACTTTGGAAAGGGAGTTGTGGCACTTGACTTTGGAAAGGGCGCTCCGGCACTTGTCTTGAAAAGGGCGCTCCGGCAATTGTCTTGAAAAGGGCGCTCCGGTAGTTGTCTTGAAAAGGGCGCTCCGGTAGTTGTCTTGAAAAGGGAGCTCCGATAGTTGACTTGAAAAGGTCGCTCCGATAGTTGACTTGAAAAGGGCGCTCCGATAGTTGACTTGAAAAGGGCGCTCCGGCACTGGACTTGAAAAGGGCGCTCCGGCACTGGACTTGAAAAGGGCGCTCCGGCACTTGACTTGAAAAGGGCGCTCCGGCACTGGACTTGAAATGGGCGCTCCGGCACTGAACTTGAAATGGGCGCTCCGGCACTAGACTTGAAATGGGCGCTCCGGCACTGGACTTGAAAAGGGCGCTCCGGCACTGGACTTGAAAAGGGCGCTCCGGCACTGGACTTGAAAAGGGCGCTCCGGCACTGGACTTGAAAAGGGCGCTCCGGCACTGGACTTGAAAAGGGCGCTCCGGCACTTGACTTGAAAAGGGAGCTCCGGCACTTGACTTGAAAAGGGAGCTTCGGCACTTGACTTGAAAAGGGAGCTCCAGCACTTGACTTGAAAAGGGAGCTCCAGCACTTGACTTGAAAAGGGCGCTCCGACACTTGACTTGAAAAGGAAGCTCCGACACTTGACTTGAAAAGAAAGCTCCGGCACTTGACTTGAAAAGAAAGCTCCGGCACTTGACTTGAAAAGAAAGCTCCGGCACTTGACTTGAAAAGGGCGCTCCGGCACTTGACTTGAAAAGGGCGCTCCGGCACTTGACTTGAAAAGGGCGCTCCGGCACTTGACTTGAAAAGGGCGCTCCGACACATGACTTGAAAAGGGCGCTCCGACAATTGACTTTGAAAGGGCGCTCCGACAATTGACTTTGAAAGGGCGCTCCGGCACATGACTTTGAAAGGGCGCTCCAGCACATGACTTTGAAAGGGCGCTCCGGCACATGACTTTGAAAGGGCGCTCCGGCACATGACTTTGAAAGGGCGCTCCGGCACTTGACTTTGAAAGGGAGTTGTGGCACTTGACTTTGGAAAGGGCGCTCCGGCACTTGTCTTGAAAAGGGCGCTCCGGCAATTGACTTGAAAAGGGAGCTCCGGCAATTGACTTGAAAAGGGAGCTCCGGCAATTGACTTGAAAAGGGAGCTCCGGCAATTGACTTGAAAAGGGAGCTCCGACAATTGACTTGACAAGGGCGCTCCGACAATTGACTTGAAAAGGGCGCTCCGACAATTGACTTGAAAAGGGCGCTCCGGCAATTGACTTGAAAAGGGCGCTCCGGCAATTGACTTGAAATTGGCGCTCCGGCAATTGACTTGAAAAGGGCGCTCCGGCAATTGACTTGAAAAGGGCGCTCCGGCAATTGACTTGAAAAGGGCGCTCCGGCCATTGACTTGAAAAGGGCGCTCCGGCCATTGACTTGAAATGGGCGCTTCGGCAATTGACTTGAAAAGGGCGCTTCGACAATTGACTTGAAAAGGGCACTTCGACAATTGACTTGAAAAGGGCGCTCCGGCACTTATGTGCTGACAAGGTCGCTCTGGCAATTGAAAAGGTCGCTCTGACAATTGAAACGGTCGCTCTGGCAATTGAAAAGGGCGCTCCGGCAATTGACAAGGGCGCTCCGGCGACAATTGACTTGAAAAGGGCGCTCCGGCACTTATGTGCTGACAAGGTCGCTCTGGCAATTGAAAAGGTCGCTCTGACAATTGAAAAGGTCGCTCTGGCAATTGAAAAGGGCACTCCGGCAATTGACAAGGGCGCTCCGGCAATTGACAAGGGCGCTCCGGCAATTGACAAGGGCGCTCCGGCAATTGACAACGGCGCTCTGGCAATTGACAACGGCGCTCCGGCAATTGACAACGGCGCTCCGGCAATTGACAATGGCGCTCCGGCAATTGACAACGGCGCTCCGAAAATTTACAAGGGCGCTCCTGTAATTGACAAGGGTGCTCCGAAAATTGATAAGGGTGCTCCGAAAATTGACAAGGGCGTTCCGAAAATTGACAAGGGCGCTCCGAAAATTGACAAGGGCACTCCTAAAATTGACAAGGGCGCTCCAAAAATTGACAAGGGCGCTCCGAAAATTGACAAGGGTGCTCCAAAAATTGACAAGGGTGCTCCAAAATTTGAAAAGGGCGCTCCGAAAATTGAAAAGAGTGCTCCAAAAATTGAAAAGGGCCCGCCAGAAATTGACAAGGGCCCTCCGAAAATTTAAAAGGGTGCTCCGAAAATTGACAACGGCGCTCCGAAAATTGACAAGGGTGCTTCGGCAATTGAAAAGGTTCGGGGAATTGACAAGGGCTCCGGCAATTGAAAAGGTTCAGGCAATTGACAAGGGCGCTTCAAAAATTGACTTGAAAAGGGCTCTCCGGCCCTTGTGCACTGACAAGGGCGCTCCGATAATTTAAAAGGTCGCTCCGGCAATTGACAAGCTCGCTCCAGCAATTGACAAGGGCACTCCGGCAATTGACAAGGGCGCTCCGGCAATTGACAAGGGCGCTCCGGCAATTGACAGCAATTGACAAGGGCACTCCGGCAATTGACAAGGGCGCTCCGGCAATTGACAAGGGCGCTCCGGCAATTGACAAGGGCGCTCCGGCATTTGACAAGGGCGCTCCGGCATTTGACAAGGGCGCTCCGGCATTTGACAAGGGCGCTCCGGCATTTGACAAGGGCGCTCTGGCATTTGACTAGGGCGCTCCGGCATTTGACGAGGGCGCTCCGGCATTTGATGAGGGCGCTCCGGCATTTGACGAGGGCACTCCGGCAATTGACAAGGGCACTCCGAAAATTGACAAGGACGCTTCAGAAATTGACAAGGGCGCTCCAAATATTGACAAGGGTGCTCCGAATATTAACAAGGGCGCTCCGAAAATTGACAAGGGCGCTCCGAAAATTGACAAGGGCTCTCCGAAAGTTAACAAGGGCTCTCCGACAATGACAAGGGCGCTCCGGCAATTGACAAGGGCGCTCCGGCAATTGACAAGGGCGCTCCGGCAATTGACAAGAGCGCTCCGGCAATTGACAAGAGCGCTCCGGCAATTGACAACGGCAATTAACAAGGGCGCGCCGGTAATTGGCAAGGGCACTCCAGAAATTTACAAGGGTGCTCTAGAAATTTACAAGGGCGCTCCGGCAATTGACAATGGCAATTGACAAGGGCGCTCCAGAAATTTACAAGGGTCCTCCGGCAATTGACAATGACAATTGACAAGGGCGCTCCGAAAATTGACAAGGGCGCTCCGAAAATTGACAAGGGCGCTCCGAAAATTGACAAGGGCGCTCCGGCAATTGACAAGGGCGCTCCGGCAATTGACAAGGGCGCTCCGGCAATTGACAAGGGCGCTCCGGCAATTGACAAGAGCGCTCCGGCAATTGACAAGAGCGCTCCGGCAATTGACAACGGCAATTAACAAGGGCGCGCCGGTAATTGGCAAGGGCACTCCAGAAATTTACAAGGGTGCTCTAGAAATTTACAAGGGCGCTCCGGTAATTGACAATGGCAATTGACAAGGGCGCTCCAGAAATTTACAAGGGTCCTCCGGCAATTGACAATGACAATTGACAAGGGCGCTCCGAAAATTGACAAGGGCGCTCCGAAAATTGACAAGGGCGCTCCGAAAATTGACAAGGGCAGTCCCGAAAATTGACAAGGGCGCTCCTGAAAATTGACAAGGCCGCTCCTGAAAATTGACAAGGGCGCTCCACCAATATATAAGGTTTTGGCAATTGACAAGTGCGCTCCGGCAATTGACTTGAAAAAGGTGCTCCGGCACTTGTGCGCTGACAAGGTTGCTCCAACAATTGAAAAGGTTGCTCCGGCAATTGAAAAGGTCGCTCCGGCAATTGAAAAGGTCGCTCCAGTAATTGAAAAGGTCGCTCCGGCAATTGAAAAGGTCGCTCCGTTAATTGAAAAGGTCGCTCCGTTAATTGAAAAGGGCGCTCCGTTAATTGAAAAAGGCGCTCCGTTAATTGAAAAGGGCGCTCCGTTAATTGAAAATTGAAAAGGGCGCTCCTGCAATTGACAAGGGCGCTCCTGCAATTGACAAGGGCGCTCCTGCAATTGACAAGGGCGCTCCTGCAATTGACAAGGGCGCTCCTGTAATTGACAAGGGCGCTCTAGTAATTGACAAGGGCGCTCTAGTAATTGACAAGGGCGCTCCGGTAATTGACAAGAACGCTCCGGTAATTGACAAGGGCGCTCCGGTAATTGACAAGGGCACTCTGATAATTGACAAGGGCGCTCCGATAATTGACAAGGGCGCTCCGATAATTGACAAGGGCGCTCCGATAATTGACGAGGGCGCTCCGGCAATTGACGAGGGCGCTCCGGCAATTGACGAGGGCGCTCCGGCAATTGACGAGGGCGCTCCGGCAATTGACGAGGGCGCTCCGGCAATTGACGAGGGCGCTCCGGCAATTGACGAGGGCGCTCCGGCAATTGACGAGGGCGCTCCGGCAATTGACGAGGGCGCTCCGGCAATTGACGAGGGCGCTCCGGCAATTGACGAGGGCGCTCCGGCAATTGACGAGGGCGCTCCGGCAATTGACGAGGGCGCTCCGGCAATTGACGAGGGCGCTCCGGCAATTGACGAGGGCGCTCCGGCAATTGACGAGGGCACTCCGGCAATTGACGAGGGCGCTCCGGCAATTGACAAGGGCGCTCCGGCAATTGACAAGGGCGCTCCGGCAATTGACAAGGGCGCTCCGGCAATTAACAAGGGCGCTCCGGCAATTAACAACAGCAATTGATAAGGGTGCTCCGAAAATTGACAAGGGTGCTCTAAAAATTAACAAGGGCGCTCTAAAAAATTGACAAGGGCACTCCGAAAATTGACAAGGGCGCTCCGGCACTTGACAAGGGCGCTCCGGCACTTGACAAGGGCGCTCCGGCAATTGACAAGGGCGCTCGGGCAATTGACAAGGGCGCTCGGGCAATTGACAAGGGCGCTCGGGCAATTGACAAGAGCGCTCGGGCAATTGACAAGAGCGCTTGGGCAATTGACAAGGGCGCTCCGGCAATTGACAAGGGCGCTCCGGCAATTGACAAGGGCGCTCTGGCAATTGACAAGGACGCTCCGGCAATTGACAAGGACGCTCCGGCAATTGACAAGGGCGCTCCGGCAATTGACAAGGGCGCTCCGGCAATTGACAAGGGCGCTCCGGCAATTGACAAGGGCGCTCCGGCAATTGACAAAGGAGCTCTGGCACTTGTCAAGGGCGCTCCGACACTTGTCAAGGGCGCTCCAGCACTTGAAAAGGGTGCTCCGACACTTGTCAAGGGCACTCCAGCACTTGTCAAGGGCGCTCCAGCGCTTGAAAAGGGCGCTCCATCACTTGAAAAGGGCTCTAACACTTGAAAAGGGCGCTCCAGCACTTGAAAAGGGCGCTCCAGCACTTGAAAAGGGAGCTCCGACGCTTGAAAAGGGAGCTCCGACACTTGGAAAGGGTGCTCTGACACTTGAAAAGGGAGTTCCGGCACTTGAAATGGGCGCTCTGGTGTTTGCACGCTCCGGTACTTATGCGCTCTGGCACTTGTGTGCAATGTGATTGTATGTTCCGGCAATGTGATGGTGTGTTCCGGCAATGTGATAGTGTGTTCCGGCAATGTGATGATGTGTTTCAGCAATGTGATGGTGTGTTCCGGCAATGTGATGGTGTGTTCCGACAATGTGATGGTGTGTTCCGGCAATGTGATGGTGTGTTCCGGCAATGTGCAACTGGGGTCTAAAAGTCAATGTCAAATCTATCCAAAATGATTTTTGAGTATGGGAAGGGCATTTCTATCTTAAAAAAATAAACTTTTTCCCTTGTGGGGAATTTGCATAGAAAGTTTGTTTTGGGAAAAAAAAGTGAGAGAAAAAGTTAGGTTGGGGGTAAGTTGCATAGAAAGTGTGGTCTTGGGGTTTTTTTTGTAATTTTCCCTATAAACAATCACAAAAAATGAAAATTTGAAAATATACCTTGGAAAATATTGTTTAGCTTAATTAATATAGGCCATCTATTTTGGTGAGATGCTTAGATCTAAGCTTTAAAATGATTTTTTTCTTTCCAAAATTTTTTATGACTTTTTAATTATGAGATGAACAATGTTAAAAAAGAAAAAGTTGACTGTGAGTTCATGAAGGCCTAGACCTTGAAATTTACTGAAGGACTCATTTTGAGCATATTTAAGGTGTAAGTTAAATTTTACTTTTTCGAGGATTGATATTGGGATGAAGAGAGGGCGTGTGCAATTTTTGGGATCATACAAATGCCACAAACATGGTTTTCTAGAAGTGTGGTCTCATTATAGTATAATGAAACAGTGACATGAAATCATTATATATATTGTCGCTTCTGGGGAACGCCCTAGCATAAAATACTATAAGTTTATCAGGATTCATGATGGGTTTTGAAAAAATTTTATGTTGGCTGCCTACCTAACACAACCATCCCCTTCACCCAGGGGTGGGATGGGTAAAAGGAAAGTTTAAGGTCATCACCCTTCTCAAACCACACATATGTGTGTGAAAAATATAATGAGGGTAGTAAAAGTAAAATAAAACTAAAAATAACCTTAAAAAATTGATAAAAATTTAAAAACCATTAAAAAAATATAGCTCTAAAAAAACCTCATTTATTAGGGATATTTTAAAATAAATATATGACTTGGCCGTGTCTACTCAGCCATGTCGTCACATGATCATGTTTTTGCCACTAGACAAATGTGAATTTTTCCATCAATCAGCTTAAGAATCAAGAATAATTCTCATTTTATCCATAATGCTACTAATTATTGCCCACTTGACCTTAAAGGCTTTTCATCCATTATCATTGTGAACGTCGAGCGATCCATTTTCGAACAGATTACTCTCCCATGTCAATGTCATTGGCATTCTATTCCCAATTCCACTTGAAACTTATTTTCCACCTCAATAATAATTGGAATAGAAGGGATTTGCAAACGTCACCGACTCTCTCTCTCAAGTTTGTTTTTTAACCATAACTATCATGGCAGGCCACTGAATGAATGCGGTATCTATCCCATAAAAATGGTCAAATTGGGCCAGATTTAAAAAATTATAAAAATAAATAAAAATATTAGTTTAAAAATATAAAATATATTAGAAAAATATTTTTCAACTTTAATTAATTGATCGAATTAGTTAAAATTAAACAATCCAACTAGCTAAAACCAATCAAACATTGATTCTGACTTGTTCAACTAGCCAAGTTTTTGTTTTAAGCCAGACCAACCAAAACACTGGTTGGCATTCAACCTGAAAGGACCCAATGTTCTAGTTTGGTCATAATAACTAGGTTTTCAACTACTTTAATCACCATAACGTTAGTTGAGTTTTAAATGCAGTTAAAATAGCAAATCTCATGACCCTAAAGAGAATGGCAAAACCCTTATCAAGTCCGAAAAATAGGGAAATAAAGTACACCTCTTCAAGAGAAAGTTCAAAATGAACTTAAAGCATGAACTTCTGAAATATGAACATAAGGTCCAAAAACAAGTACAAACTCAAACTTTTCGAAACCAACTAATTTGACCTTTTGTTCAACAATAAACCCAATGGAGCAGAATGCTCTCGTTGTATTCAAGGTATTGAATGTGAAAGTTCTATCAATGTGATCTTGTTGGGTTTTTTTTTTTTTTTTTCACCCCTTTTCTTTTCTTTTGTTTTGACAAAGATCACTTGCAAATAGTCTTATTACAATAACTCTTGCTTCAAATAAAATATAAATTTACAAATCAAGGATCTTGCGAACTTTGATGCCATTAAACCAATTTTTTGTGTTCAAAGAAAATTACCACAAATCTTGTGATTGATAATGTAAAGACTAAATATGCAAGAAATAAAATAAGAATATCGAAGATTACCTCAACCGGGCTTATTACATCCCACACCGAGTTATCACCATCCGATGGCGAGAGATTGACGATCTTCATTCAATCTCAACCGGGAAAGCTAATTTCAGCCAAGCTCCTCAATGAACCTTTATGCTCACCCAAGATCTTTAGGATCAATCCTCAAAAATACTGAGCCAAAAATTATCCTTTCCCTATTTTTCTTGAGCACTAAGACTTTAAATAAAATTGAGAGAGATGAGAATTTTTCTATCTTTTTGAGAGCCAAAGAAGAGAGAGCCTTTTATAAAAGGTAAAGAAAAGAGAGAAAATAAATAGAACCCCTCGTAAAGATAAAGAGAGAGAAGAATGGGACGTGAGCCCTTTTTAATAATGAAGAGAATGGATAAGTACCTCTTTTTTATTTTTTTTTAGATGAGGGAGAGAATATTGAGAGAGAGAAAAGGGGCGTGCCGCTTTTTTTTAAGAGATAAAAGGGAGAGAGAATGGGGGCGTACTTCCCCTTTAAAATAGGATAGGGAAAGAGAGGGATGTGTGAGAGAGGTGAGAGAGATATGACCTTATAATATTGGGTTTAGGGTTTCCATTGCTTGCCTCACAATATCGAATTTTACCGCCTTGTGGGGTCAGGTCTTGTGGGGTGAGAGATCTAAGCCTTTCATTCTATAGATGGATCATCAACCTTACGGAATGTGCTGAACCATTATCCCCTTTCCTTAAAACCATTATCCTATCAAATAAAAACTAATCAAGAAAATATTGTGCTCTATCTAAAATATATATTCATAAGCCTTATACACTTATTAAAAGATTTACTCAAATCTCTTAAACATAGAGCATACTTATCAACTCAAACTTATTTAGATAAGCCATATCAAAAAGCTCATATCAACTTATCATCTCAAACCCACTTAAGATAAATCAAAATCAATCAATCGATAGATATAGGGCATGCCTCCCATGGGGATAGGAGGCCCTAGGGGCATGCCACCCAAGGGATGGCATTGTGGCCCCATAAAATTTGGGTATAGTGGGCCCATTTGTACAATGGGCCCTCCAAAAATATCATATATTTAAAAATAATAAAAATAAATTTTAAGATATTATTTTAATATTTAAATCATTAAAAATCAATATATTTAATTTTATGAATCCAAATTTTATAAATAAAATATCTAGGGATTTATAAAAATTAAAATAATGATTCTATAATAATATCTACCATAAAATAAATATAATTAAATTAATTTGATGGGAAAATGATCCATATGGTCAATGAATTAAATCAATAATGGAGCACTCCACCTTCAACTGTGAACTACAGACTACGCTTGCTTTATCATACCGACCCAGCGTTGCCCATGACCCACAGTCCAAGCAGAGGCTCATTAGTGGGTCACCAAAGTCTGGTCGATGAGGGATCGCAATCCCAGTTTGTAGATTCCTAGAGACGAGTCAATATTACCTAGACCTGATGCGACCACAGATGGTGCATAGGGGTATCTCTCGCACATGCAAACACTTCACCTTAAAAGGTGGCTTGCTCGCTTTCCCGAATGGTCTATCGATATGTATGTCGTGTGATGATACATGAATAAGGCTTTGGCCCCGTCTTTATAGGCCAGCATCACGCATAAGGATCACACAGTCCTTTAGCTCACTCATCCGGGCATACTCCGACCTCATCAAGGGATAACCCACTAGAACCCTTCTCGGTTTATTTTCTATGCCCAGGCAACTTGGGTTTTTTCCAACCGACTGGCCTAGACCGTCAAGCACACTCCGGTATCTGTAAACCTTATTTGCATGGTATGGTCTACGAGGAAGCACACTCTCACTGAATTCATGATCCACTATATCAAATGTCTTCTCAAAATCACTCATAAGGCCTTTAAGGGCCACACAAACCCAACATCTCCCACTTGGCCCTTGAAGGTCTTACATTCTTTTTTTCTCACTTTCTCTCATCCCCATTTGTCTCTCCCCATCACAATCTCTCTTAATACATGAATCATGGTCAATATCAATCTTTTCACAAAAGGACTCATAGAGACAACATCTTTTCCTCTTTGCTGCTCAGATCTCATCCCGAAAGTGGTGGTAGTCCATCTTTCATATCGCATCGCGAATCATGGACCTGCTGTCACAGAAGATCATCACGTATCCTCATCACATGGGGTCGTATCCTCATGGGCTCAAAAGAGTTCTTCAAATAAGCCGATTCTTTCTTTAACCGTACAACCAGCACTGCACATCTGGGTTTTATGAGTGAACAACGTCATAGTCTGTTGTTCCAGCTGGCCTATCAAACACTAGTAACTCCCACTGGAATATTTAGTTTTATACGTTTAGAGTTATTATAGAATCGTGGCTCCTTTTATGTATATCGTTGCCGTATTGTCACATAAAATCATCACTGCCTCACAACGCATGGGTTGAAAGTCAAGTCGAATAAGAAATTTATTAATCCACATGGCCTCCTTGGCCTCCAAATAGCGCGCCACGTATTCTGCTTTTAGGATGGACAATGCTACCACATTCTATTTCTTTGATTTCCAAGAAGTTATTCTTCCTTCAAGCATAAACACGTATCCAGATGTAGACTTCACATCATCTAAATCCTTGAGATAGTTTGCATCTGTATATCTGAATATCCAAGCAACTAAAAAAACGTGGAACTATAGCATCTTCTACTCAATTATTGTACATACATTATATACAATCTCAACATTCTTATGCCTATATCATGACGTAGCATAAGAAGTCTCTTGCAAAGTGTAATTCAATGCCCATTGATTTCACAATAAGTAAAACCTTTATGAACCACAAAAAGGTTCAACCACACTAGTCATCTTGGTGGTAAATTCATACAAGCCAAGTTATCTAATTAACATAATATGTGTAAAGGAAGCCTAACAAGATGGCCTTCCTACAACATTCCCTATGGTTCAAAGTTTTAGGTAATAGATGATTCTAAATAACTACAAACATGAGTCAAGGCATATGGGTATTTTAAAAACCTGTGGATGACAGACTTTCTCCCAATTTTATAAATACCTTGAAGGCATAATGGTTTTTTCCCTTTTAAAAATCTATTTGGTGTATATATATCACAAGCAATTGTTAGATAATAGTATGACAGTTTAAAATGATTTTCTTATATAAAGACTCAGATTTTTCTCAAAACATCCAATTTAATATTAAAATATATGTCTAGTCCTCAAAAATCATTTTACCGTATTCACTTACCAAGTCATGTTTACAGCTACAAAAACAAGCCATAACGTCCATATTACAATTATATCTAAAACAAAGCATGACTAAATAATGGTTATTAAAATCTTGATAAAATTTTATTTTTGGCAAATATAGAGACTTTATGAAGAGATCGTCATTATATGCAACACATCATATTACTGGACATTATTGGGAGGATGGCCACTAAGATTGAGTTCTATCAGAACACTCTCTTCATACTTACATATTTGAATGGGCCATATCCATATCTCGTATCTCATACTTAGTGCCTAAAGCATTTAATCAAATCACATCTCTATGTGTATGACTACCTTAAGTAGTTCGTACTCTTAGCACAAGGAGGCTCTATAACACATGGTATTCATAAACTGACTGTTTTAAATTTGTTAGCACATATCACTCAATGTCCATATATTCCATACATATTAATAAAACAATTAGCCAAAATATATAACCAAAGCATATAAAAAGTTACTGAATCATCTTTCGCTATATGACCCTGCCATGTAATATGAGAGAGATTTCATACCTCAAAACCATATAGTGTGGTACCTGGGCTTTCTTGATTCATAAGTCGTTTGGCGATGTTGGAAGAGCATACAACTGATGGAGAATATATTGGTCTTCGATTTCTCATGTCACGATGTGTCCATCTCTTCGGCACTTAAATTCTTCCTTGTATAACACTATGAAGAAAAACATCTTCTTCATCCTATTATTTCAAATATCATAAATTTGATTCTTCCACTAATCTTTAGCTTTTCTTTGCTACCTCCAAGCCCCTCTATGTATCCCTTCATTACGAAGAAACCAATATGTTTTTATAAGTATTGTGTTTCTCCTTCTTTCTATTATTCATAGATCAAACATTCCTCATGTAGAGTGTCATACCTTGCCAACTCTATATTACCTCTCTTTAAAGTTTAATTATACCATATGCATGGCATACTATAAAAACCCATTTTAAATGAGTCTTAAAAATGGTCTCTATTACTGGGAATCCAAATATGTCCCTTAACATCCCACATCTTTTAATTTACTAAAGAATAGAACATGATGATCTCATCATAAAAATATGATATCTCTCAACTCATAAAGAGTTTATCTCCAAATCCTTTTGAGTACTGAAGTATACTAAAAAATATAAAATAGTGCTTAGTTTCATTCGTAAATCACATCATTTAGTGAGTCTACCTTTTAGTAATTTTTTGCATCACAATACAATTTTCTCAGCAGAAAATCAGGTTGAGCATCTCTCGATAAAAAAATTGTTTATCTCAAACCTCAAAGATTTTTTTCTCTTGTGTTAAAAACTAAACTCAAAACCAAATCATAACATTACCGTGTGAGTCCCAAATAATATATTCCTTTAAAGAAATAAATAAGTTGACCTACACATTACAAAATAACTTAAACTGCAGAATTCTAGGATGAACATTGTCTAGTAAAATTGTATTTTTTTTCTACCTTTTCGGAGTTTTCCTTTCAAACTAATTTTGTTTAAAATTAGACACATAATGGTAACACATTTATTTCCAGAAGCATCATATCACTCTATTAAATATGCTTGATAATTATAGTTTTTCAAGTCTCAATGAAGAGCACATCATAATTGCAGAAAATTCAGGATGACATCTTTTCAATCTAAAACTTTTGTTCCTCTCTTCCCAAAGATATTTCTCTCTCCAATAAATTTCATTAGAAACTAGACTCGGAATGGAAGTCTAAAAACTTAGTGTGAGCTATAAAACATTCTGTTAAGAATAGAAATAAAATCTTAACTTTCAAGTCATGGAAATAATTTTTATTGCAGAAAATAATACTTGCGCACCTTTCAATAAATCGACCATATCTTTCAAACCACATGAAATTTCTTGATGAAACATTTTTTGTTTGAAAATAGACTCAATTTTATAATAGACTCAATTTTATGAGTCATTCAAAAATTTCAGCAAGAAATAAGATCACATCATTGGTAGGAAAAATCACGGAACTCAATAGATAGTTCCTAGATTTTACAAGGTCAAAACTGACACCCTTCCTTCATGAGTCCATAACTCTCAATTCCTCAGGATCTCCCACTGAAATTTTATAGGTAGATTCTATTGTCAAAGACAAAAAAAATCACTGAAGTATGCAGTAGAAAAATACTTCATTATCTTCTTCATATAACTGCTCCAAAATATCACAGAAGACCCAATCTGCAGAGTGCATTCTCGATGTTTCAAATATTTCAATAATTCTTAATGATGGTGTATTACTTAACCACGAAGAGTATTAGCTTTCTCATATCTCATTCCCTTGATCTCGACTCAATAAAGAGAAAAGAAATTTAATGGCATCAAATATCAACATCGCTCTGATACCAATGAAAGTTCTATCAATGTGATCTTGTCGGGGATTTTTTTTTTTTTTGTCACCCCTTTTCTTTTCTTTTGGCAAAGATTACTTGCAAGTAGTCTTATTACAATAACTCTTGCTTCAAATAAAATATAAATTTACAAATCCAAGAAGATCTTGAGAACTTTGATTTCATTAAACCAACTTTCTTTAATCAAATAAAATTACCACAAATCTTGTGCTTGATAATGTAAAGATTAAATATGCAAGAAAAAAAAGAATAATGCCAGAGATTACTTCAACCGGGCTTATTACTCTCTACACTGAGTCACCACCATCCGATAGATCAGGATAGACGGTATTCATTCAATCAACCGGGAAAGTCTTCATTCAATCTCAATCGGGAAAGCTAATTTCGATCGAGCTTTTCAATGAAACTTTATACTCACCCAAGATCTTTAGGATCAATCCCCAAAAATACCGAGCTAAAAATTCTTCCTTCTCTATTTTTCTCGAGCACTAGGATTTTGAATAAAATTGGGAGATATGAGAATTTTTTTATCTTTCCGGAGGAGACATACTCCCTTTTTTATAAAAGCCAAAGAAGAGAGAGAAAATAAATAGAACCCCTCCTAAAGATAAAAAGAGAAAAAAATGGGCGTGAGCCCTTTTTAATGATGAAATTGAGAGAGAGAGAGAGAGAGAATGGGCACGTAACCCTTTTTTATTTTTTTTAGGTGAGGGAGAGAATATTGAGAGAGAGAGAAAAGGGGCGTGTCCCCCTTTTTTTAAAGAGATAAAAAGGGAGAGAGAATGGGGGCGTACTTCCCCTTTAAAATAGGATGGGGTGCCTCCTTTAAAGTAGGATAGAGAGAAAGGGATGCGTGAGAGAGGTGAGAGAGATATGACCCTATAATATTGGGTCTAGGGTTTTCATTGTTTGCCTCAAATTTTACCATCGATTAAGGGTGACTTACGCGATGAGAGATCTGAGTCATTCATTCTTAGATGGGCGACCAACATTATCAAGGGTGATTAATGGTGTGAGAGATCTAAGCCATTCATTCCATAGATGGGTTATCAACATTAAAAAATGTGGTGAACCATTATCCCCTTTTCATTTGACCATTATCCCATTAAATAATAATCAATAAAATATTGTGCTTTATCCAAAAAATATATTCATAAACCTCCCATTAAATAATAATCAATAAAATATTGTGCTTTATCCAAAATATATATTCATAAGCCTCATAGGCCTATTAAAAGATTTACTCAAATCTTTTAAACCATGCATATCAACTCAAAGATAAACCATATTAAAAACTCATATCAAACTTATCATCTCAAACCCACTTAAGATAAATCAAAATCAACCAATCCATAAAAACAGGGCATGCCACCCATTGGGATAGGCAGCCACTTAACATAGGGGCGTGCCACCCAAGGGATGGCAACGTGCCCCATAAAATTTGGGTATAGTGGGCCCATGTGCACAATGACGCCCCCAAAAATATCATGTACTTAAAAATAAATTTTAGAATATTATTTCAATATTTAAATCATTAAAAATCAATATCTTTAATTTTATAAACCTAAATTTTATAAATAAAATATCTAGATATTTATAAAAATTAAAATAACAATTCTAAAATAATATATACCATAAAAGAAACATAATTAAATTAATTTGATGAGAAAATGATCCATATGGTCAAGGAATTAAATCAATAATGAGGCACTCCACCTTCAACTGTAGACTACAAACCATATTTGCTTTATCATGCCGACCCAGCATGGCCCATGACCCACAGTCCAAACAGGGGCTCATTAGTGGGTCACCAAAGTCTGGCCGATGAGCCAAAGGATCGCAATCACAGTCTGTGGGTTTCAGGTTCTCCCCTAGAGACGAGTCAAGATCATCTAAACCTGATGCGACCACAGCTCTATGACGCATAGGGGTATCTCTCACACATGTATATGCTTCACCCTAAAAGATGGCTTGCTCGCTTTTCGAACGGTCTATAGATGTACATGTTATGTGATGGTACATGGATGAAGCTTTGCCGCCGTCTCTATAAGCCACCATCACAGACAAGGGTCATACAGTCCATCGGCTCACTCATCCGGACATACTCCAACCTCATCAAGGGATAACCCACTAGAACATTTCTCGGTTTATTTTCTATGCTCAGGCAACTTAGGTTTTTCCTAACTAACTGGCCTAGACCATCAAGCACAGTCTGGTATTTGCAAACAAGGTATTTGCAAACCTCGTTTGCATGGTATAATCTACGAAGTACCACACTCCCACTAAATTCATGATCCACTATATCAAATGTCTCTTCAAAATCACTCATAAGGCCTTTAAAGGCCACACAAACGTAACAAAATGTCCCCGACTTGGATATACAAGGTGTAATCAAGTTTCTTGATAAGTATAATTCCAAGATACAACTAAACCTAATAAAGAGGTATTAGCTCTTATCTGATTTGCAATGCTCAAAGAAGCTTTTAGAAAACACATTATCATACTAATTTGCCTTCCATAACTGATTTGCTCTTAGACTCAAATTTAAACTCAAGAGGAACATATTTGTATTAAGATTTTGTAGAGAGAGTAGATTCTCAGTTAACCCTAATAGAAATTCCTAAAACTTTTAGATGACTTCTAGTGACTTCAAAACAATGATGTTTATGTAGTAGAAGAAACATTACACACAAAGAGGTGATGTTATCTTTATCTCTATTTTGGTGAAAATACGAAAGAATAATTGACCACCGGTCGACAATTAGCGTTTAATCTGAATGCATATTAAATTCCATAGTGATTTAGTTTTTTTATTAAATGAAACCATTAGATTTCACTGATACAGAGAAAGATTGATGCCACAATACCAGAACAATCCACCTCTCAATTAGTGTAACAATGTCATACTAGCTCAATACTCTCAACCAAATAGAAAGAAGAAGAAGAACCAAGTGGAGGTGGAAGAAAAACATTCATTCTAGAAAAACATGGGGTACACAAAGTCATCACAATCTTGACACCCAAGATCAACCTTAATACATGTGACCCAGGGGCACACAAAGGCATTACAATTTTGACATCCAAAATTAACCGAATACATTTGACTTAGGGGTACACAAAGGCATTACCATCTTGACACCCAAAATTAACTTTAAAACATGTGACTCAATTTTCTCACTACACACCTCTCTTTAAGTAGAAGTTCTTACAACCATATTTACTACAATAACTATCCACTTGCAATAACAACTACTAACTTACGACAATAACTACTAACTACCTAGTAATTTCATAACTTCTTATTACACAAACTTGCAAGTACAATCTCACTACATCACTCATAATAAAATAAAATAAAGACTAATATAATTTCTACAAAATACAATTTAACACTTTTAACAACTTAGATAAATTTATATAGATAATGCAGATGATATGCATGATCAAAAGAAAATACTGCAAATCATATACTACTTCCAATTGAATCTCATAATTTTTTGGGGGATCTAGTCTCCTAATCTAAGAAAAAAAAAAATGAGAAAAACTATCATTAAAATATTCAAATGACATGAAAAAATTATTAAGGTTATCAAATCAACCAATTTAGCACTACTGGTCAAACCAACTTAGAATTAATGGTTACTCCATGAAAGAAATTTTATATAAGTTAGGAATCCGAAAACAAGTATTTCCAGTGAAAAATAAAAACTTTTACTAACTAAGAACAAGAAGATGTATAACCATTAATTTGAGCAAAATAACAATGTTACCCTTCTCTATATTTGGTTTTAGCAACATGAAACTAGGACTTCAAAAACGAAAAAAAATTGATTTCTAGGTTCCTAATCTTGTTCAAGTTGGGGTATAACCACAGTACATGACAATTAAAGTAATGAGCGCATATATTGTGCTCCCTAGGGAAGATATCATAGTAATTACTAAATGATTATTTTTAAAAGAAAAAACTACATGTATATCCATTATATTTTGTGTTATTACAGATATACCAAATAGTTTATATTATTACATGTATGTCTGTTTTTTTACCTTTTATAATGCATGTTAAAAAAAAAAAAACGAGTTTAACCTTTTTCGGATGTTGAATAAGCGAATTGGAGGGTATATTCAACATCCGAAAATAAGCCGAAAGTTTAACGTTCACGTTCACATTTTCAGATATTGAACATCCGAAAATTTCATATTTTCGGATGTTGGACGTTCGAAAATGTCATATTTTCGGATGCATCCTAAAATATGACTTTGAATTTCCAGAAAGTCTCTGAAATTTCGCAGTCATTTTCGGATTATGAACATCTGAAAATATGACATTTTCGAATGTCCAACATCAGAAACCATTTTTGGATGTTCAACATCCGAAAATATGACATTTTCAGACGTCCAACATCTAAAACATTTTCACAAAGAATACAACGTATGGACATAATCCTTCAATTTGGATGTTCAACACCTGAAAATGAGAATGTGAACGTTAAACTTTCGACCTATTTTCGGATGTTGAACATCCGAAAGACCCTTCAATTCGGTTGTTCAACATCTGAAAAAGGGTAAAGTCATTTTTTTAAAACATTTACGTTATAAAAGGTAAAAAATGAACATCCATGTAATAACATAAATTATTTGGTAAATCCGTAATAACGTAAAATATAACGGATATTTATGTAAATTTATCTTTAAGTTTTATGACCCTTAGATCTAGAGTTTATATATATATAGTCTATTTAAGTTATATATATATATATATCTATATATATATATGTGTGTGTGTGTGTGTGTGTGTGTGTGTGTGTGTGTGTGTGTGTGGGAAAAGTTTATATAGAGCCGATGCTCTAAACAATGCAATTAGAGCCTACCACAAATTGTTTTTCAGAAGGGGTTGTTTTAATGCTCAAATATCCTCAAATTGATCAACTCGACATCAAGATGCATGGACATGAGAAAAAAAATAGATTTCAAATTTTGAAAATAGTGTATTTTGTAATGTATTTTTGGGCCGTCAATTTTCAATATTTTCAAGTTTTCGCAGATCTGTCGATCTATACTATTTTTGAAGCTTTAAACTTTATAAATAAAGATGAAAATATATTTTAAGGCCATCACAAAAATTTTCGGTATTAAAACCACATATCTTGACACTATTTGAAGGTAGGCTCTAATTTGATTGTTTAAAACCTTGGCTCTATACAAATCGTACCATATATATATATATATATATATATATATATATATATATATATATATATATATATATATATATATATATATATATATGATTGTTTAGAACCTGGGCTCAAGATAGAGAGAGTTGTGAAGGGTGGATTTATTAATTTTGTAGTCTATTTTTTAAAAAAGTGACTTTTGTGGGGCAATTTTGTAAATATTACTACAAGACAAATGGTACGTTTGTTATTTCCATAAGAGATAAAATTGAAATTTTAACTAAAAGACAATGGCACTCTACAAATAAAGTTACATGACACTAACTTCTAAAATGTCATTGTACTTTTGTGAAAATTTTAAATGTGCCTTTGCTTGATGGTAAAAATTATTTAAATAATTTTTTAATAAAAAAGCAATGATTGTTTTGATAAATACACCCATCACAACCCCTTCTAACTTGAACCTTTGTATTTTGAGGGGTTGTTAACTCTAGACAATATATATATGAGAAATGATCCTATAGGACCCTCTCACACCTATGTGTGTAGGACCCCAAATGATCACCAATTAAATTTGACACGAATATATAGAAAAGTGAAGTCTCGCAGCAATGTGATAATTTTTTTAGATATTTATGCCAATTTTAATGGTATTCATTTGAGATCCTACACACATGGATAGGGGAGGGTCCTATAAGATCATTACGATATATATATATATATATACCGAGATAATTCTATAGCTTGTAAAGCTTACATCCCAAAAATTTGAGATCCAAAAAATTTGAGATCCAAAAAATATCTATGGCATGTATTTTATTTTATTGGAGGGAGGAAATGGATAGTATCCTCCCAATGGAGGAGGAAATCTTCTCACAAAAGCAAATTAACTATATTACTTATTTGTGCCCAAGGATGGGTACTCTATACAAAGATATATAATAAATAATGAGTTCGAGGTCCCTAGGCCCCTAAACTCATCCATTCATTCGCCTCCATATTTTTTTAGGTAAACTTAACTTTGTGATTATAATTTCTCAAATAAAACATGGGAAAATTTCAAAGAGTAATAATCCTATGAGACCTTCTCACACCGATATGTTTAGGACCTCAAATGATCACCATTCAATTTGGTACAGATCTCTAGAAAAGTTATCACATAGGTGTAGGACTTGACTTTTCTAGAAATCTGTGTCAAATTTAATGGTGATCTCTTTTGGGGTCATACACACATGGGTGTGGGAGGATCTCATATGATCATTACTCATTTTCAAAATATGTCTAACTTTTCAACAATTTAACGATTTACCCTTTTTCAACTATTCCAACTCATGGACATTCATATTTCAAAGAATATTTTGAAATTAAATCAAAAGGCATAGGTTAAGGCTTAAATAGTTGATTTTGATAAATTTTCCTAAAATAATAACAACACCAACAACAATAATAAAACTTTTAAATCTTTCCGAAATGACCAAAATCGGAAACATATTTTGACTTCCTCAAATTATTACCGTGTTTCTCTCTCTCTCTACTTTCTCAAATCAATGGCCCCCCTTATTCATTAAAGAGCCGGGTCTCTCTCTCTTTCTCTCTCATTTTGAGCATTAACACATGACTGTTATTAACTATGAAAAGGTGGAATTACAAGGGAGTCTAAGTACATCAAATACATCAAGAAAATGTGGTAATCACCAACGGCAATTGAAAAGCACCTCTCTTGGTTAAAAAATCTACTTCAGAATTTGTTTCACGGCAGCAATGATGTATTTCAACATTAATAATATGAAGATTGTCTCTAATTTCATGAAAAATTGTAGAGAGTCTCTAAAGAACTCTTGCTTCTCGTTTATACCATGCAACAACATTTGTTGAGTCCCCTTGAATGATCTTTTCTCCATTAAATGTTTTTAAGCAGTTTCGGTCCCTCCAAAAGACCTCTACTTCCAACTTGATTGACTTTTGTGTCACCACAAATATCAGAGTAGGATAAGAGAATACGCCCATACTTATCTCTCTCGAGAGGAGGCGGCTTGAAATGAACATAGTCATTCTCTCTCTCTTTTATCTCTCTCAAGAGGAGGCGGCTTGAAATGAACATAGTCAATCTCTCTCTCTTTTATTAACATTGACAATCTCACTCTTTCTCCCTCTTCATTAACTTTGATCATCTCTCCCTCTCTTTCTTTCTCCTTGAGAAGACCGGGTGGCTTGACAAGAAAATGGACAAATCGTGTAGCACGTGTGTATCCATGGATCATGATCCACCATCTTGACAAAATATTTACAACATGTTAAAGTCGTGACAGGTTAACCCCATTTTTGTTTCTTTTTTTTTTTTTTGGTTGACACGCAAACGTCACTCTTTGTTCCCAAAATGGCCTCATGTGCATCATTTATCTTATGAATACAATGCATGATTGCAGCTTCCTACTTCTCCCATTTAGTGCCTTGAACATGACCTTGACACGTGTAAGGCATACAATTTCACCTAATTTTGTCTTTATTACTTATTTCTATTGTGGGTTCCAGGACCCCGGAATGGTCGAACCCGCCACGGAACCGTTGTGGTCTAGTTAAAACTGGTTACACCATTTGTCGAATCTGTCGGACAGGATTTAAAAAAAAAGAGTAAAAAATAATACAATTTTTTAATAACATAAATTTTGTCTAACTCTATTTAGTTGACCAAACTGGTCAAAATCTCTAACAGGCTAAAATTGGCCGAATATTGGTTTTGAGTTATTTTTTATTAAATCCGGCTCTTATCTTGGGCCAAATCGGTCAAGGCACCAGTTAATGATCTGACCAGTTGAACCATCATTTCACTCCAATCTTGATAACTATGCCTAAGTCCCTCGAAGCTTTGAATGGATTTAGGGTATAAAAGACATAGAAAAAGATCATCCTTTTTTCAGCTCAAAAAATAATGCAAATCAAATGATTTATGAAAAAATTAAACAAATGGTACCAAAAAAGTCCATAAAATATTATCTTAGTTCTCAAAATATATTATATTCATGATTTTCATGTGTAGATTATTGACCCCTTCAAATTTTAGATCCAAAAATCCATCTATAACACAAATTTTTGAGTTGAAAGGCGGTTGATGCACCAAAACCAAACCCAAACCCAAACCCAAACCCGTCTTCCTTTGGGCTAAACCCTGCCCCTATCTAGGTGCATGTATCATTTGTTATTAAAACAAAGAAGTTAGTTACTCGAGAGTGGGGGTGAGAGAGAGAGAGAAGGAGAGAGAGATTTCATTATTTCTTAAACTGCATTTTTAATCCATACTAACCGCCAAACGGCTTCGTCAAACCCTGCCCCTATCTAGGTGCATGTATCATTTGTTATTAAAACAAAGAAGTTAGTTACTCGAGAGTGGGAGTGAGAGAGAGAGAGAAGGAGAGAGACATTTCATTATTTCTTAAACTGCATTTTTAATCCATACTAACCGCCAAACGGCTACGTCATTTGAGTCAATTGTTAATTAATTCTAAGAAACCTTTGGTCGCCTAAAGAGTCACTTTTATGACTATGAATATTGGTAAAATACTAATGTTCTATGGGACCGAATTCGATATGGCACAAAAAAATTATAGAAATTCATCATTTTCATCTCCATTATCATGGATCTAGACATAAAAGAAAATTCCAGTCCTCAAAAGAGCATCTCACAACTCTTCTTCTGAACCGCCTATTTCAAGTCTTCATAGAACCATCAAATTTGAACTATTTTCGAAGGTCGAAATCAGCGGTCATAACCAAAACAAGATTTGGAGGTCATCATGAGGTTTTCTGACCATAGATCTAGTTCTTGTTGGTGACCTTTTGAGTTACGGGTGTGCGGCCTATCAAAACCTTAACCCTTAAAATTATAGTATTTTATGGAATGGAAAATGGTTTGATAAGGCTGCAGCAAATCAAAATAAGTAAAACCTCACCTCATAACTCATCAAAAATTGCAATTCAAGTATTTGAAAACCTTCACATTGATCATCTCGACCTGAACATTATGATTGTGAAAAAAATTAGGATTTTAAGCTCTAAAAATGATGTATATTATAATAAATTATCTAGATCATCAATTTTGTTCTAAAAATAAGTGTTCACATATCTGCAAGATCTGTGCCGCTTTTTTAGTTTCAAATTTTATCATCAGTGCTGAAAATTGATTATAGAGCCATTATGACGATTTTCACTGCCAAAAGTACCTTCCGATGAGGATTTGAGATGAGGCTTTATGTTGTTTTCATAAAGCCTAAGCCTTACAAAAACCTCATCCGTTAGGTATACATCATGTAGTTTTAAATTCAGTTAAATGACATCTTAAACTAACCACGACATCTAACACTCTCAAATTTGACCAAACATTTTACTAGTCGCCAATTATTAACTTGGGGCAAGTAACCATGTTGAAATAAAAAAATACCAAAAAATGGTGTTATCGGACATCTTCGGGAATAGTAATATTTAGGAGACCAAGTTAACTCCTCTGTTCAAGGATAACGCCATGAGTTCTATTCCTATCATGCGAAGGAGACCCCTTCTCTCTAAATTACCATTTGGTTGAAGGCCCCTGACCCCTGAATTACCAAATAAAAAATAAAAAAATACGAAATCCATAGCAAACTAATAGTCTAAGGGGATATATCAAGACATGGGTATTTCTAAAAACACATATATTAACATTTTATCCATATCTTTTGATTTAATATATATGATCATGAGTTAGAACTGTTGAAAATAAATGAAATATTAAATAATTGATATGTAAAGAGTATTTTGTTAAGCTTCGTATAAAGAAGAAAATTTGAGATATGCCCTATTTTATACATCACCTTAACAAGATTAATGAACAAAATAAATAACGAGGAATAAGGAATTGGGCTTGTGCTTGAGTGGTTTGCAGTTGAATTAACAATATTACATCTTAAGTTTGATTCCTACCACTAAACTACCAAAAAACATAAAAAAGATTCTCTCACACTGGAGATGACATGTAGTATAAATGTACAAAAAAAGAAGTAAAATTATGCATCACTACGGATTCAGGCTTAGACATGATTGGTTATGGTGTTGACTATTACAACACTACGTCTCAAGTTCAAAGCCTACTGGTAAACTACACGAGTAAAATGAAAAAAAGGAAAATAGGAAAAAAATCATTTTTAAGAAGATGAAATCAAATGTGTTAATATTGTAGATTGTACTCAAATGGCAGTTGAATTGTGATTTTATGCACACGAGCTATTGTATCATGTTTTTTGTATATGATGATCCAACAACTTGTCTTCATAAAACCAGTATCCAATGATCATATATTATATCCTTGATTAGATTGTTTCTCTATATAGTCTGTAAGTCAATGGGTTTATACCTATTGTTGATTCGAACTCCAACATGCATATATGGGTTACTTTTTTTGGGATGAAATTTTACGCAATGTTTTTTTTCAAAAAAAAGCCTATAAAGAGGTCATTTATTTTTCATACAAGAAGGTCAATATTACTATCGTCAATCAGATTTCAAATTGGGTGATTGTAAGTATGTTATTGATTAGACTCAAAGTTTAAAAACAATTTCTTGAACTTTTTATCATACCTTAAGCCGCATATTTGACATCCAATAGTTAGTAACAATTGTGACCTCCTTTTAATATAGATAAATAGTTTCATAGTATATAATCTTTTTTTTTATATAAAAATAAATAATTTTTAAAATACATAGATTTTAAGTTCTTAAAGAACCAGATCCACCATCTACTAAATAAACAATCTGCATTTACTAAAATTGAAATACGAATTTTCCTCCTTTTTTATATTATTATTATTATTATTATTATTATTATTATTATTATTATTAGGGTGCGGTCTCTATAAGGTTGCAACCTTGAACAATCCAATTAAGGCGCACCTCCAAATTTTATTGTAATATGTAATTTTGTTGTAAATAATTCTTAGGATTATCTTAAAATCTATTTTTATATCTAATTAGAAAATTTTAAACTTAAAAAATAGTTAAAATCATGGAGATCTATAAACATATAAAATTCTTAAAAATGGACGGCCTATATAATGTATTGCAAGATACACTATTTTTTAGGCTCGAAAACTTTTATTTTTTATATTCATACATCTCGATGTCGAAATTATCAAATGGAGAGTTTTTCAACATTAAAACAACCTTTCCGATAGATTTTTGAGGTGCACCTGTACTACACATTTTAAGGTTGCAACCTTATTATAGCCACCCAGCTGAAATCAACACGCATGCAAAACTCAGCGTCAGACAAACCCAAACCTTGCTAAATCAGTTACACGGTATTATCATGCTACATTAATCCCATTGAGCTTCATATTCTATTTCCCAATAAAACACATAATACCAACACTGCCCCCCTGCCCGTTTATTTTCTAGTGCATTAAGGATGCTTTTGTTAAGAATTCTAACCAAAAAAATTGGACATAAGAGTTGATACAAAATAAGAATATTTCCATTAAGGGTGAAGTTTGTACAAGATTTAGAAAACTAGCAATCTAGATCGGAATCGGGTGGTTCCGATCTCGAAACTGGCTGGGCTAGTTCGGTTCCTGCAAAATATTAGAAACCGGTTGGTTTTGGCCAATTCGGTTATGTCAGATAACTTGCTAGAACCGGTCCTACATTTATTTTGTAATTTTCTCAATTTTTTTGCTCTAGATTTTTTTTCTTTATTGTTCAATTCACTAGGCGGATCGCCAATCTGGACCACTGATTCAAACTAGTTCTTCGGATGGGCAATCCAAGTCACCAATCCTTTTTTTTAACCTTGGATTTGTATAAGACTCAAATATGTAGAGGCACACCTCGAATTTTACTAGGAGATAAAATTCCAATATAGAAACTCTATGATGGTTTGAAAATTTATTTTCATTTGTAGATATGAAATTTAAAATTTTCAAAGATAGTACAAATCGAGGAGATTCATAAATGCTTGAAAATCTTGAAAATAGATGGTCCAGATAATTTCTTTTAAAATGCACTATTTTTAAGACTTCTTTTTATAAAAAAATATAATAAAAATTCCCTTTTTAAGATGCACTATTTCTATAACCTCATTTTTTTTCTTTTCATACATAAATCTTGATCAATTAGTGGGTTTTCAACACACCACAATAGTTATGAGGTGCATATGAAATATTTCAGTAGCATAGACACCTTGTAGAAATTTTTTCCTTTTAATAATTAAAAAAAACAATAACGCAAGGGCATTTTGGTCGTATTTTCTAGTTGACTAAGTGTTCAACATGAAAAGAACATATCTGACCCCACCTGCATTATTAAGAAATATCAAATCCCTTTTTTTCACATAAAAAATAAAATAAAAAATAGAAATAAAAAAACTTCAAAAAATATTTTACAAAACATCAGAAAAATTAGATAAATACAATAAACATATTAAATAAATACAATAAATGAATAAACACAAAAAAAGGTTTGGCTGCTGATAATAGAGGGTTTGAATATATAATTTACAAAACACCAGAAAAATTAGACACACTCATATTATAAAAAAAATTAAATAAATACAATAAACACATTAAATAAAAGTTGCGGTTTCTATGAGGTTGCAAACAATCCAATTAAGGTTGACCTCCAAATTTTATCATAACCTGTAATTTGTTGTAAAAAAATCTTACAATTAACTTAATATCTATTTCCATATCTAATTAGAAATTTTTAAACTCCATAAATGGTTAAAATCAAAGAAATCTATAAACATATGAAAATCTTGAATATGGACGGTCTAGATAATATATTACAAGATGCATTATTTCTGAGACTTCAAAACTTTTTTTTATTTTATATACATACATCTCGATGTCAAGATGATCAAATAGAGGTTTTCCAATATTAAAACAACCTTTCCGATGGATTTGTAAGATGCATATGTAATTTTATATTTTTAAAATTGTAACCTTATATAAACTTTTCTCATAAATAAATACAATAAAAGGCTTGGCTTCTAATAATCGAGGGTTTGGATTTCACTCCGTGTGGGAAGCGTGGATACGTGGACCCATCTGAGATTCGCGTACAAAAGTCGTGCCATTATAGATAGTTATTCTCATCTTTTACATCAATTAAAATTGAAAAAAATTTATATGAGGTTGCAACTTAAAAATGTAGACTTACGTATCCACCTCAAAAATCTATTGAAAAAGTTGTTTTAATGATGACAAATCATCCATTTGATCATCTCAATATTAAGATGTATAAATATAAAAAAAAAAAAATTGATTTTTAAAAATAGCTCATCTTACAACATATTACTTAGACTATTTAATTTTTAGATTTTCATATGTTTATAGATCTCTTTGATTTTAACTATTTTTGAAATTTAAAATTTTTAATGAAATATAAAAATAAATTTAAAATAATACTAAAAAAATTTTACAATAAAATTATATATTATGATAAAATTTGTAGGTACACCTTAATTGGATTGTTTAAGGCTGCAACCTTTTAGAAACCGCACCCATTAAAATTTCGTCCTAATTTTTCATTTTTTTTCACTGACTCGTGCTTTCATATTTCCGAGGAGATGGAGAGAGAGAGGAGATAATTTTAGAGAGAGAAAGTTTCGTAGAGAGAGAGAGGATTTATGACGGTGATGATGCATTGGTTTCTACTTTTCCTGTGGTCTAAAATCAATTAAAAAGCCTTCTCATTATAAGAACCCTAAAACCTCTGGTTTTTATGGTTTTGTTAATGGTTTGTTATTGTTGTGCCCTGATGAGGAAGCTTGTTTTCTCTCTCATCATTTAAAGGGAGATTGAGCTAGAGAGAGAGGAGATGGATCAGGAGATGGGGAGTACGAGTGCTCGTCCTCGAGGGCAGGTCAGTGTTTTAGTGGTTGTTTTTCCTTTGTGGAATTCTTTTTGTATCCTGTTGATTGTTACTAAAGAGAAAGGACTATTGATTTGTTTGTGGATTTCTTTTTATATCTTCTTGTTTGTTTGTAGAGAGAGAGAGACGCATTGATTCTTTTTTGGATTTGTGGAGATTGAGTGGTGATTTTGCAGTGTTTGTTTATTTGATTATTGGAGTTGATTTCTTGAAAGAAAGACCCATTTATTGGAGTTGAACTCTTTTTATCGGATTAGTTGTGTTACTTTCCTATTGAATAAATTGAAACAAAACTTTGGGTTTCATTCATTTTTATTTATATAGGATTTGGGGAGGACAGTGAAAGATGAAACCTTAGGGAACTCGAAATCAACTATGAAAATTTGGGAGAAGAGAATCGGAAGGTTTTTAAAAGGAAGGGGAAGATTATTTGTCTATTGAAAGATTACTTTCTAAAATTAGTGTATAAATTTATTTTTTTGTTAGGGAAGAAGTGCGGTCTGTTTGTTTCCTATCATATTTTGATAGTTTTGTACATCTTTTCTTTATCAATGTACAAAATTTTGTTCACCTTGGAAATAGTTAAATTGTTATTGATTTCATTCAGCAAGGTTCTTTTAGTTGCTTTGCAGCCTAATAACCTAATTTTAAAATCATTGGAGAGTTTTTTCTTTTTCTCTTTTTTGGTATTATTAACTGATGGGGATTTCTATTCGAAACCTGAAAACTTGGGAATTCATGGTTCTTCCTTTGGCCTTAACTACTACCAGGTATCAGATGTGAGCAAGTAATGTACATTCTGTTTCCCACGTTTTTATTTTGAAAGAATTTTGACAATTTTGTTCTTACTCACACTTGCATATACACATGTAAACATGTAATCATATGTGCAAAATCATACATAAAGGCACTTACATACATACATGTATGTATGCATACATATGTGTTTGTGCATATGTTCTTAGTGTCATATATACCTATACCATAGGTATACTTTCTCAAGAATGAAAACAAAGAAATATTAAAAAAAAACACGTGTTGCACGTATATATGTGTGTCTATTGATTATTCAAGAGATAGATGGCAATATTTCCATAAAAAAATGATGGATAGCTATATAGGCAATTGTAGAAAATTTTAGGTTGAGGCTCATAGCAATTGATAAGCAACAAGAAACTGGAATTCTTATGGCTTTGTGAGGGCACACCAATTACTTTTGCTTCCAAATAGCCTCATGGTTTAACTTTACAAAGTGTATGGAAACTCGCCTCGGCCATGGAAATCAACTCACCCCCTGGCCAAGGCGAGTTACTCAAGACTCGACCAAGTCATGCACAAGGCTAAAACCCCCTAAGAAAATTGAAAAAATGAGAAAAAAATTTAAAAAAATTAAAAAAAGAAAAAAAAAATGTATTAAAAGCAAAATAAAACAAGAAAAAATTTTTAGGAGTCCAATTAAACTTAAAGAAGTACTTGAAAATGAATTTAGAAAAAACAGATTTATAGTTGGGGATCTTAAAAAATCCAAAAAAAGGCAAAATGTAAAAAATAAGGGTTTATGGAAAAAAACACTCACCAACTTTTTCCATATTCATCTAGATCATGTGACAAAAAATTGTATAACATAACCTGATTATTTAAAAAGGGGCACTCGACCTCATCCTAGTAATTTGTCCGAGTCCGAGTGGACTCGGTTGAGTCCCGGTACACTGACTTTACATATTCCTTCTTGTTTTGCTTTTCCTGCGGTGGGGAAAAACTCAACATCTTTTAGGATCTTAGGGTTTGCCACATTGTTTAGAGTGTTTTTAATTGAATATGAACGTAGATTTCCTGGATCTTTTTTATCTCTCTTTCTTAAATAAAAACTCTGCTTGTTATAGTGCTCTTCTTTGATTACATGCTTTGAAATTCTTATTTGTTTCACTCATCCTTTCTTTCGCTACTATTTAATTTGTTTGAACGAGCCAAACCTTGTTGATAAGAGACGTTCATGGCTTTTCACTTTTTCCCTTTTGTATTTAACTTCCAACAACTCTGTCTTTTTCCTTCTCAAAGCTTATGAATATAACTCAAAAACCATAATGCTGATGCATTGTCAAGTTTAGATCAGGACTTGCATATTCTGGAATAGTTTGAAAGATTATTTCACACTTTGTAGTATTACTATTTCTGTGCTAAATCATAGGGTTGGTTGTTATAGGTCTTCAACCTATCTCCTTTCCATTAAAACACTGGATACTGGCTGTGCAGGTTTCGTGGCATGACTACTGCAAGAATGTGCTACTTCTTGCTTATCAAAGTTTTGGTGTAGTTTACGGTGACCTGAGTACATCCCCTCTGTATGTATTCAAGAGCACATTTGTAGGAAAGTTACAGAACCATGAAAATGAAGATGCAATATTCGGTGCATTTTCCTTGATCTTTTGGACTTTCACATTGATCCCATTGTTTAAGTATGTTTTTATCCTGCTGAGTGCTGATGACAATGGCGAAGGTGGGTGCCAATCTATTTTTCTTTTCCAATTTGATATTGTGTTTCTCTCTCTTAAAGGTCATTGTTTCTAAGGCATAGTTTACAATGGCATCCTCGTCTCTATTGATACAGGGGGGACATTTGCTCTTTACTCACTCCTTTGTCGACATGCAAAGCTAAGTTTACTTCCTAATCAGCAAGCAGCCGATGAAGAGCTCTCTACTTATAAATATGGGCACTCTTCACAGGGAATTGTATCTTCACCATTAAAGAGATTTCTTGAGAAGCACAAAAGGCTTAGGATCGGCCTTCTCCTTATTGTTCTATTTGGTGCTTGCATGGTTATAGGTGACGGCGTTCTCACACCTGCAATTTCTGGTACCACAATCCTTCTATATATAATGGTAGCCATGTAATTTATTTGTAATTTTGTTTCTATTTGTTTCATTGTTCTGTTAAATAAAATATTTTATCTATTTTTGTCATTTCTAATAGAGAATTTATTATGGGATGCTTTGGAATTATGAATATTTGTAACATTGTCACAAAATTCTTGAATTTTTTACAACTTCATCTTTTTTTATTGAAAAATACCTGCAAAAATAAAATGAATAAACACATGTAAAACTGGGAAGCTTTATTTTCCTTGTCAATGTAGGACTAATGGGATCCTTTACAAGCAGACACCTTGAGCTGATATATCTGATAAAGTGGTTTCATTTCTTAACATGCATCCTCCAAAGGAACATGTTTGGCAGGCCTTCCATGCTATATGTTATTATTGCTTGGACAAAAACTCAGATTTTATGATCCCCACTATTTCTACGTTTCTTGCATCACAAGTAATCGAGTCTTTACGCTCCAAGTGGAGGATGCATGCTAAAAGTCTTCCATGTATTTAAAACAACAGAAACCAGGATGTCATTCTGTCAGAAAAATTACCTTGATACAAGCGATGTCTTCCATCAGATCATTATTTTGATTGGTCCTGTACTCCCCTAAGATCGGATTATTCTTGCAAAGAAATCTGGTGTTGTTCACTAATTTTACTTTTCTATATGAATGGCAATATGGACATCATTTGATTGCACTCCTTTCCTGCTATGTGCAGTTCTCTCTGCTATTTCAGGACTCAGAGTTTGTGCCGAGAAACTACATGACCGTAAGCATTTATAAGCGAGCTTTTCCGCACATAATGTTTGTCTACTCTTTATGTTCACAACTATCTTTGTTGGAAGTATACAGTAATTCAATGGGCTATGCAAAACAATATTCCATTGGACCATCACCATCCATTTTCTCAAAAAGTTTGACAGAGACAGAATGGGGCCAATCATTTTGGTCAGTCCCACTCTTTATCTCATCCATTGTTGTAATGGACAGGGATGGCCCAATGCACTTTACTTTGTCTATGTTCTGTTGGAGCACATTATGGTTCTTGCCAGTGTTTGAAAACTCGCCGAGTCAAAGCCGGAATTGTCCGGTTCGACTCGTGAATCGTCGGCTACCGAGCCGGTTCCACGAAAAAATCAAGAATCGCCCGTGTCCAGAGAGAACCGGGCGATTCCTGGCGATTCCCAATAGTAAAATCACGAGTATCACCGAAAATTTTTGGGTTCACACGTGGCCGCCTCGACACGTGGCACCTACAAACCCTCCACGCGTGGCAATTCACCTCGCTCGTATGCCCCCCTCGTTTTTCTACACGCGTGACTGAATGACTCGTACACAGCACTTTATAGAGAACAAAGGGTCTCTCATCCTTCGATGTGGGATAATTCCCACAAAAAGCCATTCAAGCAAGATGATTCAATATGTATTATATTATAGTTGCTAATGAAAAATTCAAGCGATGTGGTGGTGTTGGTTGACAACCTTGAATTTTCGTGCGGGCGTCTTGAGTTCGAACCCCGCGCATCGTCGTTTATAATACAATATTTTTTTTAAGATAAAGATGAAAAATAGAGATAAAGATAAAAAATAAAAAGCTTTTCAAGATAATGAATAAAAACTTGAAATAAAATAAAAAAAATAAAAAGCTTTTGTTGTTGTAAAAAAAGCTTAAAAAATAAAAAATAAAAAGCTTTTCAAGATAAAGATAAAAAATATAACACAACATTTTTTTATTTTTCTTGTAAAAAAAATGCAAGGTAATATAAAAAGTATTTCTTACAAAAAAATAAAACAAAAGGCATAAAAAAAAATTTTGGCAACAAAAATAAACAAAGGCAGAAAATACTGTTGTAAAAAATTAGAAAAAATAAAAAATAAAAGGCTTTTCAAGATAAAGATAAAAAATATAATACAACATTTTTTTATTTTTCATGTAAAAAAAATACAAGGTAATATAACAAGTATTTCTTGCAAAAAAATAAAACAAAAGGCATAAAAAAATAAAATGTACTTTGGCAGCATCATTTTTTTTTTTTCTTGTAAAAAAAAAGAAAAAGTAATACAACAAGCAAAAAAAAATGTAGTACAATGTCTTCTTCTTTTGTCAAGAAAAAAAAAAGAAGATAATCAACAAGTGTCATATTTTTCTTGTAAAAAAAATAAAAGATAACACTAAGTATTTTTTGTCAAAAAAGTAAAAGGTATTTCTTAATACAACCTAGGAATAAATGGTCTAATTATATTTTTTATTTTTATAACATGATGGTCTTTAACATAAATTTAGTAATATTAATTTAAAGATAGGATTCATACAATGAGGCTATTTGAAATCTCTCTTTCTACTAACAATCTTTTCTACTAATTTATTCTAGAAACCTAAAAAATTAAAGAAAATTGGTACGCATTCTAATAATTTCTACATTGATAACCAAATTTTTTATTTTATTTATTAATTTTTGTATTATAAATCATGTAGGGTACTATTTTTTTTACAGTTGTCAATAATGCATTTTAAATTAGATGATATTATAAAATATTTTGGATTTGTTATTATTTATATAATAAAATAATTATAAAATATTGTTGGTATATAATATTATAGTTAGTTAGGTTGTAATAATTTGGGTTTTTTTAGCGGATTAGGGTTTTCTTCTAATTTGAGATTTTAGCGGCCAAATTTTCATCGATTTAGTCAACTCTTTATTGCAGTCCATATATGATTATATAATTAATCTATGATAATTCTATGATTTCTTTTGTGTGATGTAAATTTAATGGTCAACATAAGTTCATACAGGGAAAGAACATCTCAATATTCATAAATTGATGAAAACAATGAAAGTTAATAATGTAGTACCCCCATTTCTTATTGGATTCCTAAAAAACAACATTTATAATGAATTTTAGTTTTTTTTTTGAATTTTTTTAAGGCTTAATCCGAGCGATTCGGCCCGATTCCCGATCCGGATCGCCGATCCAGATCGATTTTTAGGATGCCCGATCCGAGTCACCGATCCGTTTTTTAAACCACTGGTTCTTGCCATATTTCTTGGGCAAATTCAGTTTACACCAGAGTATACTGCTAGTCTAATAAAATTCATGATGTGTTCAGGTGAGATGGTAATTATTGCCTGTGTTGTGTTGATCGGACTCTTCGCCCTCCAGCATTTTGGAACACACAGGGTGGGCTTTATGTTTGCACCAATAGTTATCATTTGGCTGTTCTGTATCAGTGCCATCGGCATATACAACATCATCTATTGGAATCCCAAGATCTATCATGCACTCTCTCCGTATTATGTGTACAAGTTCTTCAAGGAAACAGGAAAAGAGGGTTGGATTTCTCTTGGGGGGGTACTTCTTTGTATTACTGGTATGTGTCGACTCCATTGATTGATTAAGATTTTTTTTAATTGGTATCTATAATCTATAGGTACATAATATGATCATACTAATAACGATAAGATAAGTCCTTATAAATGATGAATGACTACAATTGGAGAAATTAAGGGTCTTCTGTAATTACATCCATATAATGGCTGCAGCTTCTTTTTCTCATAGTTGCTTCATGAAATACGGGTGTATCAAGATGATATGTATGCAACAAATGCAATAAAAAAAAATTTCCTGTATGCATGCAACAAGTACATGATATGCAATTTTATGCACTGTCCATATGGTACAGTCGTGATAGAAGACAGAAATCCCATGGTTGACTCTTCTCTAATAATCCCTTCTCTTTATAGTTTCCCTTTTCTAATTTATATTTTCTGTCTGGAGAGTCATCAGCCGTTTCAGCTTTTTTAAATCAGAAAATTATATTCCCAATGGTATGGTAATCTTAAAAATCTCCTTAGGTGCATCTACAGTGCTCCCAGTGGCCCATGTGTGTCCCCCGATAATTGCGTTCACTTAATTGTCTTCATAGCCCTCCCACTAAGTGTCTGCAGATACTTACAAATAGTGCATTACTCATCTCTCTTGGTCTTGAAATTCCAAGATCTCCTGATTTGCAAATTGCCTCGTATTTTACTCATTGAAATTGGTACACTTGCCGCCCCCCTTTGAGAAGAATTCCCCTGTGATCTTCCCCACTTCTCTTCTTGTTGACCGGGGATGTAAAATGATTGATTGGAGCATAGTGGGACGTGGGAGAATGCAGCATTGACCAACCGTGTTGAAATAGATACTGACTTTTTTTTTGTTTTGAAGCGGACTTCCTCAAAACTATTTGAATGTTGGGTCCAAAGGATTTGTTTCTCATCTTTCCATTTTAGAGGGACACATTTAGTTTGATATTGGGAAGCAGCCTCGCACTACACACAATACACACAATCAGGTAGGCTTTTGCTTCTGGCTCTGGGTGGGTAATATATACCCGTCATTGACCCAATTCCCACTATCAAAATTTTCCTCGTGGTCAAGTTGGTAAGAGTTAATCCCCCTGCCTTGCCTTTAGGTCATTAAAACAGTTATTTGGAATTTATCCTAAAAGACTTAAAGGGAAACATGGCTATCCATTTTCTCTGAAATCACAGGTCGGTCGCAACACGCTTAACTATTGGCCATTGTGACATCTAAGACCCTAAACCCTTTTGGGTGATATGAAACTCCCATAAGAAAAAAAACAGAAAAAAGAGAAAAAAAAGATCATACCTGTTTTCCCTTTTTTCAATGAATATAATATTTAGTTATATTGAGCAAAGTAACTGAATTGTTCTTCTCACATAAATTGGTTTTTGTTTTCAGGAACTGAAGCTATGTTTGCTGACCTTGGTCATTTCACTGCAGCATCCATCAGGGTAATGAATCTGTAGAAATGATCTCCTGCTTTTTTCTTATCTTTTTACCAACTACAGTCCCAAACTGAAGTTCCGTTTGTGTTCTGTTGAGCAGGTTGCGTTTGCTGGAGTAATATATCCTTGCTTGGTATTACAGTACATGGGACAGGCTGCATTTCTATCGAAGAACATCTCAGACATCGAATATAGCTTCTACAACTCCATTCCTAGCAAGTTCCTTTCCAGAATTCCCTATTATATTGAATGTTCTTCTAAATGTTGTTTTGTAGGATGTTTCAAAAAAAAAAAAAAAATGTTGAAACAATAAAATAAAAAATGTGGTTTTGTGGAACGTAACGTCATGATGTCCTTTTGCAGAGCCTGTATTTTGGCCCGTCTTTGTCATCGCCACGCTTGCAGCCATTGTTGGAAGCCAGGCCGTCATCTCTGCAACTTTCTCGATCATAAAGCAATGTCATTCACTTGGTTGTTTCCCGCGCGTGAAAATTGTTCATACCTCGAAGCAAATTTATGGGCAGATTTATATTCCAGAAATAAACTGGATACTCATGGTTTTATGCCTCGCCATAACCATTGGGTTCAGGGACACAACCTTAATTGGGAATGCATATGGTTAGTCTTCATAACAGTGTCACATATTTTGTTGAAAATCTGCAAGTAAGTCATTTTTTGTTAAAAAGAAAGTGTGCTATAACCCAGAGCAATATGGGAACTTGTTGTCTATTGGGATGATTAAGGTTCATTTAAATGATGGATGGTGATGGAGAGTGATGGAGAGAGGGTATCACTTACCAATGGAAGATATGCCTCTTCTGGTGGGTCCTGCTGTCCATCACCAATCCTCTTCATTGTCCATAGTCCACGGATTATGGAGTTTATTATATGCTTCCCATTAGGGAAGCTTAACTACCATGAATTGGTAAAATCTTGTTTTTCCAAAAACTTCATGTTATAAAAAGTAAATAAAGTTTTACATCTAGTGTTTGCAAAAAAAAGAAAATGCACATGGAATGGCAGACTATACTCTCTCCCTCTCTCTCTCTCTCTCTCTCTCTCTCTCTCACACTAATAAATCTGTTGGTTGTTATTTGTCAACAGGCATTGCTTGCATCACCGTTATGTTCGTTACAACCTGGCTCATGGCTCTGGTCATCATTTTCGTGTGGCAGAAGAGCATCCTCGTCGCCCTCTCCTTTCTCCTCGTCTTTGGCTCCATTGAGGCCATGTACCTCTCAGCCTCCGTCATGAAGGTAGCTCAAGGTGGTTGGGTACCCATTGTCCTCGCCTTTGTCTTCATGCTTGTAATGTATGTTTGGCACTATGGCACTCGACGTAAGTACCTCTTTGACCTCCAAAACAAGGTCTCCATGAAATGGATTCTCACTCTTGGTCCAAGCCTAGGCATAGTACGAGTGCCTGGAATTGGCCTTATATACACAGAATTAGTAACTGGGGTGCCGGCCATATTCTCTCACTTCATCACCAATCTCCCCGCTTTTCACCAAATCCTTGTATTCGTATGTGTAAAGTCAGTTCCTGTCCCTTATGTTACACCAGATGAGAGATATTTGATTGGGCGTATAGGCCCGAAGGCCTATCGTATGTATAGGTGCATAGTGAGATATGGGTACAAAGATGTGAGAAAAGACAATGATGACTTTGAGAACCACCTTATCTTGAGCTTAGCAGAGTTCATTCAAATGGAAGCAGAGGAGTCTCAATCTAGCAGCTATGAGGGCTCGACTGATGGGCGAATGGCAGTGATAAGTACACCGGTAAGGCCTGGTTTGAGGTTGGTTGAGTCAGAAAACGAAGGGGATGACTCGATTCTCTCTCTAAGAAGCAGCAAGTCTTCGACTTTGCAAAGCTTGCAGGCCATGTATGAGCAAGAATCGCCTCAAGCGATGAGGAGGAGGAGGGTGAGGTTTGAGCTGCCTAAGAGCCCAACGGTGGATGCCACAGTGAGAGAAGAGCTAATGGAGTTGATTGAGGCAAAGCAAGCCGGGGTGGCATATATAATGGGCCACTCATATATCAAGGCAAGGAGGACATCGTCGTTCTTGAAGAAGATTGCGATTGACATTGGTTATGCATTCTTGCGCAAGAATTGCAGGGGGCCAGCTGTTGCGCTCAATATTCCTCACATTAGCTTGATTGAGGTGGGCATGATCTACTATGTTTAGGATCTCTTCTCTCTTCTCTCTTCCCTCTCTCTCTCTCTCTCGCCCCCCCTTCCCCCCTCTCTCTCTCTCCCTGCAGATATTTTTTTGCTGGGTTTTTTGTTTGATCTGAAAGGATTGAAAAGAAAATGCAGGTGAATGACCCCCTCTATAGGGTATGCTAATTCATCTCTCATGTATGCATATGTATAGTCACTTTCATTTGATAGTTTCATCAATGTTCTTAATGACTAATAAGAAGCGGCAGAGTTCTATTGATGTATCTTATTGTTTCTCATTAGTTTTGTTGATGTGAATATTGTCTTTCTATGCTGGTCTATTAGATTCAGTTATCAGTGATTTAAAACTTTCCATGCCTGGGAATCGGTTGGATTCAAATGGATTTAAACGGTTCCTAATAGAATCGGGCAGGGTATGTTAAGGAATCGAGTGATTTGGGTCAGCGGAATCACCCAATTCCTTCCAACCCATTATGTCTTCAAATATTTTGTCCAAGGGGGGGGTGATGTTTTATTTTTTCATCTTTTTTCACTTCAAAGTTTGACACTTGTACGCACTGAAAATGTGAGGAGGCCATTTAGAAACGGACTGACAAGGTCATTCCAAGCTTTACTCTCTTCCAAGAGTCAAAGCCATTTAGTACTAAATGCGAATTATCTAAAACATTAAGCATCCTTTTTCGCCTCCCATGTTATCACTCCCCAGCACGCACAAGCGCACAAACTCTCTCTCATGATTCAAATATATCTTCGGGAGTGTTTCTAATTCCTTTCCCTACTATTTCTAGTTGCCCCCCCTACATGAATTACACAAAAATATCAAAAAGGTCTATTCAACCTCTCAAAATATCAAAAAGGTCTTTTGAGCCTCTCTCTCTCTCTCTCTCTCTCTCTCATATATATCTATCATCTTCCCCCCCCCTCTCTCGCATATTTCTATCCTCTGCCCCTCATATTTCTCTCTCTACCCAAGCGAGTACAAAACCTAAACCAAAAGTATGCAAACATCTTCTGACCTCTCTCTCTCTCGTTTGACATTCCTCGAATGAGTCTTACTTTCCCTTGAAAAAACTCAGTGTCCAGTTCCCATGGCTTAATTTCAGTTGATAGGTAGGAAAAAAAACAAACTCAGCCCAGTTCCCATGGCTTAATTTCAGTTGATAGGCCTCAGGTACAACCAGGGTCTATTGCATGAAACCCAACAGAAAAGCTTCGCCTGAGTAAATCATGCAACATTTCCGTTGCTCAATTCTTTTACTTCATGCTGGTATTGAATCCTTAATAATTCTAAAAAACAAAACATAATTTGAAGAGGAAAACAAAAGCCAGCCTTATACATTTGTGTTCCCTGCTTCTTCAACCATGTAAAGCATATGCAAAACACAGGCAACTTTGAACAACAGTTCAGATTTCATTTCATGTAAAATTAATGGCTTTGATACAACAGCAATTCCGGCTCCTGAAAAATCTGAACCATCCGTCACACATTGCTGAATACACCTAAAGCAATCACAGTTAAGACACTACACTACCGAACCCAGTCCAGAAAGAAAAAGAAATTCAAACATCAGACCCATAACCAGCAATATACAGAGCACAATGCTTTCTTTTGAAGGGCGCGAGGGGGAAGGGGGAAGGGGGGGGGGGGGCGCACAAACAAGATGGGCATCTTATTAAACTAGGTTAGCTTAAGGAAGCTGTAGAGCTTGACCAATATTGGCACATTGAGGGCAATAGGAGCTGGATTTGCCGATTCTACACTGTTAATAACTGCTGCTTCTCTGTCCCATATATATAGCCCACTTTGAAGACTTGTGTATACATTAAAGAAAGAAAAAAAGAAACAAATGAAAATTGAATCAGCTACATACAAGGGTGAGGGCCCCAAATCACTATCTGTCTGCGAGCTTGCGCTTCATTGGCGAGCTCAATACCGAAGAGTCCGAAGCAGCAATGGAGCCACCATTTTGGGGAGGATAGAGACTTCCAGCCACAAGAGAATCACTTACCAGACCAGCTTCGTCAAAGTTAAGCCTAGCATTGACCTTCCTAGTGCTGAGAGAGAGAGAGAGAGATAGATCAGTAAAGGCATCCTATTGGATATATGCTCCATAGACTATCATCTGACAAGAAAATTCCATTTGTATTCTGTATATGTTAAACCATACAGGATACATGTGTGGCATACTCACCATGTCAATAATTATGTTCATGTATATACATATATTGAAATGCTGACGAACATGCATGTCTATATATATTAACGAGAAAAGGGGTGCCAGCATACCTGTTTAAACGGTTATTGATGACCGTCAAGTCCTTGGAAGGGCTCTGATATGCATGAGTGCTCTCACCAACACATGCATAGTAGCTTTTAGAGTTGTGTGAAATCAAGGTCTCCATCTGAAGCAAGGAACACAACCAGTTTCAAGAAACATCTAAAAACAAAGAGGATGCCAGAGCACCATGCATAAAGGCAAACAAATTCCATCAGTATTTTTTGGAAGTTAAGATTGCATCACAGCAGCTGTTTATCGTTGTGGTCCTGTGAAGATTATCCCCCAACATCCTCAAATAACAATGAACAGTTTAAACAGCCAAGAATTTAATGAGGACAAAAAAAGAAAAAAACAAAAATAAATAATAGCAAGAACAGCCAGCAGAAGGAAGTAACACGAAAAAAATCAGCAAGAAAGCCCACAGTAAGACTGGCTTTCAATAAGGAGAGAATCATGACGAGAACCCCACAGCGGAAATAATAGCAAATGAAGCAAATGCAAACAAAAGGCTGTACCTTTGATGAGCGAAGGGGAGACACATAAATGTTATGTGTTGCAGAAACCTTCTTGGGAGACATGTCAGGAAGGCTTGTAAATGGAGACAACCGGGGAGACCCTGGAGGTTGACCTGTTAAGGACATACATTAAAGCACTATCACTTATTACTCTCAAAATTTGCCATTTACACTGGGAATGTATATTTTAATCTAATGAAAGCATGGAAAATCACAGCCAATCAAGGTCATCACTGCCCAATGAAATGGACAGTGATGGAGATAGTGGCACCCACCAGAACCGGACATGACCCCCAATGGTGGGTCTCACTCTCTCCAACAAAACCCATTATTTTTATTTGATGACCTGATGTATGGCCTTCCATGGCCCATTGGATTATGGTATGATCTCCCTATACACTAACCTTCTCACAAGTCACAACTAACTAAACAGAGAGAGTATGGTATACCATCAGCTTTGTTATTCTCTTCAGGCATCCTGATAGTTTTAGCTGCAACTCCTGCAGGACCAAGCTCCACCAAGAGAGGCTTTACCGCTAATATGAACAATTCATTATAGAATCTGATGATATCAACATGCTCCTGCCCTGCTTTCTGTTTCCAAAGGAATTTCAAATTATTTTTCTGTTTTTGATAGGTTAAAAAATTTTATGGTCTAAAAAGGGTGATGACCTTAAACTTTCCCTTAACCCCATCCCATGCCCGGGTAAAGGGGCATATTGTTATGTTAGGTAAGCAGCCAACGTAAAATTTTGTCAAAACTTATCATGAATCCTGATAACTATTTTACTAAGGATATAGCATTTAATAGGACAAAATGGAGAACCAAGATTCATGTAGCTGACTCCAATTAATTGGGAAAAGGCTAAAATGATGATGATAGATTAAAGAATTTGAAATTAGAATCCATCCAACCCACAATTTTACCAAAAGCAGATCACTCCAGCTGGTTTGATGCAGTTGGTGCAAATGGACTCTAAGCCTCTGAAGCTATACCTTTAAAATGGAAAGTTGCAAGTAAGTGGTAAACTTGCCCATTGAACTAATCTACTGACTGATTCTGGATCTCGGACCAATGAATGGGGATATTGCCAATACTCAAAGAAAAAAGGAAGTGACTTAGACAAAAAGAGAAATGCCATGGACAAAAAGAAAACAAAGTGACTTAGACAAATCTTTTTTGTCGATAACCTCTGACCAATCAATTGAATGTTGATTAATAAGTAATCAATCGAACACTACTTGAAATGGTTCTTTTGTTCAGAAACGAAGTGTTCCAAATGTTCTTGGAAATTCTTGGACCATTTGTATAGATGTGCATTTGGATCCCGATTAATGGATCTCTTGGTTCGAGTAATAAGAGGATCAAACCATTTCTTCATGCTCTTCTTCAAATTCAATAAATGTTGGTTGATCATATAGTTCACTTCAAATTGCCCCAATCCAATGGGTTCTTTCAAAAAACAGGGGAAGGGGACAAAACCAGTTGAAGTTGGCTGGTTTGGTCGCAATGGAAGTCCTAACAACTTCTTCCCTCTTCTAGAGATTAGAGGCAAGGAGACCGCCTCTCCTCATTTCTCTTTTCAATCATAGTCGAAATCTTCAGCTCATTTATTACTAAGATATACAATTGGGGTATGCTCGAAGGCCTTGACACCTGGCAGAGGGGCCCAATCCTGTCTCATTTACAATTTACAGGTGATACTCTTGTCCTCTGTGCTGCCACACCACAGCAAATCAACCAACCCTGGTTAGTTATCCAGTTTCAAGTTTGCAACTAGGCTCAGTCAAAATGTCCAAAACCAAACTCATGAATTTAGGAATATATTCAAGCCTTAGCCAAAAGAATGGGGTATGGCACTCAACATTACTGAGCAACTATCTAGGCTTATAACTATGCTTAGGAAACCCCAAAAATCCTTATTGGACAGGGGTTTTGAGTGTACAGTAGCAGCCCGTAAATGTCAGTTCCTCTCCTTTGGGGTTCACAAAATCCAAGCATCTTTCAAATATAAGTCTTTAGGATGCCTGCATCCATTGAACACAAACTAGAGTGCATGATTCCTATGGAGTGGGGGCTCGTGCCTCACACAAATTCCACAATTAAATGTGGGAAACAGTACGCTTAAACCCCAAGGTGGGCTGGGCATAAGAGGCCCTCAGAATGCCAACTAGCCTCTGCTCTGCAAGTGGCTGTGGCATAATGCCACAGAAAATAAATGGCATGAGGTGATCAACCATAGACATGGCTCCCAAGATGCTACCCGGCTGCCTAGAGCAAGAGCAACTTCCAGGGCCTTGGGTGCCCGGAAGCCATCATTGGCAGCTTCCTATTTATCTCAAACAAGTTTCTGTATGCTGTCAAAACAGGGGACCAGTGCACTTTTGGAAGGCCTGTGGAATCAACCTTGACTTTAGGATGTCAACTTCCCTAGATGATCTCACATAATTTTAATTTTTTTTTAATTTTTTTTCACCCCGGAGGATCAGTCGACCTGAATCAGAATAGCCAATCTGGATTGACTCACTGGAGGGCTGATCTGGGACCCAATTCTGGATTTTATAATACTATTCAGGCCACATTGGTTTCTCGGATGCAACCTTCGCTAAAGCACAGGCACTGCTCACAGGTGTCAAATTGCCCAATAGGAAATCGGGGTCTGTTCTATTAATTGAAGCTGCTTCGCACAACACCAACTGTGCAAACAAATCTTCCCCTTGCCCATGGCACACTGAAGTATTGAACACATTTTTCATATATCTTTAAGCATTGTTTCCCACTACAAGTCACTTGAAGCACAGATGGAAGGAAGCAAATGCCATGGAAGACTCTTAGGCCAAAGACGGGGTGTCTAGACCAGACCTCTGTACACCCCCCACCATAACTTTACCATTTTAACAAGGTAATTTTTCTACAAAATACACCGACCGATGTCCTAGCCCACAAGTGCCATATGTATACCATTTATCCTCATTAATACAAAAGTCAATTCATTAAAAGAGTTGGCTGCTTTGGGCTCAAAGCCTCAAGTTAGCCATAAGTAGCTCATATCATTGATTAAAACAGTGTTCAGTTTTGAGATCAAATATATCATAATTCAATGAAGCATGGTACATGGTACTATGATCCATTCCCAGTGAAGGGCCAGTGGAGATGAACTGTGCCAGGGTGAAGGTCCTGTTAGACCCCACTACAGTTGATATCCACTTTCAATCAATCATCAAGAACAGATGACAGATGCACTTTGCATAACCATATACCAATATACCATACTTGGCCGATGATGGTATACTTTCGCTTCAAGCAAGTTTCTTTTAATCTCTTTAGCCCACACCATACCCTAATGTCGGTTTCCATCCATTTTGGCCTGAACATCGTGGCTTAGAATTGTCAAAACTCATCAATAGACAAAGAGACAATAAAGGACGCATATTTACCCCGTTGCGGCTTGTTGATGGCCAGTCAACAAAGACACTCCGAAAGACCTGGGGTTTGCATTGAGGTTGTTTCCTATAGTTGAAAATGATTTCCCTGAAGGTCAAGTTTAAATGGAAAATCTGCAACAACCAATGAAAAATATGATAAGGACGAAAACCAGGAAAAAAAAAAATACAGAGAAAAAACTACTAACCAAACAGACCTTAGAAACACCATAAAAACTGCAAAGGATAATCTGGTCAATATGCCGATTGAAAAATAGAACTGTTTGGCGATTAATGATCTGTTGCACAAGACTATAAACACTCTCCATGACATTGTTGGGTTGCTGTAGCCTTTCACACAAGCTCTTGATTCTTATGGCAGCTAATTTTAGAACCTATAAATAAGAAATAAAATCTCATGAGAATTATGGCAAAAATATAGAATTAAGAGCATGTATTGGCACGTTTGAGCACATTTATATGTGTATTGATGGATAGAATGACAAACAGAAAAAGAGAGAAAGAGAGAATAGACATATAGAGAGATAAATGCATGTCCGTACAATGAAAATTTTATAGAAAAACCAAATACCAAATCTCAGAACCTAGACCACAAATAACATTAGGTAATTAGAGTAAAATATTTTGATAGTTTATCAATAAAAAATGAAAAAATGTACAAAAACTCATGAAACGAATCAGCAAAACAATAGGAAGACGAAGCACCTTTCTAAAGAAAATACTTATTCCTGTTTCAGCACAAGTTTCCCCTCCTCCACCAGGGCTGGGCCGTGTTGGGCTGCATATGGAAAGTAATAAGTGATAAATTCTTATACATAAACAATAAAAATAATAAAATGCAAGCTGGTAGAGATAATTAAATGCAAGAATTCAGAAGTTGCAGAAAAATGCAGTTTCCCATTATCCACTGAATTACAATATGTTTCTATTGTACCTTGCAAAGGCGGACTGCAAAGGAGGTTGCAACTTTGATTTGAAACAGTTGAAAGCCAACAATCTCTCTTTAACAGGTGATGTGAATGAATTACGCTCACCCAGTACACCCACAGCTTCAGTAGAAACTCTTTTGGGAGACATGACAACTGAATATTTATCTGCATAATCAATACAAAACTTATAGAAAAATATTACGAAAATTGTCAAAATTGCAGGAAGTCAATTCTTCAAGAAGAATATGAGATAAGAAAACAGGCAACACAAAAAGAAATTAGATGTCCTATAATGATAAATAGGAAGCCACTAATACCACACTAATTACTACAAAGTAAACAAAACTATAGGAGCGATCATAAACAAGTTAAAATGCAGCTTCTGTCCACAGCTGCTTAATAAAATAATTTCAAAAAATACAAGCATATCCTCTTATATACATGTACAAAGAGATACAGACATAGCAACATGCACAAACTTCATTATAGGGAGCTACCCAAGTTGCCGCACAGGGAACCTTTTTGGCAATGTTTTGAGCTCCTGGTTTCCCTTTTCATTTTTCTATTTGAGGCTTATATCTGGATATTATCCCCTGTATGTATGACATTTTTTATTTTACTTTGAAAACTCCACCCTCTCGGTGGTTTTTGGTATAGAGCTCCCAACTTGAGGTAATCCTATTTTTTGTAACTTGTAAACCTTTTCTATACTCAATACAATTGTTAACAGGTTCAAAAAAAATAAAAAATAATATATATATATATATATATATATATATATATATATAGATGATATAAACCTATAAAACTTAAATACAACTTGGCCTCCCCCAAAACTGGAAGTTACCACAAGACTGGACATAGAAGCACAAACCAAAAACCACTTCTTTAAAACACCTAAACATTAATAATGAACTCCAAGTTGTCATTCAGAAAAACAGATCTTTCTTTCAAATTTGAATATCCATTTAAAGATAGTTTTGAGCTCAAGTTCAAAAGAGGACAAAATACCTGGAGAAGTCTCATGCTTGTGCAATGCAGGTAATGTTTGCGATCCTCCACTAGAAATGCTATGATGCAATGCTATTGTATCCAATGAAGGCATTGGATCAGCAAGCAAGCCCAACCGATTTATCTCTGCTGCAAGGCTAGGCTTCGCAACAATCAAAGAGTTGTACATGGAAGAGCCTTTCTCCCATGCCATGCTCTCCAGTAACCTTTCTTCCAAAGAATTTAGATGCCTCTTCAACTCTCTAGGAAGTGTCTCCTCGTGCCTTACAAAGCTCTCTATCACCTTGCTCAGATCAAAAGCTGTGATACCAGTCCTTTCCAAAACGGCAGGGAACATCATAGTCACTGTCTTGTGTGTCGCCAAAACCAGTTCAGCTGAGCAAGCAAGCATGCACCTATGAAATCTCTCATTTGTTAACAATGATGTTAAGTTGTTATTGTGCAAAATTTGGGATTCAGCTCGGCACATAGCTAGCAAAACCCTAAAGTATAATTTAAGGGCCTCCATCCTTCTTTGCTCTGCCCAAACAGTATCCATTAGGGTTGCACTTTGAAGGCCACATCGGTCCCCATAGGGAGCACTTGGGAAAATGGCCTCTAATATTATGAGGGCTCGACGCATAACATCATTGGTCACATCTTTGTCACATAATGAGAGAAAGTGCTCCAATTCTGGTGAAGGACTAGGAGGAAGTGGGGCTACGACTGTTCTGAGCCATTTAGCAGTTGTCATGGTTGTGCTTACTGGGGTGGATGGTATCTTAAAGTTAGCATTGGCTGAGCTACCATTCATTGGTGATGCAGAAGGGGAGCCTGGTGGAGAGGCTGGACTTGTAATTGTCTTTGTTGGGGAAGCCAAGCAATCATATTTTCGCTGCAAAATTTAATTGTTTATCCATGTATCATGATAACCCAAGATTCAAATCTTTCCAGTATGAAAATTTTAGAACAACATTACTCCTCTGAGTTCTTTTAACATAAAGGAAGGCCTATTATCTAAGCTCCAGACATAGTCAGACTACAAATCCAAGCCAATTCTTGATATATGCATCATGAAATTTTTAGTCAGATTCCAAACAATCTGCACAAAAAACTTCTCCGAATTGCAGACAATTGAGATCAAAATACAGGGGACAACAGCCATCACGACATAACCTTCTGGTTCTGACACTGACCAGAAACTCAGCATGCAAGCACACCAACCTTTATGTTCAGGAACATAACATTATTTTGAGGCCTAAAAGTCACTAAATACAAAAAAATAAATTAAAAAAACACGACACAAATAGGAAACAGGTGTGTGATACAAACATACCTTGCATCCAGACAAGTTAATGGCACCTCCAGATAAACTACCAGTGCCAAATAGACTATCATCTTCATGTATAAATCCACGTTCATCAAAGTCATCCCTATCACATATTGCATCTTCATAATCTTTGTCCAGAATCTGTATACTCGATGCCAAATATTCTTCCTCCATAAGACCTTCAAAATAGGTGAAACTATCTGAAATGAAAACACTCAATTCAGAAAATACAGGCAGAACAATGGAAGCTATTATAAACCAATCAATCCCCAACATAAGAAAAAACAATAGTGAAACAGCACATTCTTTTCTAATAAGGTAATGAAGCAAAGCCCAAGGACCTGTATCAATGTCCTTCAGGTTCTCTGGTTTGCTCTCTGAGACCGAATGAGGTTTTTTCTTTAGAATATGAACTATTAAATTAGTAGCTTTTTGAACTGTTTTCCTAAGATCATCTTCCGATGTCTGGTAGATATTGCTAAGAGTTGCGATGAGATCCACACCCTTGTCAGCTTTCCTAACTGAAACACAAGTAAATAAAAAGTAAGATGATTTTGAAGTCATACAACAAAACACGATCACAGAGGGTATAAATAATATCTTTTAACAGGTTGAAAGGTTCTAACCAAAGCGTTGGGAATCACTCAGAGAAAAATTCCGCAAGCGTACTGGCATATGAATTATCAAAATGGCCTGTCAAAAGTTCCCAAAATTTGAGACAACTTCAAAGTAAAGCAACAAGAAAACTTCACCCTGCACATGGACAAGAGCTTACAAACAAAGACACTTGAAAGACAAAGCAGGAAAAAATTCAATAACAAAAATTTGACCTTTCCTTCTATTGCTATAAAAAATCTGACCTTTTTTTTTTGTAGGGTGGGTTTTCTTTTTTTTTCCTTTTTTTTTTTTTTTGTGGGGTGGGGGGGGTTAGTTCAGTAGTAGGTATCAAACTTTGGATGTACTGTGACAAACGTTAACCACTAAACAATTAATCCCAAGCCTGAATCCTAAAATCTTGACTAAATTATTTGCAATATATAAATCTAAAAAATTACTAGCATTGGAAGAAAAAGGAACACAACAGAATCTCATTCCATATGGTAATCATCATTATTTAGGATCATTCAATAATATTTTAGTATTTCCTATCAGATATAGGAAATGACAATATTTAGAGACATTATAAATAGTTTGAAAATATTAAGGAACTTTGACCAACTGTTTATAGTCTTCAAAGGAAACTATAAACATGCATTAAACTGTAATCCACTTTATCATTTAAGAAGTACAAAATTTTTTCATAGAAAACAAAATCACCATATGAAAATCAACAACTACATAACAATTATATAGCAAGACGATTTCCAGTTGTAAGTGTCAAAATATAGCCAAAAATACATCACAAAGGAATTGCACACACAAACCTTATGACGGAAATTATAGTGTCCAATAATATAGATTTATTCAATGCACATGTATCATAGATGATAACAATTTCAGAAAGGAAGTAACACTAACCAAGATAGAAACTAAACCATTTGTACAGGTCACTACATCTTTAAACGGGCTAAACGCATGAATTCGCAGCGCCAAAAACAGCAACCATCCAAATCGAAGATAGTCAGAGATGGGCTCTGCACCAATAGCAACCACTGACTGCTTCATATCATTTGGATCACTTGGCAAGAAAAATTCCAAGTACGTACGTTTGTAGTACCTAAATGAAACAGGCTCCATAATGTTAAAGCAAGAAATATGGCAGATATAAACCGTCAACATATGTGAACAGACTGATCAAAAGACAGTTAACAAGTTTGAAAATCTCATTATATGTTCCATTCAGAGAATTCTCAAGAATAACAATCAATGCAGTTTATAGAAATCATGGTGCCAGGTCCCAACCAGGTTTGAACAAGCAGGAAACTGTCGATCCTAACTTTCAGTTATTATATATGACAAGGATCACTTGTGTGACGGAAAAGGATGTCTGCATGCCAACAGGTTCTATAAAAATCAATCTAAACTTTCGTCCTCTTCCTCTACAATTCCGTTACATGTCAATCTTTAGTACCTTAGGAATTTGCTTCCTCATAGGAGAGCATGTGTAACAGTTCAGGGGCCAACAGTAAACCATGAGAACCAATAAACAGAGTGGTTTTAACATGCTTAATGACTGAATTTGTGTGATCTATAATGCTAACCAGTAAAAACAAAGGCCCAAGTTGCTAACTTCGACTTGCAATCATGTATAGTGAAGTTAAAATATAAACGGAAATTGGTTCAAAAAAGGTTCAGATGTAATTTGCAGTGAAAAACATAAATGGAGAATGATTCAAGAGGCATCAAAAGAATTAAATGTCAATCAATACAAGCTAGAATCGAATTATTCCAAAACAATGCAAACACTACATTTATAACCAATTGTTTGTTGCATGAACAGCATCAAGGATAAAAAAACATCCATTGATGGCATGGTTATAGCACATAAGGCGACCAGGAAAGAACAAATGAAGAATAAAAAAGGAATGAATGCTGTGTTTATATTAGAAAGCTGGGAATTAGTTAGATATCTATTAAGCAAGCTAAAGTGAAGTAGAAAAACAAATAGTTGTATGGAACTTGAAAATAGAAGAATGGGATATTGAGCACCGCGACACACTGTGCATGACATTGACACAAAAGAGCATAAAGAAAAAATACTGGAATGAAAATAATAAGAAAATGTTTATATAAAAGGGATAAGAGATGAAGACTCACTTGCTTAGAACCGCCAAGTGCACAAAATTCGCCTGCAATTCTTTTGCCTAATTCAAGAAGCAACACAAGTGAATCAGTCAGTACTTTGTAAGAATGGGAGATGAATCAGCACTTCCAAAACTCTAAGCTATAGCTATAAACTCAGTAAGAATTACAATCCAATGGTAAATCAATACCTGAAGTCTCTTTTCCCAGTCAGAGCCGTACAAGTTGGTTAGAATCAAACCGGCCTTGAGAAAAAACTGAGGCATCTCTTTGAAGAAATCCACAGCACTGGAAAATATACAACATACTTTATTGGAATTACTCAAGACTAATTATATAAAAGAGTGGGAAGGGGCTTTCATTCTAGATACATTAGAAAATGGTTCTCATGGTTTATATGACTTATTAAATGAAAATAAGAATTGGGTTACAAGAGAAGAAACAAAAATTCATAAAACGTGGATTCTTACTTAAGCTTTGCAACTCTCAGAATCTGGGACAACGTGAACCCAGATTCAATTTTCTCATGCGTATTCTTTGCAGGCCCCAATTTCTTCACAATAAACAACACAAAAGCAAACCAGAAACGCTCGGTTTCTTCAGGCTGAAACAGGGAGATCCAGAAAACATGCAACACATGCAGGGTCAAATTCTAACAGTAACTTATCAACAACAAACAAGATATCAGTGTGTATGGTCAGTACAAAACTACAAAAAATTAAACTAGAGAGAGAGAGAGAGTGAGAGTGGAGAGAGAAAAATAGAGAAAACATACAGTTCCACTTCCAAGTGCCGACATATTTGCAAGGAGAAGGTGTTTGCTTTCTCTGAACAGGCTCATCGCCTGGGTTGTGGTGTTCTCATCAAGCAACAAGCCCATCTAGCATTAAATCAATAGTTGTTTAAAGCAAGGATGATAAGCATAACTAAGAGGAACTTACGGATTAATGTGATAGTAGAGAGAAACAAAGAGAATATGACAAAGATATCAGATGCATCTCATAACTTCAAAATAGGGATCAATGGGATAGTAGAGAGAAATAAAGAGAATATGACAAAGAAATCAGATGCATCTCGGGACTTCAAAATGGGATTCAGGGATGAGACGAAGAGAGAGACAGAAATCAACAAGAAAACCGATATTGAGAGACGTAGAGAGGGAAAAATATATATATATATATATCTGCATTAGATGCATAAGAGAGACAAAAACAAAAACCTTGCAAAACTCCAGAAGCCTGGCTTCCATTCCTCCGCCATCTGAAATCAAATTACTTGATAAAGTCAGGGGCTTTATTTCCTCCATTTTCACAGGACCCATGTTCACTCCACCTTGCTCGGAGACGCTGCTTGATCCAAAACCATGGCTTCTACCTTACTCAGACGCCCTGATTGATCCAAAACCATAGCTTCTTAATAAGGTAAAACCCTAATCCAAAAACCAAAAAATACATAAAATAACAGATAATCATTGCAAATATATATAACACATGAGCAGAGAGAAAGGACAAAAAAACCCTCACCGCCATAGAAATCTTCCTCTTTTCATGCGATAACATTTAAACACCGCAAACTGCATCAGAACTCCATGATCGCCCTTCTCTCACCGCCTCTCTCTTCCCTCCTCCTCTCTCTCTCTGTAAGCCTCTCTCTGTAGCTCTCTCTCTCTCTCTCTCTCTCTCTAGGATTCTGGATCAGAGGGAAACCAAATCAGCGAGCCAAAAGTCGAGGGTTTGAAGCGTCCTATGAAAGCCCCTTCTTTCCCTCCCTTTCTCTCTCTCTTCACTTTCTCTCTCTAACTCTCGAGCGCGGGAAAACAGCATGGCGTCGACGCCATGCATCCCGGCGGGCATGCCCCTATGCGCATCTTCTTCCAATGAAAAATCGCCACGTATGCATGCATGGACGAACTCTTTCGGCATGGTTATTTACCCGCCAAAATGTACTTTGGCGCGAGATAAAAGCTACCGTTAGCGTACGTGTGGGGGGTTTAAAACACCGCCGTGATTTTTTCGAATCCGGTGATGGGTAGGCGCACCTCGCCCTTTTTCCGAAATTTCGGAATCTTTAGTTTTTTTCCGAAATTTCTGAAATTTCGGATTTTCGCTCTTTTTCGTCTTTATCCTTATTCTAGTTAGGTTCCAGTCTTCATAGCAAAATAGCTAACTTCGTTTCCATATACACAGGGCAAGCACATGTGGTACACATTCGGGGTACCTGTCTTTTTTTTTTTTTTTTTTTTTTTTTTTTTTTTTTTTGGAACAAGAGCAAAAAAAATATTATTAAAAAATTCGTTTTTTTGTTGGCTAGATTCTAGGTATAGGACAAAAGGGTTAATGTACTTTGTAGTATGAGGTACATGGCCTTAGTTACAATGGTCAGAGTGAGGGTAAAAATCCTAAATTAAATATGGTAACATAGAGCAACACATTGTCTGGTCCACACCATGGACGAGACTCCAGGGCAATGTTTTAAAACCCGAGAATTTTCAATTTGAACCCTCTATTTAGATGAAACTCGGTTGGAATCGAACTCGTGATAGAATAATGTGGTTCTAGCTTCGTTTCCCTTTTAAAGCGACCCTTATTTTTTATTAAGCTTATTTAATATTTTTTTAGGTTTTTTTAAATCTATGTTCCTTGAACTTATTTTTTAATTATAATTTTTATATTTATTTGGATCACCTATTCGAATTGATTTAGACCTGATCCGTATTGTTGATCCAGTGACCCGATACGGATCATGGTTGGAAAACTGGTCTAGGGAACAGTCCTGGCAATGATTAAAAAATAGTGGCTCTAGCATATGATGAGAAAGTTAAGAGACGGGCCCAAGCAATCCTAGATGGTCTTCAACCGCTAACAAAAAGATCAAGGGCAGCAGTGGTTGAAGGACATTGACATACCATTTTTTGGTGGTTGATAGGAAGACGTGATCTGTAAATTTGATAAAATCAAAATTCTCAGAGGCTCTGCGGTCTCTATTAATCGTGTTTGAAATGAGAAAATGGGGTATCCAACTCGAATGAGAATCGGACGGGACCAAATTATAGAATTTTAGAGAGAGAGAGAGGATCTTCTTGAAAGAAAATTGTGCTCACACAATTGTGGTGGTTCTTCCATTATTGTATATATGATAATAGTACAATGATAAAAGATTGCAATCCATATACAATTTATATTGTCAACAGTTTCCTTTGTATTACATTATATAATATACATTTTCATATATTGTTACATTACATTCTCTCGGAGTTTATTTTATGTTATGCACGATTGGAAATGTCAATATTTAATTCTTGTGGCCTTTAAAAAAATTGGGAGTACTCAATTTTATTTTTATTACTGCCTCTCAAACTCGGTTGGGGAGACATCTAAAGTATGAGTTTGAAACAAAGATCTCAAAAAATATCATATGATAGAGGCTTGATAAAGATATCAGCTACTTAAAGCATCATATGATAAAGGCTCGGTGAAGATGTAAGCTACTTGTTTGCGAGACGAAACAAAACATTACAATAGCAACATTTTTCACACATAAAATGATAGTCTAACTTAATATGATTTATTGGGCATGAAAATCATGAATATTAAAATTGTCACAAAAAATTATTGATTGTTTAGAAGGAATAAGGAAAGACGAAGCCAATTATGCATCTATGGATGCCATAAATCGATATTCAACTTCAATACTTGAACGAGTCACATGCAATTGTTTATTAGCACTTCAATATATACAGTTGGAATCAAGATAGGTGTAAAACTAGTGGTGGAAGAACGAGTGTTTGAACAACCATCCCAATCAAATATTAGAGAAAGTGTATAACTCAAGAGAGCTAGTAGATAAGATCCGCATACCAGACAACTGTATACGATTAAGATAACAATGAATCTGCTTAACTGCCCCAAAAATGTGCAATTATATGGGCATATGCATAAATTCACGTATTGTATTGATACTATGCAAAAAATCAAGTCATGGTGATGTATTGGAGTGTACCAACAATACTTCGATAAATAGATGGATCAATAAATAGAGGAGAATGACCATAAACATTATTTTTTGTAACCATTGATGTTGAAATAGATTTGGCACCAAGCATCTAAGCAAGATCAAGACGATCATTGGCATATTTGGTTTGTGACATAAAATTTTCACCTGAAAAATAATATACCACTATGGCAAAAAAGTAACGAAGAGGTATCTGATTGTGGCTAGATCGGAATGAGACAGGATGATAGAGAGTGGGTTTAGGGATTTATGGTGTGTAAGAGATAATGGTTTTAGACCGATATGAGGAAAGTAGAAGCTAAAAAGTAGTGAACAGAAAACGTCAAAAAAAAAAAAAACAATGAGAGGATTTGATGATGAGAGTGTATTGAGTTGGATAATACAACCTATCGATAGAGAAACATGGTTGTAATGAGAGTATGGAGTTGTGGAGTTACACAGGCTAATGGAAAAAAGAGAAACATGTTGTAATAATAAGAAAGATAAATGGTTTAATTGGCTGATCAATACTTGAAAGAAAGGTGTGCACCGTCACCTAACGAAAAATTTGCCCAATACAAAATTTAAATTTTTAGTTTATTTTATTTATTTTTTAATATTTTTTGGATCATCATTTCGGGCTGATTCAACCTAAGGATCACAGATATGGCGATATGACACGGATCAACAATTCATTCTACCGATCCGGATTTTGAAACACTCGTATGGACTGCATTCGCATATATTTTTTATTAATCACTAAAAGTAACTTTTTTATCAAAAGGAAAAAGAGGAGCTATATGCTTTGAGGGGACAAAACCAATCGAGGTGGCCTGAGGAATAAAAACTATGTGCGATGGCATCTTGACCGTCCATTGAGCATCATTAAAACGTAATGAAGATTGTAACCAAGATTATAGCAACTCTAATTATAGCCCAGCCAAAGTTTAAGGAAGGTTAATTACTGTAGTTCATGTGGTACGTTCTACCAAGAACCGCCTCTCGGACTTGAACGAGTGTTATATGCATGGTTATCAAGATCAAACCAGAGTGCTTGGTTGGACTGCCAAATGGTGTTTTGATTAGTCTACTCCAAAGAGAAAATCAAGTTTTTGATAAAAAATTGGTTAAAATTAATGTTTGACTAGTTTTAGTTAACCGGACCGGTTAAACAATATTAGATTATTTTTTTTATTTTTTTTTTGCAATTGCCGTTTTGATTTGGGGATTATATATTATGAGATTATTTATCTTTATTATAAAGAGATCATAAGTACTCCTAGCCATTAGATGTCAAATTAGATGATGGCATGAAATATGTCACAAACTTCGAGAAATTTTTTTTTTTTGAATTTGAGTACAATCAATGAAACTCTTACAATCATCTGATGAGAAATTTGATGGACAAGAGTATTTGTTACATCTTTGTACCAAAAATAAATGGTTGCTTTGTATATTTTTCCTTTGATAGGTATACTCCAACCGATTCAATCATCATTCAAATCGGTCTTGATTGAATAAAAAGCCTCTCTTATTTGATGCCCGATCCAATTTTGATAATACATATGCTTCCAAACATTTAACTGCTATAGTTCATAGTAAATTGAGCTGAATTCATCCAAATTCATCTCACATGGACACATGGGTTTAGTTACGCCTTCAGAACGTCGACTCCACAGGGCTGGACAAGAAGCTAGGTGGAGCTGTAGCTCTGGAGCAAGTTTTTCAACTGGATCAATGCATGTATAAACCCGTAGCCGCTAATCAACAGGACTAGGTAATCGCCTTTCCTCATTTCCTCTAACCGCTTCTATTTCAAGTGGGAAAAATTGGCCTTTGAGAAAATCATCTTATGTCGGATGCCTGTAGGAGAGAGGTTCTGGCTTGGAGGAAGCTTGAACCGAACAGTCATCCCTTCATTTCGAGCGCTTTACTACTTGTAGTTGTAGGACTCCTCCAACTTAGCTAGCTGAGGTTATATAACATCTTAGCAGCTAAGCTAAGGAGAGGGTTTCGACACATTTGGATAAATTTAAATTTATATGTTTTATTACAAAAATTTCACCTAGAATTTTACCTTCTTATTTATCAAAATCATGTACGGATGTGTTGTATATTAAAGGTGGATTTTGGGATTGGCATTTTAACTAATTTGTGTGTGATAGTAGAGTACATGAAAATATTTCATTGTCCCTCAATTTTCCAAGAAGGGATAGAAGTTAGAACCATTCATACTCATGATGTTCGCAGTTGTCTTAGTTACAACTAAACAAACCTTATTTCACCACACAAGCACGCTCAAAACCATGTATGAATTTGTAAATATGACCATAATTTAATGGAGCATGGTATACTGTACTCCAAAGGAGCATCCACCATCCAATCTTGACCATAGAAGGAAGAGATCAATCACAATGCTAGAGTACCCAAGCGCATATTGCTGGAAATGTGAATGCCCCTTTAGAGAATTTGATACTATGCTCCATTGGATTATGGTATATTCTACATGGAAAAGTTTATATAAGATTGACACTTCAAAATGTAGAATTACGGTGCACCCTAAAATCCTTTGAGTAAGGTTGCTTTGATTTCGAAAAAATATCTAATTGATCATATCGACATCGAGCTGTATAGATATAGAGAATAAAAGAGTTTTCAAATTTTAAAAATAGTGCATATTGCAATACATTTTTTGGACCATCAATTTTCAAGATTTTTAGGTATTTATAGATCTAATTGAAATTTCACAACTCTAAGATAGAAATAGATTATTGTACCATCTTAAGACTATTCGACACTAAATTCCATTTCATGACAAAGTTTTGAGGTGCACCTTACTTTGATTATTTAAGGTTGCAACTTTATGCAAACCGCACCCATTCCAATATAGGAAGATCATTTTTATATGATATGAGACCTTATAGAAGTACATAAAATTAGTAGGAAATATATATAAGAAGACTATTTGCCTTTGATATATAAAAATAACAATGACAATTGGATGTGAAATTGTTTGGTTGGGGATGTGTCACTAATTAGGTGCAAAGTCCAAAATAATTTTTTTAAAAAATTGTGATGCACTTCAATATATCATATTTCACATCCAACAGTAATGACAAAAAAAGTGAATAGTCTTATAATATACAATCCCGAACTAGTAAAGGGAAGTAAAGGATCATTACATTGGGCAATTCTTTTTTCCCCTTAACAATTAAGAAGTGTTTATGGATATGCATAATTGGTTTGCGTGTGTGCTACTGTGCAAAATTTTCACTTAGGACTATAAAAAACTAGATGCGAATCACTGCCATTTATTGTACCCTTGTTGGGCAAACTATCCTAAATGGAGTTTTTTTTCCCTCTAATAAACAATTTTGAAGGATATTATTTGCCACCTGACAGGAACTTTAACTTCATTAAGGATAGTCTATAATTTTTCGGGATTATTGAGCCCCTTTAATCTGACAAATTACATTTTTTGAGTCCCCATCCACTGGGTCCTTCCTGACCCTATCCAGCTGGACCCGACTGGATCTGGACCCGAGCCAAAAGAAAAAAAAAAATAAATAATAATATATATGGACTCACCGGGTCCAATTTTTTGACCCACAGAGACTCGGGTCAGGTCTGGGTCCATTGCCTACCATCCACAATTAACATATGAGTCGTGTCTGGCATTGACTTCAATCTCTGCAGCACTGCTTTGCATTTTGCCTAGCTTGTGTTCCATTCTCGACACTATTAGTGTGAGTGAATCACAATTGGCCAGTGTTTGTTGTTAGAATGCGATCTCCACCATCCGCTATTGAAAATGGATGTTGGATGTCCGACCTACTGTTTGAAAAACTCAGACCAACCGATTCTCCCAATTCAACTCGAAACTGGTGACCAGTCAAAGTATCTCACTAAATTAGGTATCAGAAATCACCTAAAAATGTCATTAAATAACATATTAATCTAAAAAATGTTGTATTTAGAATGATCTGAGAATCGTCCTCTACTGTGTAAGAAGAAGAATTTTTTTTGTATTCCACTTATAGGAGAGAATCTCACATTATAAATCCTATGTGATATATAAAAAAATAAAAGAAAAATATCCTGATGCAATCTGCATAATCAATGAAAGAGGCATTATGAGACTTCCTAAAGAAGTAGGAAAGTTGTGTGCACGAGATGTAAGAATAATGTGCCAATTTTAGAATCACAGATGTTACCCAAGAAAAGAGAGAAAAAATACCATATACGTCAGAAAGTACGTGTAGATATTAGATATGAGCTAGAAATTGGTTTCAAATAGCGGTTTCAAGGGGAGATTTTTATGGTGGTTTTGGGGTGTGTTTATGACCTCAGATAGTGGTTTTGGGGGGATTTCATTTTTCTTTTTTTAGTTTTCAAAATAGTGGTACTTTAGAGCGACTTTCAAAAGATGGGTGGTTTTTTGGTCACAAATCTGATCAGCTAGGCTTTGATACCATGTGAAAGAATAAGAATTTTTTTATACTCCACTTGTTGGAAAAAATCCGATATATGTACAATGTTAGTGTGATATACAAAAAAGAAACGAAAAATATCCTAATATAACTGCATGGTAAAAAAAAGATCATCCTATCTAACGGATTAAAATAAAAAATACACACAATTTCACACCTACACCTTGTATGGACTTTTTAAACTTTTCAATACCTTGTTTACATCTTTTTTTGTTATTTTCAAAGAAATTGACGGAGTCGCATCGACTCGGTAGTTCATCCATTCGAGTCAATCGATAGGTGACCAGTTGGACTCATCGGTCCAATTTTTAAAATACTAGTCCCACCTGTGTGTGAAGTATGCAGTGCCTTTTCGACGTGGTTATTCCCTTTTCATGGAGAGAACAAGAATGTGGTAGAGATTTATTGGTTGCTTTTTATGATTGATAATGGAATTTTTGACTTTGGAAAATGATTGTGTATAAAACTATAAATTTGAAGATTGATATGCCACAAGAAAGGAATGTTGGTTTCTTTTGTGCTTGCGCGAGGCGACCTCCCAGCATATTCCAAGACATGAAAGGCAGCAGGCCTACACGACACAAGTAATTTAACACGAAGATAAATGATATTCAAAGTATGGGTGGCAATGGACCCGGACCTGATCCGGGACCTCAAAGGTGGATCTAATCTGGTTTTGGATATGGGTCAAGAAATTGGACCCGGTGGGTCAAGTATTTGTCCAAATATTGGACTCGAACACTAATCGGATCCAGGTCCCATGTCATTTTTTGACCCGACCCAACCCTCTGTCACCCCAAAACAAAAGTGGGGCTTTGACTGGGCTACGCATGCATGTTGGCTTTTGGACTAGGTTTTCCTTTGGGCTGGGTTCGGGCCTTGTAATGAAGCCCGCATGCTGGGATTGGGCTGGACCCAACGAAATATTTTTGGGGCTGGGCCCGAGGACCAAAATTAATAATTATAATGTATTTTTATTACACAACTTATATTCCTTATTTTTATAGGGCCTGGCCACTTTTTTCCAGGTTGGGTAGGGCCAAGCTCGATTTTGTCGTGGCACGAACCAGGCCCAGCCCATTAAAGCTCCTATAAAAGTAGAAAAAGTATACAGTACGACCATTTGCTTCCGAAACAAGGTAGTCACAATTAATCTTAACCATTGAATGTGAAATTGGGTGGCTACACTTAATTCATTGAGCAAGCTCCAAGTTCAAAAGAAAATTTCTCAAACTTTATAACACAACCAGTCATCAGATTTCACATTTGATGATTTTAAATAATTGTGACCTTGTATCGATGATAAATAGTCTCGCGGTATATAATTCCATAAGAGTAACACCCAATTTAGTTTTATTGTGTAAAGCTAACTAGGAGACATGCGATCACCTACTTGTACACTGCTCTTTTAAGTGCTAAATTAGGGAATTGGCTCAGGAATTTTTGGCTTTCTTTGGGTTAAATTGCAAAAAATTGGGCATCCATTTTCGAAGTGGCTCTCTCCTATGGTGCCCAAGCTCAGGAGCCATCTCTAGCACTGATAATGGAAGTTCTTGAGCAATGAAAGAAATAGGATAACTTTTTTAGAGCATCAATGCTCCAGGACTTGTGGGAGCCATACAATTGAATTCTAATAAGGAATCACGGCGAGGTAGCAAAAATGGAGATAGAGGAATTGGGTTGTGGCCAAGACAATATCAGCTGGGTTTTCATAGCACCATGTTTCAAGTTCCATTCCTACGTGACCTTATCAAAAAAACTCAAGATAGTAAAAATGCAGAGATTGGGCCTATGGTTGTCAACAACTAGGAAAGTAAAACCTGGTTTTGGTGAGAGCTTTTATACAATGGTTATAAATTGGATCGACGGCCCTATGATTGTCATCACCTTGGGAAATAAAACATGTTTTTGACAAAAATACTTATGTGATCTTTTACTGGAGAATAATATTTTTTATTTTTTTATATCACCCATTTTGTTTTGGCAAAATGTCACTTACAAGTCGTCTTATTACAACAACATATATTTCAAAATAAAATCAACATGACAATAAAACCAAGATCTTAAAACTTGATGCCATTGAAATAACTATACACTATACTTGAAAATAAAAAAAGTAAAATTACAAGAAATAAAAGAAAAGATTGTCAGAAATTACCTCAACCGGGTTTATTACACCCCAGATCGAGTCACCACCATCTGATGGATTAGGATCGATGTTCTTACTTCAATCTCAAACCGGGAAATCAAGTTCAGGCCAAGTCAAACTAATGGAACATGAACTCTTTTGATTACAAATTCAAACCCTAGGTGAATTCCCTTAGCAACCTAATTTGAGAGAGATGGATTCTCTTAAACCCTAAAACTGTTAGCCATAAATTTATAGTTGAGAGATAGGAGATAGAATTACTCCATAACCTAAACCTTTAGGTTCTTTCACAATGTGGGATAGGGAGAGATCAAACATGAGATAGAGAAACTTTGTTTAGAGGGAGAGAAACATTTTTAAGAGAGACAAAGATATATAAGGTGTAGGGATTTTAGATAGAGACAATCCCCTTTTTATAGGCTTGAACAAAATTATGATTTTTTAGGGATTTCCTTGGCTTGTTTTTTCTTGTAAGATTGAACATAGACCATCGATTAAGATTGACTTGTGGGGTGAGAGATCTGAGACATCATTTCATAGATGGGCCATCAACATTATGAAATGTGCATGAACCTTTATCCCATTTCCTAAACCACTTTCCCATCAATAGAAAACGAGTTAAATTAATTTTACTTAAATATTGTGTATTCCATAAAATAACACATCTCTACCCATATTTTCCATAAAATCTATCAAAGATATATCAAGTCAATATCTATTTTTATATTAAATCAATATATGGTAAATACATACTCAATTCATAATTTGACCACATGTCACAATTTAAAGTTACCAAAACATAAAGTCACATGGACCACAAAACAAAAATTTCCATAAAATAGAAAGTAATAAGAGGTGGGACGTGCCACCCATGGGAGGCATATATGGGCCCCACCTTCTAGAAACAGGGTGGGCCCATATGCACAATGGGCCCCTATGATTATTTTTTATGCATTTAAAATTAACAAAATAATTTATAGTGAATATTAAAAAATTGTAAAATCAATATCTTTAATTTTATAAATTTTAAAATTATAAATAAAATATCCAAAAGTTCATAAAAATTTAAATAATAATTCTAAAATAATCATTATCATAAAACAAATACAATTAAATTAATTTAATGGGAAATATATCCATATGGTTTATGAATTAAATCAATAATCATGGGGGCACTCCACTTTCAACTATGGACTACAGACCACACTTGCTTTATCAGCCCGACCCAGTGTTTCCTATGACCCACAGTCCAAGCAGGGGCTCATTAGTGGGCCACTAAAATCTAGCCGATGAGCCAAGGAGTCGTAATCCCAGTATGTGGATTACAGGTCATCCCCTAAAGACGAGTTTAGGTCACCAAGACCTGATGCGACCTAAACTCTATGGCGAGTAGGGAGATCTCTCGCATATGCATACGTTTTGGATTTCTAGCTTTCCCGAACGATCTGCCGATATGCATGCCATGTGATGACACATGGATGAGGTTTTGAACCTCAGCTTTGTAGGCCACCATCACACACACGGGTCACACAGTCCCTTGGCTCACTCATTCGAGCATATTCTCCGACCTCATCAAGGGCTAACCATGAACCCTCATCGTTTATTCTTTATACCCATGTAACATGGGTTTTTTCCAACCGACTGCCCTAGATCGTCAAGCATAATCCGGTATCTGCAAACATCGTTTGTATGGTGTCCACAAGACCGGACTCCCACTGAGTTCATGTTCCACTCTATCATTTCATTTTATAAGTACTTATTAAACCTTTAAAGACCACGTAAACCCAACAGTTTTCATGCAATGTTTATAAATTAGATCGACATGGTGAACTACCAATTCGAGAAACCGATATGGATCAGCAGTCCGATAGAATAGACCTATAAGAAATTTATAAATGAGAACAAAATAAAAAATAAAATGTAAGACGAGATCGACCGGTTCCCAACGAGAAATGTCTAGTTCTTGATATATTCAGGGAACCAAAATGATTTCACCAATTTCTCGAGTCGAATCACGCAATTATGATCCGACCCCATGTGTTTTAAAACATTGATACCATGGAAAACCTATCAAGGATGTGAACTGAGGGGACTGTAAGATGGCAATCCTCCTTAATCAGGCCTTGAAGTCATTTTAATAATCCCAAGCTAACAATAAAAAAGGAAAAATTTATCAAAATACAACTAAGCGATGGGTTGTTTAACATTTTATCTTTTTTCAACTCTTTCAACTCAATTATTTGTATTTTGATGATTTTTTGAAATCAAAAGAGACCATTAAAATGCTAAATAGTTTACGTTATATACATTCTGATCCATTTTCCAGAAAAAAAATAGGATGACTTTTTAACAATTTTTTTAGCGAACTTTCGCAGGGAGCTTTTGGCTATCGTTTAGTCATCATCCACCACATGGCTTAGTCGCACCACTTTGCAATAGGCGGAAAACGCATAGGCGCGTCATAAATAGCCAAAAGATATTATGCTCTCGAGGGAGTATACTATAAATTTACTCCTTTTAGTAAAACCTCATCAAGGATACAAAATTTTGGGGATGTAACCTCTCAGTTAATATAACCATAATAGAAAGAAGTTCCTAATCATACTCTTTATCATCATCATCATTATCATCAAAGCATTTTCCCAACTAATTGGGGTCGGCTGTACGAATCTTGGTCAGCCATTCTGCTATATCAAGGGTCATACTCTTAGTGAGGCCATAAGTCCCCATATATTTTATCATTATTTCCTAATCACACTCTTTATATACTTAAAAAAGATACCTCGAGATTGAATATAGACTATCCAACTTCTAAAGGGTGAGATCCAAGTGTTAGAAAACTCAAAATTTCAAAATTTTCATTTTGAGGATAATCATCTAATGATCCTTAGGTAGTTCTCAAAATCAAATTGAAAAATCCTATTAAGTAGGTCTTCTAACTGAGGGAGTAGATGTACACTATGCTCTCGCAGGAGCATAGTATACGTGTTCTTATTAATATATGGCCGGATAGTTTGGTCCCCCATTGTTTAAAAAATCTACCCAATACAATGTAAACCTATAAGATTGGGTGCGGTTTCTATTAGGTTGCAACTTGAAACAATCCACTTAAACAGTTCAATTGAGGCGTACCTTAAAATTTATCATAACATGTAATTTTATTGTAAAAAATTATTAGTGTTATCTTAAAATCTATTTTCATACCTAATTAGAAAATTTTAAATTTCAAAAAGGGTTAAAATTAAGTAGATCTATAAATATATGAAAATCTGGAAAATTGACAGTCTAGATAATGTATTGCAAGATGCACTATTTTCGAGACTCAAAAACGTTTTTTTTCATATTCATACATCTCAATGTCGAAATGATCGATTAGAGGGTTTTTTTAATATTAAAACAACATTTCCGATAGATTTTTGAGGTGCATATGTAATTCTACATTTTAAGATTGCAACCTTACATAAACTTTTCCCTTTAAGATTTTTGGCACTGCCACCCATGTATTGGGTGTCAAGAACATGGACGCTCGATGAATAAAAAAGGTCACCAAATTAGCTCGAATTATTAAAATGTCGGGATTTTATTTCGTTGGTTGGATTTGAATTTGAGAATATCTCATCATATTTCTACTGTTTTTTAAGGAAATTTATAAAAATGCATTTAACTCGTATTTTCGGGGGAAATTTATCAAAACACCCATTAGAAATGCGAAGTATTTAACATTTTGTCTGTTTTGCAAATATTCCAACCTAGGGCAATGTATTTTTTAATGGATATTTTGAAACTAAATCCAAAGAGAAGGGTAAAGTGTTAAATCATTCATATTTCATAAGGTCCTATAACCATTCCTATGCAGGGCTTTGCCCAAGGGAGTAAATGGATAGTATGCTCTCTCCTTATGGAGCATACAATCTTTTGGCACAATTAAAATCAATTTTTGTTTATTGTGGCTGTTAGTATTTACCATGCTCACATGAGACATATGTGCCTTGTTCCTTTAGAATAAGGTTGGTTCACTTAAATTTTGCCCCTCTTGGAAAACTTGGCTGGGAGTTTTAATTTGGTGAACCACCGGGTTCTTTAAATCCACATTTTCTATAAAAGAAGGCTATATGCACATTTGGGATCCAGTGAAGCCAAAACTTGGATCTTCGATTTGTGGGTGAAATGGATCTTGATCGTCCATTAGGGAAATGTATGTCTCATGGCAAAATGTTCACCAGACAACATTACACAATAGTTCAAGTATTGTAGAGTGTAATGTAATTCTTTTCTTTTTTCTTAAAGCTATGTAAATAGACTCATTCTTTTCGTGAAGGTAACATATTGTGTACATCAATTTTGAATAGAATTGAAAATAGTAGTTAACACTTAATAAGATGGGGTAATTAAAAAAGGAAAATTGTTTATTGCGGGCTGGACCGCATTTCTACATATGCGGTCCAAAAAGTGTAAAGCATCCATCTTAAAAATGGGTGCAAGTAGGTGTTCCATCCAAACATAATAAAAACTAACGGCCCAAATGTTTTCTTACTAGAATTATTATTTCTAGTTTTTTAAATTTAATTATTTTTCCATATTCATGATCTCCATGTTAGATATTACATGTCCTTAAAAATTAAGTCTTAAAATCCATCAAAAATAGATTTATTAAGAGGCCTGCATTTCTACATATGCGGCCTTGGCCGCATAGAAACCAGGTCCATTAAAAAAATTGAGGTATGAAAATGGCAAAAAAAAAGAAAAGGAAATGAAACAAAACAATTGAATTTATAAGATAGGAATACATAAAAATAAAAATATTCCAATTGAAGACAGTAATTATTGATGGAAGACCCATCAAAGAAACAAGTTTATTGATGAGAAAAGAGGATGCAATAATTCCATGGAAACTTATGAGCCCATAGAATCACACAGTAAAAAAGGTCATCTTGTGAAATGCACAACAAAGGGGATTTTCGCATAGGTATGATTGGTTATAGTGTCGATGATCGTGACACAAGGTCGCAGGTTCGACCTAAAAGTAATCCTATTTTGAATTAAGATCAACGAACAAAAGGAGTTCGAAGTAGAAACAATTGTGATACTGACTCGGGCATGCATATCATAAACTCAGTCTAAATTTGCAAACACAACTAAAAACACACACACACCCAAAAATAACATCAACGAGGATATACATCCACAAAATGGAGCTCAATTTTATTGCAAATAGTGATAAAACTCCGAGCAAACAATCACTCATCCACAAAAGCATGAAATGAAGTTTTGCCAAAAGGCATACTGATACAATCTCTCCATTCTTCACATATCTTTGAGCTTGGGGTGCTCTCCCAAGACTGATGAAGGAGCTGATATGCATGCACTTGGCAACTAAGCTTCCTCAATAATCAAATCCAAACAAACCCATGCACACACTTGACCATATGTGCTATGCAAGCTTTCCCTTTGTGTTAACAAACCAATTTCTAACCCTAAAAGAGTTTTGAAGGCTAATGCATAGCATTTGACAGTTGAGCTAAAGAAGTCGAATGCCCAAACTTGAGCAAAAAGAGTAAATGAAAGTATGGATCATGTAGAAAGGCATTACCTTCCCTTTGCCTAGAAATGACTTGCCCCTTTCACTGGTTTCCTCCACTATTATCAAATGGAAGGAGGATTTCCCTTTATGGAATCACAACCCCTCTTCTTCCTCTTCTTCCTCAACATCTCTACTGCTTACTGATGTGCTATGAACTAGATCAAGCCTATTATGGGACTAAGAGAAACCAAATTTATATCTTTCCAAAAGCCACTCTTGGATTCACCACCGATCATCTCGTTTAGAAAATAGTAGTCGGCGGGATGCGACACCTTGGCTGTTTGGCACAAAAAAGGGCATAAGTTAGGCAAAGGAATGAGTTATGATCCATGAAGTGGTCCCAAACTCAAATTCTCTTCCTTGGTTCATGCTTATCTCCTCTTCCCAATGGTTTACTTTGAATATTATAGTGGGAAATGGGTCATTTACAATGCTTTTATACACCAAGGATTTGTATTGTTGAATGGATGGGAAACGAAGGGGCTACAGGTGTCCCTTTAAATAAGGCTAGAGCATAAGAAAAGGTTTGGAAAAGAGAAAAAGCTAAAGGGGTTGTTTGCTTTCCTCTTATGGAATAGTAAAGAGATAATGTTGGTTGTGTATGAGAAAGAGAGTTAAAGGAATTTCTTCCCTATGGGATTAAAAAAGGAAAAATAAAAAAGCCAAAAAAATAAAAAACGAAAAAAAATTATTTTTCCTAGGTCAAGGCCATTTCAATAAAATAATGCAGCAATTGTTGATACCCAATAGCAAGATGAAATGGAAAAGTTTAAAAAGTGGTACTGGGATGGTGTTTTCTTCTTTGGTACATAACCTTTGGCAAGATGATTATGTGTTCCCACGGTTTGATGCTCTCCCAGGCAAAAACAGTAAAGAGTATTTCTAAATTTGGAGGATGCTAGTCTTCAACCCAGTGACCAACCTAAAAAAAAAAGAAAAAAGAAAAAGAAGAAACGAAAATAAACTTTCACACATTCCATATGTGCTTAAAATAAATAACCTCATAAGATTGAATAGAGGCCTTTTGAGAAAGGGGTTGGGGTGGTGGTAGTAGCACCTCCACACCCAAATTATCATGTTGTGAATTTCATTCCCACTAACACCACGGGGCCAACATATTCAATAGGCTAACTCTTCCACTATTTGAAAAAAATAGGTAAGGGCTTGTCTTACTCTTTGAATTACCTAAAAATTGAGGCCTTCTAAAATTTTGATAGTCTCGTCTAAGTGTTGTATTTAGGAAGAACAAAATTCAAACATTTTATTTTTTAAATACTTCTTGGTGATTTTGAAGTTGATTAGAAAATCTTAGATCGATATACTTTCAGGCCTTCTACCCGAAGGAATACATCCACAACGTGCTCCTCTGCAGGAACATGTTAGGCAAGCTCGTGACTAAGCAAGCAAAGTAGGAGGAGGGGCATCTAGCCCCTAAATATCTAGAAAAGTTTAATTTATTTAAGTTCCACACCTCATCATATCAATAATTGGGTTTTCATCACACAATTAACCCCAAGAAGGCCAACACGCAGCTTGCGTGCCCCAAAATCACCCCTCTCTCTACGCACCAATATCTAAAAAATAGGGATGTGTGCCGACTCGGGTACTCACTGATCCGAATCGGCCTACAAATTTCAGGAGGGCCTGAAACGAAAAGTGAAAATTTGTAAAAAATATCATCCAGGATTCACTCGGAAGTTGTCGAGTCTCCATGATGAGTTTAGCGAATCGCCGTGTTCTAAAGAACCCAAGAAGTTTCTCCATCCATGGGCATCGTCCAAGCTGACTTAAGTGATTCCGAGTCATACAGTCTCCAATCCTTGTTCATCCGAAGACCTTGATAAGAGAAGGTGATAGAAGAATAACAAGGGTTTAAGATTTTTATTTTCAAAAAAAAAAAAACTAAGAAGGGTTTGTCTTGAGCTTTACCTTGTGGAACACTATCAATATCCATTCTCCCCCGCCTTTAGCAATGTACATTGAAGGGAATTTTAGTGGCTCTAGATCCAATGATTTTGGAAAATTACATTAATTGATCAATCGATTGCTAAAGGAGAGTATTTTTTCTAAAGGAATACATATTATGAGATTTTTTGTTAATAAGTTGTCTTAAATACTTAATATCCAGGGATTGATTTTCTATTCGTTTTGGGGTTCGTTATTAACCCAATTTTTTATTCGGCCATGAGCCCATACTAAATAATGATAAGGTAGAAGTAAGGAAAAGTAGGGAGTCACGTAGCACTATTGTTGGGTTTACTTTTTCTTTATATTGGTTTTTATTTTAGAGAAGAAAAAAAAAGTTCCAGACAAATAGAAATTTTTTAGGTGTTTAGAGAGAGAAAATTGTAGAGAGAAGAAAGTTTGGTAGTTTATTGAATTTTATGTCTCTAATTATCTCGAGTGAGTGCTTTGTATTTTTTTTTTCTCGTAATTAGTGGAAAACTGTCGATTGTCTTTGCCTGTGAATGTAGTCGCACCTGTGATGAACCACATAAATTATGGTATAATTTTTTTATTTTTTTTTGCTGTTTTGTTGCTTATTGTTGGTTCTATTTTTCACGTATTTTATTTAACCATAAATTAACCCTTCAGGTTTAGAGTTTCCACGCACAACAATTTTTAAAATTTAATAAAAGAAAGTCACAACCCCACTCATTAGTTTAATGTGAAATCGGGTGGCTAGACTTATATCATTTGTGTCCATGAAATCCAAAAGCATTCTCGCATTTTGAGGTCAGAACACCTTGGGTTACCAGATTTCACATTTGAAGTTTGGGAGTGCTTGTGAACTTTTTGGTAAATAATCTCATTATATATATTTTCTATTTTCTTAGTAATAAGTTTAAGCGATCACAAAATCGATATTTCAAGATATGTGTATCGCACATTTGTTTTAATGAACGACAGAGTAAAACAAACCTTAACAAACTGTTGGTTGAAATCCATAAGCCAAAAAATATATCCTCTCATGGTTATACAGATTGCCAATATTGAGTTTGGAACCCTGAGTTTGGAACCGTGAACAAACTGGCGATAAAGTCGGAAGAAAGTGAGGGTAACGTCAAGTCATCATGCCCTTTATGCCCGGGGTGGCACACCTGCTGGATTGGATGGAACAAAGGGTCAGATACTTAGGACCACAAGGCATGTTACTTCACCTCCTCATCCTAGTGGCTATCTTGGAACAAAAAATGAAGGCATACGACGTTTTATATATGTCTTAAAAACTAACATCCTAAAAATATACCGAAAAAAACCAATTTTTGGATGGTCAGACTTAAGTATATAAACAGTGTGGTATGTATAAGGTTGCGACGTTAAACAATCCAAATAAGTTCTACTTTCAAATTTTATTATGTATAAGGTTGCGACGTTAAACAATCCAAATAAGTTCTACTTTCAAATTTTATTATAAGATGTAATTTTGTTGTCAAAGATTCTTAGGAAGGCTTATGATCGATTATCATCTCTAATTATAAATTTTAAAATTCCAATTTTTTTTTAAATCAAATAGATCTATAAACATATGAAAATCTTAAAAATGGACCGTCTAGATAATGTGCTGCAAGATGCACTATTTTTGGGACTCAAAATTTTTATTTTTTTTCACATAGACGTACATCTCGATGTCTAGATGATCAATTAGAGATTTTTCCAGTATCAAAACAACCTTTTCCAATATATTTTTGAGGTGCACCTTAATTCTACATTTTCAAGTTGCGATGTTATACAAATTTTTTCCGTGTGTAAAAGTAAAAAACCTCATTTTATATTTTAAAAATATTCATCTCATGATTATAGAGTGAATATATCGAGAAAATACTCGTAGGTTTTTTCCTTGAGGTGTAACTTTCTATTCCTAGAAATATTCTATAAATTATTTAAATTGAATACCTCTTTACAACTTGTGGACGTGCCGGAGTGGTTATCGGGCATGACTAGAAATCATGTGGGCTTTGCCCGCGCAGGTTCGAATCCTGCCGTCCACGGTTGATTGATTTTCTCTCCCAACTCGTAGTGTGTGACCCCCAATACGAATACGATGTTACTTTTTCAAAAATCGGAAAATTAAGCATTTTTGGAATCAAAATTTTGAATTTTTAAATTATGGGGATAAATGTTCAAAATGAAATTATGTCCAGATATTTTCCATAATTGAGATCAAATGTTTACTATGGAATTATGCCAAAAGATTACAAGATTATTTTTGATCTAGTTACCGAGGCCAAATATCAAAATGAAAAAAATATTTTATGCAGTCTAAAAGAATTACATCCTAATATTGAATCCTTGTCTGGATGGTAAGATTATATATGGGTGTGGATTGTACAGGGCCTACGCCCTAAACAATCAAGTACCTCTAAATAATGTTGAAAGATATTGTATTTGTATTATATATTATTATAATATAATATATAAAAATATTATTATATGTTAAACCTTCTCATGTCTCCCTCCCTAAGAAATGAGACATGTATGCTAAACCCTAAACATGTTTCCCATGCCTATGCTAAACCTTCCCCTGCCAAATCTCCCTTCTCCCACTTTCAATACAGAGATCTTCCTAAATAACATATTTTAATGGGAGTTAACAGATTCCAGATGAAGAAGAACAGGACATGTCATGAATTTAGTAATATGAGTATCAATGAATTTTCCTTTTCCAGGATCCCACCAATGTTTGAGGTGGTCTCTTCCCACCTTAAACACCACCTCAACAACAAAAAATCCAACAACGAGAAGAAAGAGATTATAGGTAAGTCTTTTATTTATTTATTTTTCATTTTTGTTCATGTGTTTTTCTGTTAATAGTTTATGTTCTAGTTTTTCATAAATCCCCAGTAACGTTTTTCCCAAATTCTACAAGACAATTTGTAGTTGATAATCATATTCACTAATGTGGTTCAACTAGTTTGAACCACATTGTGATGACCCTCTTTTTGTTGTTCAAATTGCTAAAACTTGTCCCTGCTCGAAAAAGTCACAGAGTCAGAGAAAAACTTAAGTTAATTGTCATGTCAATTCGATCTAATTTTGAAGCTAGAATTATCAGGCTTTATGGTTCTTTGTGAATCGTTTTGGTGTGCGATATATACATGAGGGAACTCGTTTTTGGTGTGAGCTAGATGATGACATTTTAGACATTGAGGGCTTTAATATAGAGCATATTCATATGAGAGAACTCATTTTTTGTGTGAGATATATTAATGGAAGAGCCCGTTTTTGGTATGAGCTACAAGGAGAAAGCTTAGATGGTCGTTTAGACAAGGGGGGTAGATCTATAAGTTATTTTTTCTTTCTTTTTTTCCATATTTCCTTTTTCTGTGTTAGAGGTTTATGATTAAAGGACTTGTGGACCCAAGTGTTTCTCTTCCCTCTATATATAACTGTCTTATCTCATGTCTCCCTCCTTAAAGATACATGGATGCCAAACGTTCCCATTTTCCACTGCTAAACCTCATCTTTCCCTTGTATCTGCTAAACCTGCTAGACCCCCTCTTTCCCCTGCCTCTGCTAAACCTTCCCATGCCAAACCTCCCCCTCTTACTCCCAATACAGAAATCCAGAAAGTTCTTGAACAACATATTTCAATCGGAGTTACACCACATACTCTAGAAGAACAGGACATTGACAGTTAGATGAAGAAGAACATGACATAAACAACCTGAGTTATGATTCTAGTAATTTAAGTATCAATGGCTTTTTCTTTTCCAGGATACCACCAATGTTTCAGGTGGTCTTTTCCCACCTCAATCACTACTGCAACAACAAAAAGACCAACAAAGAGAAGAAAGAGATTACAGTTACGGTTTTTTTTTTTTTTTTTCAGTTAATCGTTCCTCTCCTAGTTTATCATAAATCTCCCGTAACTTTTTCCCCAAATTCCACAAGACAATTTGTAGTTGATAATCTCTATGCCATAGTATTCACCAATGTGGTTCAACTAATTCCAACCACACTGTGGATGGCCCTCTTTTTGTTGTTCAAATTGTTAAAACTTGCTCCTCATATGCTAGAAACATGTTAGGTTTATGTGGCCTTTAAAGGCAATGTTTATAAAATGAAATGATATAGTGGAACATGAACTCAATGGGAGTCTGGTCCCTCGTGGACCATACCATGCAAATGATGTTTGTAGATTCCGGACTGTACTTGGTGATCTAGATCAATCGGTTGGGAAAAACCCATGTTACCTGGGCATGAAGAACAAACCGAGGAGGGTTCATAGGTTAGCCTTTGATGAGGTTGAAGAACATGCCCGGATGAATGAGCCGATGGACTGTGTGACCCTTGTGTATGATGGTGGCCTACAGAGATAGGGGCCAAAACATCATCCATGTGCTATCATACGGCATGCATATCGATAGATCATTCGGAAAAGCCTGAAATCCACATTTTAGGGTGAAATGTATGCATGTGCGAGAGGTCCCCCTATGCGCCATAGAGCTATGGTCATATCAGGTCTTGGTGACCTGGACTCGTCTCTAGGGGAGGACCTGTAATCTACAGACTGAGATTGCGAACCCTTGGTTCATTGGCCAGATTTTGGTGACCCACTAATGAGCCCTTGTTTGGATTGTGGGCCATGGAAAATACTGGGTCGGTTTGATAAAGTAAGTGTGGTCCATAGTCCACAGTTGATGGTGCAGTGCCCTATGATTGTTGATTCAATTCCTAAATCATATGGATTCATTTCCCATCAAATAAATTTAATTGTGTTTGTTTTATGATAATGATTATTTTAGAATTGTTATTTACATTTTTTTAAACATTTGGATATTTTATTTATAGTTTTTGGATTTATAGAATTAAATATATTGATTTTACAATGTTTTAATATTCACTAAAAAATATTTTATTAATTTTAAATGCATAAAAAATGAATCATGGGGGACCCATTGTGCACATGGGCCCACCATGTTTCTAGAAGGTGGGGCCCACATGTGCCTCCCATGGGTGGCACGCCCACCTCTTATAACTTTCTATTTTATAGAAAGTTTGGTTTTGTGGTCCATGTGACCTTATGTATTGGTAATTTTAAATTGTGACATGTAGTCAAATTATGGATTGAGTATGTATTGACCATATATTGACTTAATGTGAAAGTAGATATTGACTTGATATATCTTTGATAGATTTTATGGAAAATATGTGTAGGGATATACTATTTTATAGAATGCACAATATTTAATTAAAATTAATTTAACTTATTTTCTATTGATGGGAAAATGGTTTAGGAAAAGGGGATAAATGTTCATGCACATTTCATAATGTTGATGGCTTATTTATGAAATGGATGACTCATATTTCTCACCCTACAAGTCACCCTTAATCGACGGTCCATGTTCAATCTCACAAGAAGAGGCAAGCCAAAGAAAACCCTAATATTGTTCAAAGCTTATAAATCTTTACACCTTATCTCTTGTATCTAATTTCATATTTCTCTCTCATATCTCACTTAGAATTTCTCTTTCTCTCTCTTAAGAAAAGTTTTTTTTTCTCCCACATTGTGAAAGAACCTAATGGTTTAAGTTATAAAGTTCTTCTCTTACCTATCTCTCACTTATGGATTTATAACTAAGGGTTTTAGGGTTTAGTAAAAGGAGAATCCATCTCTATCAAATTAGGTTGCTAAGGAAATTCACTTAGGGTTTGAGTTTGTGATCAAATAGGTTCATGTTTTATTAGTGTGGCTTGGCCTAGACTTGCTTTCCCGATTTGAGATTGAAGCAAGATCGTCAATTCCATACTATCGGATGGTGGTGACTCGGTGTGGCGTGTAATAAGCCCGGTTGAGGTAATCCCCGACACTCTTCTCTTTTATTTATTGAAATCTTATTTTTTATTCTCAAGCATAGTACATAGTTATTTCAATGACATCAAGTTTTAAGATGTTGGTTTTATTGTCATGTTGATCTTATTTTGAAGTATATGTTGTTGTAATAAGACCAAGTGATCGTTTGCCAAAACAAAAGGGGTGATATAATATATTTATATATTATTCTTCAGTAAAAGATCACATAGGTCTTTCTTTCAAAAAAGTCACAGACTAAAAGAAAAACCAAACAAAAGGGGTGATATATATATATATATATATATATATATATAATTCTTCGGTAAAAGATCACATAGGTCTTTCTTTCCAAAAAATCACAAGACTCAAAAAAAAGAAAAAGAAAACTTAAGTTACTTATCATGTAAGTTCTATTTAATTTCCAAGGTAGAATTATCAGGCTCTAGAGTTCTTTGGGAATATCAAATATGAATGAGAGAAACCGTTTTTGGTGGGAGATATATGCATGGGAGAACTCTTTTTTGGTGTGAACTATGGGGAGCAAGCTTGGATGACAGGTTAGACATGGAGGATTTCAATATATACACATGGGAGAACCCGTTTTTGGTGTGAGATATATTCATGAGAGAACCCGTTTTTTTGTGTGAGCTATAGCGACTAAGCTTGGACAGTAGTTTAGATATGCATGGGAGAATGCGTTTTTGTTGTGAGCAATTCGGAGCAAGCTTAGATGGCAGTTTAGACATGGAGGGTAGATCTGTAAGTTCTTTTTTCTTTCTTTTTTTCTATGTTTTCTTTTTCTGTGTCAGAAGTTTATGATTAAATTGCGGACACAATCATTTCTTTTTTTGTTTGTAATTGTTCTCTTGTTTATAACTTTTTAGTGATTAATTTTTACTGATTTTATTTTGGGTTTGTTGTTGATGACCTAAAAGTAAAACAATTGTGTTTGATGGTGGAATTACTTTTTTTTTTTTTAAGCAAACTACATACGGCCACTATGGGGGGTGTCAACTATCAAATGAGCAGTCATTAGTCTGAAATTACGAGTACCACCCCATCGTAGTTATTTTTTTCTCTAAGTTGCCCTTGTCCGGTGATGCTTTTAAAGATAAGAATATACCAAGCAATTGGGGTTCTTAAAGTTTAAAATAGACCAAGTAAAATTGCTTGGTCATCAAGTTTGTTATTGGTGATAAAGCCTGTTACGATTTATTTTTATCTCTGAGATTTATTTTTATCTCATTCATTGTGATTGTTCTCTATATATAGGGACTCATATTTGTGTAATCTTTATCCAAATAGTGAAGATATAGCTATTGGGCTTTGGATCGGTGGAGGTAAGGCTTTAGCCTAAATAGTGAAGATGAGCGAGCAGCAGCCTAATAGTGAAGATGTAGCTATTGGGCTTTGGATCCATAAATGTAAGGCTTCGGCGTGAACCACGTAAAACGTAAGTAGTGTGCTTTCTCTCTTCTCTTTCCTTCTCTTTATTATCTTGTGTTATCTCTCTTCTCTCTCTTTCTCTCTCTATTATCTTGTATTATCTCTTTTCTCTCTTTTTCTACCTCCATGTATACTCCTATTACTTTTAACATGGTATCAAAGCAAAAGAAAACCTAATAAAACAAAACCTCCAGCCCCAAGTCTTTTGCTGCGCAAAAGAAAACCTCCAGCCCCAAGAAAAACCTCCGGTTCCCGGGCTCCAAGTGCCGTGTTGCGCAAAAGAAAACCTCAGGCCCCAAGTGCCGTGCTGCATAAAAGAAAAGTGTCGTGTTGCATAAAGAAAAGTGTCGTGTTGCATAAAAGAAAAACCTTTGGGTGCCGTGTTGCACAAAAAAAAACCTCAGGCCACAAGTGCCGTGCTGCATAAAAGAAAAAAACATCACATCCACTCGAAAGAGCCAAGCAAAAAAAACCTACTGGAACCTTCCAGTTCCAATTTCAGTTTGGCAGGTTGATGTCATCAGTTTGGCAGGTTGATTTCAATCAGTTTGGCAGGTTGATGTCAGTTTGGCAAATGCAGTTTGGCAGGTTGATGTCAGTTTGGCAAGTTGGGCACTTCACTTCACTCTGTACATCAACGTGAGGGTAGTCTTAAAGACAAGACTAGACCAAGCAATTGGGAGTCTTAAAGATAAAAAGAAATCGAGTCAAGTTGCTTGGTCATCAAATTTATTATTGGTGATAAAGCCTCTTACGATTTACTTTTATTTCCAAGATTCATTGTGATTGTTCTCCATATATAGAGGCACATATTTGGATAATCTTTATCCAAATAGTGAAGATATAGCACTTTGCTTCACTCCATGCATCAACTTGAGGGGGAATCTTAAAGATAAGAATGTCTTAAAGATAAGAATAGACCAAGCAATTGGGAGTCTTAAAGATTAAAAGAGACGAGATCGAGTCAAATTGTTTGGTCATCAAGTTTGTTATTGGTGATAAAACCTCTTACGATTTACTTTTATCTCCAAGATTCATTGTGATGGTTCTCTATATATAGATGCATATATTTATATAATCTTTATCCAAATAGTGAAGATGTAGCTATTGAGCTTATATATAGAGGCACATATTTATGTAATCTTTATCCAAATAGTGAAGATGTAGCTATTGAGCTTTGGATCCGTAGACGTAAGGCTTCGGCTTGAACACGTAAATCTTATATTATCTCTCTTCGCTCTTCTTCTCTCTCGATTATCTTGTGTTATCTCTCTTCTCTCTTCTTCTATCTCCATATATACTCCCACTAAATTTTAACAGATCCAAATACTGGACAACGGGGTTTTTATTTTTGTACTCATCCGGCATTGATAGGAGGCTTCCATTTAAAGTTTGGTGCGTTGTTGTCCGGTGTTCGAAATACCAGACAACTATTTTTGTACTCATCCGGCATTGATAGGAGGCTTCCATTTAAAGTTTGGCGCGTTGTTGTCCGGTGTTCGAAATACCAGACAATTATTTGGGATTTTTTACTTCATGTGAGTGCTATTTTGTTACTCTCGCTCTCTCTTTTATCTTTTCTCTTCTGTCGCTCTCTCTTTGCTCAAGCCCAAGCCCAAGCCCAGCCTTCTCTGTGACCTTCGACCCCAGCCCTCTTTGTCTCCGTGGAGCAAGCTCCTCAAGCCACAACTGCTGATCAAATATGTTTCAGTTATTTGTTTTATTTTGGGGAAAATGAGATTTATCTTTTATTTCTATTTGTAAAAAGTTTTAACAAGACAAATTCTAGATCTACAATATTTGGGTTCTTTTTTATTTATTTCAAGTATCCTTTATTTTGTACTAATGGTCATAAAAAAATAAACTCGAAGACTATGGGTTATTTTTGTTTTATCTAGAAGATTTAAGTTATACAATCTTGTAGAAAATAAACACCAAATCTAGTTTTTAAGTTACTTCCATTTGATCTCAGTTTTTTTTCTTATTCTCTAATTATGCTATATATATATATATATATATATATATATATATATATATATATATATATATATATATATATATATATATATATATATATATATATATATATATATATATATATATATATATATATATATATATATATATATATATATATATATGAAAAAAGCTAGGGTTAGCCCACTAGTTCATATGAACGTATGAGCCCAACAGCTCAGATTGAATCTGGGCCAATCTGAAGATTACGGATGTCCGGTAGTGTTTGAATTTGTTTTTTCTACAAATCCAAATTACTTGAAATTTTAGGCGTATGTTTATAAAAAATAGATGAATCTTTAAAAAATATCAAAAAAAATATTTTACATGAAATAAATTGATCAAAATACCACCGAAACGTTTTGGGGGGTATTTTGCTCATTTTTCTTTTCACATATATATTTTTTATATTTTTATTAGGTGCGCCTTTATGAGAAGAACACACACCTAAAATTTCAAGTGATTTCGATTTATAGAAAAAAAATACTAAAACTCAAATACTACCGGACATCCGTGATCGTCAGATCGGCTTAATCTAGGCCGATCTGACGATCAAGGATGTCCGGTAGTATTTGAATTTTAGTTTTTTTTTTTTTTTACAAATCTAAATCACTTGAAATTTTAGATGTGTGTTCATAAAAAATAGGTGAATCTTTGAAAAATATCAAAAAAAGTTTTATATGAAATAAATTGACCAAAATATCTTTGAAAAGTTTTGAGGGGTATTTTGGTCATTTTTTGCAAATAAATTTTTTTTATATATTTTTATTAGGTGCCACCTGGATGAGAAGAACACCCACCTAAAATTTCAAGTGATTTGATCTGTAAAAAATAAAATGAAATTCAAGCATTACCAGACATCCGTGATCGTCAGATCGACTCAGATTCAATATACGCCGTTGGGCTTATATATTCATATGAGCTAGTCGGCTAATCCCATATATATATATATATATATATATATATATATATATATATATATATCATGTTTATTTATGTTTCTTCTGATTATGCTAGATGCATATGAGGTACAAATTTATTTTTATGATTGCTAGCTCTATTTTATTTTTATTTTTTCTCTTTTCTCGTTATGCTTGTTGCATTTGATTGCCGTCTTTTGCCATATTTGACCAGCATTTAGATGCATTAAGGGAGTTAAATTTGATATGAGTCATATTTGATTATTTTTATTTTTTATTTTTTCTAAATGAATATTTGACATGAAGTAAAAAATCTCTACCAATTCTGTGGATCTTATTAATGTTATACTCCTCACCAGATTGATTCATGGCCACTAGCGGAGTCATATTATTGGTTCGCCATGGTAATTATATTTTGAGTGAAACCATAATGATAGATGGACATGTTACAAAGAGGATAACTTGAAAGCCACATTATATATTGGGGGCAACTCAGTACAACAACTAAAGGCTCATATGGGATCTATATTGAGCTCTGGTCCAAACAGTTTGAAAATTATGTATCAAGAGCAGGACTAGCCAATGGATGTAGTTGATTTAATAAATGATGGGAATGTAATTAGTAAGTTGTTGATGACTTCCAATGTATAAATATGTGTCGCAAATCAGCCATTGCAACCAAATCCAATTGAGCATCAGCCCTTCGTTCATATATCTGCTCCATCAGCAAGAGATAGGTATGTGTGACCAAAGACCTTCAATTATGCATCATATTATTACAATTGTCTTAGTACCTACTGTATGAATTCGAATTATATTTGAACTACATGTGGATCGATACCTACTAAATGATTGAAATATTTTTCACTGCTGCCCTATTGTACAATTGAACGTCCCTACAATGAGTAACATGGCAGCAAAGCAGAAGTCTGAATCCGAGGACGAGCCATAGATGGAAGATGATATATACGACATGGCGCCCTTAGAGACTCTGTTCAGATCAACATGTCCATGAGTGGACCTAATTATGGGACAAGATTTCTATATTGTTGTGAAGTTACGCAATCACTTAGTTAATTATATGATCACATTGTGGGACAACATGTGTTTACATGAAGGGGCGTCACACACCCAGATAGGTGTCTACCAGGTGCCACCCTATTATCATGCAATAAGTCTTGTGTCTCCTTCTTTACTTTAATAGTTACAAACTTCTTGAAGGCTCGAAAAAGATATGCAAAGGTCGCGACCCCCCATGCGTATGGCTTCGCATTATTAAAATCCTCGAACAAGTTCAAATATTTGATAGGGATTTCATGTCCTTTCGACTGGGAAAAAATGGTGTTGCCTATTAAACGGAGCAAATATGCCCTAGTGTATTGTTATATTTGTAATCGTGTGGAGTTATTTGGTAGATGCATAAAAGTTTGTCTATATTTGTAATCGTGTGGGGTTATTTGGTAGATGCATAAAAGTTGTCTCAACTAAGTGAAGTTCAATGAATAGCGAATACGGTAATCGTCAGATAGGGGGATGTGTCGCAACCAACGTAACAGGTATTTGCACATATGGTTTGCAACTCCATTTCAATACCGGCTCACTTGTGGCTTTGCCGGAAAGTACACCACATATCATATAAGGTTGGCATCGTCTCACCAACACATCACAAATTGTGCAAAGAATTCGTCTCTAGGTGCCATCTCTCAGTCACTGCCTCTATAAGAGGGTGGTCAATTTGTCGTGGTGCCCATTCATGTTAGTGTACTGAACAAGACGCCTTAGCCTTATTCTTCGAACCAAATCCTTTTGCTCAGAACTAAGAAGCCAATGTCTAATGTTGCTAAAACCCTCATCAATATAAATCATGCGCCTCCCCAAGCCAGCCAGCAGCAAATGTTCATACTTGTTCATTTCTCATGTGCAAAAGTTCTCCATCGCCTGCTGTACCAATTTCACCTTCGTGTGCCATTGGATCTAAAATGCATGTCATGATGTGTTGGTAACATACATATCAAAGTAAATTACATAAACACTTATTTGCACCAATTTCACCGTCACTCAAAATCACAATATATAAAGAGAAACAAAAAATCTTCAAAGTATAAACATATACAAATAACCAGTCATGAAAGTCAATTATTGAGCACATTATGGATCCAATAGAGCATAACAACAAAATATCATGTGAATCCTCAACCGCTTAACGGTGTGCATATTAGTATAGCTTTCAAATGAGCACCAGTCCAAACACTAGGTTTTTCAAAGAAAGAGTATAAAATAAGTCCACTTATTTTTAACACAAGAAAATCACAATCATTGTCGATTATTAGATGCAAAGCCTCTTATTATAGATACCCCTGATTAGCATGAGCTTCACAGTAAAATGGCAATCAAATTTACAAAATATGCCCGTAAAGAATTACATCATTTATTCCCATTACAATAAGTTCAGAGCATCAAACAACCATTAGCAGTAGTGCCCACTAAAGAGATAATGCATCAGTAAAATCAATGGTCTAGAAATGAAACCTCTTATTACAGATAACCCTGACTAACATAAGCTGCAGTAAGTGGTAAGCAAATTTACAAGAAGACACAATATATAATGGTAAAAAAAGTACTTCCCTGCCATTATTTTGTCTGCATTGAATTTAATCATTTGCAAGGGGAATTTTTATCATTCATCAAGTGCCAAACTTCATACTACTTTTAATGAACAAATGCATCGTACTAACCAATATAAAGAACTCTAAAAGAGAAGGGCCTTGCTCGAATAAAAGAAGAAGGTTGAGGATATCTACTCAAAACTTAAAATAATATGAAAACAGAAAAGAGAAAAAGACAATAGAGTTCCCTAGCCATTATTAAAAAAGAATAGTAGATTGGATCAATCAAAAATATCCAACCTTAACATAACAACATCATAATGAATTATGAAAAACACCATCATAATGAATTATGAAAAACACCATCATAATCTAGTATAAATTTATGCAAAGAACCTTGAAGAATCCAAATAGCCACATGAATTAATAATTTAAATAACCTATCGATAGTTTATTCAGCATTCAGTATGAAAACCAATCTATTCATGAGGTAAAAGCATTATGACCTCGGCCAATCTATGAGAACCAACTTGATTGAATTCACTTACATCTATAGAACCATCTGGCCTCTATAGAATGCATTTGCTAATCTAATGATGATAAAATTATCCCACAACAATAATATAATTCATTGAATCCTCAACATGGGTAACCACACCGCATTTCACAAATCTATTGAACCCTAAGATTAGATTAACTCATCATTTCTTTGAAAATAATAGATATCAAATTCAAGGCATTCTGAATCCCTCTTTTTCTTATCAATCAATAAGCATTCATTTCTCAATTCAATTGAATATCCAATAAGACTTAATAGTGCCCAAATTCGATCAAAATCAATAGGAAAAATGAACATTCATGTGTTAACCGAAAACCTTAATCTCCATTTACATATTTGGGTTTATTTTCTCCCCAAAACCCTAATCACCCAAATCTCATTTCCCCAAAATAAAAATATATCTAGTTAGTAGTTGTAGCTTGAGAAGCCTGCTCCGTGGAAACAGAGAGGGCTGGGCTCTAAGGTCGTAGAGAGGGCCGGGCTTGGCTTGAGGAAAGAGAGAGCGAGAGAAGAAAAAAGAGAATAGAGAGAGCAGGAGTAGCGAAATGGGGCTCGTAGGGGGTTAGAAAGCCCAAATATTGTTTGGTATTTCGAAAACGGGACAACAAACACACCAAACTTTAAACGGAATGCTCTTTTCCGGCAATGCAAACGCCGGACAGCTCTCGTGAGTGCGAAAATAAAAACCACAGTTAATTTGCTCATTTCTTTTCAATCAACTTTTTTTTTTGGAGGGTAATTCAATCACCTTTTGAGATGATGAAATGTGGGAAGGGCCTGCAATAACTTCCATAGAACCTCTTTTTAATGTTCACAGTTTATCATTAGGATTGGTGGTATAGATTTGCCTATGCATTTAAGCTATGGTGCCACGAGGGCGCCTGATCATTCCTCTAAACTTAAATTGATTCTTACAGGGTATTCTTCAGTTTTGGAGAAATTTTTAATTTGTTTGACATAAGCTCTTGGCACATGAATGCAAGATAAACATTTGAATTATGAAAAGTCAAAGCAATATAAAATATAATAATATATAAATAATACCTGTTATTTTTGGACAAGAAGATCACTACCATCTGTAACCATTAGATGTGCAATTGGGCACTTACAGGTGTTTTAGTGACATGTTTAAGTTCTAGAAATTGTTTTTGACGCAGCCAAGTTATCTCTGGGTGCATGATTCCCCTACGATTGATTGTAACCTTCTGGTTCTAATGGTAAACTGCCTTGTAGCATACGATCCCATGTAAAATTTGTGTAGTCTTGAACTATTTGAGGATTTGCATTGGGGGTGGAAAGAAAACATGAGAAAATTCCCAAATTTAGAAAATTTTAGGACTGAAAGTTGCAGAAAACCACAAGGAACGTGAGTACAAAGAGTAGGAAACTCTAGGCACCACATGTTCATAGTTGTGTGATGCACATCTAATGAATGGGGAGTAATGCATCTAATGAATTGGGGAACCATGTATGATTCTCCTATGCACATTGGCATATATACATTGGCATATATAAAGGTCCCCTTTTCTATTTTACCTTTTTTTTTTTCTTGTAAGTTTGAGAGCTCATATTGTTTTATTCAAATTTATAATATCTAATTCGAAACGCGTGAGTGTAATGAAAATGCTAATTGATCTATGATCCATTCTTAAACGCTAGTCCTTGGCATTAACGAATGGAAAAAGTTTATATAAGGATGTTACTTGTAGAAACTAGGTTGCATTAATCTGCACCATTTTTTTTATTTGGATGGTTTGGATTTGAACGAGAGAAATATCACTTCTTTTATACTATTCTAAAAAGGGAAAATACGCCTCCAAAGGTATAAAGCATCCATATTAAAGATGGATGCAAATAAGTGGTCCATCTGGAAATAAGTATAACTAGCGGTCTAAATATTTTTTTAATATAATTTTTTATTTTTATTTTTTTTCATATTCATGATCTTTATGTTAAAGAATATATATTCTCTAAAGTCTAAAACTTAAGATCAAACTATATTTAAAATATATATTTATTGCCAAGCTCGCATTTCTACAGTATGCGGCCTGGCCGCATAGAAACATGTCATTCTGTATCAAATCTACACGTCCAATTAAAATTTGACCAGTCTCCACAATCTTACTTACTTCCAAGGCTGCCATATTATATGAACTGCATCTATAACTAATTGCTAGCTGCAAATGTTACTTACATATCTATTCTCATATCGGCAATGGCGTCTCATTTTGAAGACCTTAAAATATATCGGATTTTGGGTGTCCGAAATCCTATTATTTTCGGATTTTGAAAGTCCAATTTTTTTTAAAAATATTTTCGGATTTTGGAAATCCAATGTTTTTTTTGTATTTTGAAAGTCTGATTGTTCTTTAAATATTTTCCAATTTAGGAAGTCCGATTTTTATTTTCGGGTCTTGGAATTCCTAATATTAAATAATTTTGGATTGTGAAAGTCCGATTTGAATCTTACGTATTTTCAGCCAGATTTTGAAAGCGATAACATCGTAATAATGGATTGCAAATGGGTATGGTAGAAATAATGTAAATAATAATTTAAATATAACTATTATTAAAAAAAAAATTTAAATTATGAAATTTAATATATTTAAGGGAAAATATCTCCATACCTCTATTTTTAGCTTTTATTTTACAATACACCTGAGGTTTTAAAAGATATCTTGGGGCATAAAAATTTTAAATTTTATTTCTCTAACTTTTTTTTTTTTGATTTTGATGTATATTGAAGTGGCCTAAGAGTTTACTGGATTTATGCGTTTTGATATTTCATTTGACGTATTTCTATCTTGAGTGCCCTGATATTTTTTTTTCTATTTTCTGTTTCTACATATTTTACTATGTCTTCTTTTAATATTTCAATTAATAGTTTTTTCTATTTAGTAATGGTTGAACGGATGAAAAAATATTGGGACTTTTATTTTATGCAAATACCTTTTATATATTTCAAATCATTAATGTTATTTGTTTTTACTTGAAATATTTTTTTGTAACTTATTTTAGATTCTTTATTTTTGCTAGGGGATTAATGTTTTACTTTTTTGGATACTTGGTTGTTAGATAATATAGAAGTATTACTTTATTTTACATATAATATTATCATTGGGCACTAACATATATGCTCACACAAGAAATAATTTCATTGATTTTTACTTTCTATGGATATAAATTTCCCTAATATTTAACTTATGTTATAGGATTTTTTTTTTATTCAGATATGTTTACATTTTTGAGTTTGTCTTGCGTGTTGTATGTCTAAGCATTATCAATATCTGTTATTAAATTGATAGATCAAGATTTGTCCCATAATCTCCACTCTTTGTGTTTCAATTATAGATTGAATGCTTTTTGACTTAGTACACCAACTTCAAAAAAAAAAGAAAAAAGAAAAAAAAGAAAAAGACTTAGTACATCTAGTAATTATTTACATTGCTAGTGAAATTTGTAAAGTTCAGACTTGCTACATCAAATAATTATTTACAATGCACGTGAAATTTGTAAGTTCAGTTTTATTTTATTTTTTGATAGAAGTAAAATTTGTATATTTTACTAAATAGCAATTTATCGATCATGAAAGTCGAATTATTGAATATATAAAGAATATAAAGAGTAATGCATTCCGGGTATTCTAAATTATTAATGATATTCATTTGTATTTCTACATTCTTTTAACTTTTACTATATGAAATATGTTATGTTTTGTAGGATACTCGGGTGTTTGATGAAATATAGAAATTTTTTTCATCTTATTTCCAATGGCATTCATTGGTTTAAATTAGAAAATACCTATTTTTTTTTGACTTCTTATAATAAATTTCCAAATCTCACATCATGAATTCTAAATGCTCAATAAAAGTCACGCCCACTTTTAAAAGGGAAACCTTTCAATGCTTCCCCTACAACGTATAAAAACCATGCTCCCCCTCCTTTTCAACCGTTCATTTGAAATGGAGAGCTGAGATCACCCCACTCAAAATGTCAGCTCAGTCGGTAACCCTTCAAACCTTCCTATAATAGAGAGATAAAGAGAGAGCATGGGAAAAATTGAAAGAAAGAGGGCATGCTGGAGTAGAAAGAGCACGAGTAGGAAAGAAATTGCATAGAAAACCAGCACGTGAGAAGAACCCCAATTACATGAAACAAAGATAACTCTCTTTTCCTCTGCAATCTCAACAAGAAGTAAAAAAAATCGTTTAGAGACTTTAAAGGGAAGCCATGGTCATGGGCCTTGCTCCAATTGGGAGCTAAAGATAAGAAGGAGCTTGCTTTTTATACACATTCAAAAGGTCAATTCTCAATAGGTATGCTCTCTCTCACACCACTCGAAAAAAAGCTCAAATCTCAATAGGTATGCTATCTCTCTCTCACACCAAACTAGGAATGAATTTCATGGTTTTCTCTCCATTGAGCTCTACCTCTACTGGTTTTTCTCTTCTTTTTGCATTTTATGGTATCTCTCTCACACACACTGATATATATTGATCTCTCACACACTGATATATATTGAGCTCTCACACACACTGATATATATTGATTTTTCAAAGGCATAGGCTCTATAGAAAAAAAAAACAAAAGAAAACCATAACTGGAAACCACGTCCAGAAAATACTTCAGGCAAGAAAAATCTCTATGACAGCTCTAAAATCAATTTCCAGCTCAAAAATGTTACAAATCAAATGTTACAGATCTTATGGATCCATAAATACTTGAAATTGGATGGTTTGGATAATGTATTACAATATACACTATTTCAAGAGCTTGAAATCCATTTTTTTTCATAACCATAATAATCAAGGTCGAGATGATCGATTTGATCGTTATCCGACACCAGTAGCTACAATTTTTTGTGAGTTTTGAGGTGAGGCTTAACTTATTTTGATACAGTTACAGCCCTATCAAAACATTTTCCAACCGAAAAGAACAAATCAGACTTGTCATTTTATACGCATAAACATCATGTACATGAGACCTAATTAGTCCAAAAATTCTCTTACTACACATTTCCTGGTTCTCGTTGCTTACCTCACCGCCATTCTCTCTCATGGTTGGCCGACTCATATATGTGTGCTGTTCTCTTTCGGAGCTGGCATCAGCATGAGCCTGTCCTCTCCAGATGGGTTGGTGATCTCCTCAGACAAGAGAGACTGCAAATCACTGCCATTTGCCAAGCTATTGAACTCCACTGCCTTAGAAGGCATACTTGGGTATCTTCGCTGACAAAGAGTCATGAGCCTCTTCACTGATTGCAAATACTTTCGTGTCGTCTCGTCATTCATAATATGAGCTACGCTGTTTGTGTAAATCTTCTCTCTAGCTGAACGCTCGTGGATACCGACCATAGTGACACCAATGGGCCATGGAGCATTTCCAATGGCAAGCTTGATGTATTGATCCATGGCAGCCAAGTAATTTCTCTTCATGCAACATTCCACCACTACTAGCAAAGCTTGACGGATGTCATCAGGAAGAACCTGCAAAACACTGACTAAATAAGTAAGTTTGATCACTACGAGCACCGTACTGAAAATAAAACCACAACTTATCAAGAAAATGTCACTGAAAAAACAAGAATATAATGGATTTTATCCCAAAAAAAAAATACAAGTATCTGATTTATTTTATTTTTATGAGAATGTTAACAAAACAAGTATCTGATATTTCAAAATCAAAAGAGAGATCAGTACAGAATGGTACAGAAAAGTTGTCTCAAAGGTGTTTGATGGAAGCAAACCAACTATAAACCTGCTTATCCCCCAGCCTGAACTTTGAACAAATCCATTTTTGGAGAACAGAGAGTGTTAGGGATTAGATCACCTAAAAAGAAACCTATCTAGTGCTTCAAGGACCTTGAAAGGCCAGAATTTATGACTTTTATTGCTGTTTTCTAAGGAAAAATTATGTATTTCCCAGCTTGTGTAGTGTGCTAATCTCTGTCCATCTGCTAACCTCCAAACAATGTAACTTTTATGTATTTTAATTTCTATTGAGGTAGCAATTTGCTTAGTTATTTAAATTCCAAGAACTAGCAGGTCTAAATCCTTTCTAAGGTCGACATTCCTATTAAGGTGGGACCATGTGAGATCAACAGGGCCAGCAACCTGAAGCACTGAACCATATAGGGGTTTATGTCAGGGTGATAGAAGTAGATGAACAAAGACTAAAGACAGAATTTATTTTTGAGAATGAAGACTAAACACAGAATTTCAAAAGATAAAACAAAAGTGTAGGATTATACAAGGATATTTATCAATACAAGTTCCATCAATCATGTACAGATATTAACACACACAAATGCAAACATACAAATCACACAACAGGCTTATTGCATGCTCATGCCATTGACGCAAAGCTCAACAAGAATGTATTTCTGAAAACCTCTAATACATTTAACTTTCATGGTGAGCAATCAAATTCCTTATATCCACAAGCAAATGTTTGCATAAGCAGAAAATACGAAAGTAGTACATAACTAACACCATCAACAAGTTACATGATGCTGAACATGTGTAGAGTTTGTCAACTAGGCCATTGTACAGTCTGAAAAAGAGCTTCACAGACTTAATTTGACAGACCAAGAAATCAGTTTCTCTCAGCATATTTCTAATGAATGTCAAATGATCAACCAATGGCTGTGTGACCATCATTTTTTTATTTTTCTTTTGGAAGATGTTAACCACACCGTCAAATTAAATGCATGTATCACACTAATCTATTTTAATAGAATTCTCATTACTACTTGTGACCCAACAACTATTTCGCATCGGCAATTTTGGCTTAGGTCTTTAACCTGAATGGAAGACTTGATGGATTGAGACATTATCATCATCATCATAGCCTTGATTGAGGCATTATCCAACCAAAAAAGTTGCATTCAACAATGGAAATTATTTCATAGCTGAAGAATAAGGGCTTCTTATACAAACCTGTCTCCCAAAATGCAGAATGGATGGTTGATAATCTAGTTGACGTCATTGTGAATTGAGGGGCACATGCGGTGGTCAGTTTCGGAGCGAGAAAAGTAATGATTTTGACAACTTCTAAGTAATAATTACATTGACAAGACAAACACCAGATAGCCTTTTTTTTTTTTTTTGACATGTTAATGGTTAGGAACGGAACACTAGACATCATGTTGCAGCTCCGCTGAGATGTATACACCATAAGAAAAAGGACAAAGAGCAGGCAAAACCGAATAAGGCCATACATGAGCCTCAGCTCATCCAGGAGGCCATGAATCCTTCGGCATCAGGTCTCTGAATACACCCACTAGTTGGCTAACCTATTAATCCTATCATTAGCTTCTCTAGGAACATGGCAAAGCTAAACTCTCCCAATCCTAGTAATGTTAAGCGGCTCTTCAATGAGGTTGGCCATCACAGGGAAGTCAATGTGCCCATTAAATGACGGGGGGTCCCAACACATGACCAAAAGAACAAAGCGGAGAACACTTGCGCAAGTTAATTAGGAACACAGAGTGCTATTGCATCTACAACCATCAAATCACGTCTTCATGATCTTAAAAAGGTCATTGCCACTTCCACCTATCTATTTTTAAACATGCCTCCAAGCATAGCTGGTCTAGTGTCTCCAACAGAGCTTATCAAGTTATACTTCAGGGTGTTGAGTGGAGGCGGCTCCAAAATGACCCCCATCTTGTAGTTACATATGCAGTATTCAGCATCACTTTTTAGGTCCCCTGATAAAATTATGAAATTTGAAAAACTACAAATAATCAAAGGCCAAGCCAATAAGATGACCATGTTTTTTTTGAAGTAAGTTAACTGTTGTATTGAAAAGAAGAAAAGATGGTACAAAATTGGATCACTGGGGGGAGGCAGGGGTCATATACAGCAAATATGGCTGCCCTCAGGGAGGGAGCTCTATACAAAATCCCTGGAGAGGGTAATGGAAGGAAGGACAGAGAAGGAGGGGAGAGGTAACCCCTTGAAGGGACACTGGCTGAGTTTGCAAAAAACGTTCAGCCTATAGCATGTGAAGCAACCGCTTTGGCGAGAGAGTCTGCTTCTGCGTTGCTCTTGTGGTATATATCTCCCCCAAGTAATCATAAGTCCTCAGCTCACATGAGAAATTTCGTCGAAAGTATGGATCAGGGGCCAGGGGAAGTTAGCGGAACCAGAAACCCAGGAAATAACATTGTGGGAGTCCCCTTCTACTGTTAAGTGCTTGGCCCTAAGAGTTGTCAGATGGTTTGAGGCCCTCAAGCAAAGTTGTAGCTTCTGCTGATTAGGAATATGGGTGACCTATAAACTTCAAGAAAGAAGCCATGGTGGACCCTTCGTGGTCTCCAAAAAGACTTACCTGAGGGCCCTGGATTGTCTAAGGAATAGACATAATGCTCATAAAACTGATCATAAAATGATCTCATTTATTTTTTACCCAAGCCAGTGTCAAAAATGACAACATTGGCAACACTATTCCAGGAAAAATAAAATTATGGCAGCTATTCAATCAGGTAGAATCTGTAATGAATGTATATATATTGGGATCTGTGAATGATTTTGGGTATGAACACCCCGATTTGAATACTTAACAATGAAAATAGATGGAATGGGCTTGCGTGTGTACTGCAAGTCTTTTATTCTCATTTATGATAAAACATCCCTGAAATGAATTTATTAATTTATCTACATGTACGATATAGAAAGGACAGCATGCCCTTAAACAGAATGAAATTCAAATCTAAGCAACATCCTAATACAATACAGTCCAACACATTACATATATTATCAAAGTCAATCCACTAAAATCACTGGATCAGGATCCTTTTCTTAACTTTCCTCCAACCTCATCAACTCATACTTGAAGGGTTTCTGGCCAGAGAGGATAGGCAAATTCTAAAGGGATCGGAGGCTGATCCGAAGTTGGTTTTGGAAGTGCCCTAGAGTGGACGTCCAGCAATAAATCTTCCCACTCAAGATTGATAAGAAATCAGTCCAACTTAGATAAGGTGGGACTCTCAACATTATTAGATAGCGCATAAGAGACTGAATTGGTCTAAGAAGGGTGAGGACCTTAAACTTTCCCTTAACCCATCCCAAGCCCGAGTATAGGAGGTGGGTTGTGTTAGATAGGCAGCCCGTGTAAAACTTTGCCACATCTTATTATGAATCTTGAACCTATTACTGAGGGTATGGCCCTTGATAGAGAAGAATTGAGGAACAGAATTCACGTAGCCGACCCTAATTAACTGGGATAAGGCTTGGATGATGATGATGATGATGACGATGTATAAGAGACTCCATTAAGGTAGAGGTCCACCGGATTGGGCCTAAATACAATATGTGAGAACACCAACATACTAGTAACAATGAAGATACTCATATTGTTGCAGCAAGGGCCATTGACCAATGAAATTTTGTCTTAAATCCCTCCAAATCATATTCCAAATACAGGAGATAAAACCATATAGCCTCCCAAGACATTTTAGCTTCTAAGGCTGCGGTAATATTATTGCCATCTACTAATACATACCAAACGTCGCAATCTTTCTAGGAGTCTCATTTCTATGCATTCATTGAATCTATCCAGCATCACAGAATCACAGTAAGGTTCGTTCAGAAAATTGATGGGGATCATTGAAAAGTTTTTAATTTTACTCGGAAGAGTTTAATGAGTTGGTACTATAATAATCTATGCTTGATTTGATGAATGAGGATCATGGTTCACAGACATCCAAATGATGCACGAATTGTTTTGTTACCTAGAGCAAAACTGGGTCAAGTCTCACCTAGGACTCTGCAATCAGACCAAATGATTATTTGGTTTTCTAAAGACCTAGAGGGTTTTTTATTTTCAAGACCTGGTCAACTAAGGTCAACTGTCATCATGACCCAGGATCAAGTTTTCAAGAAGGATTATATCTTGTGAAGTCAGCCTTTTTCCAAAGAAGTATTTCTTCACTGATAGAATCTCCATGGTTAGAAAAAATACCAGTTAGATAAACTCAAGCATTAGAAAAAATACTAGGTAGATAAAGTCAAGCTTTCTTTCCGATAACATAAATTCCAATAATGTGACCCATAGGGTATCTTTTTGGTAGGAAGAACCAAATAATCAATTACCGCTTGCTTGACAAAAACACTCACAATTCTACAATGATCTCTAGAAATGAAGCTATTCGCTATTGTCTATCATTCTCAGTGCATGATCCATTCAACTGACGTTCTTTTAGTGTTGAAGGTTGCACGTAAGACTCAATTACCGAAGTGATCCATTTTTCAATGAACTGAATCCTTGAATTATGCCATTTATTTAATGGAGCACTGCACCCTGGTCCCATTACAGATTTGAGATAATTTTATTTTCCCAATATCACCAACAAAGAAAAACAACTTATCCAAAAATGTTCCAACACAGTGGAGAAAATGCAGCATATTCAGATTTTTTCTCAAGAAATTCAACACCTCCAAAAGAAACTCTAAACATAAGCAGATCCATTTTTTAAGGTATTCATCACCAAAAATTAAAAAATAAAAAAAGTTGAATTTCACAATTCTACAATGATGTCTAGAACAAGAAGTCCCCTTCGAGTACCAATGATTAAAACATGTTCCCCAATGAGATTCACAGGGTTCTTCTTGATGAAATGTTTTGGAAAGGAAAAACTAAGGGAGAACAACACAACTACTTGTTATGCAATTTTAGGGTATGAACTAATCAGTTCCATTACCGACAGGGCATGGTTGCAATAATTTGCTGGCTAGTTCCACATACCTTTAGCGCCTATCCCAATGGGAAAACATAATATATGTGGAGAACACTGCACTGGCTGCTATTGAAAGAAATTTAGGTGCAAACAACAAAAAAAGAGAAAGCTCCAAAGTTCAAAAAATCAAGGGGCATTGAGTGAGGAAGCTAATTTTATTCTGTTTTAGAGTTAAATTAGAAGGGAAAGTTAGCTCGGAGATTACATATTTCAAAGTTAAATGGGGAGATGCTAGACAATTGTACATCAATGCTAATTACACATGTATGGAAAAATTGAGAACCTAAACACACACACTTGGAGAAAGAATTGTCACTTGTCACCTTTTGTGAAGCATTGAGATACAAGTTTTCTTCTTCAGTAGTATAAATATTTTGTCATACTTTTTCAATACTCTTTGGAAAAACTATATACAATGGCTTCCTGAAACCAAATACAAAGATTTCATGGATCCATTGACTTCAGGCAATCGCATGTATCCTCCTTTTCGGGTAGGAGTACTTGATTCTCTCCAGAAATAAATGCTAACCACAAGTTTGGCAGGAAAAACCAAATCACAGATCTATACACGTGATCCAATATTGTTTCTTTTCATAGCTAGCATGCGAGTCACATTGGGATTTCATGTTGTGTTTATGTTAAAATTTATTTCCATAAATGGTTGTGCCTCATGAACAGTATTTGTCGTAGATATTTTTCTATCGTTCCAGATTATCAATGTTCATGAAGATTTACCCAAAATTTCTGTTAAATTCTTAAATCCTATTTCACAGGAAACTCCATATCACAATAAAAGAAAGAATGGGATGGAAATTTCACGTGCAAGGATGCACATGCCTGAGAGTTCTCCCATACATATGGAAAAAATATCACAAAAATACAAATGCACTCAATAGATACATTCAGACACCTGAACATGCACATGTGCACAAATGAGTATACATACACTAACACATATGTCTAGTGCTGGCAATGGGCCAGGCGGCCCGGCCCTAAAGAACTAGGACCTGGGCCACAAAATGTGGTCGGAGGGGCAGGTTTCAGCTTCACAGCATTTTGCTAAATGATTTATTTGATATTTAAGCATAATTAAGATTTAAGTTCTCAGAGGGAGCACGGGAGAAGATACTTCTTGATCCAGGAAAAATTATAGAAGAGGAAATTAATTTACCGAAAGTAAAGGTACATCATCATCTATTAAAACTTATATTATTCTTGTACTTCGTGTCATGCACGAGTATGGCCTGGTTTCTCAGAAATAAGAGTATGACTAGGTTTCTTGAAGACTCGACCACCTCACTTGTTTATTTGATGACCCGGATGAGTCCATTGTCACAGAGTCTTGCTCAGGTCCTCGTGATTCATAAGTGTCTATCATTTCTGATATTTATACAAATCACAAAAATATAAGTTGAAAAATTAGTTCAAATATAAACAAAAATATGGTTTGCTGGAATCAAACTCAAATTTACGTTTGTAAAGTTGCCTGCTCCCCTGGTGGTTGTTAAACAGTTAAATCAATCAAATGCATATAGAACTATAGAAGTATCAAATGTGTATTAGATATAGCTAGAAGTATCAAAGGTGTCCTATATATAAATTCCAAATATTTTCTTCCTCATGAACAGCATAAACAATTCGATAACCATGTATCAACTTGAAGCCATGACTCCTAAAGCAACCATATAGCCAACAAACTCTGAGACTACCAACTCTGTTAGTGAATTCAGAAAGGGTAATACTAAACTAAATCTCCAACAGAAGCTTAATGATGATATTTAGCATGGGACTAATGAAATGATGTGCATCCTTCTCGATCTGATTATTTAACATTTATTCATGGTCCCACAATAGCCAACCCCAAATAGTTGGGATAAGGCTCGGATGATGACGATGATAGTCATGGTCCGGCAAATGACCACTTCGTCAAACAATAATGGAAGATCCACTGGTTTCCCCTACATCTTAATAACCTCCTCCCGAATTTAGCTTCTAATGGAATCCCACGACCACATGACCTAAAAAAAAGAATAAGCATTTGAAGATGGTGTGCCTCTTATATCAGAGAATGTGTATGTTCAATACCATTCATCCACAATGTTCCTAGGTCATCCCAAATCTACTATACCATGTCTTTTTTTTTATGTAAAAATATCTCTTGTGTCATGTATTCCACCAATTGTCTTTTCATTTATGTAGTGAACCTATTATCAGGCTTTGGAAAAAGCTATAAGTACATATCTGCATGATGCATATCATGCAAGGAACCAAGAAAAGAATTTTCCATGAAATCAGCTCCTCCAATCATTTCGCAGATAATATGGAGAGTGGGAGAAAACCAACTCATCAGGCAATGGGATCTTCATTGTGATTTGTGTTTTTCCACTATGTTAGGTATCTAATCCTGCATTTTGTTTGAGACATGGAGTCAAAGACCGAATTTGTTCAGGTTTGAAAGTGTTGGCATCCAGACTCCTGGAATAATATCTCAGTGAACTTCAATATACGCAATAAGTAGGGTGGGGTGGTATGCATAAGAACATTATGGGGTGTTGATCAGGCTTCAGTTCCCAATTCTCGTCGGATACTCCAAAAGAAGCTCAATGGAAGAAGCAAATGGATATAACTGAACATCTCCTAACTTACCTCCATATGATCAACTACTACACTCCGTTGGTCATTTGGTCATCCAGCTAACTACCGAAATACCTACCTACTTAACATAGGATCCATGACACATAGCTCCATGCCAATGATATAGTTTGGGTGCCGTACTAGATTAATATCCTGCTATAGAATGTCACGCAAATGAAAACATGCAACATCATCATTGAGAAAAGCTGAATACAAGCGAAAACAATATCACATACGATTTGTAGTAATTCCCAACAACATGGTTTTAAAATGCAGCCGCATCGCCGCATATGCGGCCACATCATGCGGTGTGCGGTGGGCTCCACATCAGAACTGACCGCATATGTGCTTTTGAACTATGCAGCCGCATCGTAGCCACATCCTGCATCACACTGCATCCCCTTCCGTCAAATTTTTCTTTTGATTTTGCCCTTCGGGGAGGGGCAAAATGGACTTTTTGACCATCCAAAAATGGGGGACACCGTTTGGGGGTATTAAACCCCCTAAACGATGATTTCCAGCCACTTTTGTGGCATTTTTTGCATCAAATCAAGGATGATATTGATGATACAAATGACGACTCTCAAGATGACTTCTTTGATTGATATTTGAAAAATTGACTTCAAATTTCAAAATTGACTCTCAAAATGGATGATTGTATTAAGTTATTAACTATTAACTCTTCTTGAGCTTGACTTTTGATTTATAATATCTCTATTTTGTGCTTATGGTTGTGCTTATGGTTGTTGATGGTTGTGCTTATGGTGCAAATTTGTGCTTATGGTTGTTGATTGTTGAATGTTTTATGAAGCTAGTTTCAAGTTTCTAGTTCCTATCAGGGGATAGTGGATAACTGGATACAGAATCTCCGGCAGCTAATAATTTTGAAGTTAATCATTAAACTAAAATACCCACTATCACATATATCACCTCCATATTTTTATCTATGCATAAACCTATTTTTTTAGATTTTTTAAATTTTTTTACATTTATTAACCGAATCGTCGCGATGCACCCGCATCCGAGCCGCATCACCCACCCACTGCTTTTGACCGCATCCCGCATATTAAAACACTGCCCAACAACTACTCTCCCTTCGCAATGCAGTTATCGACAAAGAACAGGGTGAAGAAAGTCATTAGTATCTTGAGCCCTACATCATTATCTTAAAATTTGCATAGAAGTATTATCTTTATTTTTATTGACATAAAAGTAAGACTGAAACATTTGGCAAACTAAACAAGAAATGAAAAAATATTTTTCAGCATGACAAAATAAAAGCCCTAAATATATACTTACTGTCTGATACAGGGTTTCTAGGTTTTCTGCGTCTTTGTTCTTAATACTTTAAAAAGAAGAAGCAAGAAAAAAAACAGTAACATAATAAACACCAAGATGCACAGTAAGCTACATATGCACAGGGGGGCATTACAAGTATAAAATATTTCACCACACTGCTCATTAACTGTTGCACTCTTTACTTGCCAAGTACCAATTATACCAGTAACTTAAGTCTATTCCAAAGGGTTTTAGGGTTTCAAACCCAAGAAAATTTACCTTTTTTCTGCAAAATTTGAAGAGTGGGTTCAGGTATCTGGCGCACTGCTTAAATGTTGCCACCATGGCCTTCCCCTTCCCAGTCCTCTTCTCAGCCTCAGGCATCTCCTCGAGCTCCTGGTTCCACTCATTCAACAACCTCTTGAAGAAAACCAGTATCTTATCCTCATCACAGAGCTCACTAAAATCACTCTTCATCCTCTTCAAATCCTTATCGCCCTCCATTCCCGAAGACCCTCCATCTCCGCTGTTCTCATCGTCCCCTTGACCCCCACCTTCTCGATCTTCAACACCATCTTTCTCTTTCCGCTTTTTACGAGAATGCAAAAGCCCACTCTTTTGCCTCTGCCTGAGTTCTGCCATGTCTCTGAGAAAATCATTGGTTTGGCCCTCTGTCATATCATTATCAATCTCAAGAATTCCAGCCTTTAGAAGGAGCTTCAGCCTATCAAGCCTTGCTTTATCGTCTTCACCAAAAAGGGTTATTGGTTGTTTGAGAAATCTCAGTCTTCGAATAACCTCTGCCCTAGGGAGGTCGAGCTCGTCAATCTTTTGCTCATCAGAGTTCTGGGATTTCGAAGAGGGGATTAAAGAAGGTGGGGCGTCTGGTTTTTGGCCTGAAACTTGTGGGTTTTGGGCAGATTTCTCTTTAATGGCGGCTTTGGATTGGAGCTCGTTCTGCTCTTCTTCACGGAGTTGTTGGAGCTTTCTCTGTTCGATCTCTGATCGCTTAGCAAATTTGCGGCCACCAAAGTCTGAGTTTACGCTCTGCCTCTTGCGCTCCAACTCTTTCTTCAAGAGATCCATCCCCTCTTTCTCTCTCTAGAGTGGCAGAGATTATCCTTCTCTCTCTCAAACCATGCAGGATTTATAATCCCCTTCAACTTACTTTCTCTCTCTAACATGGACATCATGAATATCAAAAAATAAATAAATTTTAAAAATTAAAAAATAATAATTCTAATAATGCGGACCGTTTTTCATTGTTTTTAATGGAACACCTCTTTACATCCATCCGTAATATAGATGTTTTACACTTTATGGACCGCTGCATATGTAGAAATGCGGTCCAGCCCGTATGAAACAATTTTTCATTTATATTTGCATCTCCTGCGTATCTACATTTCGAAAATGGATGTGGATTCATGGTTTATCTAAAAAAAAAGGGGTGAAATCATTAAATCAAGGGAAAAGTTTACATTGAGCCGAGGCTCTAAACAATCAAATTTGAACCTACCTTAAAAAATGTTCACTAGGAGAGGTTGTTTTGATGCCCAAATATCTTCAAATTGGTCATCTCAACATCAAGATGCATGGGCATGAGAAAAAAATATATCGTAAGTTTTGGAAATAATGTATTTTGTGACGTATTTTTGTACCGTCAATTTTTAAGATTTTCAAGTTTGCATAGATATGTCGATCTACACTATTTTTTGAAGCTTTAAAAATTATATATAAATAGAATAATATATTTTAAGGCTATTACAAAGATTTCCAATATTGAAACCATATTTCTTGACACCATTTGAAGGTAGGATCTAATTTGATACCACACCTTTAAATCAATACTTAAATTTTTCTTATAAAAATTATTTTTATTTTTGAATTTTTATTTATTTTTATACATTCATGATGTCCATATTGGAGATTATATATGTGGGAAAGGTTTCTATGCTTCCCCTACAACAAAGTTTTATCCTCCTCCTACCATTTAGCCATCCAATTTTGATCAAGAGAATCACTCATCATTTGATCTTAGATCCGACGTCTCACAGTATTTTATAATTAATTTTTTTTTAATACAAATTGTATGAATATGGAATTTGGTACGTGTCATCTTCTCATTGGGGCGCACCTATAAAAAATATCTTTCAAGGGTATTTGATCATTTTATTTTATTTAAAAAAAAAAATTTTCGTGAGAATTTCATAGAGGAATGGACGTGCAAAATTTTGTGTCAAAATAGTTTATAGAAAAAAATTAAAAATAAAACAATGTAAAGACGTGACATTGTGATTGGGGCAATCTTAGCCCTCCATTCAGAATGGATGGTTGGATAAAGAGGAGGATAGAACTTCTATGCTACTGGAGAAGCATAAAAAACTTGCCCTATATATATATACTCAAAACATTAAGTTCAAATTCTATATAAAAAATATATCACGAACAGAGGATGCATATCTACATATGACTCCTATGAACCATGTCCTTAAAAAAATTCCCCATAAAATGTTAATAATATGTTTACGTCCTTGTTTGCATTTTTTTGTTTTGTCCCCAAACTTGAGATTCCAAAGTTTTCTACGTTTTTTTGTAAACTCTAAAAAAAACCATTGAATTTTCAAAATCCGAAGTTTTCTACTATTTTTCTATACTCTAGAAAAAACTTCGGATATTGAGAATCCATAATTTTTTTTGGATTCTGGTATGGATTAATAGAATATACTCGTAGAGTATGAAGTTTTGGATCTTTTTCCTATCAGCCAAAAAACTCAAGAAAAAAACTTCAAAGTTTGTAGATATGAAGTTTTGGATCTTTTTCCCTGTGCAACAATAGAAAAAACTTACAATTTTCAAAATCTGATGTATTTTTTGCCCTCGATGCACTTAAGATGAGGGTTGGTAAACTTGGGATCTGAATTTCAGATATTCAAAATCCAAAGTATGAATAATCTTGTCATCTACAAACAAAAAAAAAAGGCAAAATTTTAGGTATGAACGCTTTAGTTATAAAATTTAAAGCTTAGAAAATAGTGCAGATCAAGCATATCTATAACAACTAGAAAATCTTGAAAATGATGTCCAAAATGCATTACAAGATGCACTATTTTCAAAACTTAAAATCCATTATTTTCTCATGCCCATGCATCTTGATGTCAAGATGATCAATTTGATAACATTTGGGCATCAAAACAACCTCTTCTAGTTAAATTTTTAAGGTGGGCTCTAATTTGATTGTTTAGAGCCTCAACTCTATGTAAACTTTCTCCTTATTTGAATAACTAACACTTTGGGAGGATATACACGTAAACTACTCTTATTTGTACTGTGAATTATGAAATTTAAAATTTCAATAATGAAGTAGATCAAGTGTATTTAACAAAAGAAAATTAAAACATGAACGCTCAAAATGTTGGATTTATGTGGTCTTTAAAGGCCTTATGATAGCTTGTATGAGCATTGTATATAGTAAAACATAAACTCAGTGGAAGTGTGGTCCTCTTGTGGATATTACTAGGCAAATGCAATTTGCTGATACTCGGATTTGGCTTGACGTGCTAGGCCAGCCGAATTGGAAACGCAAGGTACCTGGGCATAGAGATAAAACCGATGGGGGTTTAGTGGGTTAGCCCTTGATGAGGTTGGAGTATGCCCAGATGAGAGCCGAGAGACTGTGTGATCCTTGTGTGTGATGAATAGTCTATAGAAACAAGACTAAAACCTCATTGTTGTATCATCATACGGTATGTACATAGATAGTCGTACTGATATAATAATCTACCATTAAGGGTGAAGCATGCATATGTGTGAGATATTATTCATATGCACCATAGAGTCATGGTTGCATCATGGTCTAGATGATCATGGTTTATCTCTAGGGGAGAACCTAAAATCCATATACTAAGATTATATCCTCTGGCCAATTGATTGACTTTGAGGTCCAATCATAAGCCCCTACAGTGGATTGTGGGTCATGGGAACTGCGGGGTCAGTTTGAGAAAGCAAGTGTTGATCGTGATCCATAGTTGAAGGTATAGTGCCCTAGTCTACATTTATTCCTAGACCATATGGATAATTTTCCCATCAAGGTATTTAATTTTATTTATTTTAATAATATATGATTTTTAGAATTGTTATTTAGTTTTTTATGAATATCTAAAAAATTTTATTTACCAAATTTGGATTTATAAAAATATTTATATTGACTTTATAATGATTTAAATATTCAAATAATGATTTTACGTTTTTCTAAAATTATACAAATAATATAACTGTATGGGAGGCCGTAGATATTTTGGGCTCACCATTACATATTGGGTGGGGCACATTATGTGCCACATAGGGTGGCACGCCCCACCTAAGTAACTTGCTATTTCTAAAGAGTACAAGCTCTTGTCTTGTGGGATAAGAAAGATATATTTGATAAGCTTGAGCCTTGTACAGATTTTAATCATATTTTTAGTATGTATGAGAAGGCTCGAGCATAAAATAAGAAATAATAATAGTATCATATATTAATTTCTTATTTGAATTAATTTATGGGAAAATGGTTTAGAAAGTGTGGGATAATGGTTCTAGCACATTCCATATGTTGTTGATGGCCCATCTATGGAATGGACCGCTCATATCTCTCACCCCACGAGTCACCCAAGATCAACAATGCATATTCAATCTCACATGAGAGATAAGCCAAGGAAAACTCTAATCTTATTCAAATCTTATAAAAAGGAATTGATTCATGCCCAAATCTCTACACCTTATCTCTTACACCTAATTTTCATCTCTCTCTTACATCCCGAAAAAGGGGCACACCACGATTAGAATATCTCTCTCTTAAAAAAGTTTATCTCTCTCCCTCAAGAGACCCAAAGGGCATACCCTACTCTCTTATTTTTTATATCTCTCTCATGATAGTTCTCTCAACTATCTCATTATCTTTCATCTCTCTTTGAGGTTTTAGACTGTAGGGTTGTATTAGAAAAGAGAAGCATCTCTGTCAAATTAGATTGCTAAAGGAATTCACCAAAGGGATTGAGATTTATGATACAAGGGTTCATGTTTTATTGGTGTTGCTTGTCCAAACTTGTTTTCCCGGTTGCGATTGAAGGTTGACAATTAGATCCCATGCCATTGGAAGGTGGTGACTCGGTAGCAGGTGTAAGAAGCCCAATTGAGGTAATCTCCGACACCTTCTTTTGTTTCTTTCATATTTATTTATTATATTTTTTATTTCCAAGCATAGGTTGTATTTTTTCTTTTTTATTGAAAGAAAGGTTTTGAATGGCTTCAAGTTCTTGAGATCCCATGGTATTATTTTCTTCTATTTTATTTGAAGTTGTTATATTGTAAAATGACTTATTGTGAGTGATCTACACCATGAAGAAATGAAAGAATTGAAAAAGAAAAAAAATTTATTATTATATATTCCAGCTAGATCACATGTGTCCTTATTTCACAAGATAATATATTGCAATATGCACTACTTTTAGGAATTAAATCCTTTTTTGTATCAAAGACTAGTCTATGTGCTTCCCCAAATTATGGGCATGTCTGAGCCTGGTTTTCGTGGCTCCTGGATGAAATAGTTCAATAAAGTATGCTCCCCATTCTCGTACTTCTCTTTGTATCTCCTTTGATGTAAACTCCATTTTGTGATTAATAAAGATCTCTGGATGTCAAAAAAGTATGCTCCCCATTCTCTAAGGGCTCAAATTTAATATTTGAGTTCAAGATAATTTATTGCAATATGCACTACTTATAGAAATTAAAATCCTTTTATGTATCAAATACTAGTCTTTCTGCTCCCCCACTCCAGCCATGTGAAGCCCGATTTTCGTGGCTCCTGGATGAATCAGAACAATAAAATATGTTCCCCATTCTCCAAGAGCCAAAATTTCATCATTAGTTTTGGGAGCACTTGGGTTGTCACCTTATAAACAAATGTTGGTCGTTTAGGCTGAGTATTGCGTTGTACCTGTCAAATAGCTAATAAAGTGATATTATATAAAAGGTGCGGTTTGTATAAGACCGAGGCTCGAAAACATATTTATTTGTGAGAAAATAGCTTACACTTGCGATCTTGATAATCTCGTGTTTCAAAACATGTTTTTGGAGTCAAATGGGTCTGGTTGAATAACGCATTGAACAAATGAGTGAGCACCATCATATCATTATCAAAGCCTTTTTTCAACTAATTGGGGTTGGCTACATAAATACTGGTCCACTATTCTGCTCTAAAAAGGGTCATATCTTTAGTAGGGTCATAAGTCTCAAATCTTTTATCATTACTTCCAACTATGTCATTTTGGGCCTACCTTTTACTTTTTTCTTTAGCATTTCACTTGAATTAACTCGTACCTCCTTATAGGTGTTGTACGGGGTCTACACCATATATGGCCAGACCTCCTAAATCTACTATCTTTCATCTTATCGCCTATTAGTGTCAAAAGACTGAGCACCATATAGTCGCATAATTCGATTGACTTGGTATTGCTCATCAGTAATTCTATGACTATTTGGTAAAGCTTCCACAGTCGGATACTATTTGATTTGGTCATAACTTCAATCAAGGAGTGAAGTTTGTTAGCAATTCAAGATTTCAAGGAGCAGTGGCTTCTCCTTAGGCTTTTACTACCTCATAATTGAGGAACATGATACTCTTTGATTTTTGTTGGGTGAGTGTGGCCATTAAAGGCCTTATGAGTGTTTGTAAAATGAAATGATATAATGGAACATGAACGCAATGGGAATGTGGTCCCTCGTAGACCATACCAAACAAATAATGTTTGTTGATACCGGATTAAGCTTGACGATCTAGGCCGATCGGTTGGAAAAAATCTATGTTACCTTGACATATAAAACTATCTGATAAGGGTTCTAATAGGTTATCCCTTTACGAGGTCCGGGTATGCTTGGATGAGTGAGTCGAGGGACTGTGTGACCCTTATATGTGATGGTAGCCTTCAGAGACGATTCCTAAAAGTCTCATCTATGTACAATCACACGGGATGCATAATGATAACCATTTCGAGAAAAGCGAACTACCTTTTAAGGTGAAGCTTATGCATATGCGAGAGATACCCTTATGTACCATAAGAGCTGTGGTCGCATCATGTATAAGTAACATTGGCACATCTTTAGGGGAGAACCTGAAATCTACAAACTAGGATTACGATCACTTGGCTCATTGGCTAGACTTTGGTGACCTACTAATGAGCCCCTACATGGATTGTGAGTCATGGAAAATACTGGGTTTGTTTGATAAAGCAAGTGTGAGCCGTAGTTCACAGTTGAAGGTGAAATGCCCCAGTATTTATTTATTTATTTATTTCCTAAATCGTATGGATCATTTTCCCATATAATGAATTTAATTATGTTTGTTTTAATGATATATGATTTTTAGAATTTTTATTTGAATTTTTATAAAAACAAAGATATTGACTTTAGATTGATTTAAATATTCAAATTTGATTTTATAGATTTCTAAAAATCATATAATTAATTTTAATAACTTTAATATTGCATTAGAGGCCCAATATGTTAATGGACCTACTATTGCATATGGGTGGGGCCCATGAAGTACCACCTAGGATGGCACAACCCACCCTAATGAAACTTTTGTTGTGTTAGTTCAAGCTTTGGCTTGAAGATAAAGTTTTGAAGTGTTTTGGAAATATTTTTCCTTGAGGAAGCTTTCAAAGGATTTTTGGAAAGCATGAGAAGGCTTGTGCATAACTTTGGTAAGCACTATATTATGAATGGAATTATTTTATTTTATTTTTATTGATGGAAAAATGATTTAAGAATGGGGGATAAAGGCTCTAATATCTTCCATAATATTGATGGCTCATCTATAGAATTGAGAGCTCAAATTTATCACACCATAAGTCACCCCATATCAATGGTTCATATTTAATCTCACAATGAGAGGCAATCCAATGAAAACCCTAAAAAACCCTAATCTTGTTCAAGCACTATAAAAAGTGGATTGATCCGTACCCCAATCTATATACCTTATCTTTTACACCTAATTCACATATATCTCTCATATCCCACAAAGGGGGTACACCCTACTGAAAATATATATCTCTCTCTTAAGAAAATTTTTCTCTCTCTCTTAAGAAAAGCTTTTTTTCTCTTTCTCATGAAAGCCCAAAGGGAGCACGCCCCACTCTCTCATCTTTGAGATCTATCTCTCTCCCACATTATGAAATAACCTAAGGGGTTTAAGCTATTGAGAGTTGTCATCTCTCTCATGGTGTCTTTCATGATCTCTCAGATCTCATTGGGGTTTTAGACAATACGGTTGTGGTAGAAAAGAGAAGTATTTCTCTCAAACTAGGTTGCTAAGGGGATTCACCTAAGGGTTTGAGATTTGTGATAAATTAGTTCATAGTTCCATTAGAGGGTCTGACCTAAACTTGCTTTCCCTGTTGAGATTGAAGATTGATCGTTGATCTCGCACCATCATATGGTGGTGACTTTGTATGGAGTGTAATAAGCCCTGTTGAGATAATCTTCGGCACTCTCTTTTTGTTTCTTACCATATTTAATTATATTGTCTTTATATTCCCAAACATAAGAATTGTGGATATTTTTTTTCTTTAAAGAAAATTGATGTAATGACATCAAGGTTTTTAAGATTTGTAAGTGATCTTTGCCAAAAGAAAATAAAATGGATAAAAAGAAGAAAAATAAAAAAAATATATCCCCCGACAAGATCACATTAGTCTTTCTTTCAATCAAAGAATGAAGTTTTTTAGCAATTGAAGATTTCAATGAGCATTGGCTTCTCTTTAGGCTGTTGCGACCTCATAATTGAGCGACATGATACTCCTTGATTTTAAGCACCTGAATTGTACTCAGTTTTTGAATGCTCGGCCGCATTCATTTAAATTCAGCACTAGTTACTTGGATTTAGCCTCTTGTTGAGCTGAGTACTTATGTACAAACTTAAAAACTATAAAATGTATTAAAATATTATCTATAGTTTTTTTATATATAAATATTTTATATATGTTTTTGATTTTTTTATGATGTTTGTGAGTTTCTTTTTTTTTCGTATTCCCAATTTTAAATTTTCCTTTTTTTTTATTGAAATTTTTTTTGTTGTAAATATATTTTTCCTAAATCCATCACTTTCATATGTTTTTTAATCTTATTTGGAGAAAGGAAGAAGCCCGAGAAAGGAGGTGGAGGGAAGTGTTATGTTAAAACCAGTGTTTAAAAAAACACCGAGTCGAACTGGACTCACCCGGTTCGACTAGGGAATCGCCATGGACAGATCGAATCGGCGAAAAAAACGGGAATCGTCCGGTTCTAGAGAGAACCGGACGATTCTGCTCAGTGACTCGCCGATTCACTGAACGAAATCGGCGAGTCCCGTACGGATTTTTTTTTTTTTTTTTTTTTTTTAACCCATGATAGAATTTTTTGTAATCCATGATCGAATTTTTTGTAATCCATGATTGAAATGTTTGTTTTTTTTTCTTGTAATCCATGATTGAAATTTTTGTTTTTTTTTGTTTTTTGTAACCCATGATAGAATTTTTTGTAATCCATGATCGAATGTTTTGTAATCCATGATCGAAATGTTTTTTTTTTTTTTTTGTAATCCATGATCGAAATGTTTGTTTTTTTTGTTTGTAATCCATGATCGAATTTTTTGTTTTTTGTTTTTTTTGTAACCCATGATAGAGTTTTTTGTAATCCATGATTGAATTTTTGTAATCCATGATCGAATTTTTTTTTTCTTTTATTGTAATCCACGATCGAATTTTTTGTTTTTTTTGGTTTGTTTTTTTTTTGTAATCCATGATCGAATTTTATGTAATCCATGATTGAATTTTATGTAATCCATGATCGAATTTTTTGTAATCCATGATAGAATTTTTTGTAATCCATGATCGAATTTTTTGTAATCCATGATCGAAATGTTTGTTTTTTTTTCTTGTAATCCATAATCGAATTTTTTGTTTTCTTTTTTTTTTTGTAACCCATGATAGAATTTTTTGTAATCCATGATTGAATTTTTTGTAATCCATGATCGAATTGTTTTTTTCTTTTTTTGTAATCCACGATGGAATTTTATGTTTTTTTATGTTTTTTTTTTTTTTGTAATCCATGATCGAATTTTTTGTAATCCATGATCGAATTTTTTGTAATCCATGATAGAATTTTTTGAAAATTTGTGATTTTTTTTTTTTAATCCATGATCAAATTTTTTTTTGTAATCCATGATAGAAGTTTTTGAAAATTTGTGATTTTTTTTTTTTAATCCATGATCGATTTTTTTGAAAATTTGCTATTTTTTTTTTTAATCCATATTATTCAAAGAGAAAATGAGAGAGATAATGATTCTGAGGCCACCCTATCCCAGCCATATTATTCACATATCGAGTCCCAACAGCAACAGTGTAGGGATGAGCACGACAGTGCAGGTGAGCATGAAGGATGGACAAGCTTCGGGGATTTTAGATTGGGAACACAACAAAACACTAACACTCAGGGATTTGAGAATAGTCAGACGCCTGCTAATATCGATGATTCGTTTTTAGATTGAATCAATGAATTGTTAAACAAATTCAATCAATGGCACCAGCGTGACCAAGAAGAACAATAACGTCGTCTATCATTTTATTTTTAGATCATATGTTACTAATTTTATGCTTTATTATAGTCCATGTATGTTGATATACTTATTCCATGATAATTCTATGTTTATCCTTTTGTGTGATGTAAATTAAATGCTGAATGGCGGTTCATGCAAGGAAAGAACATATCAATATTCACATATTCATTCAAAAACATGAAAATTCTTAATGGAGTACCATCATTTCTTATTGAATTCCTAAAAAACAATATTTATAATGAATTTTAATAATTTTTTGGGATTTTTTTTAAGCTTTATTCTGACCAATTCACCCGATTCCCGATTCGGATCGCCAATTCGTCGATCCGGATCGGTTTTTTGGGTGCCCGATCCAGGTCACCGATCCGTTTTTTAAACCATTGGTTAAAACTATTGCGATATTTATGTTATGAACCCTGAACCAACGTTAAATATCTAGTGAAGTATGACTTGATTGAAGCTATAACCCTTGATAGAGCATAATGATAAAATAGAATTCGTGCAACCGATCTCACATCGGGATAAGACTCTTATGAAGATGATGATTTGAACTTTTAATGTTGTTTATAATTTACTTTTTATTGTTTGCTTCATTATTTTAATGGTGCGGTTTGTAGAAGACCGAGGCTTTAACCAATCAAAGTAAAGCACACCTTCAAATATTGTCGAGAATTGTGGTTTCAATATTGGAAATCTTTGCAATAGTTTTAAAATATATTTTCACTTTTAATTATAAAATTTAAAGATTAAAAAATAATGTAGATCGGGCAGATCTATGAAATATTGAAAATTGACGATAAAAAAATACATTACAAGATGTACTATTTTTAAAACTTGAAAATCATTTTTTTTCATGTCCATACATTATGATGTTAGATGATCAATTTGACGATATCTGAACATCAAAGCAACCACCGCTATTGAAATTTTTTAGGTGTGCCATAATTTGATAGGTTGGAGTCTCGTACTTCTATAAACTTTTTTTTTTAATAATTTTTTATACATTTTTTTTTTTCAAGTTTTAGCTCTTTTGAGCCCGCATATTATTCCGGCGACTCGATTCCTCAGAGTTACCCAAACTCGAACCGAGTAAATGAACGTTGTTGTACTGGTTTATGCAGAAGGTAAACATTTTACAAACCAAATGGTTGCATCTGCAAGTTGAACTTCTCGGGTACCTCTGATAATCTCTCACTGACAGAAGCCGGACTCTGTGTTCTAATTTGTTATCTCTCTCCATGTGAACCAGACGACCTAGACAGAGAAAGGATGAACCTGCAACCTGTATTTCTCTCTAAACCCCAATGCCCCAATCTCCAACTCACCAAGCCATCCTCCTTCTCTCTCTATGCACCCACCCGCACCACCTGGGCCCTGTCCACGCCCACTTGGTCAAGACCGCGCTCTCTCGAACCCCCACCTCCATTGCCAAACTCCTTCGCTTTTTCTATCTCTACCCCAATCTCGATATCACCTATGCTCTCTCTATCTTCCATAGCGTCCCTAACCCCACCACTTTCTCTCTCAACACCATTATCAGAGCGTTTACCCAGAGCTCAAACCCGATTGAAGCGACCAAATTCTATGCTCAAATGCACAGTAACGGCATTCGACCTGATACCCACACCTTCCCCTTTGTTCTCAAGGCCTGTGCTCTTATGCGAGAGCTCGATCTGGGAAGAAGCATTCATTGTCAAGCTGTGACAACAGGGTTGAGCTCTGATATATTTGTTCAAAACACTCTGATTCACATGTATTCGAGCTCTGGTTCTCTCGTTTTTGCTCAAAAGGTGTTTGATGGAATGGACGAGAGGGATGCTGTCTCTTATAATGCTATGATTGCATGTTTTGTTAGAACTGGAGGGATGGATTTCGCTAGGAAGTTGTTCGATGAAATGCCTGAGAGAAATGTGGTGTCGTGGGGCACAGTTTTGGCTGGCTATGCCCAGGTGGGTCAGAGTGAAGAAGCATTGGAATTGTTTGATTCCATGCTCCATAGTGGTTTTAGGCCTGACAATGTCGCTTTGGTCACTGCATTATCGGCTTGTGCTCAATTGGGTGCACTAGAGAAGGGTAAAATGGTCCATGATTATGTTAAGAGGACTGACATTCGGTTGGATGTGTATCTTGCGACGGGTTTGATTGACATGTATGCCAAATGTGGGTGTATAGAAAGCGCGAGAGCGATCTTTGATGCGAGCTCTGAGAGGAATGATGCAACATGGAATGCGATGATAGTCGGGCTGGCCATGCATGGACATGGAGAGCTCGCTCTTGAGTTTTTCGACAAGATGCAAAAGGCTGGTGAGTAGTCAGAAATCTCTCTCACTATCTGGTTTTTAAAGTGTAGTTGGAATTTGGAGATTCCTCTTAATGGTTCTCTTGATTGTTTGCTATTTTCTGACAATGGGAGGTTGGGTTTCTTGGGCTTTTAATGTTTTTCAACATATTTTTCTAGGATTACTAAGCTTCTCTCACGGGGGTTGTATGATGAGCTCTCTTGTACTTTGCCATTGATTTTTGTGGGCACATAATTGCCTCTGCCCTTTGTTGGAAATCACTGCTACGTAGAAGGGCCTTTTGTCATTGCAAGAATATTGATGAAATTAAAGGATTAAGTGACAAGTTACATCAATGGCAATGAGAGGAGCCCTTATCAGCACTAATACAACAGAAGCTAATCTGGCCAAATAACAATTTCTAGTGGAGGGCAGATGCCTTTAAGCTTTATGTGAGAAAATATTTGGTGAACATCCATGGTGATTGTTACTAAACTCGTTTAATATTTATTTCTTGTTTGAACTTTGAACCATTTACAATTGGAAAAGTATTTGGTGAATTGTCCAACTCGCGCATCCACCCTGGTTTTCAAGGGATTTAGTACCCTTAACACATTCCATATCACTGCAAATCCATTGTGGTCTCAGATTGATGGATTTGGAGCTCCTAAAACAGTGGAACACTGATGATCTTTGAATAAGTTGAAATAAACGGTTCGAAAAGGAAGGTACAGAGTGGACACCTTTAAGACTTAAAACTCATTTTTTTTTTTCGAATTCATGGTCATGGTGGTGGAGATGATAGACCTGTTAAATTTTGACTTGAAAAGATGGATTTTGGATTAGTGGGCTCACTTTAACAGGTACATCCCCAATTCCCTAACACACCCAATCCCTATCCTGTACTATTTTGGTTTGCATTTCTTATATATGTAGTCTTTGCTTCCTGTTTGAACTATCTAAATTTTGTGCCTGTGCCTCAGGTGTAAAGCCCGATGGGATAACCTTTGTCGGGGTCCTAACAGCATGCACGCATGCTGGACTAGTGAACTTGGGTCGAACCTACTTCAACACAATGGAACCTAAATACGAAGTGGTTCGTGAGCTTAAGCACTATGGATGCATGGCTGACCTTTTGGGCCGGGCCGGCCTCTTAGATGAAATCCACGATATGATCAAGCACATGCCCAAGAAGCCTGATGTATTTGTCTGGGGTGGTTTACTTGGTGGTTGTCGAATTCATAACAATGTAAAGTTGGCAGAGATTGCAGTGGAGCATATGCTAGAATTAGACCCTGACGATAGTGGTATATACTCAATAATGGCTAATATTTATGCTTCGGCTCGACAATGGGATGATGTTGCGAAAATAAGAAAGAGAATGTATGGGAAGAGGGTGAGGAAGATGGCTGGTTTTAGCTTGATAGAGGTAGGTGGATGTAGCCATGAGTTTGTGGCCGGAGACAGACTACATCCTGATATAGATGAGATATATGAGGTTTTGGATGGGATGAGGAAACAGTTGAAGGGTTGCTGGTTTTTTTGTTGATTGTAGTTTGTGTTAGAGAATTTTGGCTTTGAAGATGAGGAAGAAGGCCTTTTAAGCGCCAATGGGAAATGAAAGGGCCTCTCGGATTATACAGCTTGTAGGCCCTGCTCCATAACAAACAAATCTTATATTAATCAAGAAGAATGACTTCCACACATAATTTATGTATTGAATAATGACTTGCAAGGCGTTAGCTTCTGATTCACATGTCCGATTCAATCCGTTCCCTAATCAAACCAGGCTAATTTAACCAAAAAAATTAAAAGAAGAACTGGGAAACCAGGAGACTCGTGACCCGGGTGATCCTGAGGTTTTTTGGCCCAAAATCACTGGCCACCATATAATCAGATAGGTGATTTTTGAATATTCATGACTGTTTTCTCCGGAGGAGGGTTGTGTTAGGTTGGTGGCTAATGTAAAACTTTTGTCACATCTATTTTAGGAATTTTAAACCAATGTGGTTCAAGTGAAGGGCTCTAAAAGAGCACGAGCAAAAGAATATGGATGGATGTTGTAAAAAGATATATAGTGACTTATGGTCTGATTGACGGTAGGATCCTTGATAGAGATGAATGGCAAAACATGATTCATGTAGTCAATTTCAAATTGTTGGGAATTTAAAATAAAGCTTAGATAATGATGATGATGGTTATTATTATTATTGATGAATCTCAACTCAACAAACTACATTTTTTTTTTCATAGCTCTAACATTCAGGTCAATCCAAGAGGTTAAAACTCCTCATAATAACGCGAAATTCATTATCGATGAAGGAAAAAAAATTTGGTGCACCATTTAAAAATGGTTGCGGTTTGTATAGAGCCTAGGTTCGAAACAATCAAATTAGAGCCTACCTTCAAATAGTGCCTTAAAATATATTTTCATCTTTATTTATAAAGTTTAAAGCTTAAAAAATAGTGTAGATTGACATATCTATAAAAACATGAAAACCTTGAAAATTAACGGTCTGAAATTGCGTTACAAAATACGTTATTTCGAAAACTTAAAATTCAATTTTTTTCTCATGTCCATGCATCTTGATGTCGAGATGATCAATTTGATGATATTTGAGCATCAAAACAACCTCTTCTAGTGAAATTTTTGAAGTAGGCTCCAATTTGATGGTTTAGAGTCTCACCTTTATATAAATTTTTCCCTTTAAAAATACATCTATACTTTAGATTTTATATAAAAAATAAAATAAAAATAAAAGGAGGAATTATTTTGTGACTGTTGAATGAGAGTAGGTTCAATCTAACGCCCTTTTCAAGCATCGACATCATGTGCATGTTTTACCATCTCTTTTATTATTTATTCATTTTATTTTATTTTTTAAAATTAATTGTTATGTTAACGATACTCCACCAGACATTTGGTGTACTGAAAATACCATAAATAATTCAATCCGCACCCCGAAATTTGTGTTCTTAACTATACCCATAGGCAAGGAGTTTTGAGGGGCAGACTTTTGGTGTCCTTAAAATGCACATGGGCAGAGTATTTGTCCAAATGAAGGGGACTGAGGCCAAGCTCCCGCGGGAGCAAAAAGTATGTTGGTTCTGAATGTCTAAAAGCATCCCACTTACGTGTTTGATTTGTATAAGATTTTCTTCTAGAAAAGCTTATGACTTTTAACTCTTAGTTTCCCATTGGTGTTATAAAGAAGGAAAAAGTTTATATAAGGTGCGAACTTTATAGTGTAGATAAGGTGTACCCAAAAAATTAATGGAGAAGGTTTTTTTTTATACTGTAAAACCCTCAAATCGATTATCTCGACCTTAAGATTTGTAGATATGAAAAAAAGAGAATTTTTAGTCTTAAAAATAAGTTCATCTTCTAACTCATTAGGACAGTCTATTTTCAATATTTTAAAGTATTCATAGATATGCTTGATTGTCACCATTTCTGGAACTTTAAATTTTATATTTGGTGGCAGCAATAAATTTTCATATCATCACAAAACTTTGTAATGCTGAAATTTCATTTTCGACATAGTTTTAAGGTGCACCTTACTTCAATAGTATAAGGTTGACACCTTATACAAACCTCACCCTAAAAAAAGCCTACCCCAAAATTTAGCATTTTCTGTATATATATTTTTGGCACGAGATGCGGCGGACTTGCTTATACGTGTCCACACCAACGAGTAAGAAGCAGCTCCTAAAACGCCATTGATAGTCTTAGTATATATTAGCAGCGTTCAAGGACTCGGCGGCCTACTGAGCGTAGGGGTGGCAATTGACCCGACGAGTACACCCGAACTGGAATCGAGTATGGGTTCAAAAATTGGTGGGCCAAGCCCAACTCCGGGTCCGGTCATATTTTTTAGGTCCACATATATATATATATATTTGGGTAAGGTCCAGGTCCAGTCGGACCGGACCGGACCCGTTGCCACCCTTAGCGGAGCGGAGTAAGTGAATAGAGCTGAGGAGTAGGTAAAACTTTAGATATTCAAAAAGGAGAATAATTTCATACCACGGTTCTATAGTAATACAATGAAACAATATTTAAAAAGCATGTTAGGGTCATTTGTTTGAGCTCAATTTTTAAATATACATTTTAATGAATAATAAAAAAAGTAAAATTTGAAAACATATCATATAAAGTGTTTTTTTAGCCTAAAAAATATAGGTTGTCTATTTTAGTTAAATGTTTAAATCTAGCCTTTAGAAAGATTTTCTTTTCTTTCCAAATTTGTTAGATAGTTATAGTATCATTAGATTAACAATGTTAAAAAAGAAAAAATTGATTTTAAATTCGTAAAGGCTTTGTTCTTGAAATTTGCCAAATGGATAGTACAAATTTCTTTGTTGGAAGGGGCTCATTTTGACCATATCTAGGGTATAAATTGTATTTTATTTTTTTTTAGATTGATTATTGAGTTAAAAAGAATGCGTGTACAAAGTTTGGGTTCACACAAATGCCACAAACATAGTTTTCTAAAAGTGTACTTTCATTATATTACAAGACACGAGCGACATGAAATCATTCCCCTTCAAAAAAAGGGTGTGGTTTATATAAGGTTGCAACATTAAACAATCAAATTAAAGTGCACCTCTAAATCCCATTATTTGGCGTAAATAAATCTTAGGATGGCTTGATAATCTATTTTCATCTCTAATTATAAAATATTAAACTCCAAAATGATTCAAATCAAATTGATGTATGGACCACTTGAAAATCATGAAAATGTAGTGTTCACTTTAATGAACTTGCCTGTTCAGTATTTCAATCCCCGCAATTTCCTATCGGTTTGCCCATCCGAATTGTCGGGACCGAATGACTTCTAGGATAGTATGGGTCTCATACCTGTTCTATCTTTTATTTTATTTTTTAAAATTTATCTAATATTTTTTTAAGTCCCCATAAATCCTTACTCTATAAACTTTTATTTGGTTTTTTTATTTTATTTTATGTATTTTTAATATTTTTTTGATCACCGGTTCGGATTGCTTTAGACCTTATCGTGATCCCCAATCTAATGATTTGAAACAAATATGTAGGCAAACGATTTGCCCGTCTCGGGGAGTGGCCTAATGGTTTCCTACTCCTTGTGGTTTTCTCCTTTGGACAAACGAATTGAGCCGTATTTTTTTAGTTTGGGGCCAATTCGAGCTATTTCATTCCCAAATTTGAGCTCTATACTTATTCTTTTCATGATCTTTTAAACCTATGAAATGGTCTTTTTTTTTTTTTTTTAATCCAACCTTTAATTTTTCAAGATCGAAAGAATATGAGATTAAGGTTTTTTTCTTGAGTATATCCTCAACTGATTATATGATGGACGAGTATATGCTAACATTCTTTAGTTTTTTTAAAGAATTTAAGTATTTTTTTTTTTGTTCTTCATTAGGAGAGAATCGCCCGAGGTGGTCCACGCATCTCGGCCCGTATCGGGTCCAACTAAAGAGCAAGTACGGTTTTCAACGCAATGTTCAAATATTCGACCTGGTAGTCAAAGTTGGCCCCTTACTTTCGAGTAATTGGGAAAACTCACATCATTTGAACAAATATATATATATATATATATATATATATATATATATATATATATATATATATATATATATATATATATATATATATATATAATTTATATAAAAATATGGAAATAATGTATTAAAAATATGAAAAAATATACAAAGAGATCATTTACTTTTTGTTTAAGGAGATCAAAATAACTTTTGTTCATTTGATTGTAAATTGGGTAATTGTAAGTGTGATTAAAAAGACTCAAAGTTCAAAAAAAATTTATTAGACTTTGTGACTAAGCTAAACCATCCAAATTGATATCTAATGAATATGAATGATTGTGATCTCCTTATAATAAAGAAAAATGGTCTCATTGAATAGAATCCCAAAAATTATATATACAATTTAGATTGTTTTTACAATAATTTATAAGTATTTATTGTCATGTCATATTTTTATATTTTTTCTTTTTAAAATTTTCTAAAATATCTCCTACCATAAACCGGTGTTTCCTTATTCCATGTTTTATATTTTGTTTTGAAAAACGTTTTATAAGGTTGCAACCTTAAAATGTAGAATAAAAATGTACCTAAAAAATCTTTCAAAAAATATTGTTTTAACATTAAAAAACCATCTAATTGATTATCTCCAATCGACATATATGAATATGAAAAAAGAAGAAGATTTTGAGTTTTAGAAATAGTACATCTTAAAACACATTATCTAGATCATCCATTTCCAAAATTTTCATATTCATATAGATCTACTTAATTTTAACCATTTTTGGAGTTTAAAATTTTATACTTAGATATGAAAATGGATTTACAGATAATCCTAATAATTTTTACACCAAAAATAAAATTTGGAAGTGCGCCTTAATTGAATTGTTTAAATTTACAACCGCATCTTTTAGTTTTAGCTTAATTGGACTTTTCATACTATTTTTACTCCTGCTTCACTTATACAATTTGAATTTTCTTTTTAATAAATTATTTATTTTGTAAGGATTTTTGGTGCATGTACTATACTCAGCCAAGTCTACTAGGACATGGCCAAATTACCTAACTCGGGCCAAGGCTAGTCCTAAGCCAGAGCCGAGTTCATAAACATTGTTTCAAACACAAAGTTTAAGCGTTTAATGTCGGAGGACTTCTTTTAAGATTTCTTAATTTCATTATCATACTGTGGACACGTTTTCTTGACAACTCACAAAAAGCATCTTTGAAAGGGTCGGAAAACGACTTAATTATTGACTCATCAGCGACCATTGACAAGACACATCGACTATAATTCAATTCTGAGCTGTGGATCCGCTCCACCAATAAATCGATTCGTATGGGCCGAGTTGGGTGATTTGGACCAGTACAACTAGGTAAAGCGGTAAAGCAACAATGTAACTAAAAATAGTAGAGCTTTGAAAGCCCATTAATTTATATTATCCACCTTTAAATTCCAATTAAGATCCCCACCTTTTAAAGGATGAGGTTTTTATAGGGCCGCTTTTTAAAATTAAAGTAAAGACTAACCTCAAATTCTCATCTGGAGAGTATTTTGGGCATAAAAAATCCTCATCAAGGCGCTAAAATTAATTTTCAACACACGCAATGAAATTTAAAAAGTAAAAAATTAATACAGACCTTGTGGATCTATTAACACTTATTTTTAGGGAAAAAGGGATAGTTTAAATGATTTGTTGCAATTTACACTACTTTTAAAACTTAAAATCTTAATTTTTTGTCACAACCATAATATTCAAGTTGAGATGATCGATTTAAAGGATTTCCAATACTTGAATTGCAATTTTTGATGAGTTATGAGGTGAGGCCTTAATTATTTTGATAGTGCTGCAACCCTATCAAACTATTTTCCTTTTTTAAAACTTTGGTATAGACTGACATAATCTGCATCGCAAATTACACCACTTCAATAAAGGGCATGATTACTAATGACAACAAATGATTTATGCACCTCCTCTCCCACATGTTAAATTCGTGACTCTATCTCCCGTCACATTTTTATCAAAATTTGCAACATCAGTCTGTTTATAAACTCCTCTCACAAAAAAAATGTAAGCCTATAACTCAATGATCCAATAATCAAATTTCAGCTCCAGTTCAACAATTGTCTAGTTCTGATTTTCCTAGTCCAGATGGGACAATTCTCAATTCAAAACAAACTACAATTAATAAAAAAAAAGGAAGAAGGAGAAAGACAACAGAACAGAGAGTGAAAGAACCGAGAGACTCGGGCATTTCTAGGTAATTCTAGGATTTTTCAATATGAAATCCCTATCTTACCTCCCCACGATTCACCCGTTTTTTTTTTAAATGTTAACCACTCCCTACTTATTCACCCAAAAACAAAAAATAGATTCTGTTATATTAATTCCAATTAAACTCGGCGAAGTCAATTGTCAAATGACTTTATTTCTTTGATATTGTTAAAGTCACTTTATAGCAAGTTAATTAACCCCCGAGTCTCTCTCTGTATCTCTCTTCTCTCTCTTCTTAAGAAAGTCTTCCCTTGGAAATGTGGTCTAATTCAACGCACCACGTTAAACACGTCAAAACCAAATGTCCCCCTCTTGACCTTTCCCTTCATATTTTTCAGTCATTACCTAAAGGACCCAGTTTTTATGCGGCCAACCCTGCATATATAGAAATGCGGACTTGGATAAATTTATTTTTGAGATGGAATTTAAGACTTAATTTTTAACACATGTAATCTCTAACATGGAGATAGTGAACATAAAAAATAAATAAATTTTAAAAATTAAAAATAATAATTATGATAAAAAAACATCTGGATTATTAGTTTCTATTGTTTTTTGATGAAATACCTATTTATATCTATCTTTAAGATTAAATGCTTTACACTTTTGGAACCCCATAAGTAGAAATGGGGTCCAACCCGCATGAAAAATTACCAAAATCACCTTTACTTTAGTTATTGGACTCAAATTAAGTAACCATGACTAAGTCAAAGTTTAAACAGCCTCCAAGTCAGATTTTGTCCGTTTTTTAACATTAGTCTACAAGTGAGATATGATCACCAAAACTTCAACTAAGAAAACCTTTATTTATCTTATGGGATCTAGTGACACTGTAGAACCTGATCTCCACAATTGATTGCATATCACCGACGGGTGAGATTTTATACTCTACACGAAGTAGCCACAACAGGCCAATTTCTATTGGCTTCCGCTGGTCTTGTACGGGTCCAAAAAAATGAACAAAACTAAAAAATCTTAAAAATAAAACAGAAATGGTAAAAGGGAAACAAAACAAGAAAATAAAAAATGCAAATAAGCTCAAAATATATTAAAAAACTGATTTATAATTAAAATTATCGTACAAAAATATAAAAATATATATGACAAAAAAACTCACAAATCATTGTAAAAAATATCAAAATGACACATCATTATTATACATTGCTTCCACATATATTTATATTTATCATTTTTTCTAAATAGCCCAAGTTTTATACAGATGCTTGGCTCCGCTCCAACTGGCACCCAATACCTTGAGTCGAGTAGACTTGTCCGAGTCATTGAACACTACATGGAGTGCACCATAGTCTTAGCACTACAATAAATGATCTTTTTTCACTGACCTAAATAAAACTATTATTGAAAATTTCAGTTTTCATTCTTATATCAGTTTGAGAAGGATCACAACAAACCAGCGGTTCGGACTCGGAATAAGCGTCCCTACAAAACGACCGAGTTAACAATTTCTTGAGATTTTTCAAGCAATGGTCTTCAATAGCTCGCGTGGGCGAGTCTTTAGGGGTTAACAATTTCTTGAGATTTTTTCATGCAATGGTCTTCAATAGCTCGTGTGGGCGAGTCTTTGGGGTTAGAGAGGGAAAGAAAGAGTGGATCCTTCGCGGTTAGTGTTTTCTATGTCGCATTAAAGTAGACAGGAAAAGGAAATGTTTAAAGCAAGGGAAAGGAGAGGAGATGGAAGAGTCGCCCCTCCACTAAATTCCATGCAACTTCATAGGCTTTCCTTGTAACCCTCAAACTCCTTTTGCGTGCTTTCCCCTCATTTCTCTGAAAATTACATATCTCTCTCTCTCTCTAGCCTCAGAAATTTCCTCTTAGTGTTCAAATTGTCTCTCCCTCTCTCTCTCTCAAACTTGCTTCTTGTCATTACAATCTTCTCTCTCTCCCTCCCTCCCTCAGCTTCAAGAATACATTCATCTCTCAAAGCCTAAGAAATATCATTCATTGTAGTCTGTTGCTTCTCTCTCTCTGTGGCCAGATAATAGACACCAGTACTACCATTTCTCCACAGAACTCCATGGAAGATCAGCAGCATGAAAAAACTGAGACCAAGCTCAACAGTGCCCTTCAGAAATTGGTCTCCGATGAGGTACGAGAAGTGAACCAGGCCTTGCAGGAGCTCCAGTCTCTCCTGGAGACACCTCTTCACAGAGCCATAGTCTCAGACAAAGCCCAAATTCCCCATATAGTTCAGTCTCTGAAGGTCAATGTCAACAACAAGGCAGCTCTCAAAAGCCTGTACCACCTTGCCAACTATTCCGACCACAACAAGGTATTCTCTCTCTCACACACACACAATTCCTAGCACAGCAATGGATCTCTCTCTCTTTCTCTCTCATACAATTCTCCTCTTGAGGAGCGCAATTCCTAACACAGAAATGGAACCCCTCTCTCTCTCTCTCTGTCACACACCGAATCCTAATACGCAGACACTCAGATTCAGACATAGGCAACAGGTCTCTCTCTCGCACACACAAGCTCCAATCACAGGCAGCGGGTCTCTCTCTCACACACACAAGCTCCGATCACAGGCAGTGGGTCTCTCTATGTCTCTCTCTCTTCATGATCGTGTCTGTTGCCACAGATGGCAATTGTGAATGCAGGGGGTATCCGGATTATCACAAAGCAGCTTTACCGTTGCGAAGGAGTCGAGGATGCAGTAAACCTGTTGCTAGAGCTCTCAAAGAATGCTGAGATTGCGAAGAAGATAGGTGAATCCAAAGACTGCATAACCCTCTCGGTTTCCCTACTCCTTAGCCTCAATGCAAATGTCTCAGAACAGAGCAAGAGATTGATTCGAAACCTCTCTTCTGATCCCAATTCGGTTGTGAAGATGGCAGAGGCAGGATATTTCCAGCCCTTCCTCAGCCAATTCTTACAAGGTGATGAAACGTGAAACTCAAAGTCAGTTTTGAAATTTAGGACTTTAGGCCCATTTGAGGCCAACATTTAATCCTAAGAATCTAAAATCATAGTTTTAGCTGAAGAGAAACTCTCAGAATTAGGAATCTCTCCAAAACTTTATTTTGCCGATAGGGTACATGAACACCACAGAGATTCAAATTTTATCAGGCTGCAAATTTAACACTCCTGCAATTTTGTTGAAGTCCGGCATATAGAGACCAGCATGAATGTTGCTGTGATATATGGTGGGCCTATATCCAATCCGTCACACAATGTGGAAGGGGTTGAATGGAACCTGAAGTAAAGAAAATTTAGAAGACAGACAAAACAAAAATGGAACTCGAGTTCCATTGTCTCAGAAAAAACAGATTAGACCTTCTGGTCCTCGTAGAAAAACATGAGACCAGTTGGTCTCATTCTATTGGAATTGCACAGTCCCTTTAGTCTTCAGTGAGAGTGGGTTACAAAAGGCCCAAAAACCTCATTTGAATAGAAAATATGTTTATGGATGTGTTTCTTCAAATCCTCCATATTCTAATTGCTAATGCTACATTAGTGGTGGCAATCATCATAGGAGGCCTTGTTTATCTAATTTTTCTAATTTTGTTTAACTTCTGAATTTATAATATCGGCCATTGCGGGTTCAAACAGGCCGTCACCCTGGACAAGACCAAACTGACCTCTTTTCTGGTTGAGTGTCCAGTTTTCAAAACATTGAGGTTCACTGAAGCCATGTTGCCATCTTTGTCATAGGATCCAGCGAAGCCAGGGTTTCAATGGCTGGTGCCCTGGCCAAGATGCAACTCAATGAAGACAATGCACAAGCCCTAAGCAACAAGCACTTCCTCCGGGGCCTCGTGCAAGTTCTCTCAACTGGTTCTCTCTCTCCTCTCCTCTGCATTAAGAAGTTATCAACCTTCCCCAAACTTGCTAACCTCCTCCTCACCATCAGCCCCACCATCCCAACTATACTCAACCTCATCTCATCTCTACGTACCACCCCTGACTCCAAACAAGCTGCCGTAGAAGCCCTAGCCACCCTAGTTGAGGCCACCACACACCTACCTGAAGCAAAACCCAACCCGCAACTCCAACAATTACATAGCTCTCACAACCTCTCTCTCTTACTAGGCCTTGTGGCATCACCTAACTGCCAAACTCGAGCCCAGTCCCTCCGTCTCCTCCTAGGTCTTGCCTCCAGATCCGAAACCCTAACCGAACTTCTTCAATCTGGTCCCAACTTTTCACTGCTCTTCTACTCTCTCAACCGTTTAGAGACCCGACACTATGCCCTGGAGCTCGTGAATTGCGTAACTGAACACAATTTAGAGGGTAAGATCGACCTCCTCGACCCTATCAAAGAACAGGGGATCAATGCCCTAGTGACCATCTTCACGAGCTCAACAGATAAAGAAGGGAGGTCCATGGCAGCTGCGGTCATAGCACGAGTAGCCCAAGATGATCCGACTATAGGGGAAATGCTCCAAAAGTACGGAGCCCTCAGAACTATTCACCAAGTGATATGCACCACTACCTCCCCCTCAGAAACCCCACAACTCCTAGAGAATTCCCTAGCAATGCTTACGCACTTCCCTATAGGAACCGACACAAGCTCACATATTTGTGAGCTTGAGATGCTTCCCATGCTTGTTCGAGTGCTATCAACTGGAAGTTTGTTGGCCAAGGAACGAGCAGCCCTTAGACTGGCACAATTAGCCACCTCCTCACCTATCAATATCGATAACAAAGTGCAACCTTGGGGTCCAACCCAACTCACCAAAGTGTTAACCAATATGGGTGGGTGGTGTTGCTCGCCTTTGACACCACGACGACGACACTCAACCTGCTCAGTGCATGGGGAGCCTTGCTTGACCAAGAAACAGTTCTGCCTCATTAGGGCAGGTGCCCTAAGGCCTTTAGTGGGGGCCATGCATGAGACCAAGAGTGGTACACACGAGGCTGCTTTGGTAGCACTGAGCTCGATTCTATGTGAGGAGGAGGTTAGCCTGGTAAAGGCGGTGGACGCTATAGTGGAATCAGAAGGTGTGCCAGGGCTTGTGGCAATTCTTGAGAGGGGGGATAGTGGGGCTAAGAATAAAGCATTGGATATTCTACTCATGATCCTAAAGCACTCTGAGGTTGCAAGGGCCCGACATTTCCCCAAGAGCCAAGGGGTGCTCATACAGTTGCTCCAAGAGGATGATGTCCTAAAAAAGAAGGCAGCTGAAGTGCTTGGGGAGATGGGAGTCATTCCCCATGAGTCATCTTACTTCGGGTGATGCCTCCATTTTAGCAGCATCAAGTGTATTGTACAAGAACGCTTTGTATATAAAAAACCATGAAGAGGATGATCTCCACCACCCATCGAATCTAATTAAAGTTTAACCAGGTTTAACAACCTTGTTTATGACTCAGTCGAGGTTACCACCTTTTGAAACAGTTAATAGATGGTGGACATCATCATCCTTCTCACAGTTTTTCTGAGAATGCTTCTCATTCAATATGTTCTTTTACCAGTGTACAAATAGGATATACAAGAGAAGAATGTAGTATCGTCCCATCAGCTCTATCATGGTCATTGCTCTTGTCTCAATCTGTCCCTCTTGGGTAGAGGAATAGTGCCAATTTTGCAGAAAATAGGTGAAAGTTTTCACTGGGTTGATTTTTTTGGGAGGTGGGCGGGGGTTCAGTCAGGAAGGTTATAGAACCAATATTGGATGAGATGTACATATGATTATATGATTCTTGTGTTCATTTGTAAGATATGGGGCCATTTAGATCTTTCAAACTAGTAGAGATGCCTCGGCCATTTTCAACGGCTTGTTTATCTCTTCAACAGCTTGTTTTGGTTGAGTAAATTTCATTCGAAAGGTTCTTTTTTGCCAAGACCTTTTCAATTCAGGTTCTATGACTAAAAGAAACAAAAGGAAAATGAGATGAAGGAAAAGTTGCACTATTTTCTTCCTTTAACATGATAGAGCCTCACAGAGTTGGGAACTCTATAGACAGTTTTCCAACAGCAACTGGGGAAATTAGGTACAATTATAAATTTTTTGGATAATAATCATATCGGTAATAAAGCCTTGAACTAGTGAAATGAAATAAAGAAAGACAAGAAAGACATTGATATTTGTACACAATTAGCTGCACATATAATGGGTTAGGAAAATGAGGAGTAGATCCAGTACAAGATTCCAATAGACAGTTTTGGAAAGAAGCAGTTTAGTTGCATAGTGCACCGATAGAAACATAAGTAGAGGCCTGGCAGCACTATAATTGAAGAGACCAGTGACTGAAAGTAAAAGAAATAATACAGAATATAAATAAGTTGTGATTTTAATGGGAAAAACCAACAGAAGGTTAGGATTCTTATGAGAGAACAAGTACCAAATAGAATGAATGGTACATCTGATTAAGCTCACTTATCCTAAAGAATTGGGTGATGAATCTTTGACCCACATAACTAAATTCCCTTATATCACCTAAACAAATTACCCAACACTTTTCTGACTTGATTGTCTTGCTAGATTGGATCAAGCTATTTAGACTCCGTGCACTACCATCTAAGCTTAAACAAGACCTGATTGTGCTAACTGCTAAGTCTTAATCAAAGTCCAAGAAACAACAATCAATCTTTAGAAAAAAAAATCAATTTGAAGTCTAGATTTGGTCAAAATGAGTCCCCCTCCAACAGTGAATCGATATCATCCATTAAGTGAATTTTAAGATTTAGGCCTTTACAAACTCAACATTAGTTTTTCCTTTTTTAACATTGTTCATCTAATTGTAATAAAGCCATCTACAAAATTTGGAAAAGCAAAAAAAAATAATTCCCCCTATGGCTTAGATCTAAGTATATTTCCAAAAGAACAACTTATGTTATACAATACAACTTATGTTAATTATTGTATAAGGTTGAACAACAGAGATTGCTTCAGGTATTTGTAAGGCCACATATTGCTAAATGGGTCAATTAACCCTTTCCTCTCCCGTCCTAGAATTTCTAATAATTTATGGACAATGTTTAGGCCAAAAGCCATGAGGACTTTCATGAATCAGATGCTTTTTACAAACTGTCGCACTTTATTTAGCACTCCAGCATTGAATCCATGCATATGGTACCCTTCAATAGCCACGTCACGAGTTTAGAAACCTCGAAATGTGGTTTGAATTTCACATGTTTGGACCTCTTCCGGGTTTCATAAACAGCACGGCGGAACCGGGAGAAACTTGTAGTTTACACATTTTAATTTTTTGCACAAAATTTTCAGTTTACAAATTTTGATTTTTTGCACAAAATTTTCAGTTTACAAATTTTGATTTTTTGCACAAAATTTTCAGTTTACAAATTTTGATTTTTTGCACAAAATTTCAGTTAACAAATTTTGATTTTATGCACAAAATTTTCAGAGCCTTTTTCTTTTTTCCCGCGATACCCTCTTCACTATTCTATATAAATTACTCCATCAATAGTGATCCAGTATTTACCATTTGAATGTCACACATTAGGATCTCAACCACCAAGAAAAAAAAGAGAAGAGCGAAAAAGAAAGGGAGGGGGGGCGGCGGTGATTTTTTGAATCACTGATTCTTACTAGGAGGGTGATAAGAATACCACGCTTCATTTGCCAAAAAGTTATAAAACCTTAGCATGGGCTTCAATGAAAACTCCCCGAAGGATTAGGCTCCAAAATCAAACAAATCAAGAACCTCCCAAGAGACATAAATTTCACGAAATGATGGAAAATTATTACAATGATAAAAAAAAGTACAACACTATTGAAGATGACAGAACTTATGCTCCTTGTTCCCCCATCACGTTCAATCTCAGTGATCATACCACAAGACACAGCTTCCTCATCATTGAGAACCACTAGAGATTCCAAATGAAACCAACCATTTGAATCCCAAAAAAGTGTTTCCCTTCCCCGACCAAACCAAAGTGGGCACTGAAGTTATGATGACAATTGGAATATTCTTTTTTCTTCCTAGAAAAAAAAGATTTTTTCATTCTATAAATGGAAAATAGTTATTATCTAACCACAAAAAGAAAGAAAGAAAGACAGCGCTAATCAAAAGGGAAAAAAAACATAGTAGAAAATGCAACAGTTGCTTAAAAAACTATTTTTCTTAAATACACTCAAATGTATCTAGAGTTCATGCATCATAAGGGAGAGAACACAAACTACATCAATAGAATAATACTAAGAAATATTGCCACCATCAATTGTTGAATCTATCAAGTGATATTACAAAAAATAATAGTTATCACTGAAAACTATTCTTCTTACAAATGATCAAATGTATCCAGAGTTCATGCACCATGCGGGAGAGATCACAAACTACATCAATACAATAATACTGAGAGTTATCGCTGCCATCAATTGTTGAATTTATCAAGTGATTTTGCAAAAAATAATAGTTGTCACTGAGAAATCTATGAACAGTCCGTGGACATAGCATCAAAAACTATTTTAGATACATATAGCAACGACTTAAACCTTATAACACAACATTCACATCGAATTTGCCATAACAACTATAAAATCACAATGAGCCCTAAATTCACTTAAAAAATGCCAGCTATGTAGCAGCTTTACCTTTGCCAAGTCACATTTATCAAACATTGTGCTCTCTAAAACTCAGCATAAAGCCGCAACCTACCAAAATTCAATCTGTAGTGATCCTATGCAACATGGACACATTTATCCATGACTTTTTGCAACATGCCAGGACACATCACCTACGTCTCCCACTATAGAAACCCGGCAATTTGTCTTAAAGTCTCACATTAAAACCATACTAAAAGTACTTAATATCACCAAAACTCCAACTTCTTCCCTTCTTAAAATGGTGTATGTATGGACATGTCGCACCTCATATGCCAATTTTGCGATCAGCATTTCTAACACTCTTGTCATCTCAAATACGTCAATTTTTGTGATCAGGGTTTCTAACACTCGTACCATGTGAAATGCTAAGATACATAGTCCAACATTAACTACCAATAAGTAGTAGACGTTGTAGTTACAGCAGTTTATCCTTGAATTCATCTTACATTTGGGCTGGTAATGCATAGCATCCTGCTTCGCACGAATCAAACCCTAAATTTGTCTCCAATTGAAGTAGAAAACAGAAGCTCAAAAGAGGAATTGATCTAAAACGCAGTTGATCAATAGAAAAATACACTAACTTTGATTTAACTCAGTATTTCATCGCTTAATTTTCAGCTTAAGGAGTAAAATTTACATTAGAACATAAAAAGAGGGAGAAATCTCGTACCAGAAACATGTGCTTGAAAGTTGAAATCATTATAGAATCCGAAAACTTTCTCTCACTAAACTCGAATCCAGAAACTCTCTCTCTCTAAAGCTCATGACCAGACGTTTCTTCGAAAATGGTGGATTCGCAAAAATTAATCATTCGTTTTCGGGCCTGCCGTTTCAGTTTTCAACTTTCAACCTTTTGCCGCTTTTATTTGTTTTCTTTTGAACTTTCAGCCTAATTAATAGCTCTCTGATGCCCGCCCCTAGTATTTTAAGTGGTCATGATCATAGTCAGCAATAACGATGTATCGGTAAATCAAAATATCGGTAATACATCGCTTTTGCCCCAAAAAGTCAGATGTCTAATATTAGGTTATTTTCAAGAATATAAAAAAAAATTAGATAAGTCTAGCGAGTCGTAAATATTTGGGATTAAGCTCAAACAAAAAGAGTGAATATGGATAATTTAAAGGATGAAGTTTCTATTGGGCCTCGGCTTTATGAAAACAAAATAAAAGCTCACTTGAAATTATCATTCGGAAAGGACTTACGGTATCGGAAATCTTCGTGATAGCTCTAAAATTAATTTTTAATATTAACAATGAAACAAAAAAAGGGTAAAAATCTTATGAATCTATGAACAATTATTTTTAGGGTGAAATTGATGGTCTACATGATTTGTTGCAATATAATTCTTTTTCTTAGAATTTGAAATCCTAACTTTTTTTACACAATCAAAATGTTCAAATTGAGATGATCAATTTAAAGGTTTTTCAACACTTTAATTTGCAATATTTTATTAGTGATGAGGTGAGGCTTTACTTATTTTGATAAGGGTTGCAGCCCTATTAAACCATTTTCCTAATTTAAAACCATTGAACCATACTTTGCTTGTTATTATTAGAGTCACACTTGACGATTGTTTTTTTAAACTTTCAATAAATACATCAACATTGTTTACTTTGTTGTCACAATACAAAATATGTGATAGATTTATTGGGAATATACAATAATACAAAACAACAATTCTGAACATAATAACTACATTAGCAAACAACATCAACAGTAACCCAATGGATGGGACCATTGTTCAAAAAAAAAAAAGTAAAATGACCTCCGTTATTGAATTACAACTAATTAAAACACAAAAACCTATAAATGTAAAATAGTGGTCCACCCAAATTGATACGTTGTATATACGAGTGAAATTATAAAAAATAAAAAGATGAAATTAATCAAACTTTTGTATGCAAAAAAAAAAGCAACAAAATATCCAAAGCTCACGCTAAAATTCTAGTTGCCTAAATCTATATTTGTCATCGGATTTCTCTCTTTCTCTTTGCAATGACTCTCTATATTTAGAGAGAGAGAGAAAGAGAAAATCATTAGATTATTCTTCATTTAGTTCTAACTATTATCTTGAGATATATTACTGTTTTAGTAGGTTTTTTTTTTTTGGAGAATATATTGCACTTCTTTTTTAAGAACCATATTGGTGAAAAATTTTGTTAAATCAAGATTCTTAATTTATTTATAGTTTTAATGTGCTTATCTCTAAATCAAAATTTAAAGATATTAAATGAATGCAAAAATACAATTATAAGGAAGAGGGTTTTTTTATTTTTTAAGTTTTTTGAAAGAAATATAAAATACAAATGTATATCGGTTCTATTAAAAAATGCAATTTTTTTACGATATTTGGAAAAACTCAAATGATATTTCATATTTTATTTTTTATGCTTGTCTAATATTTTTTTAGGTCCCTCTAAGTCCTTTCCCCATAACTCTTATATTATTGTTAGATCTCTAATTTATTTCAATCCTAATATCGATCCATTCCACCAATCCGAATTTTGAAACACAGATTCTCTCAATATTTATGATTGGTCATTTGCACCAATTTCTTATATTCTGTTGTATAACTTTTAAAAGTTTCTATAATTGAAGATATGGAGTGAGAGATTCTAGTGAGAGGTAAAATTTTGCCCTCATCACACAAGTCGAGGAAACAGGGGAGAGAGATCGTCATGAGCTTCCACACAATACATACAGAAATGGCCTCTGTCCCATGTAATTTTGTACTACATTTTTGATACCACATGACGTCTAGGGTTTCATTTCTATAAAGATTTAATTTAATTTTAATAATATGTTTATTTGTGGAAGCCGGCAGTCTCGCAAAGTATGGAAACCACCCCTTCTATGTCTTAAAAAAAAAGGGCCATCTTCTTTAAGACAGCGTCAAAAGATGTTTTGTGCGTTTGTGGAAGCCATTGGTTCTATCGTGTGGCTTCCATAAGCGCACAACAGACATATGAGACCATTTGATAGAACTTTTGTCTCCTGCTACCTAAAAGTTCCATCCAAACAAACACAGCCTGACAAAAAAAATGGAATGCATGTAATTTTCCCCCCACCTCTCTCTCTATCAAATGGCACGTGGAATACACACATTTATCCCAAGTCCCAACAGACAACCCCCATCTTTCTCAATACAAAATCACATATGATTAGTTTTCATAGAGAAATATATCGATGTGTATATATATATATAATGATTCTATAGAACTATCTTCCACCAATGTGTGTAGGACTAAATGATCATTATTAAATTTGACACGGATCTCTAAAAAAATAAAGTTTTACACTCATGTGATAACTTTTACAAAGATCCATAACAAATTTAATAACGATAATTTAGAGTCCTACACACATAGATGAGAGAGGGTCCTATAGGATCATTACTTATATATATATATATATACAGAGAGAGAGAGAGCCTAGGCTCAAAACAATCAAATTAGAACCTACCTTCAAATAGTATCGAAAATGTATTTCAACACTGAAAATATCTGTGATTGCCTTCAAATATATTTTAAAGATTAAAAAAAAGTGTAGATCGATAGATCTATGAAAACTTGAAAATATTGAAAATTGATGGTCCAAAAAAAGATTACAAAATACACTATTTCCAAAACTTGAAATCCGTTTTTTTCTCATGTCCATGCATCTTGATGTTGAGATGATGGATTTGAAGATATTTGAGCATTAAAACAACCTCTTCTAACGAAATTTTTGAGATAGGCTCAACCTCGATTGTTTAGAGCCTCGACTCTATATAAACTTTTACCCTTATAATATCAACTCTTGAAATAGGAAAATTTATTAAAATGTACTTGTGAGATAAACTACTAAACAATTTTCCTATATTTTTTGAATTATTTTCAAAATACCCATCAATATGCACGTGATGTTGATATGGAATAGTGGTAGGTTAACAAGATGTTAAATAGTTAAAATGTGAGGTGTCTACTGAAAAATTTCCCCTTAAAATCACTAGTGCAACTCATGATTGGGCCTTTTGACGGGGTTCTTAAAATTAAATAAAAAAATAACTGAAAAGTTAAATAGTTCGTGTCTTAGATACTTTTTTATATTTATCTTTAATAAATGTGGGCACGATCAATTATGAGGTACACCTCATTCATGTTTCCATTTTAAGTTATATTATTATCATATTACATGGACAAACATGTTGCCCACTAATGGGAATTTATGTTCACCTTCTCTTAGACATTATTCGCACTCTAGTCACTCACGATACCTTCTTTATTTTATTAAATTTGAATTTGAATTTGAATTTTATTCTTGGATTTATAATTTTATTAATAGTTTAGGGGTGCAGTTTTCACAAGGTTTACACATATTGTCATACCTTGAAACATCTCAATGGTAGTTTCGGGGCTAAAAACTTTGTATAGGATGGAACTATTTGATTTTTAAATATGAAGAGGTTACGTAATTGCTGTTGGATGTGAAATTAGCTAGTCGGGAGTTTGCCATCGACCTGGCTCAAAGTACAAAAGATAATTATTTGAGATGTGTGATATACCCCAAGTAATTGAATTTCACATCTAATTGGTTAGGCTTGATTGTGCCATTCTTGTATTATAAGTAAATGGTCTTACAACATGCCACCCCAAAAATGTTTGTAATGGCCAAGGAATTTTATTGACTTCTATTATTATGGGGTAGTTGATTGGCAAAATTTGCAATAGATGGTTCAAAAAATGTATTACAAGATAGAATACTTTTGGAGTTTATAATCACTTTTTTTATTTTAGATTTATGATCGTCGAGACCAAGATGATAAAGTTGTGGTCTCTAAGCATCTGAGTTGTTTTTCTTGGTAAAATTTGAGGTACAACTTTATAAAGCCGCTTATTGTTGCACCACTAAAAAAATATTCCAACAAAAAAAATTAGCATTATAAAACCGCATCTTACAAAATATTTACCCATACAGGTGTGATCAACAGAAGGTAGAGGTTTCACATTTAAATAAAGCCTCACCTCAAAACCTTGTTCAAAAGTATAGTTATTGTACTGAAAACTCATATGATGGCCTGAAAATTTATATTTGCTCTTAATTATGAAGTTTACAGATTAAAAAAGCCCGGCAAATATGTGCAAACGTGTAAATGGGCGGTTCAGATAATATGTTACAGCACACTTTTTATTTTTTATTTTTCCATATGAATACTAAATTAGAGATGATGAATTTAACTTTTTATTTTTATTTTTTCCATATGAGTACTAAATTAGAGATGATCAATTTAAATGTTTTCCAATACACAACCTCACCTTTCGGCGGATTTCCGAGTGCCAAAACTTATATAATTTTAATATCCCCCATATGTTTGCTTTACCTTGTTTTATTTCTTTCTTTTTATTTATTTATTTTTTTATGTTGGACCTTGTAAAAACCTTTCGTACAAAAATTACATACACTTTTGCCAAAAATATTATACGCCCAGCAAGTGTATAATATCCATTTACTCCTTCCAGTCAAACTTAATCTAATAAGAAATTAATCTAATAAGAATACGGTGCAGTTTATATAGAGCCAAGGCTCTAAACAATCTAAGTAAAGTGCACCTTCAAATAGCGTCGAGGAATATGTTTTTAATATTGGAAATCTTTGTGATAGCTTTAAAATATATTTTTCGTTTTTAATTATAAACTTTAAATCTTCAAAAATAGTGTAGATCGAGCACATATATGAAAACTTGAAAATTGACTGTCAAAAAATGTGTTAAGAGATGCACTATTTCCAAAACTTGAGATCTATTTTTTTCTCAAGTCCATGCATTTTGATGTTTAGATGATCAATTTGGGCATCAAATCAACCTATTCTAGTGAATTTTTGAGGTGGGCTCTAATTTGGTTGTTTAAAGCCTCATCTCTAAGTAAACTTTTTCTGTAAGAATAACTTTATGACCGCAAATTTTGAGATGTCACTTATTCAATCCATAGACAGACGGCGGAATTTATAAATGGTAATATCTATGCACTTGAAAAAATAATGTCTCAAGATTAAACACAAACCATCCAATTTTTGAAGGGTGAGATATAAATATTAAAAAAGTCAAAATTCAAAAAATTTATTCAAAAAATAATTATCTAATGATTCTTAGATGGTTCTAAAAATATCAAATTGAAAAAAACTTTTCAAGTAGGTCTTCTGGCAAGGGAGCAGCCGTGTAGTTTGCTCCTGCATGAACATAGTATAGTCAATAAATTTTTTGAAGCAATCGTGTTCAATATACTTTTTTTTCATACCATATTCCATTCACTTGCTGGACCCGGTTTCTATGAGGCCAAGCACGCATATGTAGAAATGCCGTCTATCAAATTTATTTTGAGATGGATTCTTGGACTTAATTATTAAGGACATGGAATCTATAACATGGAGATCGTGAATATGAAAAAACAAATACATTTAAAAAACGAAAAATAATAATTCTAATAAAAACATTTGGACAGTTAATTTTTATTATTTTTAAATGATAAAGATGGATGCTTTATATTTTTTAGATCGCATATGTAGTCATGCGGTCCAGCCCGCCTGAGACAATTTTCCTACCGTTCAAAAACAAGACAATTTTCCTTCAATTGCATCACAAAGGCGTGACGACCTCATGGGGTCCACGTAGCTTTAATTGTGTATGGAATAGGCGGTTCACGTGCCCTAACAAAAGATACCACGGTCACAATTGAGACCTTTTTTTTTTTTTTTGTTGAGATCTTGTCCCCTCCCCCACGTTCCTCAAACCCTGAAATAGCAACAAAGTTCATTAAAACATGGATAAAGTTTGCGTAGAGCCGAGGCTCTAAATAATCAAATCAAAGCCTACTTCAAAAAATTCACTAGAAGAGGTCCTTTTGATGCGTTCAAATATCCTCAAATTGATCATCTCAACATTAAGATGCATGGTCACGAACGAAAAATAGATTTCAAATTTTGAAAATAGCGTATTTTGTAATGTATTTTTAGATCGTCAATTTTCAAGATTTTCTAGCTTTCATAGATTTGCTTGATCTAGACTATTGTTGATGCTTTAAATTTTATAATTAAAAATAAAAATATATTTTAAAGTTATCATAAATATTTATAGTATTGAAACTACATTTTTTGATACTATTTGGAAGTGTGTTTTACTTTTATTGTTTAGAGCCACGGCTCTATACAAACTGCACCCAACATAAAATTAATGGTTTTCTCTGTCACCCTACATTGGTATCTCAATGCTTATACTTGTAGGCCATGTAGGGACGCTTTTGTGTTGTCTTTGTATTAGAGATAAAATGAGATTGGCAGAGGGGTTAAAAACAAGTATGTCACAATTGGAACATGATCATTGGATGTGAAATCAGGTGGTTTGGAGTCTTCCATTGACAGGTTCAAAGTTAAAAAAAAAAAAAATGTATTGTTTGACACACCTAAAGTTGCCAAAGTTTTCATCTGATGGCTATAACTAATTAGAACTTTACATCAAAAATAAATTTATGAGTTCTATTGCCCTTATTAGTGACCATGAGATGTCTATGGACAAGCTTCGTGGCATTATATTTGATGGAGTTGAGTTTAATGTTAAGAAACTCAAGTGAGTCAATTCGGACTCACCTGAGTAATTCTAACTTACCACTTTGAGTATCCTCGAGTTGGGTGGTCAACTTGGGGAGCTTAAAATAATAAAAAATAAAAATTATAAATAAGTTTTAAAAAATAAGAAATTAATTATAGATATATATATGTTTTCTACCATTTGGCAATGACTGAAAAGTGTTTTGCCATTAATACTTTTTTTTACAATCTCCTTATTTTTTAAAGTATTTCTAAAAGGGTGTGGTTTGCATTGGGCTGAGGCCCAAAACAATCAAAGTAAGGCTCATCATTAAATAATGTTTGAACATGTTTTGGGTACTGGAAATCTTTATGATAACTTGAAACTTTATTTTCATATCCAATTATAAAATTCAAAGTTTTAAAAACAGTGTAGAACGAATAGTTTTACAACACTCGAAATATCTTGAAAATTGACGGTCAATAAATACATTTTTTATTCATGACTTTAAAAAATATACTTTTTTCAAGATTTGAAATCCATTTTTTCTCATGCCCATACATCTTGAGGCCGAGATGATCATTTTGAGGATTTTTGGGCATCGAAATAACCTTTTCTAGTGGATTTTGAGGTATGTGTTGATTTAATTGTTTAGGGCCTCACCCTTACATAAACATTGTCCTTTATGTTTCTCAAAATTCATTTTCTCGCTACCTTGTTAAACTAATTAGGATACATTTTGTCTATTTTTAAAATTTAGATCTATTTTTCTTATTTTTTGGGATTTTATTTTTATTTTTATTTTTTAAACACTTTTTTGCTTGACCAAGACCTATCGAAATTTGGCCAAGTAACTCGGACTCGACCCGAGTTACTCCACTCGAGCATGGGCTGAGTCCCATCCCAGAGTCGTGGTTTTGAACACTGGTTGAGCTAAAAAACAAGGCTGGTTGTATTATAGACATGAGAGAGAGAGAGAGAGAGTTTATTATTGTTATATTCTATATGGCCATGCAGCATCATCACTGGAAACAAAGACCATGGTTTGTATCTCAGTGATAAATGTTATTGTAAATAGTCTCGTCAAAATGTTATTGTAAATAGAACTTATTCTCTATTTTGCTCCTGATAATAACATGTAATCTAAAAGCAAAGCTAACGATTGATTTGAAAAAGAAAATACACGTTTCTACCTAAATTGTCCCTAGAACAGTATTTTCCAAGGAATTGACAATTTATATGTGAGCCAAGCCTTAAGTTGCCTGTGATGTAATTGAATATTTACTAATCTCGATAAAATTTCGAACCATTATAGTTATGTGTGAATTTAATTAGTTAAAGTCCGCAGGTTAATTTTTTTGATTGAAAAATAAACTCCATAATATCTACATTAAACTCCCCATTGATAATATTAATAATATTTCAACAAGGATCACAGTAAGGTTTGAATTTTAATAGAGGGAAAAATTTAGCACTGGGCTTGTTTTTAAAGGCTGCAGCTGAAATTACAAATTTAGAACTTGAAAATTGATCATCTCAACTTCATGCGGATCTTAAAAGAGGAATAAAATAAAAATAAAAATAAAAACCTAATAGTAGTGTACCATATTGATGGGATTGACATTATCTTTGGAATTTCAAAATAGGAAATTTATCAATCTACACTTTGATTTGAGCAAGTGTGCTAGGGGCTAGTTGAGGACTCGGGGGAGTCCAGCCAAGTCCAGCACAGGGCCAAAAGGCCTAAAATAAGAAATAAAACTTAAAAAAAATTGGAAAATATGAAAACAAATATTAAAAGTAAATTCAAACCTAAACACCTTTAAAAAGTTAAAACAAAGTTTAAAAAGTAGATAAAACATGGGTTGAGAAAACATGATTTACAGTATGGGCTTTGCAAAAGGAGTAATGATCGTATGAGACCCCCTCTCCTTACATCTATATGTGTAGGACTCCAAATGATCACCATTAAATTTGACACAGATATCTAAAAAAGTTATCATATGGGTGTGGGACTTGTAGAGGTGATCCTTTGAGGTTCTACACAAATGGATGTGGGAGCGTCTCATAGGATCATTACTCTTTTAAAAAATCTAAAAAGAGAAGAATATAAAAATGTGATTTTATGCAAAAACAGTCATCAATCTTTGCAAAATATATCTAAATCATGTAAGAAAAATTTGTATATGTTTATTTTTTACAATTTTCATTGTTTTGAATTTTTCTTAATGCCTCAAGTTGTACACACAACTTGTGTGTACTTGATATGGGCGAGGCCGAGTAAATCAACCAAGTTCTGGTACACTGATTTGAATAAATTAACATCTGCACTTTTTTTTTTTTGGGGGAAGGCTTTTTATGTGATCCCACCTACATATATAATATATGTTACCTCTAGACTCAGCCATAAGATCTAAGTAGATGGCTAAGATGGCTTCAGTCACAATGACACAAATTGGCTTTTAACCGTCAGATCTTGATCGAACGGCTCAAAGTTTTTTTAAAAAATTTTATTATATAAATCTATTTAAAGCAAAATTTGGAGCATGCATAGATTTGATAGGGGAGCACATGATAAAAATAATAATAAAATATTTATTGTCATGAACAATTACCAGAATACCCCTGATAAAATATAGGGGTATTTTGGTCATTTATGTTTTACAGAAAATAAATATTTTTTATTTTCCTAGGTTCATCCTAATTTTATGATGGGAAGCCCAAAATTTCATCCAAAAATAATTTGTAGAAAAAATAAAAAATAAAACAGTGTTTTGCGTGACATTAGGGTATAAACAATCATAGTCGTTCGTTTCAGATTGAACGGCTGAGAAGTGAGGCCTCATATATGGGGTCACATATAAACATTTCCCTTGTTTTTTTTACCTTAAACTCCGAATTATTGATTGAATTTCAAATTGCTCATCAAATAACGCATCAAAGTGGGTTTTAAAAAATTATAAATACACGTAGATAATAAATTAAATAGTTGGTATTGTTTGGTCTATTTTGATAAATTTTCCCTTTCAGTATTTATAATTCAGACGAAATAAAATTTAAAACTATTTAAAAATCTTATAAAATGCATATTTATTCGGATAAGGTCCATAGGGCTTTACTTTTTATCATAACGCCGAGGCCTTCCATGAGAGATTAGAGAGATCATGGCGGTGAAATGCCCGCGCATGAGACCCCAAAGGAGTGGATGGGATCAAAAGAAAGCTCTCAATCATCATGAGAGAGAAAGCATAAGTCGAAGCACATTCCCTGAAGAATTGTGCTTCCGCGTAGAGAGAGAGGATTGGGCCTCACGCCTTTTTGCAAAAGCATCCAAGGAGCCGTTGTCTTCTTGTGCTGTGCGGACAATGAATCGATAACAACTCGAAGAAAGACAACAACTAGTGAGAGAAAATTCAAATCATTTTTGTTTAAGTTTTTTTTTTTTATTAATTAAAGTCAGTTATATGAATCATGATCCGTCATTCTGATCTATTCATAGGTCATAAGTCTCATATTTTTTTTCACTACTTCAAATAATGCATTTTTTATCGTATTTTTGTTTTTTTTAGCCATCCAATTGAACTAACTTGTATCTCTTAATAGGTCAACCCACTTACGTATTTTCTCTCTCATCTTATCCTTAGGTAAGAAAAAGGAAAGGTTTATATATTTCCCCTTTTGTATGGAAGATATATCTTTCCCCCATCCAGCAGGCAAATTTTGATGAAGTAACCCACTAACCGTTTGATCTACATCAACGCTTTGAAGTATTTTATTTTTAATGTTTTTTTATAAATTATATGAATATAAAATTTGGTACATGTCATCATCTCAATCGGATACACCTAAAATATTATTTCTATAAAATAAAAAAACTAAAATACCCCTGAAACTTTTTTAAACGTATTTTTGTTATTTTATTTTATTGAAAATACTTTTTTATAATTTTTCAGAATATGTATTCAAAATGCTTTATAAAAAAAATAAATATATACATGCATGATACTGTGATTGAGGCATCTCAGACGTCCATTTGAAATAGACGGTTGGATGGGAGAATTATTAACATACATGAGGGAAGTATGGAAATAGAAACCCAATTATAAGAGGGAAGGGAAAGAGCAGCTAGTGTGAGAAAACTTAGTGAGAGAAACCAAAAGGTAAGAGAAAGAGCAGCTAGTGTGAGAAAACTTAGTGAGAGAAACCCAATTATTGGAGGGGGACCCAAACAGCAAAAAAGGCACCGGTTGGCGATGCCAACGTTTTCTGGCTTGACCTCTACAATCCTCGTGGGGTTTTGCATCAGATCCGCCTCTTGTCCCTTCTTCCTTTCTCATTACCCAGCCTTTTCTCTCTCTAAACCAAATGACGTTGTCATACATGTAACGTGGTCCATTATTGTTCCCATGGTATATAGTTTTACGAGGATTTTTTGTCCAAAAATCGTGAATTATTTTTTATTCGTTTGAAATTATTTTATTTTTTTGTTGGGGAGTTACTTAAAGGGAAAGGTTTCTAAACTTCCCATACATATTTATGCTTTCCCTACCATCTACCTGTCTGATTTTGATCAAGAGAGTTACTCGTCGTTTGATTTTAGATCCGACGTTTCAAAGTATTTTATTTTTATATAATTTGTATGAATATGAAATTTGGTTTGTGTCATCTTTTCATTGGAGCGCACCTGTAAAATATATATATAGATATTTTTTTTAATAAAAATATAATGACCAAAATACCTCTAGAAACTTTCAGAGGTATTTTAGTCATTTTATTTTATTAATAATATTTTTTTAATATTTTTCACTAGAGCGAGTTTAATAGAGGATTGAACGTCCAAAATTTGGTGTCAAAATAGTTTATAAAAAATAAAATAAAAATAAAATAGTGTAGAGATGTAACATTGTGATTGGGGCAATCTTAACCCTCCATTCAGAATGGACGGTTGGATAAAGGGAAGTATATAAATTTATGCTGTAGGGAAAGCATAGAAAGCTTATCCTTATCTAAAAATGACGAACAATATAACACTTTTGTTTGGTATATATGAACGAATTAACACTTTAATTATTTTAATACAAATTACTTTTGTTGATTTATCTTAGAGCAAATGGTCGGAATATATGCATTTCTTTTGATTAGGGGACTATTTATTTTTTTTGTATATGGGTCATAATCATTCACACCTATTAGATGTCAAATTGGATAGTTTGGGGTGAATCCTAAAGTCCAAAAATTTATTGGGTAGTATTATAGTCACTTTTACTTTCTCTTTTACAAAAGTAAAATTATCAAAATGAACCTAACTTAAATTTAACAAATTATTCATTTCCTTTATTTTAATTTAAAAAATGATCACGAGTTACAATAGTTAGAAAATGGAAAATATTAAATAATTGATGAGCATGGTTTATTTTGATAAATCTTATCATTTTACAAAAATACCAGGTTTGATTGTTTAGTAGATTATTTTAGTCCGGTTTAAGGCAAATTTAGTATCTTATATGGATTATGACATATATTTTCTATGTGATTGAGAGAGAATTGAAAGCTGTAATTTAGGTGAAAACTGGAAATCCACTTATATCTGAAAAATAATTGATGTAATATATTTTTGCTAAAATTGACTCAAGGCATTAGCAACTAATGGGTGTCACAACATGCTGTCATGAGTTATCCATTATTATTACGGTTAGAGACCCATACTCTACTAATTTACCAAAAAAAAAAAAAAAAAAGTAAAAAAATAGTAATAAATATTTACAGTGCTTTGGTTCGCCACTTTCCAGAGGTTCTATGTCATATCAAGGGTGTCACCATGGGTTATTCAGGATGCAACCAGATGTTAGTTTGCTTTTTGATGCATGATTTTTTACGATGATTTTGGTCGTTGATGAAAAACTAATTTCAAATATTAGAATTTCAGATCATTCCGCTTGACACGGTTGTTGTTTATGCAATCAAAGTACACAACTCTTACTACATTATTGTGTGAGCTAATTTGGCCATAACTTAGACTGGAGTGCCAAGAAGATGTTCACAAGATTAGAGAGATAAAGGGCGGGCACGATTTCAATTTTGAGTTTTGAATTGGAGAGGTAATCATTGATCGGAAAACACATGGTACAGCATTTCAAAGTTCATAATCTAATTCTGACTCACCACGTCAGAGTATGGTTTAACTAAATTAAAAAATAGATCTAATTTAGATAATTTCATAACTTCTCAAATCTTACGTTTTCGTGAGCCAACTTGAGTGATTCTGAATTACCGTAGTAATTACTTAATCATGGACATAAATGTGCATTCCATGATTTCCATCACCCTTTACCCCAAATTGGCCTTTACTCCAAATTGGAAAATCCTCCTTCCTTACAAAGCAAGGTATTATTTACTTATTTTACACTTTATATATATCTTATACCTGATAACTTATAGAGTGATGTCAAAATGAGTGAGAGAGAAGGATAGAGAGAGGGCATTTTTTATAAGAAAGTGTTTGATAAGGCTGATGTCTTATCAAAATAAGTACACCCTCAATTCATAATTTATAGAAAATTGCAAGTCAGGCAATAAAAAACATTCACATCTATAATCTCAACTTGAACAATAAGGTTGTGAAAAAAAAAAAAAAAAGGATTTTAAGTTCTAAAAATAATAAATATTATAACAAATTATCTAGACCATCCATTTACCTTAAAAATAAGTACTCAAAGATCCACAAGATCTGTACTATTTTTTCAGTTTCAAATTTTATCGTCAGTGTTAGAAATTGATTTGAGATCCATCATAGAAATTCCTGTTGCCGAAAGTACTCTCCAGACAAGAATTTGCAACGAGGCTTTATTTTGTTTTCATAAAGCCTAGGCCTTATAAAAAGTTTATTAATTTATTTTATATCACAAACCTAAAAGACCTCTCTGTAAAGGATCTTATTGGGCCAGTTTCCCAATTGCTATTGGTAAAGTGGGAATTATGGCCCTTTCCCAAGACTCTTGCATTTCAAAATCAATTTTTTTAAAAAAAAGCAAAGGAGAAATTTCATTGTGCCATCTGTCCGAGTCTCCATAAAGTGATTTGTGGAAAGTGGGTGGTGATCGTTCTCCAGCATTAGCGTATCTTAATTCTTACGCTAGTAAAAAGGGAATTTTGGCTTTTTAGCTGTAAGTCACATTGTGAAAATGGATTAACGAATGTTAATGATCCGATTTGGTCATTGAATATGATTGATTCTTTGCAATGCGTCAGTTATCTTATGTGAGGGCATAGAATGGTCCCGTAGACCACATTATACAGATTTCGTGGGCCAAAAAGTTTTTGGGAAAAAAAGTTGACAATAAAGTCATGGCCAAGTTTTCTATAGTTCATATAACTTATATACTTCTCTTTATCCAACCGTCCATTCTGAATGGACGGTTGAGATGGCCCTAATTGTAATATCACATTTCTACACTATTTTAGTTTTAATTATTTTTCAAAAAATATTTTGATACCAAATTTTGAGCATCCACTCCTATCTTAAATTCTCACACCAGTAGAAAATATATAAAAAATATTCTCAATAAAATAAAATAACCAAAATGGCCCTAAAAATTTTAAGGGTATTTTGGTCATTTTATTTTATCAAATTTTTTAAATAATTTGCTTGGGTGCATCCTATTGTGGCGATGGCACGTACCAAAGTTCATATTCATATAATTTGCATAAAAAATATTAAAATACTTTAAAGGGCTCGATCTAGATCAAATGGTCAGTGATTCACTTGATCAAAATTGGATTGACTTGATCAAAATTGGATGACTGGATGACGGGATAAGTATATATCTTCCATACATTAGAAAAAATACAAAAACCTTTCTCTAAAGTCATTAATTTATAACTATTTTTGACCATTGCATGTAAAATTATTCAGTAGGAGGCATGCTATTATCAAGATTCAAAGTCCTTAAAAAGAAAATTTTCTCTTTGCGACATAAACAAGTCGTCAGATTTTGTATTTGTTGACAAACGATGACTATGTCCTCTTTATATAAAAAATAAATGATATTTGTGGTACGTAATATGGAATTTTGGGATGCAGGTTAGAATCACCAAATCTCTATTTTAAGGAATACAGATTTTGAGGTATCAAACAAAAGATCGAATATATTTTGTATTCGATCTCAAAACATCTTTTGCATGTTGATATAGAGCATAATTTTCTTTATTTTCTTCGTTACTATTGTTTTTCTTCACTGCAGGTTGGTCACCAGGTTAAAGAGGTTACACAAATCCAGTTTGGGTCCTAAAAATCATCCTAGGGTTTTACCCGAGGGAGTGGATTGATTGTATGATAATGCAGGAGCATGTGAACTTTTGGAACCTTATGTCCCATCTCCATTTGTAAGGGAAAAATTTGGTTTGACAAAACAAGGGAAAAGTTCACGAGTCCCTCCAATGTTTTGAATTTGATTATGTTGGTGACCCTTCTTTCCCCCTAGGTCAAATTTCGTACTATGACTTATTTTTCTGCTTTTTTTTTTTTTTTTATCTCTTTCTTGTTCTCTAAACTATAAAATGAGAAGGGCACTGTTTCCACGAGTCTACGTAGAAATGAATCACCTCGTAAAAATATATTTTTGAGATGGATTTTTTGACCTAATTTCTAGTGACATATAATCCCTAACATGGAGATCATGAATATGAAAAATAAATATCTTTAAAAAAATAAAAATAATAATTATATTAAGAAACCATTTGAACCGTTTGTTTCAATTGTTTTTAAATGGGCTACCCATTTGTATCCATTTTAAAGATGGATGCTTTATACATCTGGGGCCACAAATGTAGACATGCGGTTCCCACTGTATGAAACAATTTTCTAAATAAAACTTTATTTTTTTGGCAACTTTTTTAGTCTCTCTCTAAACACCGAAACTCTTGCCAAATTAAGATATTCAATCGACTCTTTTGTTGAATATCTCTCAAACTTAGATATAGTCCCTTTTTATAAACTGTAAGTATCAAAGTTAGGAATTCCTACTGACTATAAAAAGGCAATATTCATCACAACAAAATGAATATAAATGTCATAAACATGGTTTTACTCAGTAATCTCGATAAATTTCAAATGCCACATGCATGATTGAACGTAACAAACTCTATCTCTCTCTCACATCATGATTCGAACCTTATTACAATTATTTGGGATTAGCTAATAAAGGTATCTGAGATCGGCTAAATAAAAGTAATAAAAAACAAATATCATAGAGAAGAAAAAAAACTTCTATTTATTAAAAAAAGAAGTGATTATTTTCCTTTGATATTGTAAAGATTAAAATATAAAGAAAAAAAACGCACCTATTTACTTAAACAAAAAAAATAAAAGTACTAAAACTACTAAAAGCTAATAACTAAAAAAAAAAAGACTAAGAAAATGGCTGTTCCTCCTATCTTCACAAAGTACAAGAGACATGTTCATGTCTTTGAAATAAAAATAAAAATCGAAAGTGGACCACAACTATCGCTTTTAAAAAAAAAAAAAGCATCAAACAATCCCGTCTTTTTAATGATTTAATTCTGTCATTCTAACAAACAGACATTTTGTCAAAAGGCAGGGAGCAGGGTCACTAATAATACGGATCGTTGAATTTTGGTTGCTTTTGATGGGCATTTCGGTCATTTCCTACCCTTACTCATTGCACTGAACTCCCACCAAAATAATAACACTATGCACGCTACACCAAACCGAAGATAATTAAGGTGTTTCTTACAGGAAAGGTTTTACTAATCACACCACACCGTACGACCTAAACCATACCCGTTCATTAGATTTATTTTGTACACGTGGGTGCGCTTAATAAAAATTCATGGTGTTCAAATAGATATCCAATTAAGTACAGTAATTAACTGAAGGTTCAACGAAAATTCAACTAGAAACTGGTAAATAAATAATTATTTTCTCTCTCTACAAAAGAAGACCATATAAATATCCCTGCTGGTTTTTGCAGGCACAGCGTTTGAAGGCCGAATATTTCCAGGGCTCTCTCTCTTTTTCTCTCTAAGATTTAAGGGGGGAAAGGGGGAAAAGGGGGAGAAGAAATCAGCATCGCCAGATCTGCAACTCCCCTGCGCCTCCTTCTCCTTTTATCCCCATTTTTTCTCATTTTAACCGAGGATTTTGATCGAGTTTCTTCTCTGTAAGTTATCGCAGAGATCTGATGGTTTGTTGTCTTTTTTCTTATTTTTTTTCGTTTTTTATCCGCTTCTAAGTTGTAAAATGGGATGTCTCTGTTATTTTTTATTTTATTCTTGAGGATTCATTTTTTTTTGCTTGAGACTGGCCTGCAAATTCTCTGATCTGTATTTTTTATGCCTTATTTATTCGAAATTTGCTTGATTTTTCTGATTCTTACCGGAAAAGTGAAATCTTTTCCTTTTATTCTACACTAATGTCCAGCTTTCATCTTTTTAGTGTCTCGTTTGAAAGGTCGCTGATCTGAAATTTTCCTGATTTATTCCTATGAAATTTGCTTGATTTTTATAAATACTGCTTGAAGTTTAGGGTTTGTTCTATGTACTATGCGGAAGATTTTATTATTACTTTTCGTTATATGTACTATGAGGAAGATTTTTTTATTTTTATTTTTATCATTTTTTTTTTTGTGAGTTTTGAATGTAAGTTCTCTTGGAAATTTCTGATTTTTCCCCCTTTTTCTCCAATTTTTGCATATTTTTATTCTCCTTGCTTGGAAACTGGATTGTGTTCCATTTGTTGTCGTGCTAAGCCCATATTTTTATTTTTTCCCCTTTTTAAGTTACTCTTTGTTCTGGCTTGTAAGTTCTATGCAAGATCTAGTTGTCGTGCTTATTTTATGCAATTTTTCTCTATTTTCTGTCAATTTTTTTGCCCCATTTTTTTCTTTTTTCTCTTAAAAATGGAATCTTTTACATGTATAGCATATCACGCCAACTGTTCATCTTCTTTTGAATTTTTTCTGTGGTTTTTTTCTAAGATTTGAACGTCGGTGTATTTTTTCCCTGAATTTTTGTTTATTTTTCTGCTTCTGCCTTTAAAAAAGGAAAGTATTCTATTCATAGTATACCTTTCCTAGGGGTTCATCCTTTTTTTTTTTTTTACTTTTGCGTGTAAATTTTCTCCAGGATCTTTTTTTTTGAAAAAAATATCTCTAAGATCTGAAAATTTGATACCATTTTCCTTTATTTGGTCTTTTTTTACCGCCTGATACTCGAAAAATGTAATCTTTCCTATATATGGTTGACTGTGCTTGCGACTTGTTCCTGGTTTTCGTCTTTGCTTGTGAGTCCTTTTCAAAATTTTCATGGTTTTGTGCTTAATTCCTGTTTTTTATTTTTATTTTTATTTTTTTTACACTTGGAAAATGTTACTTTTTTGTTTTTGCAGTTTTAATTGTGCATAGGATTTCTTTTTTTTCAAAATTTTGGAAAGATTGGAAGCTTTGATACATTGTTTTACCCTTTCAGTCTCAGTTGTCAGATCTATAAGTTGTTCCCTGTTAGCAATATCGTGCTTATATATATATATATATATAGTTTGATTACATTGTTGTTATTTGTTAAAATGAAGTCCATCCATTACGGATATACAACCTATTCTTTTTTTGAGTATCTTTTGAATTCTAACTATTTAGTACTTGAGATTTGTTCAATAGTTACTCTCATGTGCTTAGTTATTTTATTTTGTCTCGAGGCTGTGCCTTGACTTTTATTTTATATCTGACTTTTTGATGCTTTATTTCTGCACATTTGTCTAGTTTCTTCTCACTGCTTGAAATCTGTTGTCAGTTCTATATGTGGTGCAATATCATTATTTTTTCATTGTTCTTTCACTTGTTGCCTGGAAAATTCCAGCTTAGATCTCAAATTCGTATAACTTTTTCTGTCCAATTGAAGTTTGTAAATCCAATTGACTAATTTCTGGTATTATTATTTCTTTGCGACTTGAACAGTAGTTTTCTGTTATGGATCTTCTATTTTATTTTTCTTGTCTTAACTCTGTATGCTTAGTAGTATCAAGAATCCTGATGCTCAGTTTTTGTACTTTCCTCGTTTATATTATTCCCAATCAAAAAGTTAAATGTAGGTATAAGTTAAATGTAGGTATAGTTATATTCTAAGGCAATACCCGAATCCCAAAGGCATGTATGCATTCTCTTTATTTGAGGATTCCAACTGTTGTCCAATACATGTTTCTAAGTTCTCTTCCAGGAAAAACATTTCGCTGAGTGATGCTTTTTTTTTTTTGAGTTTTTCCCTATACATTTTTGCATCCTTGGATATGGAATCCATTTCTTCGCCACGGTTAATATGCTCATGGTACTATCTACTTTGGATATTTTCCTTAAATTACAACCAAGTTTTAAGCTGTAATGTGTACTCTTGTTTTTGCCAGATAATTTTGTTGTTAGTGCATATTACTTCTGCAAAAAATTTGTCACACTATAGGTTTAACGTGCAACTTTCATTTTTTTCATTTTGATTTTCATCCGTTCTTATGTACTACAAAAGCAGGGCAATTTTTAGTTATTTTGAACTTACCCATTCTTAATATGTTTTCAATATCACAGATAGGGGTTAGGATGGATTGCTACCCTAGGAAAGCGAACATCATGCAGCCGACTGCTAAGGTCGATGCACTTGATTGTAGATCAAACAAGAACACTAGAGGGAGGTGCAGTGTGCTTCATTTCGATTTCGATCTCCACCACGAGCCAGTTGTTTGCCCAAAACCACAACGTGTTGCCTGCCCTTCATTTGTATCAGATGACCTTTATAGGTTTTGCTGCAAACCGCGGAGGTGAGATAGTTGGGTTTTGCATTTCATCATTTGTCTGTGTCCTGTGTTTCTTGTGTATAGTGGCATTCCTTTTTGGTTTATTGTGTACATATTTAGAAAATTTGGTAGCCCAAAACTCACAAACACATGCATAGTTTGCCTTAAAAACTTCATAATAATGGAAATGGGATCACATAACTAACCAGATTAAACAGAAAAAAACCATTTTTTGGCATGGTGTGAATTTCATGGATAGTAGGCATTCAAAAAAAATAAAGGAAGAAGAATTCTATGGATAGTAATGCATTATGTATTGTTAATTGTGTATTCGTAGTAATTTTTGATAGAATTTTGCTCTATCGCTTCAATTACTTCTCTGCTTTTGGGACTGTAAATCAAAATTGTTAAGCCTTTTTAAAAGTGCGCGGACATGTGCAATCATGTAGCACCAACTTGATCCAACCCCCAAGTGTGTGCACAGGGATGGTGATATTCATTGCTTTTGTTTTTTTTTTTTTTTTTCTTTTTTGATAATTCAATAACTTTAGCATATGCTTCAAAGTTTCTCATGTTACATCTATTGTCTATTTTGGTTTTTAAAATCTTTGTCCTATTTATTGCAGCAACCACAAAGGGCAGGAAGAACCAAGCCCTGGTCTGAATTCTGTGGACTTGTTTCTGAGCACGGTACTCCTGTTCCTGGACTCATTTACAAAGCAAATTCTCATTCCTCTGTTGCTTATTGATTTGCTCTTTTTCTCTCTCTGTCTCTCTCTGTAACATGATTTTTGATGAATATTCAGAATGGGTGCAAGGAAGATGCAGAGCCAAACAGTCCGGCGAGCTATTTTTGCGGCTCACCTCCGGTACGAACCAGCAACCCATTAGTTAGAGACGAACAATTCAATAGGCAGACCTTAACTCGCCCCACCTCTGTTCTTTCCCATGGTGGGAAGCCCATAGTTAGGGTTGAGGGCTTTGCCACCTCTTGTGGGGCTTCAATTGGAGCAAAGCCGAAGGTGAGGATTGAAGGCTTTGTATCCTCAAGCCCTGAATCTCAATGCATAGTCCCGGCGCTTGCCTAACAATGGCACGGGAAACCCATATCCGTTTTTGACTTTGCAATCTCTCCATGCCTGTAAATTTTACGGAGAACTTCGATTGCCTTCTAAACCAGCTAGAGAGAGAGAGAGAGAGAAACCAGTACGGTTTTTTAGTCTCACCTGTGGTTTGTTCTTCAACCTTTTGATAGTTGTTGTTGTCTTGTACAGAGTGAAAGAATGAGTCAAGGAGTGAGATCAATTTAGGCATCCATGTTGAGCGAATAGGTTGAGGTCTTCTAGAGTAAGACTGCATTCTATTTGGTTTTGTAAGCTCTTGGGGAAAAACATTTGTACAGTAAGGTGAATTGTATATACACTTTGTGTTTGCAAATGGTTCTTTCATCCTTCTTGAAGAAAATGTGGCGTGGTAGAGAGAGAGAAAGAGAGAGATTTGAAGTCCACACTATTGCTTAGAGAGAGATTTGCGAACGGTCAATTTTCCTCTTTTTTGATATTCATGATGGCGGTAGTTGAGACAATGGACTCGCAAAATTTTGGATCTAACGTTCGTTGCTAAGATGGATGTTTGAAGGGGACAATATTCAATATGGCCGCATTTAAGGACTTTGAGGTCGAAAATGGCTTCCTAATCCTTCCTGAATTCCTAACTTATTTTTGGAGAGGGAAAGAGAGTGTGACTTATGGCTTACATTTCTAAATAGAAAAAGTTTATGTAGAGCCGAGGCTTTAAACAATCAAAATTAGAACCCACTTCAAAAATTTCATTAGAAAAGGTTGTTTTGTTGCTCAAAATATCTTTGAATTGATCATCTCAACATCCATGGACATGAGAAAAAAAAATAGATTTCAAGTTTTGAAAATAGTGGATCTTGTAACGTATTTTTGGATCGTCAATTTTCAAGTTTTTATGGATTTGTTCGATTTATATTATTTTTTAAGTTTTAAATTTTATAATTAAAAATAAAAATATATTTTAAGGTTATCACAAAGATTTTCAATATTGAAACTATATTTCTCAACACTTTTTAAATGTGCCGTTTACTTTGATTGTATAGAGCCTTGGCTTTATACAAACCGCACCCTTTCAAAAATGAAAGAACGACAATAGCCTGCTGCTGTTTTTACTTAGGATTTGGGAATAGCATCGTGTGGTTAGTTTTAAGTAAAATGACAATGGGAGTGTTCACAACCCTTCGTAAACCTGCTTTATAGCACCCAAAATTTGGATCACCTCAGACATACATGTTGGATTGCTGGATCAAAAATGAAATTAGGAGTTTATGAAGTGGGCATTTAGGAGGACGTAAAAAATTATTAGATAAGTTTAATAAAAGCAAAAAAAATATAAAAGAGGAGAGTTTTAAAGGGAAAGCAGGTAGCGACTGATACGAGGAACCGTTTCGATCCAAATCGATTCAGATTGGGAATTGCCTGTAGCATCTCATAGGGTGTTAGACTGGTCTCTATGTTTTAGGGCTGCAGGTTTTTTAGGAAATGGTATTGCCATAGTTGGTAAAACTGCACCCCTTAAATATAGTTTTAATGTCATAACCTTACGAGTGGTATGCAAATTTATTTCTTAATATGCAATTTGGAGCTATTACAAGATGGGTGCCGTTTGTATAGAGCCTAAGCTCTAAACAATCAAACTAGAGCCTACTTTCAAATAGTGTTTCAATACTGGAAATATTTTTGACAGCCTTAAAATATATTTTCATCTTTATTTATAAAGTTTAAAGCTTAAAAAATAGTATAAATCGACGGATCTTTGAAAACTTAAAAATTGTTGGTAAAAAAATGTATTATAAAATACACTATTTTTAAAACTTGAAATCTATATTTTTCTCATTTCCATCCATCTTGATGTCGAGATGATCAATTTGAAGATATTTGGCCATCAAAACAATATCTTTTAGTAAAAGTTTTGAGATAGGTTCAAATTTGATTGTTTAGAAATTTGCCCATTTGATTTTTCCAAATCCATCTTTTTTTGAGGTTTAGATGATCTACTTGCAGGTTTTTCGACAAACTGCATTTTCCTAATAACTTTTATAAACTTGTTGCCCCGCAAAATACTTAGCACTTTTTAAAGCTACCCAAAACATTGAAAAAGCAGGGGGCTGCATAACAACAAAGCTCGTCTGTTTTGCGAATATGTTAGTGTGGCTGGATCAAAAGTACTTGTTGCGCTTTAAGAACAACCCTTTTTATAATTGGGTGCAGTTGGCATACGGACGTCTCCGTCGGTGTAGAGGTAAGGTGCCTTTCAAATTTTTATTGAGGTATATAATTTTGATGTAAAATGTTATTAAGATTATTTTAAAAAATATATTTTTATATCTAATTATAAAATTTCAAATTTAAAAAATGGTTAAAATCAAGTAGATCTATAAACATATGAATATCTTAAAAATAGACAGTGTAGATAATATGTTGTAAAATGTACTATTTTTTAGACTTAAAATCTTTTTGTTTTCATAGTCATACATCTTGATGTCAAGATGATCAATCAAAGGATTTTTCAACATTAAAACTACCATTTTTGATGGGTTTTTGAGGGGCATCTGTAGTTCTATATTATTAGGTTGAATCCTTATATAAATTTATATAATTTGCGCTCATGGTTGCTTTTATTAGTATCATCATCATTATTATCATTGTTAAAATCTTTTCCCAATTAATTGAAATTGATTATATGAATCTTGATCCGTTATTATACTCTATTAAGGATCATGTCTTCAGTCAGGCCATAAGTCAACAAGTTAATGTTAGTAATAGATATTAAAAATCACTACGCTGAAAAGTAGCACTGCAATTGAAAAAAAAAAGAAAAAAAGGAAAAAAAGAAAAGAAAAAAAGTTTGATTTTGCTTTGCTCAGGAAGTAGTGGTGAAGGTACGCAACTCAAGACAGCCAACCTATGGAAGGCAGTACTGAACCACAAATATCGCCTAGACCCTGTTTTTGGCGCCCAAGTTTAGAGCCAATATAAGGTCCTCGAGCATATGGAAGTCACTCCCCATTCTTCACCTTTTCAAAAGCTACACTAGACTCCACCCAGAAGGGGCTTTCGGGTAAGTTTTTAGCAAGATCTGTGGTTAGGCCAAACCCCCCTCAAGGACCAATTCCGATCCCTCTTCCCATTAGCCCTTAATCGTCAAGCCACAGTTGAAGACCAATTTCCAGTTCTAGGGTTGACTAGAGCTGGAGCCCAACATTCAGAAGACCACCATCTGATGCAGAATTCCAAGAGTTCCTTGACCTTTCCTTCCCCTACGAGGCGAGGATAGCATCATCTAGTGCCCAGCTCCCTCAGGATCTTTCTCAGTCTCCTCCCCCTATAAAAAGCTACTGGATCCCCCCACCTTTCTCCATGCTCCCCCATCTATTGTAGCCAAGGCTTGAAACTCCTTTGGTCTCCCCAAAATTGAGTTCTTCAACTGGCTGGCCCTGGTCGAGAGAGTCCTCACAGTAGATCAACTCCAGTGAAGGGGTATGCCAATACCTAACCGCTGTGTCATGTGTAAGGCTGGTGAAGAGACAAATGCCCATCTGTTCACCCTATGTCCCAAAGCATTCCAACTGTGGGGATCCCTCCTTCAGTTGTTTCAATGGCAATAGGTAACCCCCAGTTCAATCCCTCAACTTTTTTCCTCTCTCTTGCCATCCCTGGCCCAAATTAGGTATATCCTACTTTGGAAAGCGGCAGTACCTGCTCTTCTTGGGACCATTTGGATCGAACGCAATCAACATATTTTTTGCAGGGAGTTCATCCCCGTCAGCCATATTTGAAAAGATAAACTGTGCTGTGATTTCTGGGCTTCCAATCACAAGACCTTCAAAGGCTTCCCTCCTTCTGCCTTCCATATGAACTGGGTGGCCATGCTCAACCTCAACAGGCATTGAATTCCCCAAGCTTATCCGTAGCGTCCACCTGAACCGGCATAGGCGGCCTTTTCAGGAACCATGAAGGCACCATCCTAGCCTCATTCTCTAGACATATCGGCCACTCAGATTCCCAAACTGCTGAGGCTCTTGCTCTTCTCGAAGGCCTTAAACTGTTCGATCCCTCATGGGGCACAGGTGTGTTAGCAGAAGGCGACTCTAGTAATGTCCTTACCTGGTCTTGGGTTCGACTTCTTGTCCCTGGCCTCTGACTCTCAACTTTGAAGAGATTAATCACTTGCACAGGGACATCACAATTGCATGGAGTCACATTTGGCGAGAAAATAATTCCCATACTTATTCTCTCGCTAATGCGGGCGCTCTAAACATCTATAACACAGATATTTTTTGCATGCTCAGTCCATTTGTGTGCAGTCTTCGACACTATTTTTCCCCTTTGCTATTTTTCCCACCATTGGAAGCCTTCTATAGAGGTCCATCTAAGAGGGTTGCCATTTTTGTCTGTAAATAGTCTCATACCTTTTGGAGACTCAACTTTGTACTATTTTCCCCTCTTAGTACAACAGTTAACTTCATCAAAAAGAAAAAAAGAAGTAATGTGCAATAGCTAAAAGCATAGGATTGTAGCTTTATGCAACACATACATGATATAAGGTGGGAATAATCTTACAACATAGGGAATACGATAAAAACCCTCCAATTTGCTCTTTATAGACATCCTCCACCTCCAAACCGCTTTTGATACCACACTATTGACCCCAACAACCATTTTTCTTCGTATACACCCCCATGTAAAACAATGATTTTTTTAAAACTAAAATACCCCCTCCCTCACATTTTAATCCATGATACCAAAACATGACGCCCAACACATGTCATTCGGACCGGCAAAACTTGAATACAGAGCCATCCAGCACAAAAAATGTGCCAGACCGGCTCTATATCAAGTTGTGCCGGGCAAATATAAAAAGTTTTGGGGTTAGGAGTGTGATTTACAAAGTATTGGGTGGTGGCATGCCTTGGAAAGAAGGGTCAAACGGGGTATCTATAATTTTTCCTATAATCTTTCCTAAGAATGGATGGTACAGATTAATCAAATTCAAAGCTCCCATGGACTACTTTTTTGGACCCAATGATAGCTTTCTTGGTGGATTACAAAACTAAATGAAGTAGTGGGGTTTTGTTCAATTCCAAGGCTATAGAACATCTACACTAAAGAGAGACCAATGTAAAGACAAACAATAAGGCCTCATAAGTTGGGCTGCAACTCAAACCTAACCCAATAGCATACAAGTTGGAATCGAACCCATCTTGTGATTTAGGACCTGGACTTAAACCTAACCCACCAAGCATGACTCATGCACGCACACACACACACACACACAAAAACCGACCATGAGAATATTACCCCCTATGTGCCTAATCCTCCATGAATACACCCTTCAAAATGGATGTTGACAAGGAATGAATGCTGCTCTGCTATTGTTTGTGATGTGCACCAACCGTTTCCCTATCGTCAATCAGTAGTCCTGATCCATTCATTCCCCACCAAAAATACAAGCCTTTGGATGGCCAGTGGTCTTGAATAGGGTGCTCATACTGCAACATATGCACAAAAGAATGGAAGGGTTTCTTACAACTTTAACCTGTTCATTCTATCTCCAACAAAATCTTGTATAAAGTATTTTGATTAGATGCAACTTAACATTTTGGGGGGAAAACATATAAAATAGAAAATTCATTTTTATAGTTAGAAATTCTGTGTCTTCTCTATTAATTGAAAAGTTTGTGCATTTTCACCAGCGATAAGAAGACTATGTTTTTTTCATCTGTCAAATCTTTATTTTGTGGCAAGTCTGGGAGGGGTTGATGCTGGTTTTCTTCTTCTAGAGGGTGGGAATTGGAATTTCACCTGAAGATTTGCCCCATGTGCTTCCACGAAAGGCGTTCAACAAAAGATCAAGTCGGTTTTTTAAAGTTTTCCACCCTGATTTTCGTTTTTTCCACTACTCTTTGTACATGACTGTCATTCCTCTACCTCTTCTCTGAATAGGTTGAGCAGGGTCATTGGACTGGTGTATTGGATTTCATTGTGGGCGTTATTGGGTTCTTGGGAAGAGGCTTTGAGGAGATCTCAAGGCTTTGGTGAATGCAAAATTGATCTGAGGGAGTGAACCCCTGTATTTGCTTCGCAAGAGACCACAAGAGCTTCATGGGAGATTCTACTAAAAAAAACGACGAGAGAGAGTAGAGGTGGAGAGGGAGCAGGAGGCTTCTGTGGTTTCCTGTTGTTTTTTTTTTTGGGGGGGGGGGGGGGAAGCGGGGTAAGGGAGAGGGGAAGAGAGGGTATTTTGGTCCAAACATTCAGAATTGATATATTTGATGTGCCCAAAAAACTGAAGATTTCTTGGAGGGAGCATTGTGGGTTAGAGCTACCACGTAAATTCCCAAATAATAACTTATTGGGGTCTATCAAATACTTCAAATGAATGTTAGCTCCAACGTTGACTCTAGACCGTCTCAGAGCTCAGAATCAATTTTCTTGAAATTGTTCTCAAGTCAAATCAAAGATGCATTGCAAAGTTCTAGATTAAAGAGATCTTCATAACTAGGAGTTTCGGGTCCGGAGCGAGTGTACAATTTGCTCTTAATGAAACATGCTGAAGGCACCGAGATAAATAAAACAAGTGCTGTACAAGATCTTCAAAAGTTAATTATGCAGTGAATGCTGGGCAGTTTCAAACAGCAGATTGAGCCCTCGGAAGAACAAGACTCACTACATTTGTCTAGCAATACAACATTGATCCAATTATACCACACTAAGCACATGAAAGGGCCAAAAACACTAGAACAAAATTGAATAAATTAAACCATATGGATATAATGTTTTTATTGAATGAGTTTGGTATCAGATCTGTACCCCACCAATGAATAGTTACCAATAAGAGAAGTTCTTCATGTTAAATTACCTCACATACAATTGTTTCCATCCAGGAAAAGCTTGCTTTTATTTGAATGTTGAAGACCCACCTTGTAAGCTCTCCAACCTGCGAACAAGTGAACCAAACTTGAAAACTGTGGCTCAAGTATATAAATACATGCAGATGTATATATAAGAGCCCCTTCAAAAATTTGGGGTTTTCTGGACCTCAAATTTTGCGAACATGAAGATTCCATTTAAGGGGCCATTTGGTAATTGAAAATCTATTACAAGGAAACATATTACAAGGAAATATGGGATTTACCATGTTTGGGTACACAACAGTAAGAAATGGAAATAAATTACACAAGATTTTCCTAAAATACGTAAAATCCATTATGCGCAAGATAGTTGTGAAATCCATTACACGCTTAACGGACAATCAAACTACGCATGTCTCTTGCAAAAAAAAAAAAAATTCCTCTATGTCCCTCCATTCTCCCTTTCTCGTGTGCACATCCACTTCTCTCTCAAGCTTACCTCAAAACCTAGCAGAGCATCATCACCATCTCTCTTCCCTAGTAAGCCCTTACTCCTTTCTCTCTCTAAAGCCTTTTCTCCTCTCTCCAATAAAAATCATTCTCCCTCTCTACAATGAAAACCATTCTCCCATATCTCACAGTATAAATACGCAGAAAATGCCAGAACCAATGCATCTAAAGTGGAACCAAAGCAAAATTCCAGTCTCCTTGCTTTATAACCAATTTAGTTTTCATTATAGAGATAGAGACAGGGTGAGGTTAGAGAGAGATAGTTTAGGGAAAGAGGAAGAGTTTGTTCTTGGGTTTTATACTTGTAATAAATTCAGAGAGACCATCGTCGAGATCATTGTTTTTGTAGAAAACCCATTTTTTGTTGCTGCCCAGATAGCTTCATTTGTATAGAAGTTTTTACATAGATCATTCATTTTTTTAAAGAATTTGGGGCTTTGATGGGTATATCAAGGGCGAGTAGCAATGTATTTCCCAGGTTGTATTTAGATACTACCCAAATAGTAACAATCCATTTGCAAGTAATGTATTACGCCAATAATATATTACGGCAATAATATATTTAACAGACAATATATTTCCAAGTATCCAAACGACCCCTAGGTGATCAATTTTATTTTAGAAAACATCAAAATTAAATAAATAAGTAAAAGAGAAAATTCAAAACAATATAGGGGAAAATGATTCCACTGTTTTTAAGAACATAGGCTGTTCATTTGGTGCACAGTGGATTGAGGCCTTCAAGAGCTCAAATCATTTTTATTGTTTATTTTTACATTTGACTATCATTAAAATCAAGAAGGATGCGCTAAATTTCGGGCCAAGAAATCCGTCTGTGTTTCAACACCTTAATAGTCATATTGAAGAGAACCCTACTTGGATTTATGGGCAAACCTGAAAACTGAAGTATTGAGCAATCACAGTTATATCAAAGAGGACCATTTTTTTCTTTATTGAATTTTGAGAATAGAGGAGAACTTTTTTTTAGGTAGTCTTGCAAGAATTTCAATGGTGTTTAGCGAACAAGCAGGATTACAAGAAATAGTCTCCTAGGTGAGTAGAAGCGGACCAAGCTGGGATGCCTAAGAGTCTTAAATGAGTGTCAGAGTGAAAAAAAGCACTATTGTTAAAAAACATGTGCCAGAAACACACACACACACACAGAGATAGGGAGATAGATAGATAGATAGATAGAGAGAGAGAGAGAGAGAGAGAGAGAGAGAGAGAACCGTTGTTGTTGATTCTCATCATTCTCGCATTCTTTGACATAAACCATGACAGCAGAATCATATTCTGCAGCTCGACGCAAATATCCCATAGCTTCACCCTTCAAACCTTCTTGAAATAGAGCACTGGAAATTGCTTGGGTAAGTTGAATGGTGCTATTGAATGCCTAGCTACTGTGGTGTAAAAGGTAAAACTAGAAAATGAAATTTGAACTGGTTCCCATTCTCACCTTCCTAAAGTGACAAAGGCCTTGTAGTAACAAGCCTTTTGCCAAGGATCTTCAGGTTCCTTGAAAAGTGTTACCTTTTTAAGATACTCTATGCCAACTGACTTGCTACCCTGCACAAAGAAAACAACAATTTTTTCGCCTACTTTCTGTTCTATTTATCAAACAAAACATTGAAATTCGAAGAAACCCATAATTTTATTTGATCTGCCTATAGAAATGGCAATAACCTGTAAATTACACTATACCATTTTTCTTTCTTTTTCACAAAAAGAGTTGGCAGTAATAAGTTTACAAATGTATCTTACTCCTTTATGAAACACACAATGGGAAGACATCCCACTTCCCTTGAGAAAAGGAATGTTGTGCCCAATGAGTAATACCATAGTAGCAATATGCTCCTTTCGATTAACAAAGAGAATCCATTGTAAAAAAGACTATTCATTACTAATATAAACTTGTGTGCAGAGTTAAATAATTTCTTTTAAGGATTCCCATGTTACCCCAAGTTGGACAAATAGATTTACAACCATGGTTCCCAGGTGAGATTTTCACCTGCAAAAAATAAGAAACTCCAGCTCCGAAGTATGCCGCAATTAGGAGGCTATCAGCTCCGTCTTTAGCCTGTCAACCAAAAGAATACAATCATTATAAGATGTTATTTGACTGAATGGAGAGGAATCGTGGGTTTTATTGCTATTGCTAATGCTCCTCGGAGGCAGAGAAAAGTACATAACTTAAGAAAGGCAAAACGTTAAGATGACAAAACTGACTAATAGATAAATGAGATAGACCTTTGCAATAGCACGCTCAAAATTTTCAGCAGCCTCAGGCAGTAATTTTCTTGACAATAGGATCTCTCCAATAGCAATCATGGCTTTGGTCATTTCAGGATCTTGCTCGAGTGCTATTCTGCAGCAATAAAGTCTCTGATAGTCAGACATTAAGACAACACATTGATATGGAAATGATCAGGAATAGCATTCATCACGCACCTAGATTTATAAACCAACACCATAAATGCTTGGCAATCTACGTGGATTTACACAAAACGTGACCCAAATGATTTTTACTCATGTGACACATGTTACAGTCGCCTATTGAATGTGATTAGGTGGGCCCATTGTCACCTTGAGAAAGTTTTTATGGAGATCTTTGAGACTTGTGAAACTTCTATCTTGTTTGCTCATGCTCTGTGAGGCCAATGAAGTGGTCAGGAGGGTGCAATTTCTCCCTCATGGTCCTTGGGACGTCTTTCCTTTTCCCTAGGAGATACTCCATCAAAATATCTTCGTCCTATAGTTTCTTGCTTTGCTGCTTCCTATCCATTGTACTGCTTTCCTTAATAAAAACTAAATGTTGGCAATACTATAAAGAATAAAAGAAAATGGGAAGATATACACACGTAACAAGTTCCTACTTGGAGTACACTTCCAAACAGTTTCTAGAATTGAGATTATCGCAAAACAATCCTCGGAGCTCAACAGGAAGTATTCAGACTAGAAATACTGAAGATTCTAAAAGTGATAACCATGTTTTCAGCAAGACTTCTCTCACTAAGATTCTCTGGACTTATTTTCTTCATGTTTCTAATTTGATCCCAGATGCCTCCAAGCTTACTGAAGTGAAATATTTAACATCCACACTCATGAAGAAGCATTATATAAACAGATGTATATACAAAGATGTTTGGGCCTTTAGTGGACAAACCAACAAAAGTATGGGGAAAATATATGTCAAATCACTAATTCACTATAAAATATTCAAAAGTATCAGTATACTTATATCAATAAAAACCTACGCCCCAGAGGATAAAAACAAATATTCTGCCACCTCATCAATGCAGACTCTCAACAAAGAACAAAAGATGAAAATCATTTAGTTTGTACATAACATAACCCCAGCAGGAAGTAGATGGAGAGAAACTCAAAGTACCGTAACAACGAAAGTGCTTTTTCTTGATGTCCGCTAGCCAACTGTTGGTAAGCAATCTTCAGAAGTTCGAAAACATACAAATGTCAGAGGAATATATAGTGTCGGATGTAAAAAATGAGAAGAGATTCTGTCTTTAGACTCACAACAAGCAGATCATCCTGGTCTAACTTCTCCTTAGGAACTCTAAGGGCTGGATTTCCTAAATTTGCTCGTAGCCCAAAATATTTGAGAATGTACGGTTGCTTCAGTAAAATTTGCTGCACAATACAAAGAAAATGAATTGGGTTAAACCTTTTCAACAATATCTGAAAATATTGTGATAACATGACAGTAATTGCACCTAATAGCTAAGTTAAGGAAAACCCAAAAGTACCAATGAAAATAAAAGCAACTATTTTTATTTCTTTTGGGTAGAATAAACCTTCTAGCCTCTTTATTCCTAGACACTATGAATTATAGGGATATATCCATGATGGAAAGAATTTTTTACATCAACAAATTTTACATATGGCGAATCAATTAGTATTGAAACCAACAGTCAGGTTCAATTGAGTTTTTCATCAATAGAATAATCAAGAACTTGAGCATAAGTATGAAAGATGGGTGCGAAGGGGTCAACTTGACATCCTTCTGAGATGTTACCAAAGCAACCAGATGGAATTCCATTTGTCATAACTACACTAAAGAAATGAACCAAATCTCTAGTTGAAAAGCCAAAGTGGAAACTACTTTGAAGAGGAAGTCTTAGTCCAACCAATCAGAGGTTTTGCTTATTTTTACCTATAGGACAGCCTCACAGGGCATATATTGCTATGAATGGGAGACAATTTCCCCAAAAGCCAGGAGAATATTATGAGAGATAAACCCATCCTTGAAAAACATCCCTGGAAGAGGAAAAGTGGTGATGAAAAGAGATGCTACCATCGTTAGAGCAAGCACATTAAATATACTTTAATAGAAGATTTTTTCATGAAGTTCTCCATTCAGTTATGATCAATTATTTGCAGGTCGTTTGGTGAAAGTAAAATTAATAAAGCATTTATAATCCTTCTATTTTGGGGCAAGTGGCATGGTTTCATCATATGCTTTTGTTCATATCAGCCCTCCTTTTGAAGTCCAAATAGCCATCTCCTACAAACCAAAAGCTAAAAGCACAAACTTCTTCAAAGATGGTGCAGAAAAGAGATCCAAGGAAATCATAAAATCCTAATAGAAACCCACAGAAAATCTAGGTCCTAGGATTCTTTCATGGGAGAGAGTGAAGCCTACATGTTTAAATGTTGCTCCTGTTGCAAGAAGCAATGACAGGATCCAGTCCCAAAAAATGCAAATTTAGTGACATTGACGGTCCCAAATTCCTTAATAAAATGCACTCTTAGAATGTCGGATGTCATATAATTGATATCAGTGCTGACTCATGAACAGAAGAATAGTATAATCTAGTTCATAACTCTTGACAATTGCTTTCTAATGTCTTTCTATTGAAAAATATAATTAGATTCATCAAATATTATGTGCATCCTCATCTCCAACCACTAAACAGATGGCATTTTAAAAAAATTCATAAGTAGTGTAAACAAATGCCTGGAGTAGAAGATTCTGTTCAAAAGCAAACCTGAACTAGGGTCAATGAGCTATTTGTGAACCAGTACAGTAAGCTCCCCTGCAAACACAAAAACTTTTTAAGTTGGAATACTGTTCTTGACAAAACAATAACCACGATGTAATAACATAGAGAAACAAAAGATGACTCATGCAAGCTCCAAAAGCATGCCTGGTGCATAATAGACTTGCAAGAGGGCTAGGCCCGAGCAGATGGAGGTCTGCCAGGCCCCACCCACAACTAAAGGCCAGGGCCGGTCATGGGTCGAACCACCTGGCACCAAACCCGACCCGACCTACAACTCATTATGTTATATTAAATTACAAATCTTAGATTACTAATAGGTTATAACAAACGTTATTCTGTTGTGTGCATTAAGTTGTAACAAGCTTTTGCAACCAAGTACTGATAAGAAAGGAATACCAACCTGGGGAATGCAAAACCCAATAAAAAAAATGGGGAGTGTCATAATATTCAACCACAGCTTGTAATACTGCAACCAAACACCAAAGACAAATTTTCCGCACACATCAACAACAAGAGAACATCCATTAGAAGAAATCTGCAATCATGTTTCAATAGGCAACCAAACAAAGAAGTTGAGCAAATAGCCAAGAGTAAAGTCCCAACAAATACAACAATAATTATCTGGCATGTGGGGATTGACTTAGATCATAGCAGACTAACAATCGAGGATCACCATGAATAGGCTCTAGGATTCAGCTGCAAAAACTGTGATAAATCCAATGACCTGAGTGCTGACTTCCTCGGAGAATGTCACTCAGGGTGCATCCATGCATCACCGTAGACACAAATCCCTTCAGATTGTGAAACTGCGGAACAATATCCTTTTTTACCTTTTTCATAGGTCCGCAGTGGAGTTTGAACATGAGATGTGAGGTTGCAGTTACTCAATAATGTAACAAATCAAGCCCATGCCTAATATTTTCTTTGTGTTGAATAATTTGTAATTAACTTGTTAAATATTACACAATTGTTTATATATATAATGAAATGCAACATGTCATAAAAGGTGAAGCAGTGTAAACTTCAAATATTTTTTGATGTTGTATGCCCTTCTCTTCCTTTTCTCGACAAATCTCTCTCTCTCTCTCTCTCTCTCTCTCTCTCTCTCTCTCTCTCGCTTTAAAAAAAAATACAACATAAAGGGGAATAGGATGATCTTTTATGCCTGACACAGCTTAACACAATTGAATGTCCTTACATTCTGGATAATTTTCATCATTGCCCTATGCAAAAAAATTCCCCTTCAGCTGCTCATAATGTGATAGAAGAAGGTTAGCAACACACTGGGATGTCTCACGCAAAATTACATTGATGCTTGGATGAAGCTAAAAGGTATCAGTTGCATGTGAAAACTCCCAAGAAGTAAGCTGAAACCAAAACAGTTATGGAGTTGGAAAGACTCTTAGAGGAATATCAACAATTGGTGGGAGGCAAGGAACATGAGACGAAGAATGATCTTTTTGCTATTTTTGCTGCAATGGAGTGTGATTGCACTGGGTGTCATGTGTCGATGGTTTTCTCAGGGTTGGTGGGAGGGTGCATGTTTTCAAGCATACTGGCAATGCTTCAGTTGGGTGATCAATGCCTTCCCTAGTAATTTTGTCTCGTTCAATTGGTTAATATTCTACAAGAAAAGTATGTTTTGAATATCTAATAATTTATACCATTAATATATAGTATCCAAGATGCATCAATAGTTTGAAGTGTAGTTAGGATATGTTTGTCATGTACTGTATGATAACGACATCATAATCAGATATTGTATTAGTTTATGATGAACAGTACAATATCTTGTCTGTAGCCAAAACATTTTATGCCCCTGGTGCATATTATTCATTTACTACCTAAAAAAAACCAATCTATAAGTAATTTTATGACCCCAAATTTTGGGAATGTAGCCTCTTCAACCCATAGACTAACCCAATAAATTTTTTTTCTAAATTGCACTACCTGTGCACTTGATAATAATAATGCCTCAAGATTTAACAGAGACCATCCAATTTTTGGAGGGTGATATCCAAGTGTTAGAAAACTCAAATTTCAAAAATTCTCATTTGAAAAGAATCATCTAGTTATTTTTAGGTGGTTCCCAAATTTTCAGATTGCAAAAAAAATCCTCCCAAGTAGGTCTGCCTGCTGAGGAAGTAGGTGTATAATATGCTCCCATGGGAGCGGAGTATACACGCTCTTGTCTATATTACTTGTCAAAATAGCAGCACATGCTGAAGCCTTTTACAGTATAGGAACCCCAATTTCTATATTCCCTAAAATTTCTTTTTGTTTTCCAAGATTTATTTTGGTTCTTCAGCCTCCGACTCAAGTTATCCTCTAGGTAGCATTTCTAAATACATAGGACAAGCCGAAATAACATAATATGCACATGCCAAGATCAAGCCACGAGGTCCAGCTGCCAACATCAACAGAAAAATACCTCAATTCGAACTGACAGAAACAGACACTTAATGGTAAATGAGAAATGATTCCTTCAAGTTTCATAATTTATCATGGTTCTGTGGAACTTACTTTGGTTATTAAACCCAACAGCCCAGGTATGTCTCCCACCTTAACTGTAGCAAAAGATACCTGAGATGAAAACATGGTCAAGATGGTCATTCTTTTCAAATTTCCAGAAACAAATAAATGATTCAATTACATACTTGTTTGCCAAAAACACAGAGAAAGAGAAGGGAGGAGGGCGGGGGGGGGGGGGGACCCGAACTTCACTAATTAAGAATTCCAACAGTACATTTCCTATGTCAAATAATATGAGGGAATTACATTTTAAAGATCCATATATGAAGTGTCCTGGGTGCTCCATATTCTTGTGAGTTTCTGATACCATGAGATGGTCATTCAAACAAAGAATGCAGGCCTTTGTTACAGCTGAGGCTAGACATGCCTCCAATTATGAGATAAATTATTGCATGGCCATTCTTCCAACTTACCTCCAACTCCCTATTTGAATGCTCAAATCTATGGCTAATCATTTTAAAGCACCAAAGACAGTTTTGATGGCATGGACAGATTCAAGGGAAGAGATCCATTCAATCCAGTGAAAGGAGGTGTGTCACCCCAAAGGTTAAGGGGGCCATGGCATTTAGGATGTGAAACTAGAAAATGAGGCCTTCTTATCCCAATGGTTGGCTCTGTACAGAGAAAGAAGGCTTTAATTGCTCGGTGGAAAAGATAGGATGGTTGAGCAGTAATCAACCGCACCTAAGCATGGTGAACTTCAACGGTAACATTCATACCATGGTTGGCTGGTTAACCAGTGCGAGTCAAAATGATGAAGGTGCCCTGCCAGGTAGTTTCATGGGTCCACTGGGAACAGCAGTTTCACAAGGGTCAGAGCAAATGCGAAGTTAATACTTAATAGGATAAAATTTTTTGATGTTTGGTTTGTATGGGAAATAAGGTTATCAGATGGCAAAAAGAGTACTCCATTTGACGTACTTTCACATAAATGTTTGCAAATTTGAAAATTAAATATCATATTATCAGTTTCTTATGTTTCTGTCCTTATGATCCTATAGAAGCAAAATAAGTGGTGGATAATCTAGTGAATGCAAGTGCAAATAGGAAGATTTTTGGTTTTTGGGATCTTATATCTACACTGTTTCTTTCTTAGAACAAACAACATCCAACATGTTGCTTTTTTGTCGCTAAAATCTTGTTTTGCCTTCTAATGAGGTAAGCAGTAATGAAAAAACAGATAAAAAATGTCCTATCTTATTCAAAATATGAAATCAGTGAGAAATAGATAAGATAAAATGTGAATTATTAAAACCATAGGCATGCTTTACTTGATTGAAAGATAGTGTATGATCGGGAAAACAAATATCTAAGTACTGAAAAAGTGGTGAGAATGTATAACCAGATACCTGCACATTAGCAAAATGCAACGCCGCGACTATTATCGGAAACATAGGAGCAAGATCACCATGTGGATACTGTGTCAAATCTTGAAACCATGACATGCCACCCTGAAACATATCTGTTAGAAACTCCATTCTGACCTAAATAAATCCAAAGACATTAACTGCTAGCTAAGTTCTACAAGCCACGAAATCTTATATTGAAAGCCACAAAGATCAAGCATAGAACTCTCTCTCTCACACACACACAAGTATATATATAATTTGAAAGCCTTTTCCCAACATTCTCTCTGAGATGCACTTTCATGTCTTTGGAGTGACATCAGATAACCAGATCTTTAAAACACCACAAAATGAATGCACAAAAACTCCATGACCATTCAGTGATACATTGATTTTGGGTTTTTTCAAATACAACAAAATAGGAGGCAAGGGTGGGGTAGCAACTAGCAAGAATGCTGGTGCTAGAAGGTTTAAAGATTCAGATGTTAGAAATGATCCAGAGGACTAGAGCAACAATGTATTAAAAGAGATGGATGGACGAGTTCAAGCTGATCAAGTTGGTAAACAAGACACTTTGTCATGAGTCTTGAAGGTGCTGACCAACATAGGATCAGTGATATTACCTCGAAAAAACAGATGCTTGCTGGAGAAGGTGACCGGGTTTCAAGTAACATTTTAAATTGTGATGCATTTTCTCACTGGGTTTGTCTTTTTACTACTTTATGATAATTTTTATGCATTCTTAGCATCACATTTCTATTGCACATTAGTAATTTGCTAAAAACTCATTGTGCATCATGTGCCACCTAGGGGTGCCAACAACACAAGCCAGAATGCGAGCCGCCTTGGGTTGGCTCATTTGCGCCAAGCTTGAGCAATATTTTTTGGCTAGACAAGCCAAGCCAAGCCACTGCTTAAGGCTTATTTATTAAACAAGCCAATCTGAAGCTGATGCCAGCTAGGCTGGAAGTTGTTTAATATGTTATTAAGTGTAACATAGAAAAATTATACGCTATTATATGAGCTCTAGCTTAAAAAGGAAACTAACCTTAAGATATTAATTATATGACAAAACTATTATATTGTATATTGTCTTATTATGGTTCGTGGTTGGCTTTTGTAAGTAAATAAGTCGATCCAAGCCAAGGTAATCAAGTCAAACCAAGCCAAGCTCAATCGTGGTGGTTCAAGCTCGAGTCAAGCTCAAACCGAGCTCAAGCTAGTCCAAATCCATTCAACTCAAGCTTGAAAAAGCCCAAACTTGGGTTGGCTTAGCTCAGACACCCCTACTGCAACCCCTTTCGTTTGTCTATGCATTTCTTCATGCGTTACAATGAGTGTTGCATTGAACTAAAAGTTAGAGCTTAGAAAGAACAATGATATTACACAAAAGTTACAGTACAATGCTAAATACAAGTTAGAATAATTCTTACACCAAAATAAATACAAAAGTATATAAAAGCCTAGAAGAATCGGTGAAGCTATAGATAATAGGAAAGAAAGTGTTCCTTACAGAATCAAATCCAGGATGATGGTTGAGTGACATTCTTCGAATGCTCATCATCCATAATATAAAACAAGGTGCCTGCAGATGGTGTGAAGCATCTATAATACCAGCACATTAAATTCTGAAAAGAGTAGCAAAACATACATATATATATATATATATATATATATATATATATATATATATATATATATATATATATATATATATATAGGAAAATGATCATGTGAGCCAGTAGGCTCACAAGAAAAAATGAGCCCAACGGCCTCGGCCGATCTGACGATCACAGATGTCCAGTAGTGTTTGAATTTTAATTTTTTTTTCTACAAATCCAAATCATTTGAAATTTTAGGCTTGTGTTCTTCTCATCAAGCCGCATCTAATAAAAATATAAAAAAAATAATCCGCAAAAACAAATTGATCAAAATACCCCCGAAAATTTACGGGGTATTTTGGTAAAAAAATTTCATGTAAAATATTTTTTTGATATTTTTCGAAGATTCACCTATTTTTCATGAACACACGCCTAAAATTTTAACTGATTTGGATTTGTAGAAAAAAATTAAAAGTCAAACACTATCGGGCATCCGTGATCGTCAGATCGGCCCAAATTCAATTTGGGCCGTTGGGCTCATTTTTACTTGTGAGCCCACTGGCTCATAGGATCATTTTTCATATATATATATATATATATATATATATATATATATATATATATAGATATATTATGAACAAAAGGAAAATTTCCATAACATTAGACAATTGAATTAGTCGATTCATTCAGAACTTGGCTTCACAGATTACATAATTTGAAATAAAAAAATGCCTTGTGAAATTAACAAGAAACTATCAAATAATACATAAACTAATAAAGTACATTGTCCATCACCAAGGCTGCTGCACAGTATAATGCTCAAATTGCTCTGTCAATATAGTTTAAACAGCCATTTAAAAAAAAAAAGAGAAAATTTGAAAAAACAATTATTCCCCAAGATTCCAAGAAGTACATTATATGATAAGCACTATTAGGGATTCTTCATGCAATCCATTGCCCTCATCAATAAAAGCCACTTTTGTTTTTCTTCTCCTCTTTCCCTTATCACTATTGTTTGTGCTCTCACGGAGTTTATGTTTACATGCTGACTCCTTTGTGTGGCCATTCACCATAATACTTGTATGGCGGTCCACTAAACATTTGCCCCACCTTGCACGGGTGCTTGCAAGGCATCTGGTATGTCACTGACAGCTTTCACTACAAAGGTTTAGGGATAGAAACATTGTTGCATGTCCTGACATATCTAACTGCAAATGTGCCCACCTGTAGCACGGCATTTCTTTTCTGACTTGTAACGCCTTGCATGATAGTTGCAGAAATGATGATATGGTACCATTAGCACCATCTCCACTCACTGAAGTTTATGCTGTATAATATGTTTTTTGATAACCATATAAGCTCTATCAATAAAAGGTTGTTTCCTTCAACACCCCTTCGTTAGATGCCCAATTTAGGTCACCAGACCCTTTCTTTACCTCCCTCAAAATGTGGACCCTTACTCCCCATGTCACCTACTTGTCATCAAATGCTCCATTAGACATAATGCATGAAATCCTGTTTGCCCAATTTCAAATAAATCACAGTTTTGGTATCACTAGTGAAGTTAAATGAATTTATCATAAAGAAAGTTTAGTAAAATCCTGGTGAGTAATCTTTTCCATTGACTGTGAGCTGAATAGGGCAAACACAAATCTTCAAGAACATTGGAGAGGGTAATGCCTCAACATGATCAAAATGCTGAAATGGAGTGTGAATCCTTTCGTGCTTACGTTTCTCTTTGATGAAATGTTGCACATTTAAAAGCAATTAAGAAGATAATGCATCATGAACTTAGAATCGGTTGATAGATGTGTCGATCAACCTCTAATCTGGGTTTTTTTCAAATTCTCTCCTCATTATTTGTAGTTTTCCCTTAAAATCACAAAAGTCCTTATGCAAAGAAAAAGTTGGTTGGATGCATCACATATAAATTTCTTCTATTTTATGTTAGTGGGCAAAGTACAATACCTGGACAGCAAAGGCTGCAAAGTTCCACATAAGCGAGGGACATCCAATAGCTTTTCTTTCTTTTTGAAAGAGCACAAATTGTTCTTGGAAATTCCCTCCTGAGAATGGATTTGGGATTGGAGGCACTACCACAAACACATAGGAGTGTCAGTAAAAAGGCACAAATTCCTTTAAGCATTTGTATCCCTTTTGTATTAACTGATATCATAATAAACAAAATATTATCTAGTGGACTAGATTGATATTCCAACAATTCATATATTGGATGAAGGTAAGAAAACAAAAAAATATAGTAAAATGTGTCACTAGCTTCCTTTTTTGTCTTTTTTTCTTTTTTTGCTGGATGTGTGTTTGTGTGAAAGAATGTCATAAGCTTATTTCAATCAAGCTTTCAGATGAAAACAAATTATGACAGTGACCTATAAAACGGTAGTATCCAGAACAGTGGTCAACCAAAGAAGATATTTTTTTAGAATGTTCACTATTTGTATTATTAAATAAGATGTTACAAAAGCTAGGCAACCCACAAAGGGTGCCCCATACAATACGCCCGAGGGTTAGAGAGAGGCTTTACAAGTATAGATAGAAGAGAAAGAAAGAGGAGAGAAAAATAAGTATCAGAAGGGGCACCAACATTAAGACCCCAATGTGGTATTTGAATGGCCACCCTCAGCCAAAAGGTCCGCCTCTGTATTGATTTCTCTAAAGATATGGGTCCCGGACACCCTGATGCCACTACAGAGGTGTAAAATTTCTTCGAAAATGTGGACTAGGTACCATGGCCAGTGTGAGAGATTGGACGCCCAAGAAATAACATTCTTATCTCCTTCCACCAAAAGCTCAGTGCCCCAGGAGTGATTGAACTTGCGAATGCCCTCCAATACGCCCCAGGAGTGATTGAACTTGTGAATGCCCTATACAATACGCCTGAGGGTTAGACAGAGGCTTTACAAGTATAGATAGAAGAGAAGAAAGAGGAGAGAAAAATAAGTATCAGAAGGGGCACCAACATTAAGACCCCAATGTGGTATTTGAATGGCCACCCTCAGCCAAAAGGTCCGCCTCTGTATTGATTTATCTAAAGATATGGATCCCGGACACCCTGATGCCACTACAGAGGTGTAAAATTTCTTCGAAAATGTGGTCTAGGTACCATGGCCAGTGTGAGAGATTGGACGCCCAAGAAATAACATTCTTATCTTCTTCCACCAAAAGCTCTGTGCCCCAGGAGTGATTGAACTTGCGAATGCCCTCCAACAAGGTCGGAGCCTCGGCAAGTGTGGAGTCGGCTGGGCCAATGGCTTTTGAAAAAGACAGCAGGGTATTGCCATCACTCAGGCTGAAGAGATCACCAATGCTTGAGGGACCTGGGTTGCCAAGAGAGAAACCATCAAAATTTAATTTAATGGCACCTTGTTATGGTGGTCTCCATAAAGAAGCCTGGATGATTGAAGGTGATGATACACGCAAGAGATTCCCCCAAATTACTCGAAAGTCGCAGAGTAACCCTTGAAAAGATTATGGTTTGTGGCCCAAAAGGTTACAAGATTACTGATTTTGTCGAGCAAAGATGAGATGTGGATCTTTCTCCGCTGAAAATTCTGTTGTTTCTTACAAGCCAAATGACCCAAAGAGTGGATGTGATAGAGGTTTTTCAGAGCAGTCGCCCAGCCTTTGGCCATCGGGTGTAGAGAGAGGCTGGAAAGAGTTGGGGGATGGATCTGGGGGTGACCCAGGTATACTCGAAGTGTTTTGAATAGGGCGGTCCACAGGGCACTGACAAATTCACAGTGTAAAATCATGTGTATGGGACTCTTCATCTTCCACACATGACACATCTATTGGGGCAAGGCTCACCATTTCTCTGGATTTGATCAATGGTCAGCACACTTTCGTGGATGGCGATCCAACATAAAACCTGAATTCTTGGTGGTAGGAGAGGGAGCCATGCTTTGGATGCAAGTGAGAGGTTTGAAGAGGTGGGGCTGAGGTTCAAGGTGAGTGCGCAAAAGAAAGAGGACACCTAGAAGGTGCCCGAGGCAGCAGGAGCCCATGTGATCCTATCTTCTCCAGAGATAGGGAGGAAAACAGAACGAAGCAAACCAGTCAGCGTGCTGAAGTCCTCAAGTTCGTGGTCAGCGAGAGGTCGTCTGAAATTGGGCGACCAAGATCTTGTCGCCCCTGTGGTAGTGCAGTTTTTTGCCACTGTGGAGCAGGCATCAGTAGCTAAAAGGTAGAGAATAGGAAACTGTTCCCTAAGTGGGCTGTTGCCTATCCACTTGTCAAACTAGAACCTCACCTTATTCCCCTCCCTCGAGCTAAAGCGAATGTGCTGGAGGAAGGAATTTCGGCATTGAAGAACCAAGCACCAAAAACCAGAGGTGGGCCTAGTCGTTTGCGGCACTATGGGGTCCAAAGATGGTTCCCTTGACAATAATTATATTTGATGATCCCCCTCCACAGGTGGTTAGGTTGGGTGGCAAACCTCCACCACTTGCCCAAGAGGGCTGTGTTGTGTGTTCTAAGGTTGTGAATCCCCAAACCCCTGGAGATCTGGAGACGCACAGTTTTGGCCAAGACACCAGGTGGTATTTGTGTCCATGTTTTTTTTTTATAATAAATAAACATGGTTTTTGTCTCCATGTTCCCCAGCCCAAAAGAATTCCTGCATCAATCTTTCCAACCATGCAGCCACTGCCCCAGGGATGTGAAATAAGGACCTCAGGAAAATTGAGGTATTGGCGAGGGAGGCCTTGATAAGCATAGGCCTACCCGCCTTGGAAAGAAATCTGCTCTTCCAACCCGCAAATCTGTGATCAAACTTGTCAATAATGTGGCTCCATTGCGAGAATCGAGGCATTCTGAGGCAAAGGGGAAGGCCCAGACAATTTGAAGGCAATTCCTCCGCAGAACAGCCCCATCTATCGGCTAGAGACTGTATTATGAATGGGTCTGTGTGGACCACCATCATCTTAGACTTGGCGAGGACTTAGTAACATACAAATAGAATGGCAATTAGAATACAAAGGACCTACAGTTCAACCTTCCTTAATGATAAACTGTATGCAACCCCAACTCTTATCATTGTTCCTGATCTCTAACAATCAGAACTAAAACCAACTCTTATCACTGAATTTCAATCATTGACTGTAGGCATTGACTGAGGTTTCAGGCCTAGGATTGATTGGCTAAGGTGTTGACTATTACAACATTACCTCCCAAGTTCGAATTCTACAGCTGAATCACCCAAAAATTAAAAAAGAAGGGGGGGAAAAAATAGCAAAAAAAAAATGCAGGCATTGATTAGCATGGTTTACTTAGGAAACCCTAATATCATTGCATCTTTTTTTCCCTTTTTGTCAAGGACTCACATGGATGGAGTTGATCCCATTGAACAAACATTGAAGACATCAAGGCATCCTCAAAAAGAACATATCAGTATCCATAAAAAGCCATCGATAGAAGTGGTGGAGGATCCAACAAGAAATTCATTTCTGTCCAAAGACTTTTCTTTTCTTAATAAGTAAACTGAGCACTGAAGCATAGGTGAGTCAAATGTAAGACATTAGTTGCTAGCAGGTGTGTTTCAAAAAAAATTATTTAACTCAGGACTTGATCCTGAGCAAAAATGAGTAGATCACAGGCCATCTTTTCCAATTTTTGCTATTTTAAAATAAATTCTAAAAATATTTGAAAAATACTAATATATAATAAAGTCACAATGCATTAGCCACTGTAATGTTATGTAACTAATATATTATGATTATATAGTTGATATATTGTTCTATAACATGCTTAAACTGTTAATGTAATGTGGTAAGTTTTGTAGTTACGTAACATGGTGACTACTAAATATAAGTACTTCATTATCACATAACTCTGATTACTTGCTAGATCCTTATATAATATAAATACTAATAAATATTAGCATTCGTTTATCAAAAGAATACAAATCAGTATTTTGAAGTAATAAATATCTAATATTGGTAACTAATTTACTTAGTAATTGAGTATACAATGACAACATGATATATTAGCATAAAATAATAATATTATACATTAACAATATTACCAAGTAACTTCACATTCTATAATGACTATAATTTATGAGAATTTGATATATTAAAACAATAGCAAAATTAGGAATCGGGCAAGACGGTAGAGGCTGGGTTTTCATAGCACAAAATCTCAAGTTCCATTCCTATGTAACTTTGTCAAACAAAAACAAAAAAACAATAGCAAAATGCTCTTACACAAAGCAAACTTTTATGAATCCATGATTTATTACAATTTTAAATTTAGACACATGATAAAACATTCGAGAAGGGTGAATAAAAATCTGGGAGCCTGGCAACTTGACTTGTCTTCTGCAAACCTAGTCAGAACAACCCAGTTTTTAACCGGATATTTTCACAACAAGTTTCCCTAAGCAGATAAAGTAGTCTATTTGTTGCACCCATCACACTGGTTACGAGGAATATGATCTCCATAGTTTTCTATCAAAGAAAAAACTACTATGAGCCTTGCTTTCTCATATTTCTGCATTCTGATTGAATGACAACAATGTCATAGTGTACATGCTAAGTCTCCAATTAATATATTCTTTACCAAACTCCAAATTAAAAGTAAGGATTGCCATAAAAAGAAAAACAGCAAGACAATACAAATAGAGAAATCAGTTGCGCACATTTTGGGAATAAGACTGAGATCTTCTCCAACTGCTTGAGCCGCAAAACAAGTATGGGAAACAATGTCATCCTAAGCGCAAGTGTAGACGTAGTAATGACAGCCCACCTGAAATGCCATTTAAAAGCACAGAACAATGTACAGTTATGTATTTAAAATAAATAAAAAAACAGAGCAATGCACACTTGTGACACACTGTCAAGTTTCAAATACTTTAACTTATTTTACAATTTCTGTTATATTAGTCAATTAAAGAGGAAATTTAATAAGCTCTCACAGCACTCACAACAACATATCAATATACACATAAAATGCAGATAATGCATGAAAAAATGGGAACATATGCAAGAAGAAATAAAATGTAGAATTTCAGTTAAAACTCAAGAAGAACTTATCATTGCCTCTCCATTATTCGAATACACTGTTATACAGAAGGTCAAAGAAGATAGCCCTATCTCAGAATTTCTCCATGTATTTCAACTATATGAACTCTGTTTGACTTAAATTATTTCATGGAGAAGGCCTTAAAAAGTGTCAAGAATGGAAAATATCTTCACCTAAATGACCAACCTGGAAAACTCTGTTGATTAATAATCACTCATGTGAGGATGATTTTGCTGAGAAATTTTGAATTCGGCACTCAAAAAAAATAAAAATAAATAAATATTAGTCAAATTTTAAAACAATAGCAGCAAATTAAAAGCAATTGAATATGCAATATTCTATAGGAACAAGAACACCCATATTATAAACCACTGTTAGATATTAAGATAATTCTGTCATAAAAATTCCTCAGACCTGAAATTAGTTAAACACAAAAAAAATTTTGAAGCAGAACATCAACATTTAACATTTTTAAACAGAACCAAATCCAAATGACCAGCTGAATCTTCATTACTCATAAATGATAATAAATGAAACCTTAATACAGTACTCAACATCCAAACCTAAACAAGAAACTTGAAACATCATGAACAGAGACATGAATCAGTGAGATAAAAAAATACTAAAAATGTCAGACCATTCATTTCAAATTATTATTTTTAGTTCATTCCAGTCCATTTTCAGGTGAAAATAAACTCGGATTCTTACCATGGAAGACCAGTGACACCATGGAGCCCATCAAGTAGACCAATCACACCATCAACAGGAAAGTACCACTCGATCCCTTTTCCCGAACTCTCTGCAAGAGCTTCCGCACCTTCTGCAACTGCTTGGGCATCAAATCGTCGGCTTGATACGTCTGCATCTCTCCCCAAGTCCTCACTCAGTTTACAAACAAGTCCACCATTATGATTATCAGCCTGAGGATTAGGGTTTCCACTCGAATTCCACCATGAAAAGGATCTGTACGCTATATGACTGTGAAAATCGGAAAAAATCTGGTAATTCTTAGGTGATAACAGATTTTCAAGAGCCGTGTAATTTGCAGGAACACCATTATAGGAAGAAGAGTACACTATGATAGTTCGAAAACGTTGAAGCCCATGAAGGATCCTTGCCATTTAAGGAGGTCGAAGCAGGGCTTTCTCTGCTCTTCAATGGCGGGTTCTCCAGTTTCTTGTCTCTGAAATTAAGCCATGAAAATGATGACATATGAGCGCGAAAAAAAAAACCTCAAACCTAGAAAATGGGCGGGGTTTAAATAGGTGACGGAGTTACTGCCACTTTAGCAAACGAGATTGTATAAAATGATTCCATTTTTGTTTCATAAGACGTGATGCAACCATCACATATGAAATCCGATAGCTTTCATATTTACAGAGATCACAATTATCACAATTACTTACAACCATAAGACATGAAATCCGATAGCTTTAATGTGTTGCAAAAGTTCAGAAACTTTCTTTTCAGGTTTGTGTTTGATCAATTGGATAAATACAGCCATCCGGTTTCATATCCAATATTAAATTTAATTGTAATTATTTTGTATAAAAAATAAGTGGTCTCGTTGTATATTTTTTTTAATAATATTTATTAGTGGATGCGATTTCTAAGAGGCTTAGATCTCGTGAAAAAGGAAACTCCATCCAAAAAATACTTTGGGCATGGGAAATCTGGCTCTAAAATAGATTTCAAATACATATTATGAAATTTGTAACTCACCAAATGGCGTAGATCTTGTGGATCCATAATCATTTTAAAATAGAGGATCTAGATAATGTGTATAACACTATTTTTAGGGTTTGAAATCCTAATTTCTTTTCACATAGTGGCTAATATCAAGATGGGAAATTTGAAGGTTTTTTGAAATTAAAACTACAACTTTTTATGAGTTTTAAGGTGAGGCTTTACTTATTTTGATATGGTTGCATCTTTATCAAAATATTTTTCCTTAATTAATGCTAGATTTAATTAAACATTTATATCTCATAGTATTTTTAGTAGTATAATAACGGCGAATAATATCGTTATTGATAAATAGTAAAATATAACTATAATATTTTATTATATAAACGTATTCAATTTTCATTAGTTAAGTAGATTAAACAAAAAATTTATAGAGAGTCAAGGCTTTAAAAAATTAAATTAGAGCCCACCTCAAAAATTTTACTAGAAGAAGTTGTTTTGATGCTTAGATATCATCGAATTGATCACCTCGACATCAAGATGCACGGAAATGAGAAAAAAATAGATTTCAAGTTTTGGAAATAGTATATCTTGTAACACATTTTGGATCGTTAATTTTCAAGATTTTTAAGTTTTCATAGATCTGCTCAATCTAGACTATTTATGAAGCTTTAAGTTGTATAATTAAAGATGAAAATATATTTTAAAGCTATCCTAAAGATTTCCAATACAAAAACCATATTTGTACGTAGCTACTCATGTATTTGGTCTGGATATATTCGAGAAGGGATAGACATCCATGGAGCTCCTCTAATAATCTCTCAACTTGGGTTTGATCTAAGCTAACAAAGGGGAAGTTTGACGACAAACAAAAAGCAACAAAACATTGCTGCTACAGCAAAAGTGTACAAAAGGTAAATGGTCACAATCTCTTATCATAGTTGTAAGTAATGAAATTGTAATTAGTACTTGTTATGATAAATGGATCGGGAAAGGTTTTTATACTTCCACTACAACATAGAAGATATATACTTTCTCATCCAATTTAGATTAAAGGATTCACCACTTGACCTAGATCCGATGCCTTTGAGTATTTTACTTTTAGTTTCTTGTATAAATTGTATGAAAATGAAAATTGATACATGCTATTTTCTCAATGGAACGCACCTAAAATAAATATTAAATTTTTTTTGATAAAATATAATAACCAAAATACCTTTTAAAATTTTTAGGGGTATTTTGGTTATTTTATTTCATGTGAATATCGTTTTTACATTTTTTACAAGTCCAAGTTTAAGAGGGGAGTGGAAACCCAAAATTTGGTGTCAAAATATTTTATAAAAAAATTAAAAATAAAATAATATATACATGATATTGTGATTGGAATCATCTCAACCATCCATTCTGAATAGACTGGTAGATAAGGCGATAAGTTTCATCCCGTAGGACAAGCATAGAGAGCTTGCCCAAATGGATTAACTCAACACATAGAAGGAATAGGCAAGCAGGTGAATCTAGACATTAATATTTAATTAACTATTATATTAATATCAAATAATAACATAAATAAGTTATTTATGTTATTATTATATTGGTAAAAATAATAATTACAATATGAGATGATCATAGATAGATTATTATTGTTATTTTAAAAACTATATTGTAGTTTTTCTATTCAGATATGCTATAATCTTTATGATGGTGAAATTTATATGTTGTAGTATCCATGAAAACTCTCATCAAGAAAAGGAAGTATAGGTGATATATTTTATTATAATTAATACATAATAACATAATTATATATATAGAATTACAATACATTCATAATCTAGTATACTCAAAATATATTATTAATATTGTAAATATTATTCACATATTTTATGATAATTAAGATTATAATACTTATGATCTATAACAATTATAAATAACTATAATGATGTTGATGAATAAATAATATTGATTATCATAATTATTAATGAATAGATAATATAACAAATATAATTTGGGCCTCTTTGAAATTAAAATAATTATTTGGGTGTAAATTTTATTTAAGTTCCTTATTCTCTTTTGTATTTAATATTGGTTATAAGTTTAACTAACTTGTACCCCACCTCAAACATCCTTGTTTAGTAGGAGAGAGAGATATGAATAAGAAAGAGAGAGAGTAACATAATTATTTAGTGAGAAAGAGGCATGGATTGAGAGAGACACTTGTAGCATTAAGGGAGATAAAAGTCCCACCAAATAACCATAGAGGAAGAGGATAAAAAAGAGAGAAGATGTGCAGAGAGATACTTGCGGCTTGAAAATAAAAGAAAAGGATTTCAAGTTTATTTTGTAAAAAATTATTTAAACATTTTATTTTCAAGATTTTGAAGTGTTTATAGATATGTTTAGTCTACATCACTTTTAGAACTTAGAGTTTCATAATTAAGGCTAAATACAAATTTCCAAGACATATATGTAAGGTTTTTTATGCCGGAACTACATATTTTGATAAAATTTAGAAGTGCCTTGTGGTTTGTACAAAGTGCGCACCTATTAAAAACCTCACCTATATTTTCCGAGTCCTTTTCTCTTGGTTCAAATAAATTTCTAATATATAAAGGAAATTTGTTTCACGAGTCAGCGGGCGCAAGAGCCTATGGACCTACCAATGTCGATCTTTATCTAAATTGTATTGGCCATGAATAAGATATGGGCGGTGCATAAAAAATATAAAAAAAAATTAAATTTTTATTTTTAAAAGTTTATTTTTCTTTTCATATATATGATCATCTTTGCCTAGACGATAAAAAAAAAAAAATTAGAAAAAAAAATCATCTAAAAATGAATTTTAGTGGGGGGCTGCAAATGTACATGTGAGTCGGCCGACTCATAGAAACCCCATCCATAGATAAAAGCTCCGTGTGATTCTCGTGCTCTGTTTTAGTTTCAAATTTCATGGCAACCTTACTGGCCATCACACCGGGCCTCCTCTCCACTCACCAAGCCAGCCCCAAGTTAGACCGAGCCCATCAAGGGCTCGACCAATGGCCCCACCTGCGAGCGATAGCTCAGCTAGACCTGTGCACCAACCTGACCGAGGTGCACCAGCTCCACGCACAGCTGACCAAAACTGGGTTCGCTCGAGACCCCATAACGCTATCCAAACTCATCACCTTAACCGCCATCTCAGACATGGGTAATCTTGATTACTCTGAATCAATTTTTAATGGCATAGAAAATCCTAATACTTTCATGTATAACGCCATGATAAAGGGTTTTTCAGGTAGCCAAAAACCTGAAAAATCAATTGGGTTTTTCTATAAAATGTTGGAGAATGGAGTCAAGACTGATAAATTCACATACCCATTTGTTTTCAAGGCCTGTACTCTTCTTTCTGCAATTGAAGAAGGGAAGCAAATTCATGGGAGGACTGTTAAGAGTGGGTTGAATTCGGATGTTTATGTGCAAAACAGTTTGATGCATTTTTATGCCAATGGAGAGAATTTAGGTGATGCTTGTAAAGTGTTTGATACGGGCTCGGGCTTGAATGTTAGCTCTTGGAACACCATGGTTTCTGGTTATTTGAAATTTGATGAAATCGAATCTGCTCGTCAGTTGTTTGATGAAATGCTCGAGAGGGACGTGGTATCATGGAATTGCATGATGGATGGTTATGTAAAAATTGGCGACATGGGTCATGCATGTCGATTGTTTAATGACATGCCTAAGAGAAATGTGGTCTCATGGAGTACCATGATATCGGGTTATGTCCAAAATTCGGACTATAAAGAGGCACTGAATCTCTTTAGGAGAATGCAAATCGAGAGAGTGAACCCAAACAGGATCACATTGGTCAGTGTTCTTCCTGCAATTGGTCATATCGGTGCTCTATGTCAAGGCGAATGGGTACATGGCTACATTGACAAACATAACATGGAGTTGGATTGTGTTTTGGGTTCGGCTCTTGCCGATATGTACTCTAGATGTGGAAAGATTAGAGATGCCCTGTGTATATATGAGCGTATAGTACATGTATCGAATTGCATCACATGGAATGCCATGATTCAAGGACTGGCCATGCATGGGCAAGGCATAGATGCTCTTAAAGCATTTTCACGCATGCAGAGCTTAGGCATAGCCCCTGACCATGACACATTTGTCGGTGTTTTGAGTGCTTGCAACCATGCTGGTCTTGTCGAAGAGGGCCTTAAATACTTTAGCCTTATGAAAGAGAAGTATAATGTGATGCCTGGTATCAAGCATTATGGATGTCTCATTGATCTCTTAGGTCGAGCTGGTCGTTTCGACGAGGCATTGGATGTCATACATAACATGCCTATGGATGCTGATGCTGTCATATGGGGTTCGTTACTCGGGTCTTGTAGAAATAATCACAACATCGAGCTTGGTGAATATGCAGCAAAGAAATCAATGGAATTGGACCCAAAGGACAGTGGATTTTACGTGCTTTTATCGAATATGTATGCTGATGCTGGTCGATGGGGAGATGTCGAGAGAGTGAGGAAAGACATGAATAAAAGGAGAGTTAAGAAAATGCCGGGGTGTAGCTCTGTCGAATTGAATGGTGTGGTTCACGAATTCACTATCAAAGGAAGCTCTCACCATCCTCAAAAGGAAGACATTGCTAATATGTTGGATGAGATTGAAGGGAGGTTAAGATCAGTTGGGTACGTACCACAAACAAGTGAAGTTTTGCTAAACATGAAAGAGGAAGAGAAGGAGGCGGCACTGTATCGACATAGTGAGAGGGTGGCATTGGCGTTTGCACTCATTAGCACCGGACCAGGAACTCCAATTCGAATCGTGAAGAACCTTCGAGTATGCGAAGATTGTCACTGGGTATTGAAACTTGTATCAAGCCTTTATGAGAGAGAGATTCTTGTGAGAGATCAGAACCGTTTTCATTGTTTCAAGAATGGATCTTGTTCATGCCTAGATTATTGGTAATTTTTATTTGAATAGGCTTGGTGGGGGTTTTGGAGGGAAAGATTGTTCTTCTCTTTGTTCAATTTATCTTGCTGATGGTTTCTTTTTTTTATTTTTTTCTTTTTTTTGTGGTGAAGTGGGCTTTTATTGCAATGTCTGTTGAAAACAATTAAGGGCTTGAATTGTTTTTATTTTGCAATATAGGAATCAATATGAGCTTTTGTACACCGTAATCAGGTGGTTTGGATTCTGGACCTCTTGGTTACACCCATGTTTAAAAACACGGTTCAGTGACCTGGGTCGCCCCTCTAGAAACTGGTCTGGTTCAGTGGTCCGGATCAATGATATGGCCTAGTGAATCTACAAATAAAATAATTTAAAAGATAGGGAACAAAATATTGTAAACTATTAAAAAATAAAGTGGGACTGGGTTTCTGACAGAACCGACCGGTTCCCTGGTCTTATATTTAGCCATTAGCCAGAACTGGACCAGACCCATTCCCCGAATTGCATGCAACCTCGAATCCCAAGCCAATTTTCGTAAATTAAAAGATGGCGGCTGGTTTGAGCTAGTTTTCGTGCGAATGTTGTTATATTCGCTTTTAGAGGTCTCTTGTTTTGGGCAGGGAAAGAGAAGCGCCTCGGATATTTGGATGATTTGGGAGAAGCTTTCGTTTAAAAAACTAAAATTTTAAAAGTATTTAGGCAAATTTTGAAATATTTTTATTATAAAGTATAGTCTGAGAAACTTTTGAATGCAATTGACTTTACTTTTCGTAAAAACTTTAGCATTTTAGAGGCATTTAAGAAACTATTAAATAAGTGTCCATGTTTTAAATAATTGTTATTTTTCTAAAATATCGGGGTATGATTCACTTCGCTTCAGTTGCGAGGCTAAAGTTGAAGACTGCGGCGGAACCGAAGGTCATCCGATAACACTGGTTTTCACACCGAAACTTTTCTTAATCATATTATGCTGGTACAAAGCCGACTCCAAATTGTTGGAATAAAGCTCGTAATGCCCGTACAACTTATCCCTAGCCATTCAATTGGGATTTGAACCTAAGATGTGAATATTGCGTTGGAAAAAGCTTTGCATGGGTGTGGCTTGGTCTTTTGGTTTAGGGGATAGGATATAATTGCCATCAAGGGGTATATATTTTTAAGTAATTTTCAAAAGGGTGCGGTTTATATAGAGCCGAGGCTCTGAACAATCAAAATAAAGCGTACCTTCAAATAGTGTAAAAAAATGTGGTTTCAACTGGAAATCTTAGTGATAGCCTTAACATATATTTTCATTTTTAATTATAAAATTTAAAACTTCAAAAATGGTGTAGATCATGCATATCTATGAAAGCTTGAAAGATTTGAAAATCTTGAAAATTGACTGTCCAAAAAGGCATTACAAGATGCACTATTTCTAAAACTTTGAAATCTTTTTTTTTTTTTTTAATGTTCATGCATCTTGATGTTAAGATGATCAATTTGAAAATATTTGGGCATCAAAACAACCTGTTCTAGTGAAATGTTTGAGATGGGCTATAATTTGAAATGTTTGAGGTGGGCTCTAATTTGATTGTTTAGTGCCTCGGCTCTATATAAACTTTTTCCTTTTTCAAAATGATCATAGTTTTGGGGAAGCTTGAAAATGAGGGTATGCACAAGACCTAAAACAATTCAACACAATTCATTCAAGTTATTTCACAGTAGGTCTGAGGTCTGAGAAATTAATTGGATTGAAATCTGAATTTTGGACCCTATCCAGATCTAGGTATGGATTCAAGATTTGGATCTGATGGGTCGGATCCGGATTCAAAATTTGAATCCGAATGAATTCAAATTGGATTTGGATATAGGTGGATTCTATTCAGATCTGACCAAAGTATTAAAATATTATATATAATTTTATAATATACATATATGTTATATAGTATTTTTTTGTTATACATTATTTTATATATAATAAAATAATATATAAAATAAATTTTTTGGATCTGAATGGGTCTAGATCCATATCCAAATCCCATATATACTTTTTGGATCTAGTTTCAGAACTAAATATCCTGGATTTGATCGGATTCAGATTTGGATCCAAATCCTATGTGTACTTTTCAATTCAAATATGGATCTGGATCGAGCCCGATCCGACCCATTCTCAGATCTATTTCACGAGCACTTTGAGTATATTAAGTTTTGCATAAATTATTAGTGTGGTAGCTTGAATAAAATTTGACTTGGGAATTCATATAACTTTATAGGAAATTGATCAAAATGCTCTTAAGGTATTAATTTCATAAATTTTACCCCAATGTTTTGATTTAATTTCAAAATTCCCATAAACATGATGCTCACTTGAAAAGGTGGAAAAAGTGAAAAATGTTAAAGGGTGTGGTTTCTATAAGGTTGCAACCTTAACCAATCCATTTAAGGTGCAATTCCAAAATTTATCATAACATATAATTTTGGTGTAAATGCTTTTTAAGATTATCTCTATTTTCATATCTAATTATAAAATTTTAAACTAAAAAAATGGTCAAAATCTAGTAGATCTATAAACTCTTGAAAATGGACGATCCAGATAATGTGTTGCAAGATGCACTATTTCTAGGACTCAAAATCCTTTTTTTTTTTTCCATATTCTTACATATCAATGTTGAGATGATCAATTAGAGAGTTTTTCAACATTAAAACAACCTTTTGCGATGGATTTTTGATGTGCGCCTGTAATTCTACATTTTAAGGTTGCATCCTTATATAAACTTTTTCCAATGTTAAATTGCTGAAAAGTGGTGTATTTTGATAATTTCCCTGACTTTATTTTATGTATTCATAGGATTTGAAGTAGGGAAGTATAATTGCAGTGGTCAACCCTTATACTAATCAAGCTCACGCCCTGTTCTCGAGGGAAATCATGTGACTCGTTCAATTAACTTTCAAATTGTCAATGAGGAAAATCGTTTAATAGGGCAGCGGGTTTATAAAACTGTACCGCAAATCTTGTAGGAAAAAGATGAATGTCGGGAGAATTTTCAAATTGATACTGCGAAAACATCCATTTATTTAAAGCAAAAACATGAATTTCAAGTTTTAAAAATAATCTATATTATTAATAAGTTTCTTTTTACTATTTATTTTAAGTTTTCACAAAACTGTCCGGTCTGTATTATTTTTGGAGCATTCAAATTTCACAATCAAGCTTGAAGAATGAGAAAGACCGTTACAAACGATTTCTAATAACAAAACTACATTTTCAGAGAGGCCTTACGTTGAGGATTTACAGAATTTTGTAGAGCCACGACCCCTCGAAAACCGCACCCATCCCGATCACACAAGTGTCTTTCTTTGCCATAAAATAACCCAAGAACAACAAGTCCAAGTTTTAAAGATGGATAACGCGTGCTATTTCCTTCATTTGTTTAGTGCCAATCATTTAGAGATTAATAGTGACTAATACATTATTAAATTTCCACTAACTCATGTACTTCATAGTCTAAGGCAAGTATTTAACTCCCCAAATAAGAAATTAAAGTATTCCCATGCAAACTCAAGCTTGAGTTAGTTAGTATGCATGGGTAAAATCAGTGTTTAAAAAAACGTTCGAGTCGGGAATCGCCATGGACGGATCGAATCGGCAAAAAAAACGGAAATTGTCCGGTTCTAGAGAGAACCGGACGATTCTGTACAGTGACTCGCCGATTCACTGTACGGAATCGGCGAGTCCGTACAATGAATCGGCAAGTCCCGTACGGATTTTTTTTTTTTTTTTTTTTTTGTAATCCATAATAGATTTTTTTGTAATACTTGATCAATTTTTTTGTAATCCATGATTGAATTTTTTTTTTTTCTTTTGTAATCCATGATAGATTTTTTTGTTTTTTTTTGTAACCCATGATAGAATTTTTTGTAATCCATGATCGAATTTTTTGTAATCCATGATCGAAATGTTTTTTTTTTTTTTCTTGTAATCCATGATCGAATTTTTGTTTTTTTTTGTAACCCATGATAGAATTTTTTGTAATCTATGATCGAATGTTTTGTAATACATGATCGAAATGTTTGTTTTTTTTTTGTAATCCATGATCGAAATGTTTGTTTTTTTTTTTGTAATCCATGATCGAATTTTTTGTTTTTTGCTTTTTTGTAACCCATGATAGAGTTTTTTGTAATCCATGATCGAATTGGTTTTTTCTTTTTTTGTAATCCACGATTGAATTTTTTGTTTTTTTTTGTTTGTTTTTTTTTGTAATCCATGATCGAATTTTATGTAATCCATGATCAAATTTTTGGTAATCCATGATTGAATTTTTTGAAAATTTGTGATTTTTTTTTTTTAATCCATGATCGAATTTTTTTTTGTAATCCATGATAGAATTTTTTGAAAATTTATGATTTTTTTTTTTTAATCCATGATCGAATTTTTTTTGTAATCCATGATAGAATTTTTTGAAAATTTGTGATTTTTTTTTTTTTATCCATGATCAATTTTTTTGAAAATTTGTTTTTGTTTTTTTAATCCATATTATTCAAAGAGAAAATGAGAGAGATGATGATTCAAAGGCCACCCTATCCCAGCCATATTATTCACATATCGAGTCCCAACAGCAACAGTGTAGGGATGAGCACGACAGTGCAGGTGAGCATGAAGGATGGACAATCTTCGGGAATTTTAGATTGGGAACACAACAAAACACTAACACTCAGGGATTTGGGAATAGTCAGATGTCTGCTAATATCGATGATTCGTTTTTAGATCGAATCAATGAATTGTTAAACGAATTCAATCAATGGCACCAGCGTGACCAAGAAGAACAATAACGTCGTCTATCATTTTATTTTTAGATCATATGTTACTAATTTTATGCTTTATTGTAGTCCATGTATGTTGATATACTTATTCCATGATAATTATATGTTTATCCTTTTGTGTGATGTAAATTAAATGCTGAATGGCGGTTCATGTAGGGAAAGAACATATCAATATTCGCATATTCATTCAAAAACATGAAAATTCTTAATGGAGTACTCTCATTTCTTATTGAATTCCTAAAAAACAATATTTATAATGAATTTTAATAATTTTTTCTGATTTTTTTTAAGCTTTATTCTGACCGATTCACCCTATTCCCGATCCTAATCACCGATTCGCCGATCCGGATCGATTTTTTGGAAGCCCGATCCGGGTCTCCGATCCATTTTTTAAACCATTGGGTAAAATGATTAAAGTGCTTTGGATTTTGGACCACAAGAAAATTACTTAAAAATTGAAACGAATAGTTCTAAGTTGTTACTGTAGGATAGAAACCTCCACAGGTACACCCTACCAAAAGATTTGAACATGCATATATGGAAAAATTATATATTCTTTCCGTATGTGCGTATTATATAGAAATACACACTAAAAGACTTACAAATCGATCATCTTAATCTTCTATCTAAGTAAAAAGAAATAATTTCTAGCTTTAAAAATAGATTATTTTGTAAAATATTTTTGTGTACAATTTAATATTCACAGATTTGGTAAATCTGCACCATTTTTTGAGCTTCCAATTTCACAGGCATGGATATAGACATGCAATCCACCATAGGGGTTTCCACAGCTAAAACTTCATTTCATGGTGAGGTTCTAAGTCGCAGCATTCTCAAATATTGTAAGGATGCAGCCCTATTGAAACATACCAAACCAAAGAAAACCGCATCCTTAGGGAAAACCAGGCCTACGGCATAATCCATCCAAATTGAACCAATAGATTAGATTTGGGACTAATTTAGGTCTAAGTAAGCAGCTTTGCTAGTTCTTGTGATTTAAAATTCCCGTATTAATTAAACATAGGTACGGGTTCAAGACTAGGTGGTCAAAGTGACAAGGTGTCACAACATGACATCTTGAGTTCTATTCTTATCATAGATGTATGGAGCTTCTTCTCCACTGAACCATTGCAAAAAAAAAAAAAACTAAACTAAGAATCCCAAGATTTTTTCTGGCCCTAATTATTAATTAGTGGTTGGTATAGCAACACTTTGCTCCATATTTGCCCTAGTGCGTGGGCCATTTGGTTGGCGGGGATTCGAGAGTCTAAGAGTCAAAAGGACATGTTGGCCTTCGTTCCCTTAAGAGAGGAATTTGGAGACTTCTTACATTATTGAAAGAGATTCCCTCAATGTTGTGAAATGATGCAAAGGGGATCATAAACTTCCTTGGGAGTTGAAATCTTTGTTATTTCAGATTTTTGATATCGCCGCCTCCTTTTATATCTCTTTTGTTCATGTGTATAGGGAAGCTAATGTGCTAGCTGATTCGCCAAAGGAGGTTCTATCATCTCTGGAGCCGTTATTTTGGATTCTGTAATCTCGTTCTAGATTAATAATATCTTTGAACTTTCTCTTAAAAAAAAGAGTCAAAAGGACATGTCTCATTACCCCTAGAGCATAGTTTAAATGATTAATGGAAAATGAATAATAAACTTTGCGTGTTTGGGAGAGTGATAATATTTTATTGTAATTTATGTATAATTTATCTATGAGGTTTAGCTTTATATTTTTAAAATAAGGTGCAACTTAAAAACTCACCAAAAATATTTGATGCTATAATTGATAAACTCAATCTTAAAATGTATGGATATGAAAAAGAAAAAGATTTCAAATCTGAAAAATATGGCATCATGTAACACATTATCTAGACAATCCATTTTCAAGATTTTCAATTGTTTATAAATCTACTTGATTTGTACCTTTTTGAAGCTTCAAATTTTATAATCAAGGGTGGAAATAGATTTTTAGGCCATTATATGCATATTTGTATGTGTGTGTGCGAAAAGAATAATAGAAAAACAATGTGTGGCCTATTTGGGGTCATCATACGAGAAAAGTGACTTCCTATAGAGACAGAGTCAATGGCCTTCTTCATAAAGAGGAAAGGCTTCAAAATAGAGGGAAGTACTATTGCTAGAGAGAAAAACACTGCGATGACACTTCCTGCAGAGTGAGATATTGGTTTCTTGTAGATAAATAATTTTCATGTAGATTTTGCGTATTCCTTTTTAATTTGAGAAGTTTAGTTGCTTTCAATATGCTCTTTCAAGATAATGGTTTAGTTGTGCAATAAAAATGAGTGAATAAGGGTCAGAGACTTTGCTTGTATGGATACCCCTTCTCAATGATTTTTGTACCCCAACACCACCCCAAACCCCAAGCTAATTAACGAGGGATTTAAGGCTCTTTTTTAGGTGATTTTTCATTAACTCAAAGAGTAATTCTTCTAAGTCATGATTATGTGTCTTTCGATAATGTTTTTTAAATTAAAATAAAAGATGTGGGCGAGGTGTTAAGCAACTCATCTCTTGGGCGTTTTTTGATAAATTTCCAAAAGCCACAAAAAAAAGAAAAAAAAAAGAAAAAGAGATGAAGTTAGAGAAGGCAAGAGCGGAGGTCTCATGCTCGGGATTTTAAGGGAATTAGTTAATTTTGATTTATTTGAATTTAGCTTGGGAATAAGCTTAAGGCTCATTTCCTTTTCGTGTGAGAATCCAGTTACATATAAGGGTGCGGTTTACAAGTCTAAGGCCCTAAATGAGGCGCCCCTTCAAATAATATCAAAAGATGCTGTTTTAGAGTGGAAAATCTATGTGATGGCTTGAAAATTTATTTTAATATCTGATTATAAAATTTAAAGCTTAAAAAACAGTGTAGATCAAGCAGATTTATAAACGCTTGAAAATCTTGAAAATTGACGGTTTAGATAATATATTATATGATGCACTATTTTCAAAACTTGAAGTTCATTTTTTTAAAGTTCATGTATCTCAAGGTCGAGATGATTGGATTTGAGGGTTTTCCAACATTGATATAAGTTTTTCTAGTGAATTTTTTAGTGCGCTTTAGTTTGAGCCCTCGACCTTAGATAAACTTTTTCCTTTAAATAAAGAGTGTTCTCAAAGTGCCTAAGTAATTTCAAAAGTGCTTTTTTACTCGATTTTTTTTGGGTAGTTCATTAGTAGAAATTAAACTTGAGATATAATGTTGTTTGACGTCAACTGTTAACTACTCACCCAAGCCCGATTCCTAGATTTTCTACTCTATTCACATACACGAAACCATAGTCATATTTCCAAGTAACTTCTTCATATATATATATATATATATATAACTTCTGTGTATTCTACAAGATCAAAATCAAAATATAAATACTTAAATTCTTGGTATGATCTCCATAATGCCATTTTTCTAAAATATTAACTGGGTTTTCCATTAAACTCCATAATGCCATATGAATCAGAGGCATATCTCGTGAAACTAATTGCAACATTCTAAAGGTGGGTCAATTCCACGATATTTTATGGTTAAAAAAGCCGAAATATGACATAGATTATGCAGAAAAGGAAAACTATCATATATCATTAGGGGATGCAGCTATTTTAATGTATTCTCTGACATCTGCACTTCACTGTTCATTTTGCATTGAAATCTTGATGTAGTTGTGGGACTGCGTACTCTAAAATCTGCATTGTCCATTAGGTGTATATCATACCTTAATTGTTAGAAACTCGCCTCAGGACAGGTACTCAGCCCTAGCCTGAGGCAGTTGCTTGGTTAAACTCACCCAAGTACTATACAAGGCCAAAAACTTTAGATTTTTTTTAAAAAAACAAAAACTATAAAAAAGGAAAATAAAGGTATTAAAAATCAAATAAAACCAAAAGCAACATTAAAAAGTCAAAATAAGACTAAAAATAATAGAAAAATAAATCTAAAAAAATAATTTATAGGTGGGGATATTAAAAATAAAAAAAATAAAAAAACAAAGAGAGGAAAATAGAGGGATTGTATTCAATGAGACTATTTGTTACAAGAATGTCACAATTGCTACAAGCCATTAGATGTCAAATTGGATGGCTTAGGCGGTATTACAAAGTTCGAGATTTTTTTTTTTTTAATTTTAATCTATTCAAGGACATACTCATAACCACCCGATTTGAAATCTAACGGAAAAGAGTGATTATGACCCTCTTGTATTAAACGTAAATATTCTCCTTATGTACTTCTTCAATATAAAAAAGAAAATTGTTTCAAGCGACTTGGACTGCATTTCTACATATGCGGTCCAAAAAGTGGAAAGCATCCCTCTTAAAGATGGATGCAAGTAGGTGTTCCATCTAAAAACAATGGAAACTAACGGTCTAATTGTTATCTTACTAGAATTGTTATTTCTAGTTTTAAAATTTATTTATTTTTTCATATTCATGATTTCCATATTAGAGATTATATGTCCTTAAACATTGAGTCCTAAAATCCATCTAAATAATAGATTTATAAAGAGGCCCTCATTTCTACATATGTGGGCTTGGCCGCATAGAAACTGGGTCTATATAAAAATAGAGAATAGGGATTATGGCAAAAAATTCACCAATCTTTTTTAGAAACATCCAAATACATTCAGATGAAAATATATATAAGAATCAAATAACGTTTATACAAAAAAATTATTTTTACATTTATATATACACCCTTAGTTGCGCACAAAACTCGGAGCAACTCAATCTCGCCCATAGTGACTTGACTAGGTCTTGTAACATCACACATGAATCTTACCACATTAAAAGATGACCCTCATGTTGTTGGGTGTGTGTATCCATTAAAAGGCCTTATGAGTGTTTGTAAATGAATTATGTAGTGGAACATAATATGGTTTCGTATAGACCACACTAAGCAAATAATGTTGCTGATACTGGACTGTACTTAATGTGCTAGGTCAATCTGGTTGGGAAAAACCCATGTTACCTGAGCATAGATAAACAAACCGATAAGGGTTAGATGGGTCATCCCTTAATGAGGTTGGAGTATGCTCGAAAGGGTGGGCCGAAGGACTGTGTGACCTTTTTGTGTGATGGAGGCCTTCAGAGACGGAGCCAAAGCTTCATCCATGTGTCATCACACGACATTGAAAAAAAGACCTATGTGATCTTTTACCGGGGAATACATTTTTTTTTTTCCACCATTTCTTTTGGCAAAAGATCACTTACAGGTGGTATTTATTATAATAAGATAAATTTCAAAATAAAATCAACATAACAATAAAACCAAGATCTTAACAACTTGATGCCATCAAAACAACTATACACTATGCATAAAAATAAAAGATAAGATTGCAAAAAACAAAAAAAGAAGAGTACCGGAGATTACCTCAACCAGGCTTATTACACCCCACACCGAGTCATCACCATCCGATGGCACGCGATCAACGGTCTAGCTTCAATCTCGAACCGAGAAAGTAAATTTCGGCTAAGCCACACTAATGGAACATGAACCCCTTTGATCACAAACTCAAACCCTAGGTGAATTCTCTTAGCAACCTAGTTTAAAAGAGATGTATTCTCTTTTTGCTAAACCCTAAAACCCTTACCCGTAAATCTATATTTGAGAGATAAGAGAGAAGAACTCCATAACCTAAACTCTTAGGTTATTTCATAATGTGTGAGAGAGATCAAACATAAGAGAATGGCGCGTGAGAGAGAAAGATGGGAATTAGGTACAAGAGATAAGGTGCAGAGATTTTTGAGTAGAGACAATCCATTTTTATAGGCTTTGAATAAGATTAGGGTTTCTTAGGGTTTTCTTAGCTTGCCTCTTCTTGTGAGATTGAACATAGACCATCGATCAAGAGTGACTTGTGGGGTGAGAGATTTGAACCATCCATTCCATAGATGGGCCTGAACCATTATCCCCCTTTCCTAAACCATTTTCCTATCAATATATTTAAATAAAATAAATATCATGCATTCTATAAAATTGCATGATCCATGTCACATATTCCATAAGGATATGTCAAATAATATCAAATAGATAAATACTACCAAATAAAAATAAGATAAGATCCATATCAATTCAAATTGACCATATCTCTTTAAAACAAACTTGCTACAAAATAGATAAAGCCATGGTCAATATATCCCTTCCAAGATTTGACCATATGCCACAAATCAAACTAACATTATCTTAAAAGCAAACAAGAGAATCCAAAGAGGGTGGGGCATGCCACCCTTTTGTGGCACAGGTGGGCCCCCACCCACATGCCACATGGTGGACCCATGTGCACTATGGGCCCCCATAGAATATTATAAAAAAATATTATTTGTAAAATTGAATAAAACAATTTAAAATATCTATTTGAATTTTTATAACTTTGTAAGAACAATAACTGTATTTTTATTAGTCCAAAAATCATAAATAAAACATTAAGAGATTCATAAAAATTCAAATAATAAAACTAAAATCATTTCAATAATAAAATGAACACAATTAAATTAATATGATGGAAAAAGTATCCATATAATTTCAGAAATCCAATATGTAATAACGGGTTATTCCATCTTCAATTGTGGACTACAGGACCACACTAGCTTTATCGAATCGACCCAGTATTTCCCATGACCCACAGTCCAAGCAGAGGCTTATTAGCGGGTCACCAAAGTCAGGTCGATGAATCAAGGGGTCGCAATCCTAGTCTATGGATTACATGTCTTCTCTTAGAGACGAGTCAAGGTTATCACGACTTGATGCAACCACAGTTCTATGACGCATAAGGGTATCTCTCGCACATGCATACGCTTCACCCAAATATGGATATCTCTATCAATATGCATGCCGTGTGATGGAACATAGATGTGGCTTTGACCCCCGTCTCAGTAGGCCACCATCACACACAAGGGTCACACAGTCCCTCGGCTCACTCATCCGGATATGCTCTCTGACCTCATCAAGGGCTAACCCATAAACCCTCATCGGTTTATTTTTCAGGTAACGTGGGTTTTTTCCAATTGACTGGTCTAAATCATTAAACACAGATCGGTATCAGCAAACCATCGTTTGCTTAGTATGGTCCATGAGGGACCACACTCCCATTGAGTTCATGTTCCACTATATCATTTCATTTTACAAGGATTCATAAGGCCTTTAAAGGCCACATAAACCCAATAGGTGTGCACATTGATAATCGTTTTCGGGAAAGCGATCCACCTTTCAAGATGAATCATTTGTATGTATGAGAGATACCTCTTGTGCACCATCAAGCAATGGATTGTATCAGGTCAGGATGACCTTGGTTTCATCTCCAAAAAAGGACATGAAATCTATATATTGGAACTATGACTCCTTGCCTATTAGCTAGACTTTGGTGACTCACTAATAATTTCCTGCATGGATTATGAGTTATAGGCAACACTAGGTCGGTTTGAGAAAGCATGTGTGGTTCATAGTTGAGCATAGAGTGCACTAGTGGATATTTATTCCTAGACCATATAGATCTTTTGTTTATTTTAATAATGCAAGATTTTTTGAATTGTTATGTGAATTTTTTTGAATTTTTGGATATTTTATTTATCAAATTTAGATTTATAAAAATCAAGATATTAATTTTATAATGATTTCATTATTCAAATGATGATTTTATATTTTTAAAAAAATAAATAATGATATAATTGCATGAGAGGCCCAATAGGACTTTTGGGCCCACCATAGCAAATTGGGTGGGGCCCATTATGTACCACAATGGGTAGCACATCCCACCTAAGACACTTTTTATTTTTTGTGATCAAGCTCTAAAGCTTGAGAGATAAGTTTGTGTTGTTTTAAGAAAGTTTAAGCCTAGAGGAAGTTTTGAATGATATTTTGGTATGTATGAGAAAGTTATGCATAAAATAAGAAATGATAATATATCATATATTAATTTCGTATTTGAATTAATTGATGGGACAATAGTTTAGGAAGTGAGGGATAATAATTCTAACACTTTCCATAGGATGTTGATGGCTAATCTATGGAATGGAGAGTTCATATCTCTTACCCTACAAGTCACCCAAATCAATAGTGTATATTCAATTTCATCCAAGAAAAACCCTAAGAAATCCTAAATTTATCCAAGCATTATAAAAAAGATAGTATCCTATCCAAATCTCTGCACAATATCTCTTACATCTAAAATCACTCTTCTCTCTCCCATATACAATAAGAGGGGCACGCCCCTAGTAGTGGAATTCTCTCTCTCTCTCTCTCTCTTATGAAAATTCGGGGTATACCTCACTTAGAAAGAAAGTTCTCCCATCTTGGAAACTCTCTCTCCTCTCAAAGAAACCTTAGTGGAGGCACGCCCCGCTCTATCTCTCACGTGGTTGTTCTCTTGTCTCTCATCATCTCTCATCTCACATTAGGGCTAAGTATATAGGCTGTGGTAAGAAGAGAAGCATTTCTCTCAAACTAGATTATTAAAAGGCTTTACCTAGCTATTTAATTTGTGATCAAAGGGGTTCACGTTCAATTGGTGTGACTTGTCCAAAACCTACTTTTCCGGTTGAGATTGAAGGTCGACCATTAGATCCCATACCATCGGAAGGTAGTGATTCGGTGTGAGGTGTAGGAAGCCCAGTTGAGGTAATCTTCAGCTCGGTGTGAGGTGTAGGAAGCCCAGTTGAAGTACTCTTCCGCACCTTTTTTAGTGTCTTGCATATTTATTTATTATGTCTTTTATTCTCAAGCATAGGCTGTGCCTTTTATTTGTTTATGAAAAGTGAGGTTTTGAATGACTTCAAGTTCTTGGTATCCTAGTTGTATTCTTTATTTTACTTTATTTGAATTTGTTTTATTGTAAAAGGACTACTTGTAAGTGATCTAAGTCGAGAATAAAAAGAAAAAAAATTGAAAACGGAAAAAAATAATATATACTTTGGGTTAATCACACGAGTCTTTCTTTCACATGCAAATTACAATCCATTACATTAGGCGAATTTATAAAAGTATAAATGTAGATTTTAAATAGTAAAAAAGACATAATTTGTTATGCTAGTTTTTTCATTCATGTTAGTTTTTTCATTGGAAAAGTATACAATGAGACCACTTATATTTGACACAAGGTGGTCACAATTAATTTTGACAATTGTATGTGAAATTAAGAGGCTATATTTATTCTATTGAAAAAACTCAAAATTTTTTAAAAAAAATCTCAAACTTTACGATACATTTAAGCTATCAAATATCACATTGAATGGTTATAAACCTCCATTGTCCAAGACAAGTTCTACTTGCCTGCAGTGATATGGTAAAAAGATTCTCGCAAGCACGTTTATAGAGAGATGGGACAGGATAGCAGTAGAAGACATGGAAAGCTAAGCTAGACATAATGGCAGTTCGACATTTCTTATTGTCTGTCACCTAGGGGAAAAAAACGAAAAAGAAAATTTTATCTTAAATAATTTATCTTTTTTCAACTATTTTCATTCATAGTCATCTATATTTTAAATATGTTTTGATAAATTCTCCTCTCATCTATATTTTAAATATATTTTGATAAATTCTCCTCTCATCTATATTTTAAATATATTTTGATAAATTCTCCTCTCCCCCACAGGAAAAAAAAAACAAAACAAACAAAACAAAACAAAAAACCCAGCAAAAAAGAGGCTGAAGATTTTAGGCTCTATGAGAAGCATATAACCCATTCACTCCCTCAGTAAAACCCGAGTACTTTTAAAAGTTCTACATTTTGGGGATGTACCTTTCTCGATCAAGTGATCAACTTCGAAATTTAAAAATGCATAAAGAAGAAATTCTAGATTTGCATGAAAAAGTAATGTGCCAAAGATATATAATTTCTTGAGATTGAACATGAGCCCCTAACTTTTGGACAATCATATCTAATTATTTGCGAACTGAAAATCCAATTTTCTCTTTAAAAAGAAAAAAGTAAAAGTGATTTTCATTAGAAACCCAAAATTTCGAATCAGAAAAAAGCCATGTAACTCTTTTCCCTGAGAGAGTAAATATATAGTATGATCATGAGAGAGTGCAACATAGACTCTCAAGAAAAACTTCCACAGCCCACCTTCATTTATCGTCCGAGCCCTTTCGTAGATTTATTGATTTATTCGATAATTACGATTTATAGATTTATTGATTTCTTCCAAAATTACGACTTAGAATTATTATTTGCTCCATTTATAGGTGGAAAATTAAAAAAAGGTTGGTCAACTTACATTTTTTCAAATTTGTATCTCGGTCAGACTTAATTTTAAATTTTTTTAAAGTTTTTCGTTAGTAAGGAAACTAAAGTTGAAATTAAAACTAAAAAAAAAAAAAGTAAAATCTGGTACGAGGATTCTTGGACCTAGAGGTAATTCTAGAAAAAAAAATTATGGGTGACTAACTTTTTTATAATTTCTGCCTATAAATGCAGCATTTCGTATTTTAAGAAGAATTTGAAGGTTTGTACGTAAATTCACTCCTTTTTTTTGTTTTTTTGATGTCTAAATCGCTTGGAAATTTCTAGTATGAAGTAGAAATAAAATCTTTCGAAATCAGAGGGAAATGTGAATAGCATAACTTTGCCTATTCATAAAGGTAAGTTATCTATGGACTATGGAGCCAAAGAAAAAAAAGGGCTAAATATAAGTGTATCGGTTTGGTTTGGTTTTAGAATTGGTAGGTACTGGTTTCCAATTTATTTACAGAAATATGAATCGATTCGCTTGGAATACATTTGCCCTTATCTGTCAGATAATTGAGCTATATGAGTTACGAATGCTGACTTAGATCAAGTGTGCAGGATGATTTCCTTGAATTATAATTTTTAATATTATTTTTAATTGTTTTAATTTTTTTTTACCCACCTAGGAGAATATGCCTATCTAGATTGGTTTCATTGATATAGGTTGGTATAATGGAAGGCCGATCAAATACCTTATTCTAGGTTTTAAAATAAAATGATCTTATTGTATACTTTCCCCTAATTATTTGTGCACCTAAGTCTTTGTACCTAAAGTATAGAGTTTTGTAGCATACTTTTCTTTCTTTTCGTTTTTTTTTTTTTTTGGTAAGTCAGTAGGGATGATGAGGTCCATATAGTTTTCTCTAAAAACACTGTAATAAACTACAAGATTTCAAAGACCTAACCTAGTTCCATAGACCCAAAGGTCTACCACTAGGCTAAAGCCTAAGGAACAAAGTTGGAACTTCACCTTGTTTGAGAACATGACAATAAAACCTTACCTTTTATGAGTAACTTCTACAGTCAATCCAATGGCTTATACCCTATAGTACAGTCGAGCTTTACAACACATAGCTGGAGGGAAGTTTGCTGGTGAAATTGTCTTTGAAAATAAATAATTTTATATAAAAAAAAGTTGATCTTGGGTTCTTTAAATCTTAGATCAACTATCCATTAAATGGAAGGCGTGCACATGCCAAAAATGGCATACTCATTTTCTCCCTTTTTTTTAGTGCAAATCTAATGTTTGGCTTTGATAAATCTAAGGAAAAGTATGCAAAGAGACTATTTACTTTTAGTACAAAGAGGTTACAACCTTTTTTGTCTATCAAATTTCAAATTAGATGGTTGTAGGTGTACTTGTGATTAAACTCAAAGCCTAACAAATAATTTCTTGAAATTCATGATACACCCCAAGCCATCCACTCAGACATGTAATGGCTAGGATTAGTTGTGACTTCCTTGTACTAAAGATAAATATTCTCATAATATACAATCCTTAAATCTAGATATGTGCAAATTTCGAGGTATAAAAGAACCTTATTTAATAATGCAACTGCTACCCCCTAAGCCCATTGGCTTTTGGCATCTTTTCCCTTTGTTAGGTTAACCCACCTTATTTTATTTGATTATGGACAAACACCAAGGTTCAAACCTGAGGATTTTTCTTCCTTTTTCTTGTTTTCTTTTCCCTTTTTTTTTTTTTTAACCGTTAACAATATTTTAGGGCCAATGAAAAGTACAAGCACTTGGCCCAAAGGACCAAGGGGAAAAAGAAAAACCAAAAAGGAAAGAAGAAAAGCAAAAAAAGAGAATGAACACAGTCATAAAGAAGGTTGCTTTCTTTATACAAAGGACAAACACCAATGTTAGAACGGGATCTTGTTTTTCTTTGTAACCTTGTATAAGGACAGACTACCCTAGATTGTTTTTGTTTGTATTTTTATGGTTTGTAACCTTGTATTAGGGACAATCTTTTAAGTTTTGGGTTAGTTTCAATTGTAACATCCACGTTATAGCATCACAATAAAATTGATTATCCAATTGATTGATAAATAGTGAAATAAAATTAGGTTTCAAACAAAATAGGAATTATCCAGTATTAAAAATAATATAGGAAGTTCTCCAACAAATTAGGTTTCTTTCTTGCCAATGGTTAGTTGGTATCTGGCAAATTAAACAAAAATACATATACATGTCATTGTTAAGCAATCATAATATACAACTCTTTATCTTTGAATAAGCAAGTCACAATCACTTTTAGCTGATAAATATAAATTTGGGGATCCATATTTTCTTTACATAAAGTTTGACAAAAGTTTTCCTTGGCCTTGAGCATAGTCAATGCTATGTCTCCCGCCACCGGGTTTTACATGCATGGGTAGCAATGAATTTGAACTTATGATATATTTTCCCAAAGCAAAAGCTTAAACTTACCCTATCAAGAAAAATACATAAACAAGAAAAAACTCTTCTTAACTCTTAGCCTAAATCAAAAGGGAAAGTACACGATGAGACGATTTATCTTTGGTACAAGGTGGTCACAATAAATCTTGACCATTGGATGTAAAATTGGGTAGTTGCATTTATTTTATTGACCAAGTTCAAAGTTCAAAAGAATTTTTCTTGAACCTTTTGACACACCTAAGCTATCAGATTTCACATCGAATAGTTGTAAATAATTGTGACCTCCCTATTCTAAAGGTATATGGTCTCATTGTATATAATCCCAACTAAAAAACATTCTTGTAATGGTGGGAATCTTGCAAATTGAGTATCTCCACCTCAACAAACTTAGATATGAAAAAAATTAATTCCAAACCCCAAAAGTGATCCTTCTTTCAACCCATTTGTTCTGACAAGTCTATTTGATCAGCACCATTTTTGGATCTTCAAGTTGTACAGTTAGGGGTTGAATAGATCTACAGGCATAACATGAGCTTCAACCCTGAAACTACCTTTCATCAGGGATTTGAGTTGTAGCTTTACTAAATTTTATTGAATCACAACCGTACAAAGCCACACCCAGAATGGATAACAAATACTAATATAGTGTGCCCTATCCTACACACAAGTGGTTTAATAGAAGGGTCAGGTTTGTATTAGGTGTCAACCTTAAACAAAGTAAGGTGCACCTCTAAACTCCGGCGAAAGATGCAATTTTGGTACTAAATCTTTACTATAATCTAAAATATCTATTTTTACCCTTGATTATAACATTTCAAGTCTCAAAAATTTGAAAATGGACAGCTTAAATAATGTTTTACTTGATATACTATTTATAAGAATTAAATCTATTTTTGCTTTCGTATCCATAAATACCGTGGTCGATGGTCAATTGGAGGGCTTTCTAGCTTCAATACAACCTTTTCGAAAAAAATTTAAGGTGTATCTTACTTCTGCATTATAAAGTTGACAACTTATATAAACTTTTTTTTTTCATAAAATACATGACTTCTATTAATATAATACATAATTTCTCAAAATTAAATTCTGATTGCTTGCTTGTGCAAGCAACTAACTAAACACGCGTGCAATGGAAATTTATATTTGAACTTTTTTTTCTTTAATCTTAGCTTGAAATTTTTGTATTTTAACCTTTTATTCCCCATGTTTGATGGGCAGTTTACCATTAAGGACGAAAAATGTGAACCTTCCCCAGTTGATAACGATTGAAAACTGTCTTATAATGAAGACAAATTGCCATTGGAAAAGGGAAGGATATTTGGAAAAGGACTACTTAAAATATTAAGCACAATGTAACAATAAACACAAAAAGAAAATGGTTTGATAGGGCTGCATCCCTATCAAACTAAGTAAATCCTCACTTCATTATAGTTGTCAACTTGAACATTATTGTTGTCAAAAAAAAAAAAAAAGGATTTCAAGTTTTAAAAATAGTGTCCACTGTCACAAATTATCTAGATCATTCATGTCACCCTAAAAACAAGTGTTCAAAGATCCACAAGATCTATGACATTTTTTTAGTTTAGAATTTAATTGTCGGTGTTGAAAATTTATTGTAGAGCCATTATAGAGATTTTTGTTACCGAATATACTTTCCAAACAAGGATTTGAGATGAAGCTTTATTTTGTTTTAAAAAAACCTAAGCCTCATAGAAACTTCATCGCATAAAAGGAAAACAAATTGACACTGGCGAAGGGCTGCTTAAAATATTCATCTGAATATCACATCAAAACACACAATATATAAATAAAAAATGATAATTCATTGAACTATTGCCTACGTCTATGCAATAATTGTAGCATATTCGCCCTAAGTTTTTTAGTTTATAGCAGACTGTCGAGTGCTAGCTGCCAATCGTCCTAATAAATGGTGAATATGCGTGCTCCCGTGGGTTTACATTGACTTTAGGGTAAAAAAACGTCCACTTATCAGTATTTTATTAATCTAACATTTTGGATCCACTTGAGAATCTGGATGAGTACTTTACAAAATTCAGGTGGGTCAGCCTTGGCCGACGCCCGAGCCGGGCCCAAAATAGATCTGGGTCTGAAAATTTTATTTCGAGCTCGGCCCTGCCGACACTGGAACGATGATACAGATGCCTAATCCCAGCCTAAATGGAAAAAAATTTAGTGCAGTAGGGCCAACCCTATATTAATATGGAAAAATATATATTTAATATAAGTATATAAAGAGATTATTTATTTTTAGCACAAGAAAATCACAATCATTTTTGTCTTTTGGATTTTAAATTTGATTTGGTGGTTGTAAGCATGTCATTGACTAGACTCAAAATTCAAAAAAACTTTTTCGAAATTCATGCACACTTTAAACCATCCATTTTGACATCTAATGGTTATAAATAATTGTGACCTTCTTGTAAGAAAGATAAATGATCTCATAGTATACAATCCTTTAATATAATACATGTATGTGCTTTAAAATTCTTAGGCCCAGCTTGGGCTCTAGTAGGGCTAGCTTGAGCCAAGCATGGAAACATTTTAGGTCTAGTGGGCTAGGCCTATGGGCCTTAACATGAGGCTGCCTGAAAACCAGTCGGCTAGCCCATGGCATCGACATCCCTAGAGGTCTATAGCATATTGTCCCAAGCTTGAACTAACCACACCTATTGAGGAGTATTTTTTGATTTCATGTTTTGCTATGCAACCTCCTCAACCTACAGATCAACCTGACGTAAAATAAGATACAATAAGATGAGAAAATGTGGGCACCATATATATGTCTGTGGAAAAATAAAGTCATGAGATTGATTGGAGGTGATCTAAATTTAGGAGAGGTATATCTAAATGTTTAAAAACTCAGCAAATATATATATTTTTTTATAAAGAAGATCCCAAAAATTTCAATTGAGAAAATCCTTTCTAGTAGATATTTTGCCTGAGAGAGTAATTACACATTCTGCTCCTACAGGAGTACGTAATATATCCTTTTTTATTGGAGAACTTGCTTTGAGTACTTCTTATCTGTATTGCGTTATCAACTAAATTTGAGAGGGAGGAGAGAGAGAGAACGAGTGCGCACAAAAGAGAGATCTCACTTTTTTTTTCATCTTTTTTTTTTTATCTGCACATTGTTTCCCTATCTTAATTAAAGAGAGAGAGAGAGAATTGTTTCTATATCTTAATTTGAGAAAGGGAGAGAGAAAAAATGAGAAATTTTAAAAGACATTTTGAGGAGAGATAATGTACTACATGAGAGAGAATGAGTTATTTTAGGAGAGATAAAAGATTTTTATGGAATCTTTTGAATAGTAGAGAAAGAAATAATCCCCTATTATATGGTTTTAGAAAACCAAAATTTGGTAGGATTTATTTTATAGAAATATTAAAAGGAAAGTACATGAACCTATCTCATCAGTAGGATTTATTTTATAAAAATAATAAAATGAAAGTACATGAGCCTATCTTATTATAGTAAGTATATATATAGGAGAAATTTTAGGAAACCAAAAATTTAATAGATTTTATTTCATGGAAATGATAAAAAGAAGGTACATGAACCTATTTTATTATAGTAATATATAAGAGAAATAAAATTGAACCTATCTTTTTATAGTAAGTATATATAAGTGCTGATAGTGTGATATTATGAGACCCTCCCACATCCATATGAGTAGGACCTCAAAGGATCACCATTAAATTTTGATACAGATTTCTATAAAAGTTATCAATAAACCCATTCACCCATGTCTCACACCCATGTAATAACTTTTCTAGATATATGTGTCACATAGATGTGGGATGGTCTCATAGTGTCATTACTCAGTATATATATAGGAGAAATAAAAATAAACCTATCTTATTATAATAATAGATAAAGGAGAAATATAAATCATTAAAGAGAAAGATATGTATGCCATGTCTAAAATTATTTTACATATATTTCTTTTTCCACACTTTCCCCATATTTTATAGTCCATTCTTAAAGCTCTCTCAAGAACAATTTTCTCGCAACGTACGCTCTATTCTTCTCTTTTTTTTTTTTTTTTTGGTGTGTATTTCATGTAAGAGGTTTCATTAGAATGTTGATAGATTAAACTGCAAGATGTAGCTAATAGATTAGTGCGTATGTCCTATGTTTTGCGGTGATTTTTTTGAATTTTATGAATGTCTATTTCAACAATTTGTTCCTTTTTTGGTGGGAAATTAACTCACTACTTTTTATTTATTATATTTTATTAACGATTTTTCTTTTGGGGATATTTTGATTTATTTTCTTTTTATTGGATTTTTTCTGCACATTATTATTTCTTTTAATTAAAATTTAAAAAACATAAAAATCTATTTGTGCATGAGAGAGAGAGATCGTATAATCCATATTTAAGAGGAAATGAAAGATTACAGTTAAGTATAAATATAAAAACTTTACAATGAGAAAATAATATAAATTATCGTTTGAAGAATGTGTATTTATACGGGCTTTTACTTGGGAGTTTGGCATTTGTGATAGTCATGCCATATGAATACATTGGTTTGAAGTTATCTACATGTTATTTTTTATTACATTATTAAGATAGAGTTAAGGGGTGGATATTGTCGCAAAAATAAAAAAAAGGTTCTATACAAAAAGATAAGTAGGGTATATGTCTTAGAAAAAAAATAGAGTTTAAGATATGGTATCTTTCTAATTAGATAAATCAAATTCATTTTTCAGGAGAGATGAGAGATTTTGATGAAAGCTTATGTGCAGAGGAGAGAGAAATAACGAAACTTGGAGAGAAAGAATGTATATAGAGAGAGAATTGTATGGACAAATAATTTGTATAGAGAGATTGATTTTAGGATGATGTACTTTTTTAATATGCATAAAGCTAACACTAATAATATGTAACATTATTGTACGAGAGAAGCGTGTTACTTGATGACTAGAAAATTAGAATATCATGTATAGCCATCACAAAAACGTATTTCCGTAAGGGATGATACTACAAATCTTACCACATGAAAGCCAATGATATTGGTTTACCAGGTATTTTATTTATTTTATTTTTTAATTTATTTTTGTTATTGATCGGCTTAATTAAAATGTATTATTGATTTATTTCTCTATCTGAAGTGTTTTTTTCATTATTCTATCTTATTACATTTATACGTGCAACACACGTTAATCTACTAGTAAAATAATAAATGTCACTCTTTTATGAACTAACTAGCATGCTTCGTCCTATGTTAAGTGAGATTGACATCACAATGAATCAAGCTTTATGGTATATAAATAAAAAGGAATTTGTACACGTCAAACTTATACATTATAGAGTTGTCCCACTATATAAAAGTGAATTATTGGGGGCAAGATTGCTCTTGCACGAAAGTTGGTATTTAAAAATTATAAATTACAAAAAATAATGGAGCATTGCATCAAACTCCGCTAAATCATTGGGACTTGCGAGAAGTCAAATACTAGGACAATATGAAAAAAAGGAAAAAAAAAAAAAAAAAAATTTATGTGTTCCTCCAGAATTATAATGTGCATTTCCTCCTATAGGCAAATTTCTTTTTGTAGGACTTTAAAATTTGGGAAATTTATCAATTTACCCATCAGAGATGAACAATTTAATTATTTTTACCAATATCTTTTGGTTTGATTTCCAAATATCTATAGAAAAAGTCTTGGTCTTGATGTGGAATAGATCCAATTCGACAAAATGTTAAATCATTGGGACTAACGAGAATTATAATGTGCATTTACTCCTTTAGGCAAATTTCTTTTGTAGGACTTAAAAATTTGGGAAATTTATCAATTTATCCATCAGAAATGAACAATTTAATTCTTTTTACATATATCATTTGGTTTGATTTCGAAATATCTATAGAAAAAGTCCTGGTCTTGATGTGGAATAGATCCAATTCGACAAAATGTTAAATACTTCATCTATAATGGGTATTTAGATAATTTTTCCTAAAACTTTTGGAGATGTAACGTACTCAATACAACGATCAACCAAAAGACTGAATTGAATATATGCTCTGAAAGCGTCTGGAAAAATCATGATCTAAGATTGAGCACATAATGTAATCCCATGTCGACAAATCCAGCTGTATAATTATTCAAAAATTGAATAAATATTGTGGAAAATCCTGAAAAAAAATCACACTCAAAGATTGAACGGAGTGTCGCATTTGTGGATGTGCAAATTTGGATGTGTTATAATTCAAAATCCATTTCATTTTCTTCAGAGATTACTCATCCAGAGATCCTAAAATGGATCGAAAAATGTGGGTCTTTTGCTCGAGGGAGCAAATGTACAATTGCTCCTGCGGAATGGTCCTTCATGAAAGAATAATTTGGGCTGACTAATTTAAATTTTTATTTTTTTTAAATAAAAAAAATAGAGTAGGTAGCGGTCCACTAAAGTACGACGTGCAGATGCACGATGTTTGGTAGTTGACATTGAACTCTTTGAATTTCTTAGTTTAGGAATTTAAAAAAAAAGAAAAAGAAAAAAAAAACCAATGTTTCCTTTTCAAAAGGGCGAAAGAGAATTTTATGGTACAAATTTTACTAATATATTAGGGCAATTTCTTCTATGAAAATCAATGACACACTAGGGCACTTGGGACCTCGTACACTTTTTTTTTGTTTTTTTGGGGATCGAACTCTTTAGTCAATCAAGGGGGTGTAGGGGGAAAGCAGGTGCTTACCCGTTTTTTCAAATAGTTTAATAGTTTAAGAGTTAGTTTTCGAGATATTCGTAGGATGATTTCAGTGGGAATGTAAATCACAATTTGGTCAAAAGGGTGTTGGAGTACTAATTTTAAAAAAACAAAATAAATCACAATGTGGTAAATAGGGTGAATAATCATTCATTATAGCAGAGTTGCATCCAACCAAACTTGAACATACTGTCCTATTTTTGTGTCAAATTGATCATCTAAGTCCTAAAACTAGGGCTGTTAACGGGCCACGTCAGCCCATGCTAGAGCCGATCTTGAACTTTCCAAGGCAGGCTTGAGCCCAGGACTTAAAATTTAGTTTTTCACATAGTATAGGACCGCTCCAAATTCATGATGACAAGGCTCAAGCCCGAACAAAATCGGGCAAGTCCCGACCTTATATAATTTAGGGAAAATTTTAAAAAATTATGTAATATTTAATGCAAAAAATTTTGGGCCAGGTCACTAGGTCAGGAATCGCCTAAAAATATTTATGGCATACAAGCCCCGCCTGTCAGGCCTTTGGTCCGAACGGCCCCAAAACAAAGCCAGGCCCGAAAGCTAGTGGCCAGCCCGGGCCCATTAACAGCCCTGTCTGAAAACCATGAATTCAATGGGAGTGTTACCTCCTCTACCCCACTATAAGATAACTGAAAGCCTTATCCCTATATTAGTTGACTAGTCCAATTTTAAAACTTAATAATAATTTTTTTTGGGCAAAAAACATTAAAAAATAATAATTCTTTTAGGTAAAATGATAATATTAAAAATTTGAGGAAGAATTGTATGTACCTATTTTTCCATCCACCCCCCATTTGTCATAATCCAAACAGGATTATTTTGATTCCAAAACTGGGGGATGGTCTTAAAAACGCTTGATGAACAACTTAGGAAAAAAAGAAAAGAAAAAAAAAATTAAACGCATTTAAACTTAAATGTAACAGTTCATCAATATCGAAAATTGACATTAGTCCAAATTTCTCTATCCTCATAAATATATTTTATGTAATTTTTTTTATGTACCTATTTTTCCATCCACCCCCCATCTGTCATAATCCAAACAGGATTATTTTGATTCCAAAACTGGGGGATGGTCTTAAAAACACTTGATGAACAACTTAGGAAAAAAAGAAAAGAAAAAAAAAATTAAACGCATTTAAACTTAAATGTAACAGTGCATCAATATCGAAAATTGACATTAGTCCAAATTTCTCTATCCTCATAAATATATTTTATGTATTTTATTTTTTCACAAACATATTCATTAGGGTGAAGAAGATATCCATATAGAAAATAAAGTTAAATGCTCATAACCTCATTTAGGGGCAAATTTCTATAGCCTCCATGTTACTAATTCCTCATAAGATCTTATCGAGCTTGTCTTATAACCAATGCCTCATTCTCTCCTTCCAAATAGTTTATCTTATAATAAATTTTATGCACGGGCTATTTTGAAGATTTTGAAGTGTTTATACCAATGGTTTAAAAAACGAATAGGTGACCCGGATCGGGCTTCCAAAAAACCGATTCGGATCGGCGAATCGACGATCCGGATTGGGAATCGGGTGAATCGGTCAGAATAAAGCTTAAAAAAAATCCGAAAAAATTATTAAAATTCATTATAAATATTGTTTTTTAGGAATTCAATAAGAAATGAGGGTACTCCATTAAGAATTTTCATGTTTTTGAATGAATATGCGAATATTGATATGTTCTTTCCCTGCATGAACCGCCATTCAGCATTTAATTTACATTACACAAAAGGATAAACATATAATTATCATGGAATAAGTATATCAACATACATAGACTACAATAAAGCATAAAATTAGTAACATATTATCTAAAAATAAAATGATAGACGACGTTATTGTTCTTCTTGGTCACGCTGGTGCCATTGATTGAATTCGTTTAACAATTCATTGATTCGATCTAAAAACAAATCATCGATATTAGCAGGCGTCTGACTATTCCTAAATCCCTGAGTGTTAGTATTTTGTTGTGTTCCCAATCTAAATCCCCGAAAATTGTCCATCCTTCATGCTCACCTGCACTGTCGTGCTCATCCCTACACTGTTGCTGTTGGGACTCGATATGTGAATAATATGGCTGGGATAGGGTGGCTTCAGAATCATCATCTCTCTCATTTTCTCTTTGAATAATATGGATTAAAAAAAAAAAAAACAAATTTTCAAAAAAATCGATCATGGATTAAAAAAAAAAATCACAAATTTTCAAAAAATTCTATCATGGATTACAAAAAAAAATTCGATCATGGATTAAAAAAAAAAAATCACAAATTTTCCAAAAATTCTATCATGGATTACAAAAAAAAATTCGATCATGGATTAAAAAAAAAAAATCACAAATTTTCAAAAAATTCAATCATGGATTACAAAAAATTCGATCATGGATTACATAAAATTCGATCATGGATTACATAAAATTCGATCATGGATTACAAAAAAAAACAAACAAAAAAAAACAAAAAATTCAATCGTGGATTACAAAAGAAGAAAAAAACAATTCAATCATGGATTACAAACTATTCAATCATGGATTACAAAAAACTCTATCATGGGTTACAAAAAAAGCAAAAAACAAAAAATTCAATCATGGATTACAAAAAAGAAAACAAACATTTCGATCATGGATTACAAAAAAAAAACAAACATTTCGATCATGTATTACAAAACATTTGATCATGGATTACAAAAAATTCTATCATGGGTTACAAAAAAAAAAAAAAAAATTCGATCATGGATTACAAGAAAAAAAAACAAACATTTCGATCATGGATTACAAAAAATTCGATCATGGATTACAAAAAATTCTATCATGGGTTACAAAAAAACAAAAAATTCGATCATGGATTACAAGAAAACAAAAACAATTCGATCATGAATTACAAAAAAATTGATCAAGTATTACAAAAAAATCTATCATGGATTACAAAAAAAAAAAAAACCGTACGAGACTCGCTGATTCCGTACAGTGAATCGGCGAGTCACTGTACAGAATCGTCCGGTTCTCTCTAGAATCGAACGATTTCCGATTTTTTAGCCGATACGATCCACTTTTTGCCATTTCCGAGTCGAACCGGGCGAGTCCGATTCGACTCGGCGTTTTTTAAAACATTGATTTATACGTTCCATTTGTGCCACAGTAGAAGTTTAAATTTCATAACTAGAGTTGAACTTTCAAGCCTTAATGAGTTTTTTTATTTCGAAACTACATCTTTTGACAAAATTTAAAGGTGCACCTTACTTTATAATATAAGGTGGGCATTATGCAAGCCTCACAATTTTTTCTTCGAGGATCTAGATGTATAATATAAGGTGGGCATTATGCAGGCCTCACATATTTTTCTTTAAGGATCTAGATGATGTAGAAACGAAAAACAATCCACAAAAACAAGAAAGAAGAAACAAATACAAAAAAAAGAGACAACCAACCGCAACGCGAAGATATAAGTGGTTTGGCAACATGCCTACGTCCACAGGAGATTATAGCTTCTTTACTAGCAATGGAGAATATGGTTACACTTCGCTCTCTTCCTCACACAGGAGAGTAGAACTTCTTTACTGGCAATAGAGAATAGGGTTACAATTCGCTCTCTTCATCACGCATCTCTGTTTTTATCTAATTACAAAGAGATATGTGTTTTTTCCTTAACTCTTAACCCTAGATGAACCCCCATCGCAATATATGTTGAGTCTCAATAAAATGGTATAAATTACCGAAATACCCTTAATATATATATATATATATATATATATATATATATATATATATATATATATCAAGTTTCAGATATATCAAATCCCATGTACGGATATATCCGAAAAAGCCCTACGGGCCGTCGGCCCGGGCTTTTAACAGCCCTCCAGAATCGTCTTTTTTACTCTACCTTGGTAGATCTATTTCCTCAAAATACAAGACAACGTACAAAGCCCAAATTTGAAGTCCATTAGACCCCTACTTTTTCCAAAATCATTTAATTTACTAATGCAAAAATGTAAGCCGCTCATCTCTTTATTCCTTCAATCTTGACCCCCCGGTCTATGCTGTTGCATATGCCGGTCGGCTCATGTAAGTATTTTCCGTAAAAACAATGCATGTAGCCATGGACATGTTGCTTGAAACAAATTTGACACGTCTTACCAGACCAAGTGGTTGGATTTGCATTGATGTAAGCCACTGGTCAAAATGCATGTGATTTTCTATTTTTTTGGATAAATAAGATACGCGTGATCACAGTCAAGATGCATGTGATTCACAGTCAACAAAAGCACACTCTCAACATTGAACTAAAACACTCTCTCTCCTGCTCTTCTCTCTACATATGTGTGCAAAAAAATATATGTTCCCCCAGGTGCATAGTAACTTATGTAAAATCCCTATGTACGAGTATATATTAGGACATTACATTTTGGGATAACCTCTTGAACTTGAAACCAATCTCAAATTAATATATACAAAAGCTGATTGCAAGAATGTGTATGTGGGAGATATGAATTGAATGGTCAACTTATCTTACAAAATCAATAAAGATGTCAAATCATTCTGTTTAACCGCAGCACTTTTTAAGTTTTATTTGAATTTTGTGGCGCTTGAAACAATATTACAAAAAATACCAAATTGTTCATGTATAGGATTGAAATCTAAACAACTAGATGTATTTAATAATTTACCCCCATTTAAGTAAATGTAACCAATGAGTGTATCATAATTGTTTAGGTGTGTAGATTAAAACTTTACATTCTTTCTACAAGTCTTCCTTATGATTATTATAGTTTTTTTTTTAATTAATTGGAGTTAGCTACACGAATTCTGATCCGTCATTCTGTTTTATTAAGGGCCATAACCTCAGAGACGCCATTTCTGCTTCCAACTTTACTTCTACAAGCATTAAAATTGGTGATAATGATTGCTCATTATACACTTTGTTGCCGTGTAACTTCTATGATTTAGTTGGCTGAAAAAAATGTCCTAAGATTCAACAGGGCTGTCCAAACTTTGGATGACTAGATGTAAGCATGTTTAAATTCAAAATACAAATATTGTACTTGAAACACTAATCTGGTGATTATAAAGTCGATGCAAAATTTCTAACCTGAAAACCACTCAAGCAAGAATTTTGCTTGAGAGAGTAAAGTATGCTCCAGCAAGAGTAAACATTACACGTCCTTTATTTAAACTTTGCCTGACAAGCTTAACCATGCAGTGCATTATAGGGACAGATGGGCTAGGTCCTGGTGGTAGTACCCCCATACCTAATTATCAGGTAGTAGTTTTCAATCCTACTGACACCATCCACTGTCATCAAACGTCCGTTTTTTCTATTGAAATACCCCCCAAAAAAAAAATAAAAAAAATAAAATAAATAAATAAATAAAAATATGGAATAGAGCAACAAAGAGTATAATAAAGCCTAAGAAATTCATAAAATCACCTTCACCAAGTTCCACTCTCATTCCAATTGGTATCAAGTGAGATTTAAAATTTTAAAACTTCCCTAGGTCTAAATAAGCCTGTAACTGATTGATTTAGAGTTTGACACATCTGCAAAAGAAAATATTAAAGAACAAAATTAACACTAACCTAGCTCAGGACTAACCATCTTTTAGGAAGCAAAAAACAGACCATTTATGCATTGAATAAAGGAGGAGGTTTGTAGCTATGAATACTATATTCACATGCACCAAAATCAACCACCTTGAAACTTTATTTAATACTTGTATCTCTGACTTTCATTGCTTATAAAGAGAAGCAGGAAAGAAGCAGCAAGAGGCAGAGTTGGAGAGAACCAGTTAGAGAAGATGGCTGATTTTGTTCAAAAAGATGGGTCAGAAAATGGAGAAGAGAGAGCAGATGTTCAATCACCACCAAAAGAGATCAAAGAACGAAAACTCTCATGGGCCAGACTCCGGCGAGTCGATTCCCTGGACTTCGAAGCAGGGAGAGTCTCTGGGGCCACCGGTCATGGCAGCAGGGTCAGTTTCGACTGCCAAGCTTCTCTCTCTGTCTCATACACACGCACACATATTTTGATGCAACACTTCTTTCTCTCTCTCTAAAATTCTCAAAACTTTAAATTATTTATTTTTTATCCCTATACATGAGGTCTAAATGATTGATTTGAGGATTTTTTTGGCATCTAAATAACTTTTTTTAGTAGACTTTTGAGGTACGCTCTAATTTAATGAAAAAAAATTTATGTAAGGTTGCAACCTTAAAATGTATAATTAAAAGTGCACCGCAATCCATCATAAAAGGTTGTTTTGATGTTGAAAAATATGAAAAAAAAAAAAAAAAAGATTTTAAGTTAAAAAGATTGTGTATCTTGCAACACATTATCTAGACCATCTATTTTTAATATTTTTATATATTTATAGATCTACTTGATTTGAACCATTTGTACAGTTTAAAGTTCTATAATTAGAAATAGAAAAATAGATTGTCAAACCATCCTGAGTATTTTTTATTCCAAAATTATTTTTATGTTAAAATTATTAGAAATAGAAAAATAGATTGTCAAACCACCCTCAGTATTTTTTATTCCAAAATTATCTTTACGATAAAATTTAGTGGTATGCCTTAATTGGATTGTTTAAGGTTGCAACCTTATTGAAACCTCACCTTAATTGAATTGTTTAAGGCCTGGCCCATATATAAACCTTTCCCTTTATATTTTTTTTTCCTAAAGGTGCTGGAGTTTTAGTGTGAACTAACTCTCTCTTGCTCTCATATGATTATTGTGAAGCAGAAGGGGTGGCTGACCGCACTAAACCTAGCCTTTCAGAGCATTGGGGTGGTGTATGGTGACATAGGAACATCTCCACTATATGTGTACTCCAGCACTTTTACCCGTGGGATTGACGATCAAGAGGATATATTGGGGGTCTTGTCCCTCATTATTTACACCATCGTACTTATAACCTTCATCAAATATGTCTTCATTGTTCTCTTTGCCAATGATAACGGTGATGGTAAGTCTAAACCCTCAACATCTGTTTACTCTTCTAAACACTGGATAAAAAGAGCCCGACCGGTTTGACCCAGTTCAGAGGACTACGGATAATCATAGTCCACCAGGTTATCTCCCTCCCTTGAAATGATGGACGTTAAGGGAGAAAGAGCAGGGCCCATCAAAAGAGAACAATCCCACATTTTGTTTTGATGGGCCCCATTGTTTTAAATGGACGGTGATCACCATTGCCCCTTGAAATGAGAGTGGGACCCTCCAAAACTAGGTGGGTGGGTCCCACATGCATGTTTGGTTCGCACGAAAAAATATTTTCACGTAGAAAAATTTTGGTTATGTGAGAGAATATTTTCACACCAATTAATTGTCAAGTAGTGTGAAAATATGCAGGGGGATTAGTGATTTAAAAAATGTTAGGTCGACACGAAATCGCCCAGACTCAAGAATCGATCACCCCGTGCCGATTCTACCAATATATAGGAAATTGTCTAGGTCTAGAAGAGAACCGGAGATTTGCTATAGCAAAAACACCAATTCACTTATTCAGACCGGGTTTTGGCCTGTTCACTGTTTTTGCACATGTTTTTTTGCCGATTCACTGTTTTTTCCACAAAGTAAAACGGCAATCCGGACCACCGATTCACCTATCAAGAGCAGTTTTTGTGATGCCCAATCCTAATCACCAATCCCTTTTTTAAATCATCGACTGGAACCAATTGGTATAAAAATATTCGCATACCTAAATTACATGAAGAAATCGTTTCATGTGAAAATATTTTCCGTAAAATATTTTCAAGCGGAACAAATAAAAAAAAATTTAAATGAATGGTAATAACTAATGGATTATGGATTTTCCTTAGTCCACCAAATCATAGTATATCATTACCGTCCCAACATGGGCTCGAAACTTGGGTTCATTATCTTTTTTTAACATGTTTAACTGTTGTATTAAGTAAAAGATACCAAGAGAGTATGAGATTATGCACCATCTGGCATGGCCAAAATAACTTTGAAACCTTTGGATGATTTTGTGGTGAACTATCTCATATTCAGCATATTGAAAGTATGCAATACACAGCCTGTGTATGACATATGGTACTCAGGCAGGGCCTCCACTGTCCATACTCAAACACTCAACAATGGACGGTGGAGGACTGGACATTAAATTGATAAACCTTACGCACGAACCAGGTGAATACTCGTCATCTAGTAGCATGGATACTCTCCAGCCTACGCTGGTGAGATGGACGGTGGATGCACTAGCTGTGTCCTGTGCATCGTGTACATGCTGTGTATTGTAGTGTGTTTTTCACTTTTACATAACCGATTGGTGTCCTTAGTAAATCGTTTTAGAAAAAGAATAGGGATTGACCACAAAGAGATCATTTATCTTTTTTACATAGATGTTACAATCATTCTCACTCATTAGATGTCTAATTGGATGGCTTGGGATGAATCACGAAGTCCAAGAAATTTTTTTGGGATCTTTGTGTCTAACAATTTTACAACCACCTATTTTGAAATTTAAGGGACAATAATGATTGGAACATCCATGTATAAAAAATACATGGTCTCTTTATAAACAATCCCAAAAAAAAAATATCAGTAAAACAAGGTTGGTCAATTTGATTGGTTAGAGAAGCCATTAGAGAAGAGCCGCCTAAGAAGTCACATCCTAATAGCACGTTCTTGCCCACGAGTGCATAACTTCAAAATCATTAAGGGGTGTGGTCAATCAGTACACCATTATCATCATCAGAGTTTTTTCTCAACTATTTGGGATCAGCTACACGAATCTTAGTCCGTCATTCTGCTCTATCAAGGGCCATACCATCAGTAAGGCCATAAATTCCGATATCTTTTCTCACTGCTTCTGACCATGTCATTTTGATCTACTCGATCAATTAGTACATGTTAATGTAAAATAGCAGTAGATTAGTAGTAATAGTAACCATAATAATAGTAATTGTATTAAGAGATGTGATCAATTAGTGCATGATAACTTGATATGTCAGATTTACAGAAGTCACATTATACACTGTCCCATAACAGCAACGACAATAACAACAACATTGATAACAACAACCACAACACCAGCAAGAACCAGAACAACAAGCACAAAATTAGTGCCTCTTAACTTTGTCGAAAATAAAATCCAAATGGTTTAGTCCAGAGGATGGAACAATGAGAAACATTTATTTCATTTAATTAATGATCAAAGCAACAGAGCTTTCAGAAACTTCCCTATCTAGCAAAAATTGGATCAAACAAACAAACTGTTTCGTTCAAGTAGGATTGATACCCATGTGGGTTGGGAAGCTAGACTTTTTAAACCAATGAACTTCCCTTCTTTATACTAATAAACAAATAAAATGCCCCACATTAGCTAGCTACCTTTAGCCTGATTAGATTATTAATGGATTGACAGGGGGGACATTTGCCCTCTATACCTTGATTTGTAAGCATGCCCCAAAGGTGGGCTTGATTCCAAACATTCAGCAAGAGGACAGAGAAATCTCCAACTACAAATTGGACAAACCATCTAGCCATTTGAGGAGGGCTCAGAAAGTAAAAGAATTTCTTGAGAAGAACAAAGCAGCAAAAACCACATTGTTTCTGGTCACAATGATTGGGACATCAATGGTGATAGGGGATGGGATTCTGACTCCTTGCATATCAGGTTGTTCTTCATTTTCATTAAAAACTTTAACTCTCTCTCTCTCTCTCTCTCTCTCTCTCTCTCTCATGAGATATTATTGTCTTGCAGTTCTTTCTGCAGTGGGTGGGATCAAGACCGCAGCATCATCCCTTAACCAAGGTACAGTTTCACAAAAAAAATTTATGGGTCATATAAGCAATGAAAGCATTACATTTTTGGGACAGAAAATCACACCCTCCCTAGCCATCAGATGTGAAAAGATGGCTGGAATATGTTGTTCATCTGCTCGAAGTCTAAATGTAGCTCTCTCCATTGTGTACATGTCCTAAACATTACGCTTTTTGTAGCTATATTTCATTTTCATGATACAATAGACAGGAAGTGTACCAATAATACTTGGGACAATGACAAGTAAAAAATATGATATCTATCTAGTGTGATATATGGAATCCAAACTACACATGCATGCATCAAAAAAGGAGTTCGATACCACAATAATAAAACTGCATGTGTTGATACAAAAGCAGAGCAAATAATCAAATTCATGCAGTGTCAGTACTTTGAATCCATGAGTTTCTTAGTTCCTCCTAGACCTCTCTCTAACCACACAAAGCACACATACATCACTCTCTCTCTCCACCCCCCCCCCCCCCCCCCCCAAAAAAAAAAAAATTGTAAATTAAAAAGCTAATGCAGTTCTCTTGTACCTTCTGCAGATGCTGTTGTTGCAATCTCAGCAGTGATCTTAATCCTCTTATTTGCAGTGCAAAAATATGGGACTGATAAAGTAGGATACGCATTTGCTCCTATCGTTCTGATATGGTTTAGCTTCATTGGAATCACTGGAATCTACAACCTCTTCAAGTACGATGTTGGTGTCTTGCATGCATTTAACCCACAATATATTGTTAAATACTTCAAAAGAACTGGTAAGCAAGGATGGATATCACTTGGAGGCGTCCTGCTCTGCATTACAGGTACCCAAACTCACTTTTCTATTGAACATTGTTCAAACAGAAAGTACCACAATCCAACATAGCATGGGATATCATACTCCAAGGCCGCAATACATTCCCAGTCAAGGATGGGTAGAAACTAAATGAACCATGGAGAATGCCCCTGTGGGACCCATCCAGTTAATATCAAGCTATCTATCATTGTGAATGAATGATGGAGTAGTCTTGAAGGAATGTTGCCCATTGGATGATGGAATAATTCCCCGTTTTCAAAGGTTGATAGTTTTGCCCCCAGCAGAAGCTCATTGTCAATATTCAACTTTGGCTGTTTATTTCAACCAGAACCTTTATGACATTTCAAAGAGATTTTCTTACCTTCTTTCCAAAAACTATATTAGATTTTATTGTATTTATATTATTATTATTATTATTATTTAGTGTAACTATATCAGAAATTTTGCCTAAACAAATCCAAATATTCAAATTCAGCTCAAATCCAAAATTTCTGGCACTTTATGGTTATAGGAAAATGCTTAAAAGGAATCTAGTTAATTATCTTTCTCTTCAGGATCATCAATTAAATAACAATAACTCTCTGAAACAGGCACCGAGGCCATGTTTGCAGACTTGGGTCACTTCTCTGTAAAGGCCATTCAAGTATGTCTCAAAAATCTTCACCTGAAGTAAAATAAGCACAATATTATGATTATGTTTAAAGAGATGATGCTTTTCTCAATATCTAAAATGTTATTTGTTACCCTTGAACTTACAGCTTAGTTTCACTGCAATCGTATTTCCTGCATTGTTATGCGCATACATTGGGCAAGCTTCATATTTGAGAAAATTCCCAGATCACGTCGGTGATACTTTCTATAAATCAATTCCAGGTAAACTATTTCATAAACTGTGCACGATTTGGCTTTGCAGTTCAGTTTATGAGTTAATATTAGGGACCTCTTTTTGTTTTGGATGGGGACTTTGGGATATCTGCTGGGGTTGACCCCTGATGTCTACTCGGGGCAATACCTTTTTTCTTTGGTAAGATTATTTGGCATACTTTATCAAATACACTGTTAGTTCAGAAAACATGAAGTACTTTTTCCGAAGTGGAATATATGGTCCAATGGGATATGGGATAACCATAATCCATTAGGCTAATGAGCCTCAAATATAATGATGAAGAGTGATGGGGAGATAGGGAGCCACCATAAGGTCCATTTTTTCCCCCGACTTCCTTTTCTAGATCTTTTGATAACCACAAGACATGACAAGATGCGTATTCTATGGCAGGTCCAATTTATTGGCCAACATTTGTAGTAGCTAATGCCGCAGCTATTATTGCCAGTCAGGCTATGATATCTGGTGCTTTCGCGGTCATAGCCCAGTGTCTACCACTAGGTTGTTTCCCGAGAGTTAAGGTGATTCACACTTCTGCAAAGTATGAAGGTCAGGTGTACATACCAGAGTTGAACTACTTTCTCATGGCGGCCTGTGTGATCGTTACAGTTGCCTTCAGGACGACAAATAATATTGGAAATGCATATGGTAAGTTCTCAACTACCTGCAATTGTTATCCACAATTTTTCAGGTTATAGACATAGAACAAGGGAGTGTAGGTTACAGTTTGAAGCACCATGCAACCCATGGTTCTCGAGGGATGTGATTGTCCAATGAAGTGGTAGACAATGATGGAGAGAGAGTGAGAACTACCATAGGGGCCATCTCCTATTTAGGAGGATCCCACTCCCCTTCACCACTAACAACATTCCACAGTCCATTGGAATGTAATCCATATTTTCCTTGAAACAGATTTTGTCAAGTGTCAACCAAATTTTGGCCCAAGTCCATTTCAGCTGAACGATTGACATTCATGCCCTGAACTCATGCCCTGAACTTATAAATTCTGGACGAATTTTGAGATTCAGTATTCCATGAAACATTCATATCTTGAACACTTTTATATTTTGATCCTAAGTTCTTTACTCCAGGTATCTCTACTCTTTTAAATTAAGAAGAAAATTAATAAGATGGTTTTGGAAACACATAGCCTCAAGTCTTAGGTTTAACACTCAATAGGCTGGAAAAGGTATGAACAACTATTGATGAAGAACCAGTACAGCCTGTGCCAATTTAATCAGTGTGGACCAAAAAAATTAATTAAGCCCAGAACAGAAAAATCAGTTCTAAATCAAATAAACCAACAAGAAGATTTCATATTTTGTGCAGGCATCGCAGTGATAGCAGTTATGGTGAAAACCACATTTGTCGTAACAGTGATTATGCTAATGATATGGAAGATAAGCATATGGTTGGTAGCTCTCTTCTTTGTAGTGTTTGGAGTAGTTGAGCTGGTGTATCTGTCCTCAGCTTTGTACAAATTCAAACAAGGAGGTTACCTTCCACTGGCCTTCTCATTAGCTTTCACAATGATAATGATTACATGGCACTATGTGCACAAGAAGAGGTACCAGTTTGAGCTTGAAAACAAAGTCTCTGATGAGTACATGAGTTCGTTGGCCAATAATCCAAATCTAATCCGGATACCAGGGATGGGATTGCTATATTCTGAACTCGTCCATGGAATACCCCCCATATTTTCACATTTCATTTCAAGCATACCATCCATCCATTCAGTTCTGATCTTCGTCACGATTAAGTCCATTCCAGTCAGTAAAGTGGCACTAGAGGAGCGATTCCTCTTCCGACAAGTTGAGCCTAAAGAGTATAGGATGTTTCGATGTGTAGTGAGATATGGGTATAACGATGTAATGGATGAGCCAAAGGTGTTTCAGAGCCTACTAGTAGAATACTTGAAGGAGTTCGTTAGACAGCAAGATTTCTTTCTTGAAACTGAGACCACAGATCAATCAAATGCCAACCAAGAGGCAAAAGAAAGCAAGCAAAGAGCATCAGGGTCATCCACTGTTTATGATGAGCGCTGCCTGCAACAATCTTCCGGACCCATTCAAGCAGTTACATCTGCTCGGTCAAGAAACTCCTCTAGCCAGATTATCAGCGGACCAATTCAGGCACCACAAGAAGAGGCACAGTTCCTTCAAAAGGCTTTGGATGATGGGGTTGTGTATCTTTTGGGAGAGGCAGAGGTCACAGCAAAGGCGGGATCATCGCTGCTGAAAAAGTTTGCAGTGAACTATGCATACAAATTCATTCGAAAGAACTTAAGAGATGGAGAGAAAGTAATGGGTGTTCCAAGAAGCAGGATGCTTAGGGTTGGAATGACATATGAGATATAAAGAAAGCGTCCTACAGTTGAAGCTGTTGCACAATGCATTAACAGTCTGATAAATGAGGATTAGCACTAAACCTCAGAAAAGAAAGAAAAACATTTCTTCTTGCAATGAAAACAAAGTTGAATAGAGCAAAGAGGAGACTCAGGAGCTAAGGAAACATTTATTATTGAGATATGAGAGAGATTTGTAAAATGGGAAAATGGTGTGAAGTATGACAATGAACTTATGTTGCTTTTATTGAGAGATGAGAGAGATTGTAAAATGGGATTTATGCAGTGTCCTAGGCAATCAAAGACGTAAAAAGTAGCAGTATAACTCATGGATTTCATTAGGATGTGATACATCCAAAAGACCCTCTGGAGTTTGTATAATGAAAATGGCGCATGCACCAATATTTGAAAATATAAATTGCAGAAATTTGAATAAGGCGCAACTGTAAAATTACAAATTTGATTATCAGCCAATAAAAAAATTACAGTAATCTTGAGTCACTGTCCTCGCTTCAAATAACAACTCAAACTGAAACAAAATCGGCACCTTCTACAGCGTTCTTACAACTTATTCCTTCTTTTTTTTAAAAAAAATTGCTTCACTGGTCTGACTGAGGCCCATTTAAAACTAAGCTGACAAGATCAACATTTCCTAGAGGCCATGCTACCTCGATACTCCATCCAAGGCCTGGTGTCAAAGGTTTGACATATCTTGACACTACCACACATGGCTGGAGTTTAAATATCCATCTAATATCTATTATTTTCTTATATTAAGTCAAAGGAGGTCCCCTTTTATTATTTTGACAACTGTCCTTTTGAATTTTAAATTTTAAATTTGCCCACTTGATGTTAATTTATACATATTGATCATTAATCTCTTCATAAATCTGTCTCAATTAATGTGCATCTCACAAAATGTTATATATCGATCAATATATCTCTCTCCCTCAATTCATGTCCCAATAAATTTGGCCCAGACTTATAATACCAAAATAGTAATCGAACATACTATATTGGTAAAGATAATCATAAAGTTCATGTTTCGAAAATTTCCGTTCTCTCTCTCTCTTCTCAAATATCATTATTGTTTTGTCTCATCAAGTAGTTATCTATCATTTAATTAATTAATCATTTATTAACTATATATAAATATAATTATGTAATGTAAAAGACATGCTGCAAATATGCATAATACAATGACAATTTATGCATATAATAAGAAGAGATTTGTTTTTCTTATTGTATCAAATTATCATATGCATAAATGCAATCATCCATTATGTCTTATTCTCATTTTAGAATTTACCACTCATATTTAATAATTTTTACGCTCAGCTAATTCTCATAATCAAATTATTAATGTTTTACCAAAAATTCTAAATTTAATTTTTTAGTAAATTTAATTTTTTTGAGAAATTGTAAATTATAATTTACCAATATTAATTTATTGAATAATTATTTATTGTATAATTATTTATTATAATTTCATTAATGGATTGCAAAAGTAATTAGCATCTTAATTAAATATGGGCAAGCTTTCTATGCTTCCCCTACAGCATAAAACTTATATACTTCTCCTTATCCAACCATTTATTCTGAATGGAGGGTTAAGATTGCCCCAATCATCTCTACACTATTTTATTTTTAATTTTTTTTTATATAAACTATTTTGACACCAAATTTTGGATGTCCAATCCTCTATTAAACTCGCACTAGTAAAAACTAAAAATAACAAATATTTACAATAAAATAAACTAACCAATATACCTCCTGAAAGTTTTAAGGGGTATTTTGGTCATTATATTTTATCAAAAAATTATTTTTAATATTTTTTTATAGGTGCGCCCCAATGAGAAGATGACACGTACCAAATTTCATATTCATACAATTTGTATAAAGAAAACTAAAAATAAAATACTTTGAGACGTCGGATCTAAGATCACGGTGAGTGGCTCTCTTGATCAAAATTGGACGGCTGGATGATAGGGGAAGCATAGATCTTCTATGCTATAGGGGAAGTATAGAAACCTTTCCCATTAAATAATATGAAATACATAAGTATAATTCTGTAATCATTTATTAATAGTAAACGAATTCAAATTTTTATTCATAGACTTTACTAATGTATACTAATTAAATTAGTTTAGAATTAATAAATATAGTTGCAATTGAATTATAATTGTAATAAAATCATCTCTAAGGTACTTAATTTGGTACATTAATTTTTATATGTTATTTTAAATATTGAATAAATAATTTCCACAATTCGCTAAACTCACATCTAATATTCAATTACATGGTATAAAGAGAGAGTCATAGTCATATTTTCTGATTTGATATATTATCTCATAGCATTTATATCAATTAACGCATGATTTCTACAACATTTCGGTGAGACCAACGAAGGAGTTGCATCTTACTAGTAATCATCATCATCATCATCGAGCCTTATCCCAACTATTTGGGGTCGGCTACACAAATCATGTTCCAACATCCCGCTCTATCAAGGGACACACCCCTCAGTTAGACTACAGTAACCATATCTTTTCTCACTACTTCCATAAATGTTCTTTTGGGCTTTTTCCTTGTGCTTTTAGAGCCTTCCACTTGAACCGAATAGCCCCTCCTAACCGATGTTATCTAAGTCAACATTGCACATGGCCAGACTACCTAAGTCTATTGTTCATCCTCTTATTGCCCATTGAAGCCACCCATAAGTTTCTTCGGATGTATTCAATCCGAATTCTATCCTTTCCTGTCTTACCACTCATCCATCTCAACATCCCCCCTCTAAGCTACAGTCATTCTCTGGATATGTTGTTTCTTGACTGCCAAACTTTTCGTCCCATAAAGCATTGTTGGTAAGCACATCTCTACTTTGTCCACCCAGCTTTAACTTTATGCGCAACATCTTCCTCAATCTCTCTATTCTCATCAACTCAAGGTGTTGAAAATAATCTCTTTTAGGTACTTGTTGACCATCAATCTTAACTAATTGTTAAACTTGCATTAATATATTCTATGCAGCGCAGATCCAGTGCAGCAGCTATTAGGAGGTACAATTTGATTCAAGTGGAAGGCTAGAAAAGGGTAAGGGATAGACCCAAAAAGACATGGTTGGAAGGAGTGAAAAAAGATATAGGGACTTATAGCCTCATTGAGGTTATAGCCCTTGATAGAGTACAATGACGGACCAAGATTCGTGTAGCTGACCCCAAATAGTTGAAAAAAAGCTATGATGATGATGATGATGATATCATCTATACATTTTATCTTAGTCTGGCTAATTTTAAAACTGTTAGACTCTAGATCATCCCTCCAAAGTTCGAACTTCATATTATTCTAAAAAAAAAGTTTTAACTTTATATTGACGCCTTCTCTAGCCTCATCAATCAAAGTTATGACATCTGCAAAAAATATACACCACAGTACCTCACCCTGTAGATTTCTAATTAACTCGTCCATAACTAAAGCAAAGAGATATGGGCTCAACACTGACCCCTGATGTAAGCCCGTTGTCACTAAAAACTCACTTGTCTCTCCATTAGTTGTCCTTACACTAGTTAGCCAGCCTCATATATATTTTTTACCAAATCAATATATCCTCTAGAGACTCATTTCTTTCCAACACCCACCAAATTAACTCTCAAGGTACGTTATTGTATGCCTTCTCTAAATCAATAAAGGACATGTAGACGTATTTTCTTTTCTCCCTGAGCTTCTCAATCAATTGCCTAAGTATGAAAATAGCTCAATGGTCTTTTCTTTTCTCCCTTACCATGTAGAGGTCGTTTATTTTCTCCCTGATATACTTGTTTCATGTCGTAGCCTTTGCTCAATCACTCGCCCAGAGCTTCATAGTGTGACTCATAAGTTTCATCCCTCTATAGTTTGTACAATTATGTATATCTTATTTGTTCATGTAAATAGAACCATAGCATTTGTTCTCTATTTGTCTGACATTTTTGTTATTCTTAAAATCATGTTAAACAACTTAGGCAACCCCAATTTGCCAATCTCTCTCATGCACTTCCAAATCTCTATTGGGATACTATTTGGTCCTAAAGCCAATCCTATCTGCATCTTTCTCGAAGATTCTTTCACTGCGGATATCATAATCCAACGAATGTATTTATGACCTCTGACCTCATTTCTGTCGAAGGTTCCTCCTAGCATTATGCTCCCATAGTGGTCGTCATTTAACAAATTTTGAAAATAAATTCTCCACCATCCATTGACCTTGTTATCCTTCACCGAGATCTTCTAATCCTCACTTTTAATGCATTTAATATATCTAAATCACTACATTTCATCTCTCACTTTGTTAGTTTGAAGACATCTTTTTCACCATCTCTTGTTTCCAACTTATTTTATAGATCACCATATGCCTTAGGCTTAACCTTACGATTTTCTTAGAGTTGTTTTTGGCATATTTATATTCTTCTAAGTTTTGATCATTTATATTCCATTGTCAAGCTTTGTAACTTGAATGTTTTTTTACTAATAGCCCTTTGAACCTCATCATTCCCCACCAAGTTTCTTTATCTGAATGTCTTATCCCTCTAAATTCTCCTAAAACTTCTTTTGCAACTTTCTTAGTATAATTAGTCATCTCATTCCACATAAAATTGACTTTGTCATCAGAATTCCTTCTTTTATCAATTTATTCTTAAATAGGTATATTTTCTCTTTATTTAAATTCCACCACCTAGTTTTTGGACACCTATTATTTCCACTCCTTATTTTTTTATCTCTTTATACAAATGTCCATAACTATGAGCCTATGTTGTGTGGTCATACTTTCTTCTGGGATAACCTTACAGTCTTTACATGATGGCCTTTCTGCCTTCTTAACTAGAAAAAGTCTATTTAGCTTATATATGATCCACTTTTGTAAGTTATTAAATGTTCTTCTCGCTTTTTCAGATAGGTATTTGCCATTGCTAAGTCGTAAGCTATAGAAAACAAAAAATATGAGCATCAACCATCTCATTTCTTTTCTCAAATCCATATCCTCAATGTACTCTTCCATATCTTCTACTATCCTTTCTTACATGACCATTTAAGTCCCTCCTAAAAAGTTCATCTCTCCATTCGATATTCTTTAGACTAGTCCATCCATGTCTCCTAGAATTATTTTTTAGTTCTATCATCTAGACCTACCTGTGACATATGAGCACTGATTACATTAATTATCTCCTCCCTTAACACAATTTAAATTAGGGAAAATATCTCTTTATCCCCTATTTTTAACTTTTATATCTCATGAGATCCAAGAATTGAAAATATTACTTATAAGCAAAAGGTATATATCTTTTCTATCTTACAACCCCCTGGATCGCTTTGACCATAAATTTTTTACCCAAACAAATACTAAAATGACATTCTATTTAAACTCCATCTCTCTCTCTCTAAAACTCCATCTTTCTCTCTTCGCTTCTCGGTGAGTTTACCTGCCAAGGGATTTAGCTTAAGCTCGAACACGAGCACACCTTCTTATGTGTGAGAGAGAGATGGAGTTTTAGAGAGAGAGATGGAGATTAGGTTTGAAAGAGAGAGAGAGATGGAGTTTGGGTTTTAGAGAGAGATGAAATTTTAAAGAGAGAGAGAGATGAAGTTTGGGTTTTAGAGAGAGATGGAGTTATAGAGAGAGAGAGAGAGATGGAGTTTTGAGAGAGAGATGATGATGTGAGAGAAAGAGATGGAGTTTGGGTTTTAGAGAGAGATGGAGTTTTGAGAAAGAGAGACGATGATGTGAGAGAGAGATGGAGTTTTAGAGAGAGAGAGACATAGAGTCATTTCATAAGTTGTTGAGGTCAATAATACATGATCAAAAGGGTTTAGGGGGGTTAGAAGATAGAAAAGATGAAGTCTTTTTGCTTACAAGCAATATTTTCAAATCTTGATCCGATGAGATATAAAAGTTAAAAATAGAAGATAATAAGATATTTTCCCTTTAAATTAATAGGAGTCTAACACCTACTCTCTTAATATCTACTACTTTATCATTTAAATCTTTGTCTACTATTATAATGCTTTTCTCATTTCTATAATTATCTTTTCCTTTATATATGAAAGTTTATATCCATCAATTTCCTTAGCTTTTGCCCCTCTCCACAATTTCCTGTAAGCAAGCTATGTTAACTCTATTTCATCTCATTGTATCTACTAACTCCATATTCTTATCCTTGGCAAGGTTCCTACATTCCATGTGGCTAGAGGAGTCATATTCTCTTACCAAGAATAATATATATAAAATATTTCAAACTAGCGGCTTGAACTTGGGAACAGCTGAATAAGAATGGAAGCCTATCACTCGTGCCACTCATGACTCATATGAGTTAAAGATATTAAATGTCTATTTACATATTCATTAAAAGTAGTTTTTTATATGTAAAAATAATAATTATACGGACATGTTTTACGGTGCCCGTCCTTTTCAGAAAAGTAGTAGATATTGTAATATATTTTAGACAGTGACACTCGTACTAGTGTCCATGTAACACTGCTTAAAGGCTTCATTTTTTTTTTGTTGGATTGTTAACCTTCATTGCTAGGTATACAAAAATATACATGCATCAAAAAGCTGTGGAAGATATATACATGCATCTTTCCAGAATTTTGATTTAGCAAAGCAGCATATAGAACAATGCGCTCTCGGGAATAAGAATCAGTTATTCTCTCAGCTATGACATGGTGCAACCATACAAGAGTCAGTCATTTTCAAAGCTTTCAAAGATAATTGGTATGATCAAATATTGACAACAACATCATTGATAGCTTCATAAATACGTTAAAAATAATATAATCATGTAAAGTTGCCACCTCATCTAGCGCATAAATCTGCCATCACATTCATCTTTGAAGTGCTGGGAACATACCCCGACAATCTTAACTGACTGTCCATTCCAATGAGCATCGAGCATAGCATTTCAAACTGTGGGTGTGAATCATCTGCAACAAGAAACTCATGAATAACACCATTTACTTCGATAAAAGTGCACCCAGGTTGCTTCCTAACTCCCCCATCTCTAATGAATTTCCTAACTCTATGCACATCTTCCCATTTAGAAAAAGATGCATAAATATTTGACAACATAACATGAACCCCACAATTTCCAGGTTCCAATTTGAGTATCTCTTTAGCTGCTCTCTCAGCCAATTTAATATCTCCATCTTGCCTACATGCATACAATAGTGCTCTCCAAATCACTGCATCAGGTTTAATGGGCATCAATTCTATGAAATCTGCAGCCTGCAACAAGAGATTAGCACGCCCAAGAAGGTCAACCATGCACCCGTAGTGCTCGATTCTTGGCTTCAACCCATAATTCTCAATCATCAAATTGAAATAATGGTGCCCCTCCCTAACCAATCCTCCATGACTACAAGCAGATAGAACACCCAAAAATGTAACCTCATTAGGCCTCACACTGGATGCATCCATCTGTTTAAAAAGTTCCAAAGCATCATAACAATCCCCATTCATGGCGAGCCCTGATATCATCACAGTCCACGAGAAAACATCTTTCTTGACCATCTCTCTAAACAACGCCGAGGCTCTATTGATGCTTCCACACTTTGAATACATATCAATCAGAGAATTATTTACAGTGAGATTCATTTCTATATGGTTTTTTTCACAGAAGGCATGAACCCATCGACCCATATCGAGGGCCCCAAGATGAGCACAGGCCTTAAGCACACAAACCACAGTGGCCTCATCAGGATTCACATTCTTAACCTGCATCTCTCTAAAGAGTTCTATGGCCTCTTTGAAATAACCCAACTGTGAATAACCAGCTATCATGGAGGTCCAAGAAACCACATTTCTTTCAGGCATTTCGTCAAACACGTTCCGAGCTTCAACTATAGACCCACATTTTGAATACAAATCTATCAGAGCTGAACCTACAAACACATCTAACCCTAAACCTAGCTCATGGATTATATTGTGGAGCCTCTTCCCTGTATCCAGGTCCCCTGTTCGAGCACAAGCAGCAAGAGCACTAGCAATTGTGAATCCATTAGGGTTTATAGAATTCCTAAGCATTTCTTCAAATTGCTTCAAAGCATGCTCTGATTCTCCTCTCTGTAAATAACAAGCAATGATACAGTTCCATGAAACCACGTCTCTGGTCTTCATGGAATCGAATACCATTTTAGCTTCTCTTATTGAGTTGCAGGATCCATACATGGAGACCATAGAATTCTGAACAAAAACATCGGATTCAAACCCTAATTTTACGGTGGTGGCATGAATCTCTTCACCCTTTGGTTTTAGAGAGAGACGGGCACAGGCCTTGAAGACAAAGGGGAAAGTGTAATTGTCTAGAGAGAGAAAGTAATGGCGTAGAATGTGGTTGTAAAGGAGGACGCTTTGTTGGGGTTGTGAGCTGTGAGCGTAAGCTCTGATAATGGCGTTCCATGTAAAGAGATTCGGAATTGGGTTAGTGATCAAGAGACAGAGAAGCTGGTTGAGGTGTTTGGTGTTGGAGCACTTCTGGAGGAGAGAGAGAGGAGTGTGAGGGGCCAATGTCGTGTGGAATTTTAGGATGGACTGTGCGTTGATAGAGGAGAGAGAGTAGCGCATCAAATTCTTAGTGAGATGAGGTTATGGAGAAATGAAAAAAAACAAGAAAGCAGGCTTTGTTCTCTCTCTATTAAGAAGCAGGTTTTGGTCTCTCTCTCAACTTTCAGAACTGAGATTATGGAGAGAAGAAAGGCCAAACCAGACCATAAGAATTGCTCTCTCTCTCTCTCTCTAAACAACAAACTTCGTTCCATCCCTCTCTAACAAGCTTCACTCTCTCTAACCAGTCTCTCTCTCTTCAAGAGGGGTGCAAAAAAGTAGGGAGAAGTGAAAAAATGGAGAGACGAAAAAGCTTCCTCTCTCTCTAACAACCTGTATTTTTCCCTGTCTGCAAGTATCAGCGGTTAGAAAATGAGCAAATAGCTTCAAGGCCCTCAACATCATATTTAAAGACAATAATACCGGTGGTTTTTGTGATAGAATAGAATGGATGCAACTTGCTTAAGGAATATAGGTTACATGAAAACAAAATAAAGCCTCACCTCGTATTCTCGCTTGATAAATACAAAATCTTCATTATGGCTTTAAATTTAATTTTCAACACAACTATAAAATTTGAAGCTTGAAAAATGATATAGATTTTACAGATCTATGAATACTTATTTTTAGAGCGAATTAGATATTCTAGAGCTATGAGGTGAGGCTATAGAGATGCAGCCCTATCAAACCATTTTTTAAAAAAACTACTATTCCTAAATTTCAATTTAAGTTTTCCAGATTTATGATCACTGAATAACTACTCCTAAAAATATAATTTGAATTATTGTTTGAAAAAAACGATGATTTGGATTGAGAATTATCGATCCAAATTGAGAATTAGGTGATCCAGATCACTTGAGTCCACAAATTCTTACTTTTAAAAAAAAATTTATTGAATTTTAAAAATATGTAAAATTTTCTTCAACCATTTCCCAATCCATTCGGTCTGATCTGGATCTATCCAACAACCACATCCGGGTCTTCATATGAATTCAGGAGTTCATTGAAGTTCTACGATTAACTAGCCGTTTTACTGCGGAGCTAAATGAAACGGATTGTTTTGACATTGAGACAAAAAACAAGGGTAGTTTAAGCAAAGTCATTTTTCCGGGATATTTTCGATTTATGGCTGAGATTTCACCCCTCGCACGCGACGCAAACTATCTTCTCTAGCCGCTTCTTTTCACTTCGCGCTCACGAGTCTCTCTCTCGCTTGTTTCTCTCTCTAACTTCAAAATTCTCTCTAACTTCAAAAATTTTTCTCTTAAAGCTTCGAACCTAACGTTAATGGCGGCTTTTCTCTTATTCACTGAGTGCACCCTTTTCGTTCTCATCTGAAATTCACATATTTTAAGCTTCAGAATGGCCGCCATTGGAGTTTCTCTATCTTCTTTCTCTCTGTCTGAAGGTGAATCTTTTTCTTTATCCAAGCTCAAATACCCTTCGTCCAGTCCCTGCAAGTGGATTCTAGAGAGAGAAACTGATTTCGGTAGACTCAAGAAACGGAACTCCGCGACCATGAAGGCTTTGTATACAGAAGGGGTTTTGGTGCATAAGTTATCGCAGTCTATTATTGCAAGCAAATGGATTCTAGAGAGAAAAACCTCCTTTCAAAGAACCAAGAAATGCATCCTCTGCAAATGGAATCTAGTGAGAGAAAACCCCCTTCAAAGAGCCAAGAAAGGGCATCCTGAACCTGTAAAGGCTGTTTACACAGAAGGGGTTTCAGCTCCCGGCTCTTCAATGGCAGTTCAAAGAGAGAAACAGGACTCAGAATCTGACCCCATCTCCATTTTGAACGAGAGAATTCAACGAGAAAACAGCAACAGAGCAAATTTTAGGACTGCAATGGACTCAGAGGAAGCGGAGAAATACATTCAAATGGTGAAACAACAACAACAAAGGGGCCTGCAAAAATTAAAAGGAGATAGGGAGGGTAAATTAGAGGGTTTCAGCTACAAAGTGGATCCTTATACTCTCAAAAATGGTGATTATATTGTGCACAAAAAGGTAGGAATTGGAAGGTTTGCAGGGATTAAGTATGATGTTCCGAAGGGCTCAACTCAGCCGATTGAGTATGTTTTCATTGAATATGCGGATGGAATGGCAAAGCTCCCGGTCAAGCAAGCTTATCGATTGCTCTATCGCTACAATCTGTAAGTTTTTCTATCCTGTGCAGTGAGAGAGAGACAGAGATCTTGTTGATAATTTAGAGCATGACATCATATTGATAATTGAGGGACCATTAACATAGGGAGGTGCTGAAATTTAATGAGAACTTTTTGGCGTCAATGGGGCAACTGATTATGGGCTTTCTAGGACTAAAATTGTAGAATGCAGGAATGATACATGCTAAGCTTTTTTAATTTAATCATTAGGCTTTATTTATGTTTTACTATATAATCATAAAGGAAAAAGCTTATATAAGGTTGCAAACTTAAAATGTAGAATTAAGGAATCCATCATAGAAGGTTGTTTTGATGTTGGAAAATCCTCTAATTGATCATCTCAGCATCGACATGTATAAATATGAAAAGAAAAAAGGATTTTGAGTTCTAACAATAGTGTATCTTGCAACAAATTATCTAGACCATCCATTTTCAAGATTTTGAAGTGTTTATAGATCTACTTGGTTTGAACTGTTTTTGGAGTTTAAGATTTTATATATAGAGATGAAAATAAATTCTCAAGCCATCCTAAGAATTGTTTTCACCAAAATTATATTTACGTTAAAATTTGGAGGTGCGCCTTAATTTGATTGTTTAAGGTTGCAACCTTATACAAACCGCACCCAATCATAAATTATTGTCAATTTCATAATTTTTATCTCTTCTTTGATGTTGGTGGATAAATCATAAGTGGATTGGTATTTGTGGTTTCTGATTCGATTAACGATTCTTAAAAAATATAAAATGATGGGCATGTATCATGCATCTCTTGATGATTACATTATTCAGCTATAAATGTCTTTTCTCTTCGTAGATTCAAGTTGCTATGAATGTATGGTTCTTTTTCTTTTTTATGTTTAGGCAATATATGGTTAACACTTGTTCAAATAAAAATATATAGTTAGTTGTGTGACTCACTTGTATCATTCTAATGGTCTAAAAATACTATATTTTTTGTACAATTTAGTTTTTAGGATGTTCACAGCATGTGTTGTTTAATTTTCACACTTTCTTATTGGTGACTTTTTGCTGTGTCATCACTTTGTGTTCTAGACAAGTTTGATACCTTTTCAGTTTTTAGGGATATTCATTTGTGAGTGTTTTGTCCATGCAAAATTAATGAAATATGGTCACATCTTGCATGATATGAAAAAATTTAAAGCATGACATAATGGATGTATAAGTTTCTCTATCATAGACATAGGAGCAAGATATTTGCCCATGACTCAAATGTGTTTCTTTAAGAAATGTAAAGTAAGTAGTTTGAAAAGCTTTTGGTTTGACCTGTCATGCAAATCATTGTTTCTTGAAAACTATGATTTCAGAGTTCCTATCTTGCATCTATTATATGATATTATGGCTTAGAAGGAGCTTTAGGTGTGCCATGCTCTCTATTGACTGCCTTATGGGCTCTCATTTTGTGCACTGGGCCTTTTTTGGTTGTTTATTTCTTCTGTTCAGCACAAGTTCATGGTCATTTGCTCTATTCATTTCTGAATATGAATGTACCTAATCATTACATCTCTGATTTTTTCACTTATCCCATTCTGAATAATGCATCTATATTGAATAAAAAAAGTTATTTGCTAATCTATATTGATAAGATTTTGTTGTTATACCCATCATGCGGACTATTAAATAGGAACTTAAAGGATGGACTTTAGATTGTCTGTTTTTCCCCCAATTTTTACTGATATGGTCATATTATTGTCCTCCACAGACCAAATGAAACAAGAAAGCCACGAACATTGAGCAAATTAAATGACACTAGTACATGGGAAAAGAGAAGAATAAAGGGAAAAATTGCTGTCCAGAAAATGGTTGTTGATTTGATGGAGCTATACCTGCATAGGCTCAAACAGAAAAGGTCCCCTTACCCCAAAAATCCTGCAGTGTCCGAGTTTACTTCTCAGTTTCCGTACAAGCCTACTCCAGATCAAGAACAGGTGTACTTCTCTCCGTATTGTATTCAAGTAAAAATCATGTGACTCTCTTAAACTTTTTCTTGTTATTTTCTTTGAAATACTGCCATCATGAAAATTTGAAAACAGGGAATTGGGAATTCCAAATTAGCAACTTAGGAATCCACGTGGATTCCAGGGACCAACTATGGGGCCATGAGGGGCAGTAGAGGCTCTTACTGCTTTTAATAAGGATACTATGGTTGCCATTTTTTTATTTGATAAATATGGATGACATTGCGTGAGTGGAATTTATGTAAGTACTGTTTCAATATAAATACGGATGACATGCGCGTGTGCGAAGGTGAGGGCGCTTTAAGATCTCATGTACAGTATTCACAGTTCGCCTAATTTTGGACTACATTTTATTTTGGTCTTAAGAAACTATGTTGAATTCCTTTTTCAAGGAAACAAAGAAAAAAATCTTAGCTTGCTGAGAGAGTTTGCTGCGAGCTTATAGGCTTGCAGCTTATTTTAAGCTTCCACCATGTTTTAGTTATGTGATCCTTCTGTTAATTATGTAAGTCATCTTTAGGTGGTTCATGAGTGTGCTGCATAATTGAATAATATATATATTGAGGGACTTGCCTCCCTTTTTCTAGTGTGCGATGTGTCACCTGTATGGGCGACACGTAACTTTTCCTGCTCCATTTTGTGTATATAGAAATAGAAATTCATTTTAAGCGCATTGTTCCCTCCTTAGATGCCAGGCGAATTTGCCTTTTAATATCATAATATAAATAAAATAACCCCCCTCATTCATAAGGAGTTATTTTGACTGACAATTTCTCCTCTCTTGATTTTAGAAATCTCGAAGGAAAAGAAAAAAAGTTTCATTTGAAGAATCCTGGGATCTAGAAATTAGTTTTTAGTAAACTTAGTGTCAAATTGAATCTTATCAGATTTCCTACAATGTGACGATGAAATTGGAGTAGTTGTGGGTTTAAGAAAATCTTTGAGGGTGCAACACATCTATTGGCAATTTTTTTGGGTTGGTTGTATCCCGGGAGTGTGCTCACCAGGACCCGATTGCATCTGAGTTGGGGGCATTCAACACTTCGACGAAAGTGAGACCATCTCGTGCCTCTAGGTCCCTTCGATATATATATTTTTGTTTAATTTATTTTTTTATCTCCCTATAACTCTAATATCCAGACCTAAACCCTTTGGTTTAATTAGATTAAAGAGTTTTCTATAAATACTAAGTGACATTCACTTTGGTCAAGGAGTGATTCTGCAATAATTTTCTTACCAGGAATCCAACATGGAATGCATATTTATCGTGAAAAGCTTTTACAGTTATTTCCATACGAATTTTATAGTGGGTTACTGTGATTTGAATCTATTTACTCATATTGTGTGGTGTGCTGGAATCAAGCTTCTATCCTTTTGCCAATTGGTATTTGTTTTGATCTGCATTTTAGTATTTGGGACATTTAGCTATTCTATTGCCTGTAGGTTTTCTATTTCCATGGTTCAAATGAACTAGAATAACTAAAGTCTCAACTATTTCAGAGTTTTCTATTACTTATTTTTGGGTTTTAACAGATTTTGATTCTATGTTTACTGAATGTTGATTGCCATTGCTAGGCAGGATTTAGTTTCAATTCTACCTGATTGTTTTTTTTTTTTTTTTTAATTACTCTTTGATATCTGTCTCATGTTCTGTATTTCTTTAAGTTCGACAGGCTTTTATTGATGTGGAAAAGGACTTGACAGAGAGGGAGACTCCAATGGACAGATTGATATGTGGGGATGTTGGATTCGGCAAAACGGAGGTTGCACTCAGGGCTATATTTTGTGTAGTCTTGGCAGGAAAACAGTCTATGGTTCTAGCACCAACTATTGTCCTAGCCAAGCAACATTTTAATGTCATTTCAGAACGTTTTTCTCGGTATCCTGAGATTAAAGTTGGACTTTTAAGTAGATTTCAGGTATGGTGAAGATAAATTAAAGAGGCATGTTTGTTTTTGTAGCAGCTTTATTGAATACTGATTACTACTTTGTCTGTTAAACCCATACGGTTAATTGTCAGATACTTGTCGTACTCCTTCACATTTTAAATACATTTAAGGAGAAAGGTAACATCAATGATACTGCTCTCCATGTTTGCGGTATTGTTCGGAAGTTGGATCAGATCATTAATGTTATTACAGTTGCAGTGTTTACACTGTATGACATATTTCCACCTTATTTACCATTTTGATGCATTTATTTGCAAGAAAAATCATTCTCTCTTCAATTCATTGCTATTTAATGGGCTCGGTGATGATGGGAGATGGATTTGTTCTTGCTTGTTTCTGTAAATTTATGGTGCTCTTTTGTGTCTTATTGGACTGAAAAACTGGTACTATACCATATGCATTGCAGACCAAGACAGAGAAAGAGGAGTATATTGCAATGATTAAACAAGGGCTTTTGGATATCATTGTTGGAACTCATGCACTTCTTGGGAACAGGGTTGTGTATAACAATCTTGGTCTTCTTGTTGTTGATGAGGAGCAGGTATGCTTGCTGATACTTTGTTATAGTAATTTTCATCAAGTCCTCTTTAAGTGATTAGTATCTGTTTTTATCATGCTTTACATAACAGAGGTTTGGAGTGAAACAAAAGGAGAAGATTGCTTCATTCAAGACTTCAGTGGATGTTCTCACTCTTTCTGCTACGCCTATACCTCGCACCCTTTACTTGGCATTGACAGGATTTCGTGATGCTAGGTAAATGATAAAATTTTTAATAATTCTTGTACATTTGAAATTCCATGAAACTGTTGGTAGCAATTTTTTTTTTTTGTTTTTTTTTAATAAGTAGATCTTTGTAGTAAAGTTCCTAGTATTGAAGCAATATGTTGGATGGTTACAAGATGTATGATAATTCATCTTGGGTAAACATGTCTCTGAACAGTGGTGTTCTGTTGTGGACTAGTTTGGGCTAGTCTTTTTTGTGTTTGAGTAGAACTTGGTAGCAAAGTTCCTTCTATTGAAGCAATATGTTGAATGGTTACAAGATGTATGGTATTTTATCTTGGGTGAATGTATATCGGAACAGTGATGCGCTGGTGTGGGCAATTTTGGGCCACATTTTCTTTGTGTGTAAGTTGATCTTGGCAGTAAAGTTCCCATTATTGAAGCAATAGGTTGAATGGTTACAAATTGATGATAATTTGTCATGGGTGAACATATATGATCAGTGACGTGCTGTTGTGGGCTACTTTGTTCTACTTTTTGGCATATCTGAAGAATGATTTTATTTAATGGAGATTTGATGGAGAAGAACCTACTAAAAGGATTTATCTATCTTACTAAGCAAGTAGTAATGATGCGTTAATGACAATAGTGGAACAATGATGTTGATGATATTATCATTGTTGATACCTGTTGATGTCGTGCTTTTGTTTTTTGGGAAAGGTGTTGATGTTGTTGTTATTCTTATCATCATATCAACATCATCATCGTTTGTTGTTTTCAGTCTTGTTGAGTCTGAACAATGACGGATTTGAACATCAATCAAGCTCTCTACAGCAATGTCAAGACTATCATATTTCATTGTCTCCTTTGTCTTAGAAATACAAGTTTATCCTTTTACAAGAATGTTACTGTTGCTAATGGCTGAAAATGTGTGTGTAGTTCACCCCCTCAAGGAGTCCATTTTATCATTCCTAGTTATTCAGTGACTTCTGGTGGAAAGTAAAGCCCTATAGAAATTGATTGCTAACTAGTAACTCACAACTAGAAGTTGCTTCATTATGTGATGTGAATTGATGCCCAAATACTTTATTCAGCATCATTTAACACTAGGCTCTTTTCAGCGGTTCATTTCTTTTTTTGTCTACAACTTGTGTTTATTTTTGTGGATGACATGTCAAACTTGGAGCCTTGTCCTTACTGGTGTGCCTTCTTTTCTCAGTTTAATTTCAACTCCACCTCCAGAAAGGGTGCCTATTAAAACTCATCTTTCATCATATAGTGAAGAAAAGGTTATTTCAGCAATTGAGTTTGAACTAGCTCGTGGGGGTCAAGTTTTCTATGTTCTGCCTCGTATTAAAGGTAACTTGTTCTAATCCATGAAAACTTATTTGTCTTGTCTTTTATGTGCAGTAATTTTATCTGAGGAAGTTTTCTTTTCTTAAGGTTACCTCATGATTTTAAAAAATTCCAGGGATGTGAGAATGTCATACGTGTTCATTTGAATACGTTCTCATATTTTATTAATTGGAATACTAAAGTCAACAACAGAATGTCGTGCAAAAAAAAAAAAAAGAAAAAAAAAAAGGGAAAAAGAGGCAGCGAAAAGTTACTGTATCTTTTTGTAAAAGAACATTTAATTTATTGATCGTGTACCCATGTATGTTTTCAATAGCAAGAACTTTCAATTTTACGTTTGTTTCTTGTTTGTTGGATTTGTTATAATCTTTTTTATGTAACAGGACTTGAAGAAGTCATGGAATTTCTTGAACAGTCATTTGCTGGTGTTTCAATGGCTATTGCTCATGGGAAGGTACACTTCTTACTGCTTGATGCATTTTATTCACCTATTATTATAATGTGCCTACAGAATTTTGTTCTTGGTTCTTGAGGCATATTTTAATTAGTATTTGTTTTCCTGCAGCAATATTCTAAACAATTAGAGGACACGATGGAAAAGTTTGCTCAGGGAGAAATCAAGATCCTTTTATGCACAAACATAGTCGAAAGTGGACTCGACATTCAAAATGCCAATACCATAATTGTTCAAGATGTTCACCAGTTTGGACTTGCACAGCTGTACCAGGTACAGCCATGGTGCTCCTTGCTCTACCCCTCAAAGAACTATTTAGAAGTTGGTAACCTTTCCCTGGAGGAATCATAGAGATTTGTTTTTCATAGTCATAGTTTCAAGGGGGCATGTCAGATGTGATGAGAGTCATTTGCTCGAAAAACGTCTATTGTGAAACAATATTCCAGACAAAGAATTGAGAGAGTAGTTTGTGCATAACCAATTTCTAGAGTAGTTTTGTGCTTTTGAACCTGGTATGGATACTGTAGGTATAACTTTCTTAGTGGGCTCCAGAACTCTTTGTCATACATGGAATTTATGACAGCTTACTGGTTACAGTAGACAGAGCATGCACTTGAAACTCAAATGATACAAGTTTTTGTATTTTCCTGGGGATTATTTTGTGCTTTGTCATCTACAAATTATTGGCTGTTATAATTTTGGCTTTAACTTGAGTTGATTATAATCATTTATTAATGCCAATAAGTTTTGATACTTGACTCCTTTTCTGGCAACAGCTGCGTGGAAGGGTTGGTCGAGCAGATAAGGAAGCACATGCACATTTATTTTACCCAGATAAAACCGTGCTGTCTGATGATGCATTGGTGCGTTGTCTATAATAGCTCTCTGTTTAAATATTTATGGAAGCTCTCTGTTTAATATGAAATACTTGCTTTGAAGGCTATATAATCTTGCAACTTACCGGTGTTTTTTTTGTGTTAGTTTTTCGTAAGATGAACGTAATACTCCAATAACATTTTGAGTGGCTTTTCTCGGAACAATAGATGTGCCATTGTATCGGTGCCCTTTATAGTAAAACTTGTTATGTTCTTATGTCTAGGCTAAATTATTGAAACCTTTTCCAAAGATACTTATGAAAGATGAATTTTAGGAGAGACTTGCAGCCCTTGAAGAGTGTCGAGATCTTGGCCAAGGTTTCCAGCTGGCAGAGAGGGACATGGGAATAAGAGGGTTTGGAAATATTTTTGGTGAGCAACAGACTGGAGATGTTGGAAATGTCGGAATTGATCTCTTCTTTGAGATGCTTTTTGAGAGTTTATCAAAGGTATGCATTCATTTCCTGTTCAAGTTTGTCAATATTAGGGACATTTGCATACGTGTTGTTTGATTTTCTCTAGTATGTTTTAGTATCTTCTATCAGTTCCTTTTCAAACTTCTGATGTTTTAAAATCTTCCTTGATCTGTAAGATGTGGAAATATGGTTTAGATATTTAATTTTATTCAAGTTCTTTGTAAGATCCCGATCTCCGTAATTGCATTTTCATTTAGACAAGGCAATGTGTGGCTCCAGTTTACTATAAAGCTGATTTGTTTGTTTTCTTTTTTTCACATTCGTGCATGTCAATGTTTTGGGCACTATACTTGTTGCTGCTAAATGGTCGTGTTTAAACAGCATTATTGTCATTTCAAGATCTGTAGATAATGTTTCTACTTCATTAAATTGCTGTTGAAGTTTATTGTGTGTGGTTGTCATTCTGCAATGCTTGTGTGTGTTTTCCCCCAGGTTGAAGAGCATAGATTAGTGTCAATCCCTTACAGAACTGTCCAGGTATCTCCTGATTAAATAAGCCTAAAATTAATAGTCATGTTATGTTTATGTTCCCTTTGCACTGTATCCTTAAGCTGTATCTGAAGTCTAAACCAATCACTAATGTCTATATGTGAATATATGACAGCTTGACATTGAGATAAGAACTCATCTTTCTTCGGAGTATATACATCACTTGGATAACCCAATTAAACTAATTGATGGGGCTGAAAAAGCTGCTGAAAAAGACATTTGGAGTTTGATGCAATTCACAGAACAATTGCGCCATCAATATGGAAAAGAGCCACATCCAATGGAGGTATATCTGAAACATCTTTGCCTCACTTTAGAAAGTAGTTTTCCATATATTATTTTAGAATTTATTGTATGAGAAGCCTTCTCATACAAAATCCATGAGAAGACTGATTTTATCTGTCAGCCCTTATTAAATTTTAAACAATGTTGAGAAAACCTGAAAACCATGAGAAGGCTAATCTCCATCCTACAACCTTTATTAAAGCTTAATGAATGTTGAGTTGAACATGGTTACAGCTTAACCATAGTTATTGATTCATAAGTGGATGGTGGAGATCAGCCCTTTCTACTTGTTACATGGGCAAAATAGACTCGGTATTTATTTATGAAAATTTTATACTCCATGGATATGCAGATGCTTTTGAAAAAGTTGTATGTGAAACGGATGGCTGCAGATCTTGGTATTAGTAGAATATATACCATGGGTAAGATTGTGGTGATGACCGCCAACATCAGAAAGAAAGTGTTCAGGCTAATGGTAGAGTCAATGACATCAGATACCTTTCGAAATTCATTGGTCTTTGATGGTAACCAAATTAAGGTATATTACCACCTTCTACAGTAACTTCTATTTTGGCTTTTTCTTGTAAATGGTTGTGTTTTGGCTTTACCTCCGAATTTCTTCCATGTTAAACAAATAAATGCAACCAATAAATTCTAGTGATCCAAACTGTGATGTATTTCATAAAAGAACTGAAATTCCATTAATGTTTTGGAAATTATATGACATAAGATTATGATTTTCTATCACTTGTTATAAAACTCTCACGATTTTTATCTCTTCGGCTACATCAGTTTATTTTCAGCATTATTTTAAATTTAGTATTTATATCTGTTTCCACTTTTTTGTGTAGCACATATGTACATGTACTAACCTAGGAAACATTGGTGAATCCTCTATATCTCAATTACCTTTCTTGAAGGTCTACCAAAACAGGAAAAAGATATTTCAATCACTTACGTACAAGTTTACTGGTTTTAACGCAATTACGGTTACCACCGAAAAGGAGAGAATTTTTTATCACATATCAAATCAGAAACCATGGGTCATGTATTTTCTTTCAAGGACTTCCAGAGAAGGCATATGTAACATGTATAGTTAAAACAAGGTTCAATTTTCTAAGAATCACTTAGCACATGACCATACAATTGTAGATCCTAACTATACTTTTGTTCTGAATGGCATGGAGACATTGATATCAAATTTGGGCTTGCGTTTACACATATGGGCCTTTACTGTTGCAGGCAGAGCTTCTTCTGGAGCTACCCAGTGAACAGCTCCTCAATTGGGTTTTCCAATGCTTAGCTGAACTTCATGCATCGTTACCTGCACTCGTGAAATACTGAGTTCTTTGTTATAAGCTAAGAGTTATTGGACTTCTCTCTTTGCAGTGAAATACCGAGTTCTTTGTTATAAGCTAAGAGTTATTGGACTTCTCTCTTTGCAGTGAATCGCAGTGGTAAAGCGATCCCTCAGGAATTGGGGAAATTTCTCTCAATATATAGGCCATCTTCCATTAAATTATGGATGCTTCTATTTGATCCATAGACTCTTACTGTAGATGAAGCTTGGATGGCCAGCATACAGTACGATATTTTCAGGGATTTGAAACTAACCATACAGTTGCTACTTTTCAATCTTTACACAATTTATTTTCTTGTTGAAGGTGGAGTCACTCATAAGCACACTAACTAGATACTGGGTATGTATCTATAAGGTAAACTTTGAAGAACTTCTAAATCTTCTATGCTGGTGCTGATTGTGTTCTCTGTTTCAGGTTTGTCTGACATTAACCGACTGTCCGAATGTTTCAAGAAACCAACCTGATTATCATCTTTGACTGACTCAGGTGAGTCAAAGCTTGAAATTTGAAAATATACTTAAAATATGTCTTCCGGTGAATTTGATGAGCATCATTTTTTAGTTGCAGAATGATAATTACCTCTTTTTTACACCTTGATGTTTGTTTCATGATTTTCTTAAAGAATGCTTAAATTTAAATTTTTATATGAAAGTTCATTATAAATTTTAAAAACATCCTAGTTACATGAAATAGTGAAAGTCATAGAAAGTAACAGAAAAATACAAGTTCATTAAACTCGTAACAGAAAAAAAAGAAAATCCAAGTTCATTAAAATATAAGTAATGTGAAAAAAGGTGGAAGTTTTTTTTTATTTTTTTAACATTTCTGTAATTTATTATTTGTAGTTTAATTTTTTATTTCCTTTTCTTCAATGGAAACAAAAATGTGCCAAACCTCCTGAAAAAAATTACATCTTCAATAAATCCAGGAAAATGATATTTGTCACTCTGTTGAGTTGAAGATGGAAACCTTGTTCCGAAGAACTTCATATACAGTCTAATGGTTTATAATTTTGCTGAGTTTCTGCCTCAGCCCTTGGCCAATCCAGCAATGAATGCGATCAGTTCATATGAGAACCTTCATTGTTGTTGTGCCTTCCATTAAAAATTCAAACTTGCCCAAAAGCCACCAATGTGGGAAAGAATGTTCTTGGATTCCTTTTCTAATGGCTGAACTTCAGATAAATCTTCCATAACTTTGTTAGTATATTCAGATTTCATATTGATACCAGCAAACTCTGGGTCTTCCATATTTATAATTTTAGGCTTTAATCAAATCATGGATGGGGGGAGCATTCAATAAGCCAGGCTGGAGACTGCTTGCCTGATGTAGTTAAATGGCAATTTGGGATATGTGATGTAATGAATTAGCATGCAACTCTTGTACACCCGCAGGATGGCATCAGGTCTGCTTTTGCCTGCAGTCACAATTTTTGGTTGGGAAAATATTTGTGAGATGGAAGTTCTGTAATAAAAAGCTTTTTTTTTAAGAGATTTCTCTCTCTCTCTCTCTGTTCTTTTTGCTGTTCTCTATTGTCGGGTTTTGGTTATTTAAAATGGCCTGATTTGACAGACTTGCCTCAGGCAGGACCTGGGGGGACCTGGGCTCATGTCCCTCATTCGTCGAACCCGACTCCAACTTTGTAAGCAGTGATCAGGACATTCAAATATTGTTGGAGTGCCCAGGGCACTGATTCAATTTGTTTATAAACAAAACAGTTGAAAGGAAAAAGTGTAGAATACTCCAATGGATATCACCCATGGTTAACCTCCAATCATCTATGTGATTAGCCTTGGACAATGGTTATCCATAGGTCAACTAACTATGGTACAGTTTTCTTAATTGTAACCAATGGTCATAGAATCATAGTAATTTGCAGCGAGTCTCATCTAGACATGCAAGCAAATCATCACCATCATCATCATTGTCAAAGCATTTTTTCAACTAGTTGAGTTGCGCTACACGAATCTTGATCCACTAGGGGCTATAGCCTCAGTGAAGTCATTAGTTCCCGTATATCTCTTAGGATTCATGATAAGTTTTGACAAAATTTTATGTAGACATGCAAGCAAATAACACCATATTCACAGCATCACATGAGGAGACCAGCATTTTACATTGAGATTTCAACAATGTATTCATTGACCTATCTACAACCAAAAAAAAAAAAACTTGATTTATATGGATTGCAAGGAAAGAACCACATATGAACAATCGCAACATACAAGTACTTACAGAACAACGCTACTGAGGGTCACTTGCTCCTGCATCAAGTGAACTAACAAACAGTAAGTTGAAGGGGATTTGCATGGTGGAAATGTAGTTGAGGAAGTGTTACACAGACAGCCTGTGGATGTGTGGTACTCAGCCTGTGTGTCGTATAATTCACCATGTACTTATATGGCCTAAATGCACAGCAAATAATTTGCCATGCGTAGCAAATAAGTCAAAATTTAATTTATGAAGCAGCAGAAAATGCACTTTTAAAAGCACACATATTGGATGGACATACAAGGCACATATTAAACTTCTGTTATATAAAGTAGTCAATCTAGATGATTCTATTCCTCAATAAGATTTCTTAATAATCCTATTCAATATTGAGTTATTTCCAAGTCAGAAAAGAAAAAAAAGAAAAAGTTCATGCATCTGATCCACAAGCTCAGTCCAGTAAATTAGCATAACCAGTAAGTCAAATTACAAACTTCATTTTTCTTATCCTCCATCAAAAACCACATTTTAATATGACTTGCACTTAAACAAATTTCAATGCGACTGGTACTACAAAATCAGATTTCAACTTGACAGAGTTGCAGTTCAATAGTCAAGACTTCGACTTAATTGAAACGCACTTTATAGGTTGCACCTTAGTGTGATCATTGCGCACCATGACATCCAGATATTAATGATTGATATGCTTCAAAAATAAGATCTTAACATGATAAATTCAACACTAAACAACCTAAATCTTAACAATTTGAATTATGATGCAACGATAAACTTGTGGGCACAGCTAAAACATCGTTCTTGATATATTTTATGCGGATCTTTGTACAATCTGACAAGAATGTGGTACCATGCATCATGAAAGTGAATATGGCTTATTTAGATCTCAGTTCAAGTCATAGAGGATATATCAACACATAGTTTGAACCCATAATTTGATGTGGATTATAAGGAGCATGAGCATGACCCTATAAACCGCACAATACATCTTGTCACTCCATAAAAAACGATAAAATCAAACTACTCATAAAAAAAGCTTCATGACAAGAGTAGATGGAGGAGATCAAAATTCTTCTGTTCCTGAGTAAGCTTAGATGAGGTTACCTTACAAACCTATTGGTATAGACCCATCAATGCCTGAAATGCCCCGTTTACCACTTACTGAAGCATGAGTATTTTGGTCACTTGGTCCTGCATCAAATGAAACAACTAAAAGTAAGTTCAAATGGAGGTGAAATTTCTTCTCCTCGAATCTATTTATGCCTACAAAAAAAAAAATTATTCTATTTGAAGTATCTCACCTGAGGTAAAGTACAGACCTGTAGGTGTGCAACACCCAACTCCTGCACTGCCCCTTAATGATGGGCAAATGCGCTTATCATGACCATTTGATTTGCATATAGTACATTTTCTAATATGTTTTGGGGTACTCTCAAAACAAGGTTTTAATTCAGAAGAAAGAGTCCTCCCTTTCATTTTCTCTTGTTGAGGATCGTGCAAAGTCATCTGGTTTATTGAGTTTTCTGATCCACTTTCACTGATGTTATCTTGTCGAATATTTCTAGTGATTGGAGTGCCTCTTTGATCAAACATCTCAATATTTTGTTTTGCAATAGCAACTTCCGCATAAGCCTTTTCAAGGGCACCCAGTGCCACACGATAAGTATACTTTGTTATGGCCCCATCCTCTGCAATTTTAATGGCTCGGCGACATAGATCATTGTATCGCAAGGTTAGAGATTCTTGACCATCAACTCGCATTTCGATTCCACATTCATCTGATGAATACCCACTTTTTACATTTTTGGTCCATCGTTTTAAGATGTAATGAGGTGGGAGAGTCAAAATGTTTTCCACTCTGAACACAATCAATATATGTCTACAAAGGATTCCTGAAAACTCAAAGAAGCAGCAGCCACAACTAGCTCTCTTTTCTTGAACATTCAACGTAACAGTGTATGTCCTCTTTTCTTCCTCAAATTTTGCTACTCTGTATGTAATGCTTGCCCCATCCTTCTCTTTCCTTTCAGTAGTATAGGCAAGACTGCGCATGATTTCCTCTTGAAATTTTGCAAACACCATCTTTGTGTAAATGTTTGCTGCTTGTTTCTCCATGGGTAAATGCGTCTTCAGAGCCGGTTCTTCATGAACTGATTCAAAGTCGGCCTGAATTTCCTCTTCAAACTTACCATCTAATGCTTGTGCATAATTCTTTAAAAGCTCTTGGACAGTGGTGTCTACATTCACAAACCCATCAAAAAATGATTTTATACTTCCACTTTGTTGGGTTGCGGATACCTCTCCAAAGAAGGTGTTTCGCAAATATGCTGGTACCCATTGGTCACGCATTTTGTACATTGATTGAACCCATTGATTCTCCCTCAGATCATAACTATCAATGAGCAATCTCCAATTTGATTCAAAATCATCGATTGTCTTGGTAGTGTGGATGCATTTATGAAATTCATCTTTAAAATTTCCATGGGCGTGACATATATGAGACAACTTTTCTGGGACTTCCTGCAAAATATGCCACAAGCAAAGGCGATGACGGGTTCTAGGGAACACTTGTGCAACTGCTGCTCCTATGGCTTGGTCCTGTTCAGTGGTAATTGAGATAGGGTGATGCCCAGACATTGCTTTAAGCCATGTATCAAATAGCCAGGTAAATGAATTTTCGCTTTCGTTCAAAATTAGTGCACATCCAAATAATACAGGTTGGTGGTGGTGGTTCACTCCAGCAAAGAAAACAAATGGTAATCTGTATTGATTCATCTTATAGGTAGTGTCGAAGATAACTGTATCCCCAAAGTAATTGTAGGACATCCTCGACCTTCCATCGGACCAAAAGCAATTAGTCATATTCTCTTTCTCGTCGACTTGTATTGCATAAAAGAATGCAGGGTTCTCAGCTTGCATACGCTTGAAATAGTCAAGGATAGCCTCAAGGTCTCCTTTTTCAAGGGTCATTTGCCGTGAAGTACCAATATAGTTTCTAATATCTCGATCGGGCAAGCCAACATTGCTAAAGCCACCACTAGTTTCTTTATCGAAGAAGGACATTATAACACTCGAGCGTGCTCCAGATCCAGTATATGTATCAATCAGGGATTGTGCGGTTCTTGTCAAACTCCTGTGTGACCGGAGGTATTGCACTCTGCTCGGTGACTCTAATGCATGGCAATGGTCCCTTATAAATTTTGTAATAATCCACTTCTCAGGTTTCTCTTTCCTTATCATAATCATTGCCTTGCACCCTTCTCTCGTAATTGCTCGAGGACGTTTAACTCTCTTCTCATTAATTACATACTTCTTTTCACGAAATCCTTCCTTAGAACACACAAATTTTCGAGAAACAACGGTTCCATCATGAGTTGAACGATGAGTAGAACTTATACGAATACTAAAACCAGCTCTCCTAGCATATGCATTGTAGAATATCTTTGCAGCGTCATCAGTTACGAACTCCATACCTTCATGTGGTTCTAAAATTGGACCTCCACTACTTGGGATTAATTCCTTCTCAATGGAATTTTCAACCCTTTCACCATCACCACCGCCTTCACGATTTTCGACTCTGGGTGCCTCAGCTAAATCCATTGTTGTATTCTCTTGCTCATCAACATGATTTTCAATAACGGGTTCCTCAAAAGAATCATTTGTCATGTCCTCAGTTTCACTTACACAATTTTCAGCATTGAGCCCAACATTATCATTCTTCGTTTTATCCTTATTCTCATCCACAAGACGAGGAGCATCCACTTCCATAGAACAATCAGTGGCTACAATTTCTGAACCCATGTTGGCTTCAATCAATGCATTACTCTCATCTTCAGTGGTTTCCATAACAGCATTTTATCCAAATAACCTGCAAAAATCCATCACCCCATAAATGAGAAACATCAAAGTTTTCAGAATTCCAAAGGGAATAAAAAAGGTGCAAGGTTTTTATTCAACTAAGGCGTGCACCAATAAATCTATTGATAAACTAAAAAGGAAAATGTTGATACTTACTTTTTTCTTGATTGGTAATGAATCTATTGATATTACAAATACCAGTGTTAAGTATGGCATCATTATGAGCAAACAACCTACTTTCTCATAGAAATATTGAGAACTTACATAGAACACTAACAAAGAGTTATTTTCAACCAACAAAACATTACCTTTTGTAAGGTTTTTCATGTCCCTGATAAGTTTTGAATGTAAAGATCCTAACTAGTAACAATATGAACAAGAGTGCAAGCAAATTTACTGGTAACAAATGAGAACTTGTTTTAAGAACAAATAGTGCCAAGAATTCAAGGCAAATAACTTCTCTAGATTCAAGAAGCTAGAGGAACCTATCATAAAAGCAAAGAGAACTCAATAATTATCAGCTATTGGAAAACAAAGCAATTAACATTCTTCCAATTAGTAGCTCAAAAAGCAAAGTTCAATCAGCTGAAATTCAGTATATTAAAGCAGCCACCAAAAAAAGAGCATTCTATACATGTCAATATTTCACAACAATTTCTCAAGGGAAAAATGCAAAGAAAAAGTTCCAAAGCAAAGAAAGTGAAACCCATCGCCCCACCCACAAAAAAAAAGGGGGGGGGGGGGGGGGGGAATGTATACAACATGACCATTTACTTTTGATACAAGCAAGTTACAATTGTTATGGACCATTAAATGCAAACTTTGGTGGTTGGGGATGGGTAATTGCTTATCCATAAAGTAAAAAATAAAACTTTTTGAATGCATGGCACACTTCAATATGTCCTATTTCACATCCAATGGCTATCTAATGGCTAATAATGATTGTATTAATGGATGAGTTTTCTATAAGGCCTAGGCTTTTTGAAAACAAAATAAAGCCTCAATTCAAATCCTCATCCGAAAAGCACTTTCAGCATCATAAAGAAATCTTCATGATGGCTCAAAATCTCTTTCCAACACCGACAATGAAATTCAATACTCAAAAAATGGTAAGATCTATGATCACTTATTTTTAAGGCAAAATGGACAGCCAAGATAATTTGTGACAATATACACTATTTTTAAAAGTTAAATTTTTTTTTTTTTTTTTTTCACAGCCATATTATTCAAGCCAATGTGAAGGATGTAAAGGTTTTCTAATGCTTAAATTACAATTTTCCATGAGTTGTGAGGTGAGACTTACTTATTTTGATAAGGCTCCAGCCCTATCAAACCACTTTCCAAAGTCAATAGTCTTGCCGTATACAATTGAACATAAAAGGGACAATACAATTGAACATAAAAGGGGCGGAAAACCCTGCTTGATCAACCCTACAGAAAATGGCAATACAATTGAACATAAAAGGGGCGGAAAACCCTGCTTGATCAACCCTACATAAAATGGCAATACAATTGAACATAAAAGGGGCGGAAAACCCTGCTTGATCAACCCTACAGTTTGCAAAGGGGTAATGTCATACACAGCCCGTGTATAGCATATAGGTACACAGCTGTGGAGGGGAATACATCCTCCATTTTCAATGATGAGCAGTAGATGGGTAAATTTCCGTCCCCGAGTGCCATGGTTAATCTCCACTGTCTAAAGTTGAGTAGAGTCAGTGGGTTGCCCGGCCGTGTACCATATGCCATGTACAAACTGTGTATGCCACAGTTATTAAATATGTTACAATTCACATCCAGAGAGAGAGATTGGGCCTCTGGCCCGGCTTTCGAGAGAGATAAAGTAGGTGCCTGCCATTTGGAGAGAGAATGGCAGATCCCTCTGTAGAGAGTGAGAGAGAAACACAGAGAGGGTCGCCAATCTGAGTGAGACGAGAGAGGATATGAGAGAGAAGACAGCGAGATTGAGACGAGAGAGGATATGACAGAGAAGGTATAGAGAGATAGAGACTGACATGGCTGCTTAAAGAGAGAGATTCACATGGCTGTTTAGAGAGAGAGAGAGAAAGAGAGAGAGAGAGAGAGTACCTGTAGGCTCACTGCTTCCTGGCAACGATAGCGGAGAGAGGAGTAGCCAATGCGCCGGGCGCAGCATATTTTCTATAGGGTTTTGGATGAGCCTCTCTCTCTCTCTATTCAATGACAAATAATTACTTCCCCCCATTTTAAGCATTCCCCTACTCAAACAATCTTCCCCATGTGCTTGTTAAAGTTTAAGAACAAAACTAATTTGATATTTTTTCTAGAGAAACTTACCCTTTAATCTCCTAAAATAATAATAATAATAAAAAAAATAGAAAATATGTAACGAAACTATTTACTTTTGATACAAGGTGGTCATAATTAATTTTGATCATTTGATATAATTGGGTCAATGCATTTACTTCATTGATCAAACTGAAAGATCAAAAGAAATTTTTTTGAACTTTGTAACACTCCCGAGCTGTCAGACTTTACATCGGATAGTTATAAATAATTGTGGCCTCACTATACTAAAGGTAAAATCTCATTGCATGCAATTCCAAAAAAAATCACTCCTATTTTCGTATATTACATGCACAATACCTTTTTAAAATTTTATTGAATTGTGCCCTCATTTTGGATATCAAAATCCAAAGTGACAAAACTAGTTGTTGCTTTCGGATTTTTAATATATCCGTTCATGTTTAAATTTTAAAATGCCTATTTTTTAGGTTGAAAAAAAAGAAGTGATTTTCGATTCTTAAACTATAAAGATACTATAACTTGAAATTTTCAAAATCTGAAGTCATTATGTTTTTTTTTTATTTTTATCTCAAAAAATAACTTTTAAAAAATTTAAAAATAAGTACAGATATTGAAAATTCAAACTCACTCCGATTTTAAATTTTCAATATCTAAAATGACTTCATGTTATTTTTCTTTTATCTAAAAATTTTGACTTTTAAAATTAAAAAAAAAAAAGAAGAAGATATTGAAAATCTAAAGTCACCGACTAGCTTTATGGTTTTGGATTTTTTACATCCAGAGTGAGGACAAAAATAGGAAAAATAGAAAAGCGTCTAGAAAATATGCGTTTGATATATAAAAATTAGAAAATTATTGTAATTGCAATAATTATGGGATATATAAAGTAAACTTCTCCTTTTCCTACTATTGCCAACTAAGCTCATTCACATGTTTTGCCCCTTGCAATATGCTATTTTCATTCTCTCTCTAGCACCACCCAGGCCCCTATATAAAACCCAGGGAAATTTGTTAAAATACATCTAAGATTAACCATTTAACATTTTACCCTTTTGTTTTGAACAAACTCAAGGGATTGTACACTATGACAACATTTTTTTAGTTCAAGAAGGTGCCAATTATTTTTGGCTATTGGAAATGAAATCTAATAAATAAAAGTATATTACATTCAAAAAAATTTATCTTGAAAATTGTGTTTCAACAAGCGTTTTAAAAAACGCCGAGTCGAACCGGACTCGCCCGGTTCGACTCGAAAATCGTGAAAAAGGAAACGGATCGCCCAAAAATCAAAAATCGTCCGGTTCTAGAGAGAACCAGACGATTCTGTACAGTGAATCGCCGATTCACTGTACGGAATCGGCGAGTCCGAACAGTGAATCGGCGATTCCGTACGGTTTTTTTTTTTTTTTTTTTTTTTTTTTTTTTTTTTTTTTTTTTTTTTTTTTTTTTTTTTTTTTGTAATCCATGATAGATTTTTTTGTAATACTTGATCGATTTTTTTGTAATCCATGATCGAATTGTTTTTGTTTTTTTGTAATCCATGATCGAATTTTTTGGTTTTTTGTAACCCATAATAGAATTTTTTGTAATCCATGATCGAAATGTTTGTTTTCTTTTCTTGTAATCCATGATCGATTTTCTTGTTTTTTTTTTTTTTTTTGTAACCCATGATAGAATTTTTTGTAATCCATGATCGAATGTTTTGTAATACATGATCGAAATGTTTGTTTTTTTTTTGTAATCCATGATCGAAATGTTTGTTTGTTTTTTTTTAATCCATGATTGAATTTTTTGTTTTTTGCTTTTTTTGTAACCCATGATAGAGTTTTTTGTAATCCATGATCGAACTATTTTTTTCTTTTTTTGTAATCCACGATTGAAATTTTTGTTTTTTTTGTTTGTTTTTTTTTGTAATCCATGATCAAATTTTATGTAATCCATGATCGAATTTTATGTAATCCATGATTGAATTTTTTGAAAATTTGTGATTTTTTTTGTTTAATCCATGATCGAATTTTTTTTTGTAATCCATGATAGAATTTTTTGAAAATTTGTGATTTTTTTTTAATCCATGATCGATTTTTTTGAAAATTTGTTTTTTTTTTTTTTTAATCCATATTATTCAAAGAGAAAATGAGAGAGATGATGATTCTGAGGCCACCCTATCCCAGCCATATTATTCACATATCGAGTCCCAACAGCAACAGTGTAGGGATGAGCACGAAATACTGTAAATTAAATGCTGAATGGCGGTTCATGCAGGGAAAGAACATATCAATATTCGCATATTCATTCAAAAACATGAAAATTCTTAATGGAGTACCCTCATTTTTTATTGAATTCCTAAAAACCAATATTTATAATGAATTTTAATAATTTTTTCGAATTTTTTTTAAGCTTTATTCTGACCGATTCACCCGATTCCCGATCCTGATAGCCGATTCGCCGATCCGGATCGGTTTTTTGGAAGTCCGATCCGGGTCACCGATCCGTTTTTTAAACCATTGGTTTCAACAATGATAAATCATCAACCACTTGATTTCAAATCTAATAGTTAATGATAATTATAACATTTATGTCAAAAGGAAATTGTCTCGTTGTATATATTTCCTTAACTTAATGCCCATCAAAATTTACATAAATTTGACTTTGAATGTAAAATAGTGTAAAATGTTAGACAGTTCAAATGTGAGGTGCATTTTGTTAAGGAAAATTGTTTCAAGCGGGCTAGAACCGTTGACTACATATACGGTAAAAAAAGTGTAAAGCTCATCTTCGTCTTAAATATAGATGCAAGTAGGTGTTCCATCTTTATCTTCAAGATTGATGCCAGTATGTGTTTCATCAAAAAACAATAGAAACTAACGGTCCAAATGTTTTCCTACTAAAATTATTATTTTTAGTTCTAAAATTTTACTTATTTTTTCATATTCATGAACTTCTTGTTAGATATTATATGTCCTTAAAAATTAAGTCCAAAAATCCATCTCAAAAATAGATTTATTAATATGCTCGCATTTCTACATATGCAGGCTTGGCCGCACAGAAACTGGGTCCTTTTGATAAAAAAAAAATTTCGATAGGGCTGCAACCCTATCAAAAAGATAAAGCCTCACCTCAAAACTCACCAAAAATTTTAAATTATGGTTTTGAAAACCTTCAAATCGATCGTTTCGTTCTTAACTATTATGGTTGTGAAAAAATATTAGGATTTCAAACCCTATAAATAATATGTAACAAATTATCAAAATGGTCCATTTTGCCCTAGGATCAGCAAGATCTGTACCATTTTTTTAGCTTCAATTTTTGCAATGGATGTTAGAAATTGGTTTTAGAGCCATCATGGAGATTTTTGATGCCCAAAGTGCTTTCCAAACTAGGAATCCAGGTGATGCATTAATTTGTTTTTATAAACCCTGGGCCTATAGAAACTGCATCCTTTAATAAATTGGAAAGGTTTATATGCTTCTCCTACAGCATAAAAGTTCTATCCTCCCCCTATCATCCAACCGTCCAATTTTGTTCAAGAGAGCCACTCACCGTATGATTTTAGATCTGATGTCTCAAAGTATTTTATTTTTAGTTTTTTTATACAAATTGTATGAATATGAAATTGGTATGTGTCATATTCTAATTGGGGCACACCTATAAAAAAATATTAAAAATAAATTTTCGATAAAATATAATTATCAAAATACCCCTTGAATCTTTTTAATGGTATTTTGGTCATTTTATTTTATTGAAAATATTTTTTTTATATTTTTCGCCAGTGCAAGTTTAATAGAGGATTGGATGTCAAAAAATTTCGTGTCAAAATAGTTTATAAAAAAAATAAAAATAAACTCGTATAGAGACGTGACATTGTGATTGGGGCAATCTTAGCCCTCCATTTAGAATGGAGGGTTGGATAAGGGGAGAATAGAACTTTTATGCTGTATAATTTGTGGACAAATATACAAAGATACACTTTATTTTTTGTTTACAAGTTCATAATCATTTTTGTCACTTGGATTTCAAATTGGGTGATGGTAAGAGTGTCACTTAAAATACTCAAAAGTTAAAAAAAAAACTGTTGGATTTTGCAAGTGGCCCAAACCATCCAATTTGACATCTAATAAGTAGGAGTGATTATGACCTCCTTATAAATAATATTATTATATTAATCCCATAATTTATATGGTCACATGAACCATCGAACCATTTTCCTTTTAATAGTTCAAAATCGGATCGGTAAGGCAGACCATTTTCCTCTTAATAGGTGAACGATTGGTAATACTTTCTTTTTGTTTGTTTGTTTTTTTATAATGGGTTTGTTCCCAGTTAAAATCCAACACTTAACACATTAAATAACTACTAATGATTGAAAAAAAACAGGTAAAAACCACTAATAATTTTAGAAAACGGATGGGGCCTCGTCAATTATAATGCAATTTCGAGGGAAAAACAAAAAGAGATAAAATTGCATAAAACCCCCCAAGTAGATGCACTTTACATCACCTATCGTTTTCTAACAAATTTTCCAACAAAACTATCTTTCTTAACAAATAATCCCCCAACTCAAAAAGTAAAAGAAACTAGACTAAAATACCCCTCATTTCAAGCAACCAGTCCGGCAGTTTTAGGAGGCAATCCGAAACTGAGGTCACTGCAACTCGCCGGTCTGGCGTTTGGAAAGGGCAGTCCGGCATGGACGTCACTGTAAATGGTACAGTCCGGCTTTTGGAAGGGGCAATCCGGCATTGAAGTCACTGGAATTGGCTCGGTCCAACATTTCAAAGGGACAGTCCAGCACTTCAAGCGGTCAGTCCGACAGTTCCATGAGGCAGTCCGATATTGAGGTCACTGCAACTCACTGGTCTGGCGCTTGGAAAAGGTCGTTTGGCACTAAAGTCACTGTAAATGGTGCAGTCCAGTGTTTGGAAGGGGCAATTCGGCATTGAGGTCATCGGAATTGGCCTAGTCCAACGTTAGGAAGGGGCAGTTCGAAAAATACATCAATGGAGGATGCGATCAGAGTACTTGTAAGACTCGGTCCGATGTTTCTTTTATTGGGATCCGAAAATGATTTATTATGTATATAAAAATATATTTTTGCCAAAAAAAAAAGTACTTTTTGACTCGGGGGGTTATTTGCTAAGAAAGGTGTTTTGGAGAAAAAATTGTTAGAAACATCTCAGTTAGGGTTAAAGTGCTTAGGATGTCCTTCGAGAGTTTTATGCAATTTTCCCTTAATCTGCTTTTTTTTTAATGATGGCCACGCTTGGCTGTCGTGACTACAGAGAGGGGCACCATGGCCCCAATAAACCCTTTTAAACCCCACGCTGTCGTACTCTTCCGCCGTGTCGGACTTGCTCCCGGCTGTCCGGACACGATCGCCGGAGTACCGGGCACGCCTGGCCGGAGTGTCTCCTAAACCTCTCTGGAGTGTCGGGCAAACCTAGCCGGAGCGTCGGGTTGGTCTCCTTGCCCGAAATGAGCTTCCAGGATCTGGAGAAGAGGCGGCCATCAACGATACACAGCAGAGATGGTTCTCAGCAGAGCTCCTCGTCGTCTCAGGCCTTAGCGGCCGGAATTTTCCAGATAAACACGGCCGTGTCCACTTTCCGACGACAAGTGGAAGCTCTTGGAACATCCAAAGACACGCCTGATCATCGTCAAAAGTTGTGAGTTCTGGTGTTGCTTTGAGTTTTGCTCTTCCTTTGTGTTACTTGCCATAATTTTCTATCCATTAATGGTGGATCTTTAAGCTTTTGTTTTCTCTGTGCAATTTTTCCCCCTCATGGAGTGATTAGTGGTGGAGTTGTGCGGTTTGGTGTTCTTTTTGGTTTTCTCTCTGATTTCTTGTCAGTCGATGATTATTTATTTTCTCTGTTATTTTACCCTAATTTAGTGGTGGTTTCCTTTTCCGTGCTTTCTATCATCTACATTTTTTCCCCTATACGTTATTTATTCATTCTTTTTGACTTTTGGATTCTTAATTTGGATAAATTTTGTACCTCTTAATTGCTTTTACAAGGATCTTCCATTATTCTCAGTATCATTATCTTTTTTTTCTTTCTTTCTTTTTTGTCTTTTGAGCTCTCAAGTTTTAAAAGAGAGCTTGCATTAGTTTTTAGGAGATTTCTGGCAAGTTTTTCTATATTTGGAAAATTATGAGACTTTTTTAGCTAAGCTAGCCTGAATTTGTGGGGAATCCCATCCGTTGTATTCTCAAACAGTATGTCCATTAGACTACGAACTATGTGGTTTATAGTGTAGTTATGCGTTATGTTACCTAATTCTCTACTCTAGTCTAATTTAGGAAATGGGCTTGGGTCAAGGCGATAGCAGCTGGGTTTTCATAGCACTACGTCTCAAGTTCCATTTATATGTAAACCTTATCAAAATAAAAAAAAAAAATTTCTGTACCCTAATATGAGAGATTCAATAATGCGCTGTGGGCGGTAACATTTCAGTTCCTCCTGCCGGTCTGCGTTCCGTGCTTCAGTCTCATTGTGGTCATCCATTCCTCTCCAAGAATATCAAGAAAGTATATTGTCTATCTGTCTGTCTCTTTTTGTTTTGGTAGCATACTGGAGCATGCCGATTGTTAACTACAATCTTGGTTTTGTAGAAGTACTAGAAGAGTGTGTTCTATTGTGCCACCTGAGTTGCATATGGTGATATCCAAAATCACGTTCATAAGAAAATATGGTATTATCGTATTGGTATTGATATTGATATTGATATCGATGAGTTTCCATATTTATTGGGATTTCTATTATGTAGGATGTGTGAGAGAGATAGTTTGTCCATGCCTCGTGTGGAGTGAGAGGTTTGTTTATTGTAGAGAAGTCCATAAATATTTTGGTGGTATCCCTTTTGCAGAGAGAAAGTTGGTTTCTCATTGCTCATGCATTTTTATCTGGTATGCTTGGTAATAGATGCCCGAAGTAAAGGGAAGGAAGAAAGACACGTGATGTAAGTCAGGAGAGTGGTTTTAAGGATCGTTCGACTGGATATTATTAATGGTTAATAAGATACATGTTGTGTCCCAAAATCTGCGATGTACTTGCATTGTTATAGTAGACTTCAATTTGCCATCCTCGTGGATGCAACCTTTGGGCGATAAAATTCTGGTGTTCTTTTTGTACTTTTTTTTTCCTGCTTTATTTTTCGTGCTTGTTGTTTACTTGTTGATGGTTCTATTTTTATTGCTTTTTTTTTGAGAAAAATAAATCTGTCGAGATTTAGAGCTTCTGTGCACAACCTGTGACAAATTCTGTGTATTTTGGCAGCATATGATTAAGATTTCACTGTTTGTGCAGCATACGGTTTGTTTTCTATAATTTGAGTAGCATACTATTCTTCTTTCTCAATGGTGCTATTTGTGTCATCTTGTATTGATTGAGTCGGGCATTATATTCATTTGCTACACTCATTATGGTGCATTCTTCTCATTCTTTAATGATTTTACCTGTGTCATGTTTATTTACTACAATCTGTGTGGTACATTGTTTTCATACTTCAATGATGCTACCTAAATCATCTTATATTACTTATATGCTATCACTATTCAACTACTTCCTTTCGGACTTTCGGGGATTTTGTCAAAAGTTTAACCTTGGGCAAGGATATCAAATGTGTCGATTTTGGAGCTTGCCAAAGAAGCTTGACTTGAATTTCCTTTTCAAATTTGAACTGCGCAATGGGGAGCTCAAATTTAGACCAAAGTTTGGGCTATCCAACGAGAAACTCAGATATGGATTCGAGTTGGATTTGACCAATGGGAAGTTAAGACCATGATCTGAGATTTTGGGAGCCTCTAATGTGGCTAACCAAGCTGTCATAAATGAGCTTCTCATTTTTGTGGCGAGTCTACATCTTTTTCCCACATGTTTTCTGGCAATGAAATCTTGTCTCCTTTTGAGAAGTCATAGATGCTCAAATCTATGTTATCCACCTACATATCTATGGTTGGAATCTACCCCTGTTTGCTCGAAGCCATGCATTTCTTATTCTTGTGATTTTGGCTCTTCATCTACTACCTTATCAGGGCCTTGATGGAGAGATTGAAACACAGCTTTTTGTTTGAGCTTTGGTTTTTGTGATTAGCAGGTCAACATTCTGCCATTTCTACCAATTCCCCTCCTTGCCTTTGGTGGAGCTCAAGACGAGCCTCATGGTTTCAAGATTCTATCAATGGTCTTGAGGGTGGAGAGGTTGTTGGCGAGGGAAGAAGGGGAGAATATGGAATTGGAAGTAATGGGGCAAGGGGAGGGTAGCAAATGAACGATAATGCTATGACTTAGTCAATACAAGATTCTAGCTGCATCTTTGAGGACGAAGGACAATATGCTACGCAGAGTGTAAAAAACAAATGACATGTTGCTGGAATAGTGATAACTCGGTCAATATGCTGCCAAAATGCACAGACTGATACATGTCATACAACAGATCACATTGCTGCTATTAGTACTACAAAACTATGCTTTTGTGTGGTATGCAAGAACCATTCTCAGTAAACAATAACAACCCAAAGTGTAGACCAAAACAAAAGTAGTCAAAGACCTAAAATGATTGGAACTAAGTGATATGATACACTTTCTTAATATACTTGGAGAGGAATGGATCGTGGTAATGACAATGAAGTATGGATAGCAAATTGGCAGCGAATAAATGAAATATAAATAAGTAGCAATCATAGAATCCCTTAAATTGGAATATATTTTGGTTTCATGATAGGATTTCTTGATTTTATAGTCTTGCGCCTAATTGACACACTCTTTGAAATTAACACAACATTTGGGGCTTCTGTACAAATTCCTGCTAGCTTACAGGAAGAAATAGACGAAAACAATGAAATTACTTCAACTAAGTTAACTGTAAGCTGAGCTTGGGTGTTGTTAGAAAGGTTGTAACAGCATCTCTCTCTCTCTCTCTCTCTCTCTCTCTCTCTCTCTCTCTCCAAACATGGATAAATGGCTGAAGTTGGTTGGAATTGGAGAAAAAAGTGCTCTGCCATATTTTGATCGATTATTGAGGCTACAATGGCCATTACTATTGTTTGGTATATTGCATTAATTTTGGTTTTAACCAGGGACCAAACAAAATTTTGGCAGATATCTTCTCCCAAGTTTAATACAGGTTTAGTGAATGTCTTTTGCATTACCTTAAGATGAATTTCTCTTCTTTTGTAGGCACACTACTAGACAGCGAATTGGGCAGCTGGTAAAGGAGACATCTACTAAACTCAAAGCACTGAGTGATGTAGACCATTTGGAAACTGATGTATGTACAATTCATGGGCCTTCCAATATATCTTCTCTTCTTGAAATTTAGAAACTCTATTTCTTTGTAATGTTATCATTTCTCTATAGGCCAATGGGCCTTGAATGACTCTACTTTTGTGATAATGAATTTCTGATACAGTTAATTTCTTATTCAACATTTGATTAAAACCATGGCATGATCCGATGCCCATAAGGGAACCAGTGTCCATTTGTGCCATCACCGGCCATTATTTCGATGAACAGTGATGACCCAATAGACTATGGTTTTTCATTGTCACTTGGATTGTAGTATTCTCCCTCTTTGTTAAGGCTTCCTTCGGGAGTGCCACTATAGGTGCTAGTGCATTAGGTGCAGCACCTCATTTTGTATTATACATTATGAGGGTGTAGGCCCCTTTAATCATCATCATCAGAGCCTTTTCCAAACTATTTGGGGTCGGCTACACGAATCTTGGTACCCTTTAATAGAATGTTAAAATGCTGCTTATTAATGGTGTTTCGCATGTTCCCTCCAATGCAAAAGGGGTATGGCAATCAATACCCAATTGATTGCCAGCACAATGTGACCTATACTAGGTGGGAATGCGTTACCACCACTTTCCCAAAGGAAGCATAAATCAGCATTTCTTTCCTGTCAGGAGAATTTTGATGGGCCGCGTTCATTGAGTCTTTCAGACAACTAATATTTGACATTGGTTTGCTCTTTCTTTTCATTGATAAATTCAGTGCTGAAAAGTCAGTGCAATGATCATGTTATCTAATGAAAACTGTGATGTTAACAGGTAGTTGTAAATTGAGAAACTTAGAACTTAAATGATTTTGATCTTTTTTCCAGACAAATAAGAAAGTAGAACATGCAAAGCTTGCAAGAGATTTTCAAGCCATCTTGAAAGATTTCCAAAAAGTGCAACAGCTTGCTGCTGAACGTGAGACTGCCTATGCTCCTTTGGTTTCCAAATCTGTGTTGCCCTCGCGGTAAGCGACAATAAACCATACTATTATTTTGGCTCTTGTGGTTTTTAACTAGCCTTTTTATTTATATTGGACTCTTTAATATTTATATTTCTTGTTCTCTTTTACAAACTACCAATTGCATTATATTGCATTTCTCTCACTTTTCCAACAATATTTGTAACTGTATCCACAGTTCTGGCTCTGATGATCCGAATACGAGTTTGGACACAAACCAGGAAAATCAAGGCCTCCTGAGAGAACATAAAAGGTAAATGCTATTTGTATAGTTTCTTCATCTTAACAAGACATAATACACAATTTTTGTTTGGATAGTTTGGTTGTTGGATGTGAATCGGGAAGTAGTGATGCATAACTGCATGGTTGACGTTTACTTCTGAAATGTCAGTATTTGTTTTTTGTTTGGGTGGGTTGGAGGGGGAGACCAGAGCCTTGACCATCGGGACTGATACAGGACTAATGTTTCTATGAAGTGTTTTGCTGACTCTAGGCATCCACAGGCTTGTGGTGCAATATAATAATGAATTTTTTAGTAGATTTGATGTGTTCAATTTTAAAAGTTTTGGTAGTGTTTTGTGGCCTTTTTGGTCTATGTTTGTGTTTTTACTTTTCCTTTGATACATCGGAGCTGTATCTCAGTAAGCGACGGCTATAGCATCTGTGTTACTAACTTAAGTATCTTATCATTTTATTCAACAAGCCAGGCAAGAGATATTGCTGCTAGAAAATGAGGTCGTCTTCAATGAGGCCATAATAGAGGAAAGAGACCAAGGGATTAGAGACATACAAGAGCAAATTGGGGAAGTAAATGAAATTTTCAAGGATCTGGCTGTATTGGTTCACGAACAAGGAGTTATGATAGGTAAATATGCCATCATATACATCGTTATTTTTCTCTTTTTTTTTTTTTTTTTGACTTCCATTCCTGATGCAATGGACCTGTAATAGATGATATCGATTCAAATATTCAGAGCTCTCACACGGTGACTGTTCAAGCTAAAGCCCAGCTTGCAAAAGCCTCCAAGAGTGTGAAATCGAGGTCATCATGGGTAAGTCAACATCATCTTCATTGCTATCACAGATATTATAATTTGAAAGGATACGACCCATCAAATTCATTTGGAGGTTCTGTATCTTTTATCTTTTCTCGATCATTGATAGTTTTGAGAATTTGGCAATTGAGGTTTCAAACCGTTATTATTTTTAATTTAAAAATAAAAAATTGTCATTATTTTTCTTTTGGCAAGAAAGCAGAATGATTCTATTTTTTTATTTATATCTTATGATCCAATTGCATTATGTTTTTGTGGTATTTGCAGAGCTGTTGGCTGCTGATAATTGTTCTCATTATTGTGATCATTGTGGTAATTGTTCTCATCATATGATATTTGCCTCTTTTGGCCTCTTTTCTTATTTTTTCTTTTTCTTTTTCCTTGTAATTCATGCCCTTTGTGCAGCTAGCTTCTTGAAATGTGTGCCGGTGTGAAGGTGTTACTTGTTTTGTGTAATTTTTGCATCTATTGAGGCACATAGACTCTTTGAATGGTATGCCCTGTGTTTGATTTGATTGGTTATTTGTATAAATTTGGTTTGTATTACTTGTGAGACTTCATTTCTCATATTCGTTTTAAGTTTTTGACTTGGATTGCCTCTTTATGTGTTGATATACTTTTTTTCAAGGAATCAATTAAGTTTTCTGCATCGAATTTTTCTTTTCCCTCCTTATTTCCCTTCTCATTTCTCTTTCAATTTTTGCAAAATCCATTACCTTGACTTCTTTGCAAATTTGGTGAAGTCCAGCATTCCAAAATCCATTTAGGCTCCCAACTGAAACTGATCAGGTGTCCACTAATTGCCTGTTATGGGTATAATTTTCTAAAATTTAGATTGAACTAATAGACTTAAATTATGCGCTTACGAATTCCAAAACTTGGCATCTGGATGCATGAATTTCTTGTCTGGATACTTTTTTAATTGAAACTTGGTAAAGGTTCAATGCGTTGGTCATTCTTCCAATCCCTTATTTAGAAGTTAATGTGGCCAAAACTTCGACATCATAAGGGTTGTGCTTCATTGTCTTATCATTTGGAGGATCAGTTTTACATCAAGGAAAGTATAACTATTGAAATCAGGTGGCTAGGGGTGTATTATGACCATCCTTGAAGTCTAAATAAATTTTTCTTCGGACTCGTATAGAGAAATGATGCACCCCAATTGTGCGGTTTCACATTTGATGACTTGAGGTATATGTAACTTCGTTTACGAACGGTAACGAGCTTGTTGTATGCAATTTCTTCACTAAATGAGGTTGAAGTTTGTAATATTCCCATTTCCTTTTTATTTCTCTTTTAGACCTTCACAAATAGCTCCAACAGAAGAGTGATTATTTAGACACAAAAACAATGGCTTTTTTTTTTTTTTGTAATTCACTGTCTTGGAAGGGTCATATCAGCTGAATTTTCATAATAAATGAGATTTAAGATAACTCATGACTATGAATGGTGGCCTTGTTCCCAGAGTTTGGCCCATGGAAATGGACTATAATTGGGGATGGTCTTCAGGCTTTGAGTAGTTGGAGTGGCAAGATGCCACAAGTGTCAGGGTGTCACACCGTGACGTCTAGAGTTTCATTTCTAACTCAAGTTAAATAATAACAAACAAAAAAGGGCCTATTTATTGAATCTATTAGATTCGTGGTGTACCTTCATTTTATTATTTCTCGTTTGCTAAATTTGAAATTTGAAAACAAACTCAATAAACCGATTTGCTTTTAAGAACTCAAGGTGGGGATCCTTTGGAAAGAAAAATAAATGCACCATTTCTTTTCCAAATCCAGCTGCTTTGTCATGTGAGGTAGTCTCTTTTAAGAGGTCAATCTTGTCAAGTCCCTTAAAAAGGATTTTGATTCCTTCAGCTTTTCATTAAAATCTTCTCTTCTTTTTTTTTTGGTATTAAAAGTTTTCCTTTTAATTTTTATTTTTATTTTTTGTGTAATTTAGCTAGAAAGATAAGTCCATACCAATTTTTTTAAATAGTTTAGGAGTTAGTTTTTTTAAGGTGCTTGTTGGGTGATATTAGTGAATGTAAACCACAACGTGGTGACTAGGATGTGGGGGTGTTGCCACAACGACCCCAACGCCTTTCCAAAATAGTAGGTGGGATTCGAAGCCATCACGCTCCTTATGAGTTGGTTGCCTACAAACTACAGCACATTTATCAGCCTTCTTAGTTGTTATGGTAGTTAAAGTAAAGGGTAGGCCTTAGGTGATGCACCTCAAAATTCATATTGGAGATGAACCTTGCATCCGAAATTTTACAAGTCTACCATGTACACGACCATAACCATCAATCTAGAAAAAGAAAAAAGGAATTTTGAGCTTTAAAAGTGATATAGTTGTTCTATTTTTCCCTGTAACATTCCATTTTAATTCTTCAAAGATTATTCAATTTTGCATTGTTTGTGGAGCTTAAATTTTATGGACTTGAAGGGGAAATGGATTTCTAATGACTTAAGATGCATTTAGATTCAAAATCATTTAAGAGCCAAGTAAGATGCAAGCATGAGTAAGTCGACTAACCAAATACTTCCCCTGTAGTATGTGTGTTTCAAATGCGTTATTTTTCTCTAAAAAAATTTCTCAGAAATTTGAAGCAGATATGATTCAAAGTCAGGCATAAGTTGATCGTGTCAAGAGCCATGTGCAAGACAATGATTGCAGTGATTCATGTCTTAAACTTGTTCTTGGGTGTTCCAAGCAAATTGTGGGCATTTTGTGTTTTGTCAGGCTAAGATCTCCTTATTTTTTTGCTCACTTTGTTTCACAATGCAATGGCTTATATATGCCACCCACCATTTTCTTGCCCAATGGAAGACATCAAAATTTGTTATTGCTTTCTAAAGGGTCTATATAAATACCCAAGTTTAGCATGAAACTACTTTTTGTTGGTCTTCTTAAATCTCTTGCACTTCACCTCATTGTGTTTCTCTCTGGCAAACCTCTCTCTCTCTCGAAAAACTCTCTAGCCAAACCTCTGTAACTCTTAGTCTACTTTCAATCTTGAAGTTCATTGTTCTCAAGTCTTGGAAATTTGAAGTTCATCCTTTTGAGAAGCGTGTTTATTTGGCAGAAGTTTTGGCTTTGGAGCCTGTTCCATAAATTGGGAAAAACATGGAAGCCACCGCTTTCATACCCCTCATGGAGCTAAAATGTATAGATGTTTCGGCTTCCATAACCAAATCTTTCACCTAACCAAAGAAAACATTTATCTTTCATATATGGAGGTCACAATCATTCTTACTCGTTAGATGTGAAATTGAAGGGCTTGGGATGAGTTCCATAGTCCTATATATATATATATATATATATATATATATATATATATATATATATATATATATATATATATATTAACTTTGTAGTCTATTCAATGACACTCTTATAACCACGTATTTTGAAATTTAAGAGACAAGAAAGATTGTGATATCCATGTACAAAAGATAAATTGTTTCTTTGTAGACAATCCCATATTAATATTTCTTTGAGCTATTTTTTGGGAAAAAGTTCAAATACCACTTAAAGAGTTGATAATTTAACATCCCCTTTTTATTTTTCTTGACAGTGGTTGCGTTACGCCTAATTATGTCATTTTGATCTAATTGTGAATGGCCCGGTGAATGCAATATTGGCTGGTTCAACTCGAAACCGGCCTGCTAGATCATAATCGACGACTAGCCGGTTCCGGTTTTGGCCTTTCTTGACAATGGTTGAGTCATTTAACGCCTCTCATTAGGTCATTTTGATCTAATTTTGAATAAGCCAGTGAATGCAATATTGGCCGGTTCAACTTGGAACGGCCGGCTAAATCGGAATCAGCCAGATCGGAATCAGACACTGGCCAGTTCCGGTTTTGGCCGGTTTGAGTGATCTAGTCAAGTATTTTTCAAAAAAATTAAAAAATATAAAAATCCCCAAAAAATAAGAGATTTGTTTGTAATACGTTTTTAAATGTTTTTATCATTTTGGCAAAGATTGGAAAGCGTTTCGGCCATGCATACTTATTTTTATATCTTTTCATCTTTTTTTAAAATAGCCTTTAACTTCATTTGAATGTGCTTTGTTTAATCTGTTGTGCGCGGAAGCTCTAAACTTGATGGGTTAATATTTAACAAATAAAATACAATAAATAAATATAAAATACACACCTGCCTTCCTCTCGAGAGAGAGGAGCCACCATTCCCATATGGTGATCCAAATAGGCCACACAAATTCTCTCTACTTCGTATCAAAAGAGCAATGATCCATTGCAACAATTGTATCATAGTATAATGCAACGACACTTCTAGAAAACTATGTTTATGGTATTTATATGACCCCAAATTTTGCACATACACTCTCTTCATTTCAATAATCAATCCCCCCCAAAAAAAAGTTCAATTTGGACCGTAGATATGGTAAAAAGAGTCCCCTCCAAAAACGAATCTAGACCATCCATTTTGTGAATTTCATGATCTTATCCTTTATATACTCAAAATAATTTTTTTCTTTTTTAAAATTGTTCATCTAATGATAATAAAGCCATCCAAAAAAATTGGAAATAAAAAAAAATCCTTCTAAGGTTTAGATCTAAGTATCTCACCAAAATGAACGGCCTACATTAATTGGGCTAAATAAATACTTTCTAGGTTGTGTTTTCAATTTTTTCTTTTATTGTGATTATTCATTAGAATGAAAATAGTGTATATTTCAAAATTTGGATCAAATAAATGTCCATAAGATGGTTTTTTAAGGTTGTTGTATGAAATCATTGCCCATCTCAAAAACGATAAAGATATATCTAAGAGTACTAATCTTTTTGGATTTTTATTTTATTTAGGAAACTTATCAATCCCACATGATATGAATCAATCTCAATCCCATATAATATGGGATTTTTTAATGTGGGTGATTTTGGATAGCACCAAATCCAACATAATCGGGCTTTAAATACATATTTTTAGATTATTTTTATATTTTTAATGCTTTTTCTATCACTCAGGACTTGCCTGGTTTGGCTGGTCTAATCGGCCGGTTTACCCATTACTCAAACCAGCCCTTGGCACTTGGCCGGTTTGCGATTCAATTTTTCGAACACTGGAATAGCCAACATTCCTTTTGGCCAATTTTCAAACAACGCATCAAATGATACACATTATGGGTCGGGAAACTTAAGGCAAGCTTTCTATGCTTCCCCTACAGCACAAAAGTTCTATCTTCCTTCTTATCCAACCGTCCATTCTAAATGGAGGGCTAAGATTGCCCTAATCACAATGTCAGTCTCTACACTATTTTATTTTTAATGTTTTTTTTATATACTATTTTGGCACCAAATTTTGGACGTCCATTCTTCTATTAAACTTGCATTAGCAAAAAATATAAAAAAAATATTTTCAATAAAATAAAATGACCAAAATACCCCTAAAAGTTTCAAGAGTTATTTTGGTCCTTATATTTCATCGAAAAATTATTTTTAATATTTTTATAGGTGCGCCCCAATGAGAAGATGGCACGAACCAAATTTCATACTCATACAATTTGTATAAAAAAACTAAAAATAAAATACTTTAAGACACCAGATTTAAGATTAAACGGTGAGTGGCTCTCTCGATCAAAATTGGACGGCTGGATAGTAGGGGAGGATAGAACTTCTATGTTATAAAGGAAGCATAGAAACCTTTCCCGGAAACTTATTACTTCACACACCCATGATAGAGATGTTAGGTAGTTCAACTATTAGGCTATTTGATAAGTTTCTCAAAAGAAATTCAGTAAATAAGGTTAAAGTGATTGAACCCCTGTTTGGGCGAGTAACCTGATTGTTATGAATGAGCAAGCCATTTTTCCTACACCACCTTCAACTGATAACTCATTCCTAATTTAATGGAGGGGACGTTTCGCAACTGGAACCTATAATTAGAATAAGAAAATTTTAACTATTTTAAAAATGGATTATGTGAGAGTAAGTCTTAACTATTTTAGTTTTATTTTATTTTGTATACACATCAAATTGAGCTGACTTCTTCTGCTTCTATACCTTTCACATCGAGCACCTATAAAAAAATATAGAAAAAATAACTTGAAAAAGATATAATGAGTGAAATATCCTCACTGATGGTTATGAGCATGTCTAAGCACTTTGAATTTATTTTATTTTGGATTGAGATTAAATTTTGGGAGTATATGATTCTCCCCCTCATGACCTTGTAGAATATATAAAATATTTTAAGGAAAGAATGACCGAAACACCCCTAAAATCACCTAAAATACTATCAATAGCAATTGTATAGGACAATTCAGAGTACTTCAATTTTCATTATTATTTTTTTATATGTATTGGATGGATCTGAAATTTCAGCCATCTATACGTCTAAATAACTCACAGCTATAAAAATATAAAAATAATATTTTATAAAAAAAAATGTTGGACTTGCGCTTGAAACTTATAAGGGTAGTTTGGGTATTTTATTTTATATAAATTATTTTTTTAATATTTTTATAAAAAAATACCCAATGAGGTGCACATATCCACCTGATTTTATCTCAATCTGATTTTTAGAAGAAAAAAAAAAAAAAAAAAAAAAAAAAAAAATATATATATATATATATATATATATATATATATATATATATATATATATATAAAGATTTTTACAAATTTTTTAAAATAACAAAATAATCCAAAACTGAAAAATCCGTATTTTTTCAAGCAATTGACTCTTCCATGGGGGTGATGAAAGTCTAGATTTCTCATTTTTTATAAATGTGGTCGTCATGTTACTATAGCATTTCCCATTACCAAACTGAAAAGTGCCAATTTCTTAGAATTTTCGTATCTGGCAAGCAAATTTGGTTGCCAAACGACCCTAATACGTTAAAAATGTCAACGTCAAAATTAGGGTTTCAAATACAATTTCATATTTAATTTAGATAATAGAAATGTAAAATTTTGTATAAAATTAAATAAATCTTATAGTGATATTTCAAGAAGGTAATTTTAATAAGAAATGCTCTGATTTATAAAGTATCAAACAAAAGCATTGCTTCCTTGATGTGTCACCGCATGCCAAAAATTTTAAACACGCCTGTGTTACATCGATTTTAATTTTGGTTAGGACCATAATAGTTTTATGTAAAATCTAAAGCTAAGAAATTCCCATTAAATGAATGAATTTTGAGTATATTTCTTATATCACTTTTATATTAATTTGAGTCTTTTTTTAATAGAAAAAATTATATAAACCTTTTAAAAAACCTTATAGTTGATCATTTCAATCTCGGGATGTATGGGTATGAAAATAAAATAGATCTCAAGTTCTAAAACTAATACATCATGTAAAATATTATTTAGATATATTTTTGATATTTTAGAAAACTTATAGATTTACTTCATCTACACCAATTTTGGAGTTTTAAAATTCATAATTAATAGTTCAAATAATTTTTTGGAAATCTTAGATATTTTCTACACTGAAACTACGTCTTATGGTAGGATGTGGATATGCATTTTACTTTTCAGTTCATTATTTCTTTTAGGGTAGTTTAGTGGTAGGTATCGAAAACTACACTAAACTTTTATTATGGGTGTGATTTGTATAAGGTTACAATTTTAAACAATCAAATTAAAGTGCGCTTCCAAACTTTATCATAAGATGCAATTTTGGTGTAAATATTTATTAAGATAGTGTGAGAATCTAATTTTATTTCAATTGTAAAATCTGTAAACCTAAGTTCAAATCAAACAAATCTATAGACATATGAAAATCCAAAAAATAGATATTCCAGACAATGTGTTACGAGATACATTATTTTTCATATTTAATTTTTTTTTTTCTCTATATCTAAATATATTGATGTCAAGTTTGATCAATTAAATATTTTTTCAAAATCAAAACAACATTTTTAAAAGGATTTTAGAGGTGAGGCCATTTGTGAGAAATCTAGAGAATACCGAGGGTAGATATACTACTCCCCGTTGAGTGACAAGGACCGAAACCCTAGTGACAAAACCCTCCCTTTTCGACCATGAAGAAGGGCAAAGCTCAAATGGAGGGAAAATGAAAACCCTAAAAACTGAACAAGCGCCTCTGCAAAACCCTGAGAAAACCTTTCAGAAAATGCCACCAAAAATAATGGAGAAAATGTAGAATCCGTTCAAACAACTTTATTGGGTTTCTGGTATCGATTTTCAGAGAGGAGCCATGGCCAGGCTTCTAAGAAACGCTTGGTACAAGTACTCTCTGTTCTCACACGAGGTATTTTTTTTCCTTCTTCTTCTTCCTCTTCTTTCCCTGTTTGAAATCATAAATAAGAGTAGTGTATATCAATATTATCCGGATACCAGTGTTATGCATTCTAGTGTCCTCTGTTTTAGATAGAGACACTCTTTCAAGTGATCAGAGTCGTCACCTGTTTTAGGTTGAGAAACTCCTTTTATGATACTAGAGTGATAAAACTATGGAGGGAATGCATGTTTTGTAGGAAACTGTGTGTATAGTGGTTATTATTGAACTGTATTCAGGTTTCAGTTGAAGTGTATTATGAGTTTGAGCTTACAATCTCAGTGAGTAAGTACGTGCTACTAAAATGAGAACTTGTGCTCCTTCATGTCAAGTAAACCTAGATTTCTGTCAATTTTATGTCTATGTTAGAGAACTCTTTTCTCTACCATCTTGAGTTGTCGGATAAATGCTTAGTTTTCCTGCTTATGAATTATGAGGAAATGCATGTCTTGCAGGAAACTGCGTGCATACTGTGTATTATTGAACTGTATTCTGGTCCCAGTTGAACTCTATTATGAGTTTGAGGTTACAATCTCAGTGAGTAAGTAAATGCTACTAAGATGAGAACTTGCGCTCCTTGATGTCAAGTAAACCTAAATTCTGTCAATTTTATGTCTATGTTACGGAAACTCTTTTCTCTACCATCTTGAGTTGTCGGAATAATGCCTAGTTTGCTACTTATGAATTACTATTACCTGCTCTTCTGGGCCTTTGATCTCTCCACCTTAGGTGCAACAAAAGGATAACTGGATAAACCAACTGGCCTTTTGTCACTTCTTTCACTTAGGGTACACCAATGTTAGGAACTTGCCTCAGGCCAGGTACTCGGCCCGTAGCCGAGGTGAGTTACTGGGGCAAGTCTGGATGGACTGACCCAAGGCCAAAAGTCCCGGATTTTTTTTTAAATAGAAAATATGAAGAGAATAAAATAAAGGTAGTAAAAATAAAGTAAAACAAAACCAATCTTAAAAAATCCAAATAAGCTTAAAAAAGTATAAAAAATGGTTTTTAAGAAATTGATTTTTAATTTGGGATATTTTAATAAAACCCAAAAAGAAGGAAAATGTAACATAGGGATTATGGGAAATCTTTGCCAAAAACACTCCCAAATCGTATACAAAAAATTTATACAACATTCCCATATTTTTTCACAACTTTTGGATTTTTTTTTAAATTTTTTTTATGTATCCTGAGTTGTACATACAACTTAGGGCCGAGTACTCGGACTCTGCCAGTCTCATAACACTGGGAAATATGCTTCTAATTGGATGGCAATTGCTTATTTTGGAGTTATTTTCATTGCTGACCAATGAAGTAATGGTTTGAGACTCGAGTAGAAAAAAAATAATGTCACTAAACCACCCACTTGTTTCTTGGAGTTATTTCTCCATTTGAATACAATAAAATACTCACATGTTAGTTTTGTCTTTTATAATGTCTTTGTTCCTAAAGTTAAATAATAAAATCAAATGGAATTCGATTTCATTTTTTCTATAGGTAGGACCGAGGTTTAAAGAAATGGATCAGTGACCCATATCGCCCATCTGAAAAACTGGTCCGGTTCGACGGAATCGGCAGTCTGGAACAGCATTCCGGCCAAGTGACATTATTTAACTATAGGAACAGAGAAATGCCACAATTAGGGGATCCTAATTATTTTGGAGTTATTTTCATTGCTGACCAATAAAGTAATGGTTTGAGACTCGAGTAGAAAAAAATAATGTCACTAAACCACCCACTTCTTTCTTCTCCATTTGAATACAGAAAAATACTCACATATTAGTTTTGCCTTTTATTATGTCTTTGTTCCTAAAGTTAAATAATAAAATCAAATGGAATTCGATTTCATTTTTTCTATAGATAGGACCGAGGTTTAAAGAACTGGATCAGTGACCCAGATCACCCATCTGAAAAACTGGTCTGGTTCGACAGAATCGGCAGTCCGGAGCAGCATTCCGGGCGAGTGACATTATTTAACTAGAGGAACAGAGAAATGCCACAATTAGGGGATCCTAATTATTTTGGAGTTATTTTCATTGCTGACCAATGAAGTAATGGTTTGAGACTCGAGTAGAGAAAAAATAATGTCACTAAACCACCCACTTGTTTCTTCTCCATTTGAATACAAAAAAATACTCACACATTAGTTTTGTCTTTTATTATGTCTTTGTTCCTAAAGTTAAATAATAAAATCAAATGGAATTTGATTTCATTTTTTCTATAGATAGGATCGAGGTTTAAAGAAATGGATCAGTGACCCAGATCGCCCATCTGAAAAACTGGTCCAGTTCGACAGAATCGGCAGTCCGGAGCAGCATTCCGGCTGAGTAACATTATTTAACTATAGGAACAGAGAAATGCCACAATTAGGGGATCCTTCCCCACTGGACTACCCAAAAAAGAAATGCCATGAGACCTAACTCATGAATTGGAGATGCTTTTTCATCACGCAACTTTGCTCTATGAAGACTTTATGCTAAGCCCCTTCTATTTTGTTAAAACCAATGCAAACCCATATGTAAAGGAAAAACCTAATTCAATATGTTGATAAACTCTAGCAGGATCAATCTCTTGATTCTCAACTAATTCTATGTGCCTAAATAGCCTTGTGAGATGAATTATTTAACATTGTACCTGTATTGTCTGATTTCAATTTGAAAATACCCATGAAAAGCACATGATGAGTTGGAAGAGTACCAAAAGTGTAAAATGCTAAATAGTTGCATCTCTAATGGATATTTTGAGACATTTCCAAATAAATAAAAAGAAACCATTGCCTTGATCCTTTAGTGAGTTGTTAATACTGATATATTTAATTCCTACAATTTGTGCACATGGTAGGCTTCTATGAGGGGAATTGCGGGTAGTAGTATTTTGAGATATTTCCCAAATACATAAAAAGAAGCCAAATGCCTTGATCCTTGAGTGAGTTGTCATTACTGATATATTTAATCCCTACAATTTGTGCACATGGTAGGCTTCTGTGAGGGGAATTGTGGGTGGTACATTTCAACTTCGCAACTTTGCTGCAAAAGGTGAGTTATATCTACCGACTTATTTTCTAATTTGCTTTTGTTACATTCCACTGCTCTTTATCTTCAACAGCTTTGCTTGATATGGAGTGTTATTTTTCTTCTTGATACCATATCCATAAATGTTGGTACATATGTGCATACAAAGCTTGTACACATGCATTTAGAGATGTGCTCTAAAATGTAGGATGTGAACATACTAGCACATATGTATAATGTATACACATACATGGGGCTAGTAATCCTCTCTCAAATGAAATGAAAACAAACATTTATCCCTGTCATGTACAGGAATCAAAACAATGTAGATATCACTAGTCATGTCTCCATGGATATGGTAGAATATGAAAACCAAATCCCATGATATGTCAAAAAAGCATGAGCAATCCTCTCTCATGTTCTTTGTAGTTGTTTAGAATGCCATCTTATTCTTTTTCTGAGAAGTAAGAGAATTACCAAGAAAAATGGAGCAGCCAATTGTAGATGTTTTTGCATTTGATCAAGCTTCCCTGTAACTTTGCATTGTTATCTTTTTGATAACTACCAAACCGAATTTGTGGATTATGCGTTGTTGCAGATTTTGGTCTCCAGTATTACACCTTTTTTCCCCCTTTATTGTAAATTTGCAGTTGCTGTGAACTGAAAAGCTGTTAATGAAGACAGAACAAGACTAAATGCATGCATTTATTAAATCAAGCTATAGAGAACCTTAGTTACAGGGAAGTTGACCTAGGTGGGTGTCTTGCTTCCCTAATCAATGCTTCCATGGCAATCAAAGGCAATCCTGAGGAGTAGTTTATCTTTATTGTCAAACATCTTTCTTGCTTGAGCATTTGGTGTATTTTACTCCATTAACTTCTGGATGAAACACTTTTTCTATTTCAGAAATTGATAATTATTGCTTCCTACACAAACACGCATATACTGATGTTGCTTCATAAAATTTGAGCCGCTTTTTTTATATGAGCATTTTCATGTTATTATTTTCCTTTCGAAGGGCTATGTCTTATTGACATGTGTTTGAGCATGAACAAATAAAACTGTTCACCTTTTTTTGTTGAAGGGAAAAAGAAATCTAAATCTGATGGTAGTGATTCTAGTGAAGATAAGTTGTCGGATAAAGAAGTTGCTTTAAAAGCAGCATTGGATCAAATAACATCCTCATTTGGAAACGAGGCAATCATGTGGCTTGGTCGTTGTACTGGTCCTAGATATGTACCTGTGGTGTCTACTGGATCATTTTCTCTGGACTTGGCATTGGGAATTGGTGGACTTCCAAAGGTAGCAATGGGGTTGACATGAAGTTGATGCATAGTTCCTTATATTTTTCTAGAATACAGTCCTAGTTATTGTGGTCCTCTATATAATTTATTTCCCTTACATTAGATTGGAATTTATGGGAAGTCCTCTATATAATTTATTTCCCTTACATTAGATTGGAATTTATAGGAAACTAACTTATCTAGGTATCATGCAGGGCCGAGTTGTAGAAATATATGGTCCAGAGGCATCAGGAAAGACAACTCTTGCTCTTCATGTAATTGCTGAAGCACAAAAATATGGAGGTAATGTGGCCTTTTTTGTTTGTGTGCATTGCATAATATGTTTCTAGAAAATCTGTTTGTAGTAAGGATATTTTTCGATCGATTTATGTCTACATAAAACCGTTTGGGTTGAGAATTGTCATTTATTCTACTCACTCTACTACCCTTATTTCCATTGTGCAGCCTATTGTGTCTTTGTAGATGCAGAACACGCTCTTGATCCGGCTCTTGCAGAATCTATTGGCGTAAAAACTGAGAATTTGTTGCTTTCACAGCCAGACTGTGGTGAGCAGGCTCTCAGTCTTGTGGATACTCTTATCAGAAGTGGTTCTGTTGATGTTGTTGTAGTTGATAGTGTAAGTATTATCTAGAGATTTTCATCGCTTCATCATGTCTTCTTTGTTACGTGACTTCCTATTTTGCATTTATACCAATAGAAAGTACAATCGGACTCAGAAATCTTTTTTCTGACGCATCTGATGGACTTGTATATCACTTGGCTTGGTCATTTTAGCGTAGTGGTTACTATCAATGCTACAGTGTACTTTGGTATTGGATTTGAAAATTGGCTAATGAATAAGAGGGGAAAAGAGCTGGAAATTTTGTATGCTGAAATTGTACCACGAAAATTACGCTACATTAAACAATAGTTTTAAAATTTGTGGGGTATGTTTGTTTGTCGTGGATTTAATAGATAATTATAATATTTGAACCATTTTGTATTCTCTCATTATATCCTTTCCCGTTGTTCCCATGCAGCAAAGTGCGTTTCAATGTACCCTTGTTGAATTTGAAAGCTTATCAGATAAAATACCCTTGTTGATTTATTTAGATATCTTGATTAACCAAAACTTCTGAAAGAATCAGATACTTGTGCGATATGGAAACTTTGACTTTGTTAATGACCACTTCTGAATGCAGGTTGCTGCTCTTGTCCCCAAAAGTGAACTAGAAGGCGAAATGGGCGATGCGCATATGGCAGTGCAGGCCAGATTGATGAGCCAGGCCCTTCGAAAGTTGAGCCATTCCTTGTCTCGCTCCCAGACTATATTGATATTTATAAATCAGGTAAAAATCATAGTTATCTTGCTCATGAGCAATTTTGTCATAAACATCTAATTGAGTATCTTGGCTTACCCTATGTGCTATTTAGGTTCGTGCAAAGTTGAGCACATTTGGCGGATTTGGAGGACCTACTGAAGTTACTTCAGGGGGTAATGCCTTGAAGTTCTATGCATCTGTCCGCCTAAATATTAAAAGAATCGGCTTTATTAAAAAGGGAGAAGAGGTCATGCTCAAACCTTGTGTGCCGTTTATTTTTTGTTGATTAGTAATTGATTGCACATCATGTTGCTGATATGTATCATTGTGTCATGGTGTCGTCATTTAATGGTCGCAGAATTTGTCTAGCTGTAGAATGGAATGTTGTAGATGACTGCTCTCAGTTATGGAGTGTTTATATCTGAATTACTCTTCTTCTTTTTGTCTTTTCCTTCATATTAGCATCTTTAAATTACTATTCAATCTTTCTTTTGTAGCTTCTTGAGTACATTTCATGGCAATCAACACTTGGTGTCACATACACTCAACAACTTGGTTTTTGTGTAGATATTGTATCTTGTTTGGCAACTTCAAATTAGTTTATCATTTCTGATAGACTATACCTGGTCCTTGTTGTATTCAAGTTCGTTTTCTTTTTGAATGTTTCTACTGGATTTCAAATTTCGATCATGGGTCATGAATACTCCCAAACCATTAGGCCAAGGGAAGTTCTTCGTTTGTTTTCATGTTCTGAATAAGGTTTCAGTTCTATTAAGGCAGGAGTTGGAAATGTTTTGCACTGATAGAGGGAGCCTTCATCACCACTAGGGGGTTGAAGAAAATGAGGATGGATCTCAGAGTAAAGTGAAGTATTCTCAGCTAAGTCATAGAAAGCCATATTTGGTGCAAGGTTTAAAATTTAATTGGATGCATGTAATATGGAAGAGTTCACTATGCTTTACCGTTTAGAGTTTCTTTTTTGTTTGGTGTAATATGGAAATTTGCATCATCTGTGGTTCTAGGTGTCATATTTTTTTGGGAGTATGTAATATGGAAACTTCACTCTCCTTTAATGTGGGAACCTTTAGGTGGTTGGCTTCTGTTAGTTGGGTACCAAAAGGGGAGTAAGTTATGTTTGGAACTGCAGAAGTGATGGTCTAGTAGTTTACGTTTTAAACTTCCATTTGTTATCATTAGTTTATGGTATTATGGACTTTGGGTCCCTTTTAGAGGAGGACCGTTTCTTGTGAAGGTGTATCTTGGCTGTTTTTGGGAGCTATTGGAGGTAAAGAAAGAGTATAATATTTAGAGGCCTGACAATGAGGCGGCCTGTGATGGAAGGACATATTAGGATGCATGAGCCCTTGTTAGAGATGATGAACTTGTTGAAGTAGAGGATTTCCTGATTGAATAGAAAATGATTGTGGACTCATTCAACATTGGCGGTTTTCATGCCCAATTTTGCCAGTAACTCCTTTGGCAACTCCTTGGCAGGAATGGGTGGTTGAAATTTTGCTAAGAGATATTGCAGGGATTCTATGCTGCCTTTCCCATTAATTGAGTCTAATTCTCAAATCTTTTTATTGAATATCACGTACACTTTTCTTTGAGCATGATTGCAAATTTTGTTCACAAAAATTTCTGTAGAGATGTTAGAATTTAACTCTTTTATGGAATTGCTATGGAAAATTAAAATCTTGTTTACATTCTGGAGTATCTTTCAAAGCTATCATAAGAAAACTCTTATCTATCTACACAAAAAAAAAAGGCACCATGGATGGACTTTTCAAGATCTTATGAAAGTTGAAGGTAAGACTGTCTTTTGAAAATTACAATCTCAAATAGAGAGATTTTTTTTCTTTAAAGGAGATATTTAGTCACGATTTAAGAGTTTGGTGGTACTAATTTGTGATGCTTTGCTTGGTTCTTTGGCAGATTATAGGAAGCCAAGTGCTTGTAAAAGTGGTGAAAAACAAGCACGCACCACCATTCAAGACCGCAGAGTTTGAGCTCGAATTTGGCAAAGGGATCTCTCGAGATGCCGAGATATTGGATTTGGGTTGTAAGCATCGCTTCATCACCAAAGCAGGAAGCTTCTTCCGCCTAAATGGCCAAACTTTTCATGGAAAAGACGCCATAAAAACTTATCTTAGAGAAAACTTGGATGTTAGCGAAGACCTCTGCACTAAGCTGAAAGAAAAATTGTTGCAGCATGAACATGATGAAGAGAGTGAGGAGCCCACTTCACAAGAGGGTGTGTCCCCTGCTGAAAGTTGGCCACATGATATGGGCTGCAAACCCGAAGAAAGAGTAGCTTCCTCAGATGGAACTGAGGAGGAATCGATCAGTGCAGCTGTAGAGGCCTGAAACTGAAAATATTGGTTATCCATGTTGTAATTGCTCAAAAATGGTAAGGTGATGGATTTTCCAAAGAGCTTAAAACTGACTTAACAAGTTTTCCGAGAAAAAGTAGAGAAATTGTGGAGATGGGGTTGAAAGATTTACACTGCGGAATGGGAGCCCTTTTGCTCGTAAGCAAGTTGATAATTATGAGTAGGCTGGAAGGGCTTTGGAATTGAAATGGAGGGAAGTTTTACTGGAGAAATGTGGGTTTCTCAGTATTCCTCCATTAATTGGTGGAGTTTGGGGATGGAAAAGATGTCCTTTTTGTTTGGGGGGTGGGGATATAACGTCTCTCTTTTTCCTGCACTAATTAATCAAATGGGTATAGGTGATGGAATTATAATTTATGTGAGCTTGCAGTGTTCAATATTTTTGGCATATTTTAGACATTTGATCACGGCAGTTTGAGGGCAGTGGATCTTGTAAGATGGACACATGCATCCATGGGTCTTGGCATAAAGACAGGATGATACTTGCGTTACATTTATGAATCTTGGGCCATTACTATTGAAACTATGTTCTTGTCAGTTTTTGAAAAATTGCTGGGTGTCCTTTGGACCGTTGTTCTAGGCTCGGGCCATGGGCTGCCTAGTTGAAATTAGAAATGAAGCCTTGAATAAATGTGGTAAGTTGCACCAGATAATTTTTAAAGTTCTAACATAGGGAGATTCACATGGTAAAAACGTGTTCTCATTCATGAAAAAAATCCGTAGTGACATATGTAAAGCTATAAAAAGAGAAAGCATAGGCAGAAGAAATGTGAATATTAAAAGGGTGCGGTTCGTAGAGTCGAGGCTCTAAACAATCAAACTAAAATGTATCTCCAAATAGTGTTGAAAACATGGTTTCAATGTTGGAAATCTTTGTAATAGCTTTAAAATATATTTTCATTTCTAATTATAAAATTTAAAGCTTCAAAAATAGTGGATCATACAGATTTATGAACATTGGAAAATTAACGGCAAAAATTGTATTATAAGACGCACTATTTTTTAAACTTGAAATCTATTTTTATGTTTATGTATCTTGAGGTTGAGATGATCAATTTGAGGATATTTGAGCATCAAAACCTCTAGTGAAATTTTTGATATGCGTCTTAATTTGATTGTTCAGAGCCTTAAACTTATATAAACAAACTTAATTGTTTAGAGCTTTACACTTAAATAAACAAACTTTTTCCATACGATAATAATGTGTGCAATGTCAAGGCCATTCTATATATTTATAAACACAGGATAATTTTGTTGATCTCTCTGGAAAAAATCAAGAACATTTACCAAATACCAACGGCCAATCCGTTTCTCTTGTTTATACCCTTCATAGCCCATCTGATCTGTCTCTCATATTTGTACCCTTCATGGCCCATCTAATTTTTACTTCCCGAGTACAAATTACAAAAATGAAAATTGATTTTACCGATGTGTGCCTCAAGAATTGACCTATCCTAACCGGAAAACAATTGACTTTTAAAAAACAAATAAGTTTCTATAAGGCTTAAGCTTTACAAAAATAAAATAAAATACAATATACACAATTTTTAGAGCTTAAAATCCTAATTTTTTTTCACAACTAAATATCTTCAAGCTAAGATAATCAATGTAAAAGTTTTTCAATGCTTGAATTATAATTTTCAATGAATTATAAGGTGAAGCTTTACTTATTTTGAAAGGGCTGCCCTATCAAACCATTTTCTTTTAAAAAATATATATATTCCACCAAAATGCATCTTGGTGATATACATGTATCGTGCATGAAAATCTCACTGAACTATAAAAATATTGATTGGAAAAGGCTCTCCGATACGTAATCCTGGGCAATACAAAGAACCATTTCCCCTAGCCATCACCAAAATAAGTTTATCATGGTGGGTCCCACTCCCAGTCTTTAAGTTTTCCAAAATTAAAAAATATGACAATTTTTCATATTGTATGCAGGGTTTCCTTTTTGTCAATTTTTTTTTTCCACAATAGCCCCACCCTGAACCTGAAGGACCGGACAAACTCCATATCATGTCGGTCTGGCACTTTGAATGCCAAACCAGCCTTTACCAACTTTTTTTACCCCAAACAGGTCTCACTAGACTTCATTTTTTTTCATTCAAGTGAATCCAGACCAGCATAAAATAGAAAAGACTCGAGCCAGTACTACTAGTACCAGACCACATCTTTTTCATTATAACTCGAATGTCGGACCAAGTTTTGGGGAAAAAAGAAAACAAGAGCTCCTACATGCAGTCCAACTCAAAGTGCCAAAGGGTTATGATATTAAGATCCTAATTCCTCAGTGTTAGAAGTTACAGATGTTTATGGTAGTAAGATCCTAATTCCTAGCAGGAATGCCAGTGGCAGCAAATGCTGCTTGCGTTAAGCACTATGATCTTACTATTCCCATTGTTTATAGGTTCAGTGGAATGCACATTGTGCCCACTAAAAAGCTAAATTACTCAACTTCTAATTGCCTCAAACATAAATAACTCTTCATGGAAAACCATGCTATATACAAGAAAAAAAGCGACATATCAGACAGCAACGGGATGCCTAATCAACCCATGCTCTTCATCCAGCTCAAAATTGGCTCTCGAAAACTGGTTGCTGGTGAAGAAGGGCTTCAAATCATATATTTCATATTCTTGTGCCTGTATAACAAAATATATAAGACTATTCGGCCTCAGTTTATAAAATAAAGTTAATGCTCCATAAGGATTGATGCCATAGGATATATGCTTCCTTAAATGTTGTCAAAATCTTCATTAACATTGGTAAATTATAATTAGGGGCTGCATACCATACATTGACCTTCGGTACAAAAAGGTCACAATTACCACTAGACGAGGGATGTGAATCGGCTGGCGGTCCACATAAAATCAGAACATATTTTCCAAGATGGAGTACTCAACAGTAAAGCCTCAACTGCACAATTCTATATTTGATAGCTAGGAGTGATTGTGACATTTTTTGTACCATAGATAAAGAACCTTATTGTATAATCCTTGCTCAAATAATATATTGTTTATATTTGAAGAAATATCTTGAGAATACTGTCAAGATAACCATACAATGATAGTTTATTACATAATTCCATGTGCATGTTTATACTACTTAGACAGCAATCACACACAAGACAGGAATAATATGCCCAATTATCAAATTTCTGAGATAATTTTACCTTATTCCTGAGATCCTCAACTTTCACTTCAACATGTGTAGGCAGCCCGCCCGTTCTCGACATGAATTGTAGGAATTCCAACACCTCTTTCACAATGCCCCGCAGAAGATGCAGGAGCAGTTCATTGTAATCCTTCTTGAATGTCATATACTTCTTAAATCTCTACAAAAAAAAATTGAAATAACTCTTATAAATCCTAATCAATGAGTACATGACCCATAGAAATACAATAATTATTCAAAAGACGGGACTATTAGCTAATTAACCTTCTGCAAAGCCTTTTGAACACCAAACTTTTGTGTTGAGATAAACGAGTCAAGCAGGACCCGGATAGCCATATCAACATCCTCCTCTGATACATAACTCCTCAGATGCATTCTAGCATGGGCTTCAGACGTCCTTATCATCGACTCAATATGCCTTACTGCAATTGGAACTCCTTGACCATGCTGATGGTAAATTTCAAAAATTAGAACAATGGCATGAGAATGTGGAAAATAAGATTACACATACTATGCTAGAACGACATAGCAGCCCCAGTGAGAGAGTGGGGGTGATAACAGAAACAATTTAGAGAGAGAGAGCGAGAGAGAGGCTAAAAAATACACAGAAACTCACAGAAGACTCTCGACGCAATTCAGCATAAACATGTGTGAGTTTGTCCATATCAGAATCATGCAACTTGGGAAAGACATTTAACTTTGCATATGTTATGTACTTCCTGAGCATATCTTGAGATAATATCTGATAAAATTATGCCTTTGTTAGGTATCTGAAAAGGAAAAATAAGAATGAACAAAGAACTAAATAAGATTGTTGAATTTTGAACCTCAGGATCCACTGGGGGCTGAAAATCTTTTTCGACGGAATCATTTGGGTTGGGATTTCTAGGCTGGTCTTCCAGAATGGTTCCTTTGGGTTGAGACTTGGCATGGCTATCTACAACAAATCTGGCAAGCATTTCATCTGTAACTTCATCAACTACATCCTGTAACAGATATTGACACCATAAGAAGCATTTTCATATACCTCAGAACCCAAACTTATTCTCAACTTTTTGGGGGGTGAATAAAACAAGTAACAACCTTAACAACACAAAGGATATCAAATCGAGACAGGATCGGATCCGTCAGCTCCACATTTTGAACAAAAGTCTTTGATGAGTCGTATCTGTTTACAAAGCACTATTCTTAAGACCCAAGGAAGAAGGTATAATGGAAAGCCTGCAAAAGCAATCACAAAATATTGGTGGTATTTGTTGAACTAACCTTCCTCCAATTGGATTAGCTGCTGCAATAACAGAGCACCGTGCTTGTAGTGATGTCACAATTCCAGCCTTAGATATACTAATGCTCTGTTGTTCCATCGCTTCATGGATACTCACCCTAAAGACATGGTTAGTGAAGAAACTCCATAAGTTGGATACACAAAGATTATTTGCTTGCATGGGGCTACAGAAAAGAATAAGAGTAGAGTTCCAAAACGCAGTAGTGGAAAGTGACGTGAAGCCAAGCACATCCAAAACCCCACGACCAACCCCACTCACATACAACCCCACAAATATTACACGAAAAAAGAGACCAAGTACATTTGTTGTAGTTTACAGATCATCCATCTGTGCATGCTTTTCAGATCTGGCAGGACAAAAGTTTTACACAAACATCAATTGCACCAGAGTCGCACAAAAAACAGCCATGGCATTTTGATCATATTGGTCACTTTGGTTATTCCAGAAAAGATCATGAAAAACTATGGGGTAAAAGAAGATCTATGTAGGCCAGAAGTTTCACCATCAGAGGTTTTATATTGAGAACAATTGTGCAATTTTGTATTTAATTTAATTAAGGCACTCTAGTCATATTTAGAGAACAATTTGAAGAAGAGGCCAACAGCACAGATACATAACCATTTGAGATGATGTGACAAGCTCAAGATATTTAGACAACACCAACAAATATAAATTATAGAGTTTCTCTTACTTCAAAACAAATTAGACTTATGGCAAAAAGTCAGAAAATGGAGAATACGATACCTATGCTTTTAGTTTATCAAGGATGAAGAAGAAAATAAATCCAAGGCCAAGATTAAATACCTATCCTGGTCATTCATCTTGTCAAACTCATCAATCAAGCAGATACCTCTATCGGCTAAGACAAGGGCTCCACCTTCAAGAGTCCACTCTCTAGTGACAGGATCCTTGTGCACTGCAGCTGTAAGCCCAACAGCTGAAGCTCCTTTACCAGTAGTATAAACAGCCCTTTGCCCCGTTTTTTCAACATACCTATGGAGAAAGTAAATTACAAAAATCATAGATTCGAGCCAAAAACGAATAAGGCACAAACATCATGTGTTCTAGACCCAAAAGAACTCTTTTCCTACTTGTTTATGGATTTCTTTTATCATTGATGATGATTCGCTGAGAGATAAAAAGAGCAACAAGACAAATCGACCAAAAGAAATAAAATAAAATAAAATAACTAAAACTGAACTTCTGTAGAATATAATGAGAATTTTGTGCATATGAAATAAGCTTACTTGAGAAATTGCGATTTGGCTGTGCCAGGATCACCAAGCAGGAGAACATTTATGTCTCCTCTGAGGCGGTGCTTTCCTTTCACATTCTTTTCTTGGCCTCCAAACATTGCAAGAGCAATTGCAGTCTTTATGTCTTCATGTCCATAAATGGATGGAGCTATAGACTTGATAATCTGTAGGAACAGAGATGGGGACATTAGTAGAGAAGTGGATGAGAATTAGCTCACCGCAATTAAAAATAGACAGAACTCCAATCTCAACTAACCCTTTCTCCTATGCGTGGGTCCTTAGCCAACCTCTCAATTTCTATCTTATCATCATCAGTGAGCTTATAAGCAGAGAAGAGGTCCTGCTTTTTTGTGACATAGTTTGCTTCAACTACTGTTGCAAAGACTGGAAACCCATTCTTTGTATTGAGTGAGAAGTCAAAGTTATTTGTATATATGCCTGTAACCTCCTGAACAAAGTCACACGATACATAAATTAAATTCAAAACAACAATCCAGGTGGCACACTATTATTATCTTCATTCATTTTGTAACTTCAAAAAATATGTTCAGCACTATCATATGGGGAAAAAGGAAAAGGATTCAAATTTCATGCTCCACGTGGGAAATTATACCATACTCCAATAGACTATAGAAAACAGAGTCCACTAGGGGCATCAATATCCAATGAAACTCTGATGGAGAGATTGCAGAATGATAAGAAAAGAACATGTTGAGTCCCATGCTCTTTCTTTCAACACACATCATTTCATTGGACTGCAACAATCCCAATGGATTATGGGTGTTGGCAGTACATTAGGCTACTGTATATTTTTTTGTTTCTTTGCATAGAACTCACAATTTCTTCTCCAGGGCGTGCACAATCAATCAAGTCATTCAATAGAATAACTTCCTTGCACCGTGGAAGCCGACCAGCAGGCACAATTCCTGGACTTTCCTGGAGGGTCATTTTCTGGTAGTTCCTGTAAATTGTCTGGCAAATAAAGGCGGCTATTGGATCAACTAACAAATCTCTACATTTCAATTACTCACACAAGCACAAGGAAATGTCTAACAAACCCACTAGCCAAACTACCAAAAGTAAATTCATAAAAATAAAAAAATGAAAGAAAAAGGAACACACCCACCTGCTCAATATTGACAGTGAAAGGCCCTTTAGATTGGCATTCAGGGCAGGAACCCACTTTAACTTCTGAATAGGAGTTCTGGAAGAAAGGCCCAAGGATCATTCCACATTTGTTACAATCATATTTCACTTGTTGTAATTGAGGGAAAACCCCAGATCGCCTGGTCACAACCCCTCCAATGCGAATCATGGTGTTCAGATGGATCTGCCTGATATCAGTGAAAGAAGGCATATAAGGCAAACTACATTTATGTAATAGGAATCTAGGAAGGAATGGTACCATGCAATGAATTATGCAAAACCATACTCCATTGGGGTCACCATCCAATGAAATGATGGACAGTGATGGAGAGAGCATGACACTTACATTAACAAGACATGACCACAACAAGGGTCCCACTCCTCATCACTTTATTGGCTAGTGATGAACCCATTGGATTGAAGTACACTTTCCCGTGTCACCATTACAAAGAATAAAGAACAGAAAATTTGCCTTACCTAATATTTCTTATCTGATCATAAATTGGTAAATTGGTTACTCTCACATAAATCCGCTGACAGATGTTCTTGTAGTTCTTATGAAGATCCAAAACCACACTTTGTGCCACCTCTTCCATGACTTCAAGCACCGGCTGAGGTGCATCAGCCAGCCAGATAGCAATATTTGGATGAACAAATATGAATTGTTTATAATCAATCTCCAAACTACACCCATTAGCTGTAAAAAAAATTTCAAACGACAGTAAAAAAAAAATGCCCAAAATAAGAATTTCTTGAGAATATCCAAAGAAAAGAAAAATCCTCTGATTTACAAATCATACAAATTCTGGAAAATGCAAACTTCATTTTTTGAAAGGCTGGAAAATAAATATCCAAGAAAAATAAATGCAATGTAGCTTGTGAAATCTTCAATTCAGGGGCTTCCACAAAAGAGAATTCATTAAATGCACACAAAGTGCAAATATCTGATATCATTTCACACATACATACCATAGTACGAGGAATCAGGAATAAGAAATTATCACCTGCAACCATTTCATTTATCAGGCGAACGTATTCATGCTCCCCATTTCCATTCTTTGGATTTACATAGGTGAGCAAGAACTCCTTGAATTTCTTTGCAATGACACGACGTACTTCATCTCTTGTAACCCACTCTCTCAGAGTTCCTTGGACACGGTATATTCCATACTCTGCATCATCATCTTCATCCTAGTAAAATTAACAAACACACCAATCAAAAATATTATTGTTTAGCCAACCCAATTAAAAAGCCATCAATGTAGATGCAACTGCAATCAAGCTTCATAAGAAGCAAAAGAAGTAAAAAGTTTGCATAAGAAACCACGGTAATAAAGTGTAGTATTCTGACCTCATCTTCTGTTTGATCGGTAGTGGGTGGCTCACCTCCATGGTAACCTCCATGTGATCCTCCTCCACCGGGTGAGATTGGTGTTGCCCCGTCGACATCTTCATAACTCATTCCTCCTCTGGGTCGCCTGTAATCAACTCTAGACCTTTTCGGCCTGTAATCAATGTCATCATCGGTGTCTGCGACCAAAATTCATGGGGGATGAACCTTTTGTTTCACTCATCATAAAACTCGAGCTATAAAAATTCAGGAGTCTAAAGGCATATCATTTCAGGCTGCAAACAAATACAAGGGTTAAGAAAAGTAGAATGCCTATGGAAATTCGTGACCACTGTCAAAAATTCTTTCGGAGAAAGAAAATGATCAGGTTAAGAATGCATTTGGAATCAAATAGATGACCCATTCAGAGTGCAAACATTCAATTAACGGAAATAAGAACTGTTTCCTCCTAATTTTAAATTGAGATCAGTTTAAACGTAGTTATAGGAATAGTGGGAGGCTATAGCATTACGTTTCAGTTTAAGAAGGTTGGGACTTTGCATTTGTAGTATCATAGCTTATTCATAGAGTGATATGCAGAGCCCTGTTAAGTTTCTAGTGAGACTTTGCTTATGCACCCAAATCAGATCAAGCACTACTATTCGGTCTGGATTTTAGGCGGCCTAACCAACTAAAAATGGAAAGATGGTCACCAGAAGAGGAGGTGAAGAATCAATTGGTGTAATATCCGTGAATGATTTAAAAAAATAGAAGTAAAAAATAAAAAAATCTCAGCTGGTCTAAATATTTCCATTTGACATGATATAAGGATAGTGACCCAAGACTCAATGGAGACAATTATATTTACATCCTTTATCTCGTCTTTTAGTGGCCATCTTTCCCTTTTCTAATTAGTTAGGCAGCCTAAAATCAGGATCACAAAGTGGTTCTTCATCTGATATAGATTTTGAAATAGCTACTTAATGGGTGAAGTGCTTGAATTTTCATTTCATCTATCTAGGAGTTTCAGAATGAAGCACAAGAAAATTTATCCATACCAATGTTTGAAGACTCTAACAAGTCCCTGAAATGGCTGGCTTTTTGGGTATATTTTACATATCTTGTAGCAGGATTGTTAAATGGATATCTACTGGTTGCAAACTATGACTTCCTGTTCAAACATTTCACCTACCCCAATTCACATAAATCAATTTACACGACTTCCGCTACGAGAACAATGCAAATGCCCCCACTTCCAGATCTTGAGCAGACATTTCCAAGATAATATACATTAAGTAGTCAATCAATTAAGATAAAAAAGAACAATAACTCAACAAAACAAACTACGGCTCCACATTGGTCACCGTAAAGCTAAAGGATCACAACAGTCCAGGATCCTATCACATCCTGTGGAGAAAGACCACAATACCGAAACAATCCACTTCTTAATTAGTGAAATAGGTTCTTCCAGGATAAATCTTTGAACAAAGATACTTGATCTTTAACAAGAATTGAGAAATAGAAAGATCGCCTTGAATTGAGTTCTGAAACTCAATAGTAAAACCATTTGACCTTACACCTGAATCCACCTTCAAAAAAACAATCAATCTACTTCACCAAAAGAGTCAATACAATATCACCACCACCCTTGTGGCTCTAATACCATGTGAAGAAAGACGGATGCCACAATAGCGGAACAATCCGCTTCTCAATTAGTGTAATAATGTCACACTAGCTAGAGACTCACCGCCAAAGAGATAAAAGAAGAACAATCAAGATGAGGTAGAAGAAAAAACAATTCATTCAATGATGAAAAATGGGAAAAATAGTGTACATAAAAACATTACAAACTTGATACATGTGACCCAATTTCCCACAACACATTCTTACAACAATATTTACTACAATAAATACCCACCTACAACAATAACTACCTATTTACAGCAATAGCTACTCACCACGAGTAGTTCCATAACTTCCTAATACACAAAATTACAAATATAACCTCACTACATCACTAAAAATAAACTAAAATAAAACAAATATAATTTCTAGAATATACACTTTAACCATCTTGATATATCCAATAGAGAATGCAAGCAGCAATCATAAATGGGTCTCTTTTTCTGCATAAGCCAATGAAGGCCCAAGCAAACATTACAGAATCAGGGTTGCCTAAGTTAGCAACGAATAACCCAAGGAACCGAAAGCTAAGTTTCCAACAAGGTTAAGCCAAGAGATCAGCACAAACGATAGCCTTTCACCATATAGAAGCATAGAGACATGATATCCGAAAGATTGCAAAAGGAAAAATTGGCTCTCTCATATGACCATGAAGAGCATGTGGAGCATCAGTGAGATAGCGCTGTTTACCTTGATCATGGAGAAGCCTTGGGAGCTTCCTGTCAAATCTGGTTCCATCTCTTGCATCTAACTCAACTTCTGCTGCTCTTCTGTCCTCCATGATTTGATCCAGATCCCTCTCATCCCCCACGGAATCATCTAATCCAGCTGATTCGTATCGATCTTGCTCTTCCATGGGACGATAATCACTGCATGGAAAGGTACAATAAGTGGACAAATTATCACAAAAGTAATAGACTCCTTAACACAAAAATATTAGACTCCACAAAAATTTCACAAAAGAAATGGAGAATAAACTCCACAAAAGAATGCAAAAAATGCAGATAAAAACCTTTCAACCACAAACCATAAGTTCACAGAAAACACTAAAATCCAGGAATGTAAACATTAAAGCGAAATATTTGAGAAGTTAATCATAGTATTCATTTGATAGAATGAGAGAGAAGCAAAGATTTCACTTACTCAAAAAAATTATCAGTGTAGAGATCCTCGCCTTCCTCTTCTTCTTCTTCTCCCATCCCTTCCTCTTCTTCATCTCTAATGATCGCAGGATCAACTGCTGCTTCATCCGAAAGCGACTGAGAAGTCCTGCTTGTATTTGGTGGCAACCTGTCGGTGCTAAATCCAGCAGAGGTCGGAGAGGCAGGGGTTGATGGGTCATCGGAATCCTGAAAATATGGCCATAAAATGACCGGAAAATGGCGGAAAAAGTTCAGAAACACAAATCCCTGCAAGAAACATGCAGCAGAGAAATGGATCGTAGTTACCATGCTTCGAGGGTTTCCATTTCCACTAGGGTTAGGGCTTCGTGCTCCATTGGAATTCTGAGCTCCCGATCTCCTTCTAGGGCTCGCCATTTTCTCTTCTTCTCGGCTTTCTTTTCAGGGATTATGATGTGAGTTCAGTGAGCAGCATGTTTCCTTTCTCTATTGATGGGCTGGGGCTAGGGCAAGTTCTGGCGGGAGATTTTGGCGGGAATGTGAAATGATTACCATAACGCCCCTAAGTTACTGAGAGTATGACGATTTTACCCTTGACTTTAATACTGCTGGTTAGGTACGTGCTTTGTACGTGCGAGAAACGCGTTTGTTTCACATAAAAATGTTTTCATGTGGAAAACTTTTATCATGTGATTATATGTATGAAAATATTTTCGCACCAATTTATCTTGTAGCATCTTTTCTATAGGCAGTTGATTGGAGTGGAAATGTTATTGCGCCTATCTACACAATGGATGTAAATATTTTCAATGATTGTTTACCAATAGATTATTTATCTTTGGGTGCGGTTTGTATAGAGCATAGGAGCTGAACCATCAAATTAGAGCCTACTTTCAAATAGTTTTGAGAAACGTGGTTTCAATACTGAAATTCTATGTGATTGCCTTCAAATATATTTTCATCTTTATTTATAAAGTTTAAAGCTTCAAAAATAGTGTAGATCAACATATCTATGAGAACTTGATAATCTTGAAAATTGACGGTCCAAAAATGCGTTGCAAAGTACATTGTTTCCAAAACTTGAAATCCATTTTTCTCTTGTGTCCATGCATCTTGATGTCGAGATGATCAATTTTAAGATATTTGTGCATCAAAACAACCACTTATAGCGAGAATTTTGAAGTAAGTTCGTATTTGATTGTTTGGAGTCCCTATATTTTTTGTACATGGAGGTCACCATCATTATAGTCCCATTTGGGTGGTTGTAAAAATGTTATTGAATAGACACAAATTTTATATAATTATTTTTCTTTTATTTTTGTACATTGATGTCACAATCATTATAATCCCTTTGAATAGTTGTAATAATGTTATTGAATAGACACAAAGTTCTAAAAAAAGAAAATTTCTCACTTCACGACTTGCCCTAAACCATCAAATTTGAGATCTAATGAGTGGGGATGATTGTGACCCAATGATGAATGGTATATTCGTGAACAATCTCATGTTTTCACTCAAACCAAACGCGTCTTAAAAGATGAAAATAAATTAACAGAATAAAAGAAAATATAAAATTTATTAAAATAGTTTAACTTATTAAGCTTTTAATATTATATTTTTTCAACTATTTCAATTTGCGGCCGTGTGTATTTTATAAGTACTTTGAAATTAAATTAAAAGATATGGTTTAAATATTAAACAATTCACCTCACGGTAATAAAATTTCTACAAAATTGTGAAAGGTATACAATCCAAAAAAGAATTCAAACTGTTAAAATAAAATATACTATAAATATTTAAAATAGAAAACTAGATAAATAAAAGTCATATTTAATTGGAAATTTTGTTGGAAATGGGTTAAATTGAGAAATATGTGGAAAAAAAAATTTGTTATCAAAATTAAAAAGTAGAAGCGTACGAAATGACTACTTAATTTTAACGATTATCTACAAAGGAACCATTTATCTTTTGTACATAGAGGTCATCATCTTTCCCACACATTAGATATCGAATAGAATAGCTTGGAGAGAGCCACGAAATCCAATAAATTTTGTTTTAGAACTTTGTATCTGTTAAATGACACTCTTCCATTTTGAAAATTAAGGAACAATAATGATTGCGACCTCCATGTCCAAAAGATTGATGATCTATTTATAAACAATCCCTTCATTTTAATACAATAAGATTATTTCCACTCTTATCTGTCAAATTCTAAATTGAGTGATTGTGAATGTGTCATTGACTAAACTATTTAACATACTCCAAGTCATCCAATTTCAAATCTAATTGTTAATAGCAATTAAAATGTCTCGTAGCACACTATCCCAATTAAAAAGTAATCTTTTATATTTTATATTCATGCTCAATGTCCAATTTTTGAAAGCGCATATTGTTGTATCTTTTTCTATAGATCGAATTGAGCTCTAATCCGATGCATCTATTCCTTTCATCATCATCGTAATTATTATTATTATACAAAATATATTTGTTGTCTTTCATTCCCTTCCCATTTGGTTTAGCAATGGGCTTTACAGACAAAGCAAATGCCTTTACTAAACAAAGGTTGTTCATTTGCAAAGAATATAACGCTCATATATCCATTGTTTTAAGGAAAAAGTTTATATAGAGCCGAGGCTCTAAACAAATAAATTAGAACCCACCTAAAAAATTTCACTAGAAGAGGTTGTTTTTATGCTCAAATATCCCAAAATTGATCATCCCGATAAAAAGATACATGGACACGAGAAGAAAATGGATTTCAAGTTTTAGAAACAATGCATTTGTAATCATTAATTTTCAAGATTTTCATATATTTGCTCGTTCTACCTTATTTTTAAAGCTTTAAATTTTATAATTAAATATGAAAATATATTTTAAGGCTATCACAAAGATTTTCAGTATAAAAACCACATTTCTTGACACTATTTGAATATGCGTTTTATTTTGGTGGTTCAGAGCCTCGGCTCTATACAAATCATACCCTTGTTTTTAAGGATTGTATAGAGTGAGACCATTTACTTTTGATATGAGGAGGTTACAATTACTTGCAACTATACGAAGTGAAATCTGATAGCTTTGGTGTGTCACAAAGTTAGAGAATTTTTATTATGAAGTTTAAGCTTGATCAATGGAATAAATATAACCAACTGATTTCACATTTAATGGTTAACTGTGACCACCTTGTGCCAAAGATAAACGGTCTCATTAAATAATTTTTTTTGTTTTAAAACCATATTGATGGGGTTGATCATCTACCACAACGATCCATGTTAGATAGTTTAATTTTTTATCTGCATCAGTCTGGAACAATCCAAATAAGCGATCTAAAATAACCATTAAAAAAATTAAAACCAATAATAAAAATAAACGGGGTATTTGGGGAATAAAAAAACACTAGATAGACTTAGGAAACAAAAAAACAGATTTATAAGATGGGGCGTTTAGGGAAGGGATTGAGACTGTACCAATACCTTATTTGAACCAATTAAATCTTGATTGATTTCCGATCTATATCACTAGATTTTAAAACGATAGTTTGAAAGGAAAAACATGTATACCTCCTTCCCCAAAATTATTATGTCAAATAAACCCCTAGCCTGATACCTTTAAGCTAAATAGAAAATGATGTTTAACCACCTTCTCGTCTTTTTCATCATCCAAATTACAAAATTTATCCTTATTATTCTTTCTAATAACCACCTCATAAAAATCAAACTTGTGATGTCATTTTTTGTGTATTTGTGAGGTTCACAAGAAGAGAGAGAGATAAGAATTTAAGGTAATTTGCTAGAGGGAAATGGAGGAATAGGTTCACCGATGAGGAAGAAAGAAAAAGAGGAGAATAACTTTGTTATGATCCAGAAAACATGGTAATTGAGAAAAAAAGAATGGGACATCTAAAGTTGCCAGTTAGCTCAATAGGATAAACCTCATCACACTTCGTTTTATAAAGGTTGGACCAAAAAGTATTTGGCGACCGCCTATTGTTTTAAATTGAATTTTGGTGGTATTCATTACGTAACCCAAGGATGGCAGGAGTGGGTGATATTTATAGAGATAGTGAGGGTATAGTTATTTTTTGTTATGCCGGTCCTCATGGTTTTGTATTTGTCAATCATACTGAGATTGCTTCTCTTGTGCAAGGCGTCTTAATTTGGAAGGAAAGGTGCCTTCATGATATTCTGGTTATTAAAAGTGACTCCCTCAATGTATATAATTTATGTAATAAGATGTCGAGACCACCTTGGCGTATTAGATCCTTGTGTTTACTGGATTTAACAGTGTATAGAGAGGCGAATGGGATTAGGGATGATTTGTCGAAGAAAGGTACCTCATTGGACTCGTTCATGAGTTTTGTTTTGATCAATGTCTAATAATTCACTTTCAAGTAATGAAAAGTACCTACTATTGTCAAAAAAAAAAAAAAAGAAGTAATGAGGAGGTTAAACATTATTTTCATGGAGAGATTCTATGGAATATTTAAGGAGTTATTTAATATTATAAGTTTAGAGAGGGGGTTTATCTTAGTGATTTCCTGAAAAAATTAGGATTCATACCCCCTTCCCTCGTACAAGAAGATAATTAGTTGTCTACAACGTACTCGGCTGAAATGCAATAGAGAAGTAGCTATTACTGGCGAAAACACCCGTAAAAGCATTTTCTAATCAATGTCTTTAGGGGGCGACACCTCAACCTCGTTTTTAAATGTATTGAGGTCGCATTTATACATTTGAGGTCTCCGAGGTATAAAGCATCCACTTTTAGGTGGTCCATCTAAAATCAGTTGAAATTAAAAACTCACGGTCCAAATTGTTTATTAATAGAATTATTATTCTAAATATTTCAAAAATATTTATTTTTTTATATTCATGATCTCCATGTTAGAGATTACGTGTCCTTAAATATTATGTAAAAAATTCCATCTTAAAATAGAATTTTAAGAGATGACTCATTTCGACATAAACTGTATCCAATTTATTTTCTATCCCCCAAAAAAATAAAAAAAATGGAGCTTTAAAAAGCTGTACATATAATCAACCTACAAATTATTTTTTGAACTTGGACTGAAGATAATGGATATGAAGCTTTCCTAATATGCCACGCAACGGATCAGGCTTAGGCCGAGTCGGCTGCAAAAACCTAGAACCATAGCCCGAGTCAGGCAAGGCTCGGCCAAAAACTGCCCGGCCTAAGAGTACCCAAGCCATGGCTTGCCCCACCAGAGCCAAACCCTATGACAAGGTCGGGCCTTGACCATAATTCAGTTGCACATTGGCTCTGCCTTCTTTCTAGCTCCTTAACCATAAAAAAAAATTCTCATACCGGTTTTAAGTGAGGCTAGAGTCACACCATACCGATTTATTTGTATAAAATGGAGGTTGATGGTTCTAAAAAGGAGAGGAAATCTAAAAACATGGACACCAAATCTTTAAAATGAAATTTAATTACATTCAAATCAGTTGAATATCCTAAAATCTCCCAAATCAACGACTTTTTATGTGTGTTTTTTTATAAAGAAAAAGAAAAACCACCCAATGAGAATCTTTACCATAAAAAAAGCAATGATGCATCCCTACTTTTAAATTTTTTTGACTCATTTTAAGTATGGAAAACACACATTTACTCGGGGGAAAGCATACATCATGATACCTACAGAATTTGAACCCCTTGGAATTCGCATTTCCCATTTTATAAAGTAATGGTAATTCTATCAAAGGAGTGGGATTTGAATCTGAAGAAATGGCTTCAATGAATTTGAATTTGAAGAAGTATTCCATAATGAGCTGGTGACCATTGAATTTGAATAACTAAAGTTTTCTTGGATTGCCATTGAATTTGAATAACTAAAGTTTTCTTGGATTGCCAGCTATATGTTATCCATTGACTTGCATGGTAAATTGGATTGACTTGCATGGTAAATTGGATGTTGGAAGAATTTATGGATGATGAGTAGAGATGACTTGGCCATTTCTCACTCTAAACTTTTATAAGAAAATAAGTTTAAGACTATCACTCTAGGGTAAAAATTTATCCGGTTCGATCTAAAACCCAAATTTTAGACCTTATACGGATTTGAGTGTGGATCCAAGATTTGGATCCAACGCGTCGAATACAAATCCAAAAATTGGATCCAAATAATAATTCAAATCTAATACGGGTACAGGTGGATCCAATTCAATTATTAAAATATTATATATTATTTCATATATATACATATATGTTATATAGCATTAGTTGTTATTTCTCGTCATATATATATAATAAAAATTTGGATCTGATTAGATCCAGATCTTGTATATACTATTTAGATCATGATTTGAATCCGAATATTCTTTATCCGATTGGGTCTAGATGCAAATCCAGATCCAGATCTAAATTCCATGTTTACTTTTTGAATCCGAATTTGAATATGTGGATCCGGACTCAATCCAACCCATTCTGAGCCCTATTTCTCACTCTCACATATATATATATATATATATATATATATATATATATATATATATATATATATATATATATATATATATATATATATATAAGTAAAAAAAGTTCAAGGCTCTCTCTCACATATATGTCATATTAGATAGATGAATCATATATATGAAACTAATAAGCGCTCTCTCTCTCTTACGTCCATTAGAAGCATATGATATTAGGACCCATGATGCAGATGCATATAGACACTCCTTGTCCAATGAAGCACATGCTATTCTTCCTAGCATCTAAAATAATGGGTCCACGCCTCTTCACTCTTGGATGGTTGTGAAGACAACCAAGAGGGTCTACAACCAATTCCCATTTGTCCTCTCTCTCTCTCTCTCTCTAACTAATAGATAAAATGCCTTCTCTCTCCAACACACAAACGACTCTCTGTCTGCAATGTCTATGTTAAAGGAAGCATCAGGTACGTGTCTCTCTCATGGTCGTGATGACGATGAAGACAATTTATGATGCCCAGGGATAAGGCCTCAAGGACTGACACCGATCGAATTTCAGAAATGTCAAATCAAGATTGGTTTTGTTAAGGCGCAATACATCCGTATACCATTTAAAAAAGAACAGTAAAGGTTTTTATGTTACATTAAATATGGTTATGGTGAGATTTTATTAAAAACTGCTAAAACAAATGTCTAGATTTAATGCTTGATGGGGAGGTGTTAGTGTCATTGACATGTTGACACATACAAAACACTATAAAGACATGTGTTGATGTTACATAGGCTACAACCAATACAAATTCTCCTCCTCCGACACTCACACTGGCACACAAGTAGTAAGTGTCTCTCCCTCTTACCAGTAACACACCCATGGATGGACCTTATCTCTCTCCCTCTTTGATGAAATTGCTCTCGCTTTCATGCATCCACACATCAAACTTCTCTCTCTCCCCGGGAAATTACTATTTTCCCGAAGTTTAGGTATTAGGGGTGGTAATGGACCCGAGGGGCAGATTAGATCTGGTCCAGGTATGGGCCAAAAAATTGAACCTGATAGATGGGATCAATCTCCGATTCGAACACTATTTAGGTTGGGTCAAGAAATATTTTTGGGGTCCCAATATATAAAATATAATAAAATAAATAATTATTTTAATTTTTGGGTTGGACCTGGGTTTGGGTCCGGGTCCTGTACTATATTTTTGGATATAAGTCTGGCGAATTCGGGTCGAGTCCGGATCCGGATCCGGATCCGACATGTTGCCACCCCTATGAGGTATCATCAAAGCTATCACTGTGTATATATATGGTATGTGTGTGAGTGCATGGTCTATGAAATTGTTTGGTATTTACTTTCATCAGCAGCCGAGTCCTCCGGAAAGAGACGCTTCTTATCGGAACCTTACCTCCTTCCTTTTGCGCTTTCAATAAGCTTTTTGCAACTTTACGTTTCATTGAGAGTGGTGCACGTGAAGGATGAATTGATGGATAATCAAGTGGAGTTTTTCTATCCAAGTGGATTCATCAACTCGTTGAGAAATCCATCTCTCTCTCCCCCCCCCCCCCTAAAAGTTAATAAGATAACGGTTGCAACAATTGGCTTTTATTCCATCTTCCACTTAACTCTTATGTCATGGATGTCAATGATTCCTTGTTCTAATAAGAGAGAGAAGTGGATTGATGAATCCTTTATATCGGTTGATTAATGAAGGAAAAAGTTTATATAAGTGCGAGGTTCTAAACAATCAAATTTAATCAAATTAAGGTGCATCTAATAAATTTATTAAAAAAAAATTGTTTCAATGCTGAAAAACCCTCAATTCGATCGTCTCAACTTCAAGATATAAGTATTGAAAATAGTACATCTTGTAATGTAGTATCTGGACCGTCAATTCTCAATATTTTCAAGTATTCATAGATTTGTTCAATCTATACTATTTTTTAACTTTAAATTTTATTATTAGAGGAAAATAAATTTCCAGGCCATCATAAAGATTTTTAACATTAAAACAACATATTTCAACACTATTTAAAAATGCTCCCTATTTTAATTATTTAGAGCCTCAGCTGTACAAACCACACCCATTATTGAACCTCTGTTGTATATAGTCATACACCAACAACTACCAACAACTAAGTTGATAGAGAGAGGGATTGATGAATCTCCATTCATATACACCTCTGAACTTCATAATGAAATGCAATTTCGGTGTCAAGAATCATAAGGATAGTGCAAGGATCTATTTTTTCCCTAGTTATAAAAATTTAAACTCTAAACATAGTTAAAATCAAGTAGATTTGTAAACACATGAAAATAAAATAATGTTTCGCAAGATGTACGATTTTTAGGACGTTGAAATCTCTTTTTCTTCTATCCACTCCCATACATCTCGATGTCCATATTTTTCCATCATGAAACAACCTTTTCTTGAAGGATCTTAGAGGTGCACCTTAGTTCAACTGAGTCCATGGTTATGTAACGGAGGAAGAAACCAAAGGGATACTGCAACTAACACATGAGCATTCTACGAGACAAAATGTGATACCTTCACTATTATTATTTCTAACATTTATATATAAGGGTTTGTACAACCAGATGCCAGATGCTTAACAGAGAGTAACAAACAAGGAAATAGGAGCAATTCTCACAGTAAAAATAAGGACTCTCTCTCATCACTTGAGTCTTGAACTCTGACCCTCTACTTTGGCTTCCAATAGTCTAGACTTCAGACTACTCTCTCTCATCCCTTTTGCCATATCAGTTGCCTTTGATCTTTCACCAGATGCAGCAACTGATTCTTGTGAAGGCCATCTTTGGCTCCATTGCCTTGTTGGGCTTGCAAATCCTTGAGCAGAAGACACCCTAGTACCAGCCATCCCATAACTACTACGGCCCTTCAAAGATTTGAGCTTCTGTAGTTCACTGTCATTATCTCTCCTCACTCCGTTGATCTCGGATTGTGTAGGACCACGGCCTCCGTGGAGTTCACTAGTATCAGAGCATCTCCCTGGATCAAACCCATTTTTTTCTTGATAAAATTCATCAAACCCATCTTTGTGTTTAGAGATTTGATTGAACCCATCTTGTAGATTTTCTAGGTCTCTTCTACCGACCAATGGGGCAGTTCCAGTGCTAAAATCCCACTCAATTCCTTCAGATAAGCTTCTCTCTAGAGTAACCTTCGACAAATCATGGGACCGAGCGCCCCCATGAAGTGATCGGTTAACCCTGTCGAGAGAAGGAACTTTCTCAGACGACTTCCTCCCCTTAACTTCTTCCTCAAATGACTTTCTCTCCCCTGACACGTAGCCCCATTTGTAGCCTTTACTGTGATCATCCCTGTTCAATTCGATAGAGTGCATGTCACTCTCGGCTGAATCATCTTCTTCCTCATCCACACCCTCCTCTTCTTTTTGGTCACCTTGGGCTCTAACCCCAACTTTTCTCTCTTGGTTTTGCTGCCTTTCCTCCTCAACCTCACCCATGCTATTTGCAGGGGCAGCCTCTGTGGCTGTACCTTTAGTCCTTTTGGCTCTCAGAAAGGCTTCGAGCTCATTCCTAAGCTTGTCAAGAACAGCGTTCTTCTCTTCGAGTTGATACCTGGCATCTGCAAGCTTCATCTGAACCCTCTCTTCACGCCAAACATCAGCCAATTGAAGCATCTCTCGTTCTCTCTCTACTTCCTCCCTCACCTTTGCCGATTCCCTCTTGAGTTCCTCCACCTCTGCCTTGTCTTCCCCGATGCCCCTCGCCAATTCATCACACACCTCTTCCATCAACTCTCTAGCCTTCCTTTCTCTCTCTAGCTCTTTCTCAGTTTCCACAAGAGAGGTCCTCATGCTGTTTATCTCTCTAGAGAGCTTCTTATTCAGGCTCTCAGCTCTCCTCCTCAATCTCTTCTCGGCGTCAAGCTCTTCTGTTAGTGCTTGAACAGCTGCTCTGATTCTCTCTTGCTCCCTGCTCTTCCACATTGCTTTTTCGTCAGCAAAACGCTTCATTAAGTAATCTATTTCATGGCGATCCGATCGATGATCTTGCATTAGCTGATCAAGTTGAGACTTGGCTCTGTCAAGCTCAGCACGAAGGGCAGAGACAAGGGCTATGTGAGAAGAGTGTTGCTCTTCCATGCCCCATATTCGATTGAGTATCTTTAGGAGCTCTTTGGAGGTGGTTAGGCCATGACCCAACTCTTTGAAACGACTGTTCATTCCCACCATTGAACCAGAGGGAGTGAGGCCTCTAGAGCGGGTCTCGATCTGCATTTCCATAAGGAATATTTGTCAAAAAATAGTTTTCTTTCTTTTGAAAGTCGTGGGGAGTAAGATAGAGGGAGAAGGTAACTCCATTAAAGAGATCACTTCCCTAAGATTGGTGATAATTTCTGAAAAACAAACCCAAGTCCTACATAGAAGAATTTCTAGGTGAATTCAAAAGCATGTCTTGGTCTGAGAAAAAGCATAAGCTTGGGTTTCTTTGCCAGTTTCAAAGGCCAAATTGCTCATTAAGCTCTCACTTTAAAGAGAACGAGAGCTTGAAACTTTAATTTTTCAAAAGACGAAATGACCAAAGGAATCAGCACAACCCAGCTGCAAGGGAAAGTTGTTGATTTTACATAATGTTGAAATCGATAATTACTACGAGAAACTTTTTCCTTTAAAATCTTGAGAATTGAACCTAACCTCGGTTAAAGGTATCTCAAGTTCAGCAAATTGAGATCCCGAATTCAAGTCAAGGCTCTCTTCAGTCTTTACTGATCTCTTTCGCGAAAAGCATTAAGCATTTAACGTGTGAGTTTTATAAATCAAATTCACATAAAGTCATATACCATACAGAGGAAAGAAAATGAACATTAAGAAAGATAAATTATATACAATTCTAATGAATTAATCCATCCTTTCTAAAGAAAAAACTTAATTGATTCTTAAGCAAAAATTAATAAAGGAAAAAAATTAAAATCAAAAGGTAGAATTCAGATTACCTCCATTAAGCTTGTACTGCTACGGGAATCCATAGCTACACTGTTTCTCTCTCCATATTTATTATATCTCTGAGAGATTGCTGCCAGTCTTCTTCTCAAACTACCAGTACCAGATCTATCTCCCATCTGAATTTTAAGAAAAAGCAACCATAATCTCAAGCAAGTTATTACATCAATGGAGCAAAATCACATTAAAAACAAAAAAAAAAAAACAGTGAAATTAAACAAGAGGAGGAGGAAAGCATATTTTTTCAGAGCATATATTCAATTGAATGGACCAGAAAAAAACATGAAATACAATGCCAATGAAAATAAAGAAAAAAGGGGTGAACATAAATTTTCAGCAGATTCTAAACTGAACTGAAAAAAAAGAAGAACCACCCAAAACAATAATAATAGAAAACAAATCATAAATCTTATATAAATTCTCATTAAAGTGACAACAAAAAATGACCCATAATTTCAAAAGGGCAACAAGATAGAAAGAAACATACCATTTCCAATTAACAGATGCATTAAACATAATATTTAGAGAAAAAAATCAGTAATAGTAGTCATAAAAATAGAATTAACGTCACTTACAAGAACAAAAAATACTGTAATAACGCCGAAGTAAAACCCAAAAAAACAAAGAAGGAAACTGAATGCCGACGTAAAACATCAATCCAACACCCAAAGTAAAAGCCATCGCCTTTCTCTCTGTGTGTAAGAGAGAGAAATGAAAAGAAAAAGAGAGAGAAAGAGAGCCACCTCCGACCCTGGACTATGCGATGGATCCGAGAGCCTCCGAGGCAGGGAACTCGACTGCATAGACCTCCTCCTCGCCCTCTTATCTTTCCAATCTTCCTCCTCTTCTCTCTCTTCTTTCTCTTTCTTTCTCTGTTGCTGACCACAAGGAACCTCGTTCATCTCCCACAGAGTAGCAGCGAGCTTCCTCGCCGAGATAGTGCCACCGTTGCCATTTCCACTCTGTTTGGCCTTCGCCCCACTTTGAGAGAGAGACTGATAAATGGGGGATTCGGCCATCGAAGAAGGTGAGCTCATCTTCCATGTGGGCACAGGCGTGCTCGATCCCCCTCTTCTCCCCACCAAAATGGCTCTTTTAAACCTGTTATTTTGCAGAATAGAGGAAGAGGAAGAAGAAGAAGAGCACCCTCTCTTCCTAACCTTTCCCCTTACATGTATCAGACCCTCTAAGTTTCGATTATGCCTTGGCATTTCTTCTGCTTCTTTGTAGAGAGCGAAACAAACGCACAGTAAGAAGACCCACGGTTCTATTATGCTCTCTTTTTGTAGAGAGAGAAACAAACCCACAGTGAGAAGACCCACTGGTTCTACCCACAAACTAAACCCCAGAAAGAGAGAGATTATATATCGCCATTTTTGCTATTTTTGGAGACAGTACACTATTTTTAGAGAGAGAGAATACAGAGAGAGAAAACACTGTTTTTTCACTCAGATCAAATGGGTTTTTGGGGAACACAAACTCCAATCTCCAATCGGGTTCTTTGCTGCAACATTCTTTACTCACTTTTCCTAGAGAGAGAATTGAAAGCTTTCATCTTTCCCTTTTAGAGAGAGAAAAACTGTCTTCTGTGCAGAGAGTGAGGACTTTTTTCATGCGTTTTGGGTTCTTCACTCGTCTTACAACTCGGCCTCGGGTCCGCTTATATTGTTATATGAATCGGCGCGTTTTATTTTACATCGCCGATCATCTTAGTTGGTCGTGGCTAATAATGGGCATTTCCCCCAAAAAACCGCCGTGAAATCGACGGCTATTAATGTGGAAGCAACGGAGGGCTAAGATCTACAGTTGAGGGTCCATCAGTTATCCTGACCGTCAGATGAATCAGGAGTGATCTAGACCGTTAAGACTAGCACGTCATAAAAGCTAATGGGCTGTGTCGTGCACCGCACGTGTAGGGCATTAATTATTGGAAATGGAAGAAGGCCGAAACCGACATCGTTTCGTAAGTGGGGCCGAAATTTCAGTGAATTTAACCATGATCCGTTGCATTATAGAAGGGCAATCGTCCCACCCTCTCGCTCCATTGTCTATCAACTGATTGGACGGTGATGACACATGTGGCCAGAGCTTTTAATGGTCATGTAATATATAGGGGTGGCAAGTGGTCAGTTGAACCCAATCTGTCTTGTTCTGATTATTGGAGCCCTCAGGTTGGGTCTATGTCCTCTTAACCGAGACCCACTTACGTTAGTTCGGTGTCTTGTGCATCCTCGATGGGTCACATCTGGCCTGATGGTCTAGGAAGTGTGAGGATTTAAGACTTTCTTTTGACCTGTCTCCGTGTCTTGTCCAACCTAGACCTTATTAGGATGGTTTAAATCGAGCCCGGTGGTCATGTGTGGACCTTATATTTCTTTTTAACTTGTCTCAAACTCGAACAAAGGAGGTGAGTGTGGTAGATAGGCAGGAAGCGTTAAACTTTGTCAAAAAATTTTATGAATCTGGAATATTATCAGCTTATATGAAGGCATCGGCAAACTTTGTCAAAAAATTTTATGAATCTGGAATATTATCAGCTTATATGAAGGCATCGAAGCGTTAAACTTTGTCAAAAAATTTTATGAATCTGGAATATTATCAACTTATATGAAGGCGTCGATATGCCTTGAATAGAGCATAATAGGGGATTGAACCAGACTCCATCTGGTGGGTTTGGGTCCAGTGACTTAAGACTCGATCCGATTTTAAGTCTCGCCCCAATTTGGGACTGGTCTAGGTCCAGGTCGATTGGAGCCCATCTAGAGCCCCAATTATGTACATTTGCATTTGGATCGAGGGAGTCAACATGTTAATAACTTCTGAGTGGATTTTAAAGTGGGGATTTAGCTAATGGATTAGGCTTTGGTGAGGCTATTGACAAAGTAAAGCAAGACAGTATGTCAAAACCTTGCCATAAACATCACACCTTTTTTGTATCAAATTTTTTTGTGATGGCAAGTAAATCGACTTTTACTCGTGGTTCGTTCAATTTTAAAATCTAAAAATGATATAGATTTAGAAATCAGACTTAGGCTGACTCTTGAGAGGTTTGCAATTGATGTCAAGTACTGGTACGTCTCAACTTCAATTCCTACCACTAAACGGCCCAAAAAAAAAAAAAAAAAAATTTTCTTTTTTCAAATCCATGAACATCGAGGCAGAGATTATCTATTCGTGTATTTCTGGATCTACATTCTTCAAAATTCGCTGAGGAGATTTAAAATGCAGCTGCATACGATAAAGGAATAAGAAAGAGGGAAAATTGAATGATGACATGAGCATTTGTCTAGCAAAAGAGGGCTATTCAAAAGTTTTAAATTTAAACTTACGAGGAGGGAAGTAAAGTTGGTTTAGCTGGAAATTCAAAGTAATCAAAATCATTAAATTTTGGTTCACATTTCTTGTGGGTCGGTGAAAGACGAGTGTTTTTCGATGAGAAGTAAAGAACCGCTCCAAGGCACATAGCTGCATATAGATACAAGGGTACAAATTTGCAATAGTTGGACTGATTGAGTGATAATACACAATTTGTACCTACTATGCATTTGAAGTGTATATTTATAGGGGATAGTATAACCATTTATTTTTGGTATAGGGAGGTCACAATTATTTACAATCAACCGATGTGAAATATGATAGTTTGGGTGTATCACAAAGTTCAGGAAAAATGTTTTTGAACTTTGAGTTTGGTCAATAAAATAAATGCAACCACCCAATTTCACATCCAATGGTCAAGATTAATTGTGACCACCTTGTACCAAAGGTAAATGATCTCATCATATATTTTTCTTATTTATATAAGGGATTGTATACAATGAGCCGATTTACCTTTGATACAAGGTTATCACGATTACTTACAACTATCAGGTTTGAAATTTAATAGCTTGGATGTATCACAAAAATTATTTTTAAGTTTAAGCTTGGTGTGAACTTTGTATCATTCAAATAAGGCGCACTTCAAAAATCTTGATGAAATGAAGTACTTTGATGTTGGAAAACTCTCCAACTGATCATCTCGACTTCCAAATGTATAAATCATGAGTAAAAAAAGATTCCCATAAAAAAAAAAGTGTATTTTGTAACAAGTTATCTTGTTAAATATTAATTGCTTGTTGAACTTTGTGAGTCACATGAAAGTAGGATACTCAAAATTCGAGGGACAGTATTTTTAATTTCAAGTATTTTAGATGTGCTAAATATATACAATTTTTAGAAATTTGAATTCCATAACTATGGATGAAAATAGATTTTCAACCCATCATAAGGTTTTTGAGACCGGAACTATATTTCCAAGCAAATTTTGAGGTGGCATAAATGCCGTAAATATGATTTTCTAGAAATGTGATTTACATTATATCAAAAGTAAATGATCTCATTATATATATATATATATATATATATATATATAGGAAGTCATTATGCAACGCCTATGAGTAAAAATGAATAGTGCTTTTGGACGACGTGGAAAAATCAATTGCACCGTTCATACTATGTCCGTTGCGGTCGATTTTCAAGAGAAAATCACAGGAGCAAAACTGTAACGGCGTAGAGCTGTTGCAGTTGAAATCACTGTTCACTTTTATTTATTTATATATGTGTTATGTTAGGGTGCTCACACTATGGAGTAATTTATCATTGTACTAAATATTTTTTAGCACTTCTATATCATTGTTTTGTACATAAAATACTTTTTAATAAGAGTATTTTTGGTCGCTAAGAGGGGTGTGATGTCGTCTACATAGGGCATGACATCACCCACATGAAGCACACTAGTGGCATTTAATGCTCCATGTGGGTGATATGATACCCCATGTAAATGTTCTAATTATAAAAAATGCCCTTACTAAAAAAAAATTATAGATACAAAAGAGGGTATATATGTATCCGAATTTCGTTGAATACAGTGGTAAATTACTTCATATAGTGTGAGCACCCTAACATAAGCATTTATATATACTTTTAGTATAATGAGGTCACAATTACCCTTGCCTATTAGATTTTGCACGAGATTTGTTGACTATGTCAAATAATGATGGAGACAGGAGTGAGAATGTGAATCGGGCAAGTCCTGGTGATCGTACTGAGAAGGGAGGAGTGTCTCGTGGGCCTCAACTTTACAATATTTGGTAAAGTCAACACATCAAAATTCCACTGGAAATGTTGTTGGAATGCTGAAATTCTTGTAATGTTTACAAATTTATTTTGATATTTGATTGTCGAATTTGAAGTTCCATAAATAGTGTAGGTACAAATAATTCAAATTATTGATCTGAAAAATGTGCTAAAAATATAACAATTTTGGGTCAAATCTTAACCAGAGCCAAGATAGTGAAGATGAATTTTTACCGCAAATAGGATAGAAGTGGGAGATGCATATAGAAAAATTTGCCAATTTATGTGGCAATATTGTTTAGAAACAATGAACAACACAGAGAAAGATCTTCTTTTTTCCATGCTCATGTAAGATCATATTATTATCGTCAAATTATTTTTCAACTAATTGAGATAGTCTCCATGTTTATGCAATATGTTTTCTTAAAATAATATTCGCTCTTCGCATATAAGAATCAGTGCGAGTATCAGTTTTCATGGCAAATTTGTCCTTAAAGTACAAAGAAACAAGATCTCAAAATATGACTTCACTTATACAGTTTTCATGGCAAATTTGTCCTTAAAGTACAAAGAAACAAGATCTCAAAATATGACTTCACTTATACAAATGAACAAAAGCAATGAGTTCCATATAGTTCTTGCTCTCAGGAGAAAAAAGAGTAAAAGAGTGTCTTATCATGTAGAATCACATCTACTGATTCTTAACAGTAGTTAGTTGCATATGTATTGGTTGCCCACAATCTCACTTGTTCATTTTTGTCACTCTCCAAGTTTTAAAAGTGAACCATTGCACTCAAATCTGTTAATTCTAATTGTAGTAAGTATAAAAGTGCATTACCTGCAACCGAAACTAGTTGGTTACTGGTCATAAATGGGAAATGTTGTTATACTTCCCCTGCATATATATGCTTCCCCCTCATCTAGTTGTCCATTTAGATCAAGTAAGCCATTGACCGTTTGATTTAGATATGACGTCTCAAAGTATTTTATTTTAATTTTATTTTATAAATTATATAAATATATATTTGGCTATGTGCCTCAAATAAATATTTTAAAAATACTTTGGATAAAATGTAATAACCAAAATACCCTGCAACTTTTAATGGCATTTTGATCATTTTATTTTATTGGATGTTTTTTTTAATGTTTTTTTCCATGTGTGAGTTTAAGAGAGGAGTGGACACCAAAAATTTGGTGTCAAAATTGTTTGTAGAAAACAAATTAAATATAAAAGATGTGTGGCATTGTGATTGGGGTTATCTCAACCATCCATTCAGAATGAATGGTTGGATAGGGGAAAGTGTATAAGTTTTGTACAGTAGGGGAACTATAGAAAGCTTGCATATTAAAAATACCTTGTCTGTGTAAACAAACAAATTCTTATGCCCATATGGGTGAGATAAATACATTATGTGCAATGCCAAACAACATCTTACACTCATCTGCAATCAAAATTAATCATATGCATACTCGTGCAATTACTAAGGGATTGGTCTCACTGAAGGTATAGTCTTTAATGGAGCATAATAGAGGACCATCATTCATACCGCCGACTCCAATTAATTGAGAAAAAACTATGATAATGATAATAATGATAGGAAAAAATTTATATAAGGATACAACTTTACAATGTAGAACTACGGATGCACATAAAAAATCCATTGGAAAAGGTAGTTTTAATGTTGAAAAACCCTTTGATTGATCATCTCGACATCAAGATGTATGACTAAGAAAAATAAAAAGATTTTAAGTCTCATAAATAGTGTATTTTACAACATATTATCTACACTTTCAAGATTTTCATATGTTTATAGATCTACTTGATCTTAACCATTTTTTAAATTTAAAATTTTATAATTAGATATAAAAATAGATTTTGAGATAATCCTAAAAACATTTTACATCAAAATTACATGCTATAATAAAATTTAAAAGTGTACCTTATCTCTACAACTACGGATGCATCCGTATGCAAACTGCACCCATAATAATATTCACCTGTCAAACTTTGTCGTGCATCAAGCATAAAGTGGATCTCAAGTACCCTTGCACCCATTTGTCATATGCTTGGCATGATTCGATTAGCTTTGCTTTCTCATTTGTCATGTGACCACAAGATGAAATAAAGTTATCTATATATACGTATCTCTCTCATTCCAATTCTTTGGTGACTACAACCCCACCTTTTATCTGGACTTGTACAAAAACTATGGTTTAAAGATACTTCCTTTTTAAATTTTGAGTTGAGAACATGAAACTGTACTCGCCACAGTGGCAGCTGCCGGACAACCCAAGACTAGAGGCTATCCCTTATTTTAAAAGATATCGTTTTCAAATAAAATAAAATATCACTCTATTAAAAATATTAATTTATAAAGCCAAGGTTTTAAACAATCAATTTGAATCTACCTCAAAAATTTATTACAAGAGGCCGTTTTGATGCTCAATTATCCTCAAATTGATCATATTGACATCAAGATGCATGGACATGAGAAAAAAATGGATTTCCATTTTTAAGAATAGTACATTTAATAACACATTTTTGGACCATCAATTTTCAAGGTTTTCAAGTTTTCATAAATATGTCAATCTACATTATTTTTTAAGCTTTAAATTCCATAAATAAAGATGAAAATATATTTTAAGGCAATCACAAATATTTCCATTATTGAAACTACATTTCTTGACACTATTTGAAGGTAAGTTGTAATTTGATCGTTTAGCGTCTAGGCTCTATACACATTGCACCCTTTTTCTTTTTGTCATACATAAATTGTCATTGTGAGAACTGAGATTATTTATTGGGAAATGTTTCTATGCTTCTCCTACAACATAGAAGTTCTATCCTCCCCCTACCATCTAGCCATCTAATTTTGATCAAGAGAGCTACTCACTGTTGGTTCTTAAATCCGATGTTTTAAAGTATTTTATTTTTAATTTTTTTTATACAAATTGTATGAATATGAAATTTGGTACGTGCCATCTTTTTATTGGGGTGCACCTATAAAAAATATTAAAAATAATATTTTGATAAAATATAATGACCAAAATATCCCTTAAAATTTTCAGAGGTATTTTGGTTACTTTATTTTATTGAAAATTATTTTTTTTATATTTTTCTCTAGTAGAGTTTAATGAATGAATGAACGTTCAAATTTTGGTGTCAAAATAGTTTATAGATTTTTTTTTTAAAAAAAAATAATGTAGAGACATGACATTGTGATTGAGACAATCTTAACTCTCCATTCAGAATGGATGGTTGCATAAGGGAGAGGATAGAACTTCTATGCTATAGGGGAAGCATAGAAAGCTTGCCCTTATTTATTTGGGGAGGTGGCAGTGGATGGGTGGCCTGACCCTAAAAAGCTTGAACCTTGTCCACTAAATAGACTTTGGCCTAAAACTTAGGCCATGTAGCCGAATAGGGTTGGGTTGGGCTATGGTCATTGGCCGACTTTCTCCGACTTGTTCATTATTTTCTTTGTCCATATTTTTTAAATTGATTTTTACTTTGCCGGGCTCGGTGTTATCCAACCCATTATGGCCTGGCCCCATCACATAGCCCAGTAGGAGGGCTGACCCTAGTCAAGGGCCCCTTCATCCTGATCCAAGCTGGCCTGGCCCTAGTAGAGCCCCTAGTACCCCAGCCCAACTATGCTCAACTCTGAAGAACTCATAAATATTTTTTATATAAGCATTTTGTGGAGGGGTAACACCAAGCTCGATATCTCCCGACCGCAATGCATTTGGGTGATTGTGTCTTCAAGACTTCATCCATCTTTGTTCTTAGATAATAACCATGTACGTGGTTTGCACCTTAAACAATCAAATTACGAGATACCTCCAAATTTTATCATAAATACGCTTTTGGTGTAAATAATTCTTAAGATAACTTGAATATATATTTTCATATCTAATTACCAAATCTTGAACTCCAAAAAAGGTTCAATAAATTACATTTATAAATATTTAAAAATCTTGAAATTAGATGGTCCATGTTTCAAGATACATTATTTTTATGACTTGTAACATTTTCTTTCTTTTCATATTCAGACATCTTGATATCATGATGAACAATTAGATGATTCTCAAACTTCAAAACAACTTTTTATGACATATTTTAAAATTGTAACCTTCTATAAACTTTTTCAAATAACTATTTACTCTTTTATAAAAGGTGTGGTTTCTATAAGGTTGCAACCTTAAACAATCAAATTAAGGCGCAGCTCCAAATTTTATCATAACATATAATATTGTTGTAAATTTTTTTTAGGATCATCTTAAAATTTATTTGCATATATAATTAAAAAAATTTAAACTCAAAAAATGGTTAAAATCGAGTAGATCTATAAACATATAAAAATCTAAAAAATTGACGGTTTAGATAATGTGTTGCAAAATACACTAATTTTGAGGCTCAAACTTTTATTAAAAAAATATTCATACATCTTGAAGACAAAATTGTCAATTAGAGGGTTTTTCAACATTAAAACAATATTTCTCGATATATTTTTGAGGAGCATCTCTAATTACACATTTTAAAGTTGTAAATTATTTTCTTTTCTAAATGTTATTCTCATTCTATGAAAAAAAGCTGAAATCCCCATCACTCTTTTGCATTGAAAAGTGGTACTTGGCAACGTCACTTTGGTTGGGATGGGAGACGACTTCCTATCGTGCTTTCTATTCACGCAATGACAAGTGGGGCTTTCCGTGGGCCCCACATTTTGGACCTTTTTACATGCCCAATGCTCAGGTGAATTTACTTCAAGACAATAACCCCAGAAGAAACTAACAAGAAAGGTTTTATGGTCCTGCGTGATCCAATGCATATTTGATCCAGCAACTGATCTAGATGCTTAAGAGCGCAAATTATTATTTTTGTTTTAAAAATACATATCGTGGTGATCTAAAAATAATTTCCATACATATCAATAAAATTATCCTAAATGGGCCACTTTATCATGGTATCAGTGCGCATTTTACTCCTGCAATAGCACAGTATTCACCCTGTCACCACACAATCTCGTAGGCGAGATCGTATGCAAAGAGGCCATTAATCTGCATTACGAGGTTGTAGTCACAACCCTTCTTATTCATTAGATGTCACAATATTCATAGATGTCACAATGTGGCTTGGGGCGAGGTACGATGTTCAATTTATTTTTGTTTAGTTTTAAATTTTGTGTCTATATTTTTATAACTACAAATTTTAAAATTTAAATAATAATAATGATTATGACCTTTTTATATAAAAAATAAATGATTTTTTTATACCGTTCTCCATATTATATACTCAAATGAAGTATGTCGTGTATCATGTACATGCTTCATTCACTCTCCGGTATAGCTTTATTCTTGACCTAAATTTTTGGGCATGGAACCTCTTTAACCTAACGATCAACCCCCATAATTATCGAGGTTGGAATGTTCAATTTGAGGGTTTTCCAATATTGAAACTTCAATTTTTGAGGAGTTCTGAGATGTGATTTTACCTTATTTATTATTCGTACCGTTTTGCCTCTTGTAGAATAGAACTCCTTGTGTGGCCAATAAATAACATGAAAACTAGACCTTGTTTTGAGATAGACCAAGTAAGGTTTTAAATAGTTAAGAATAATTCCATCTAATATATTATTTCGTTGGAAATTGCTGGCATCTGTAGAAAGAATGTTAATAGAGATAATTTTGTAATACAAGTTGAAAAGTATTAAAGACAAAAAAAATACTCATCATGTATTTTTTTTTTTTTTTTTTTTTTAATTCAAGGATGAAAATTCAGCTAGGGCTGGGGACTTTGGCCCTACCCGAGCCAAGTTAGTAAAGCAAGTAGGAGTGGACTCGCTTCAAAAAATGCTAAAAAAAATAAAAAAATAAATTTATTTGGTCATTCTTTAGACTCTTTGCCCTTTGGGCAATCAAGTGGCCATATCTCGTTATACTTGTCCCCTAAGAAACAAAACTCCCTCGTCTTGTCTACTTCCATCAGGAAAACAATGGTCCCTCTCTCAAGCGGCACGAATGCTTGGAAGAGAAAAGAAGCCTATGCTCATTTATTGTTTCCAACCTTAAAAAAAATCACCAAGCTGACTCGTGACTGCCACAAATCAAGAGCCATGAGATTTTAAGACCATAAACTTGTAAATCGCTCGAGTTTCTTTATTTTTTTAACATTTAAAACCTTACTTGACTTGGATTCACCCACGTTGGAACGTAGGAACTTCGGCTCGAGCCTTGGGAAGTCGGATACTGAGTTTGAGCCAAAACCTGGGATTAAGTTATTACATTGGTTGTTTATAAATGTGTTTTCAAGTTAGTAAATTGTTGGATTTGACAATAAAGTACCGGATTTTTAGTCTAAAAAAAGTTTATATTAGTGTGAAGCTTATACGGTAGAAGTTGGGTCCGCGTCAAAAACCCACTGAAAAAGGTTGCTCTTTTGCTGGAAATCCATCCAATTGATCATCTGGATCTCAAGATGATGTATGAAAATAGAAAAAAAAGAAAAAAAAAAGAAATAAAGAAATAGATATTCTTAAAGATGGTGTAACTCATCATCTCAACTATCTACATACAAAATTTTTAAGTGTTTATAGATCTATTTGATTCGCATTACTATTAAAATTTTAAATTTTATAAACAGGAGTAGAAATGGATTTTCAAGTTATCCTAAGTTTTTGAGCACCGAAAACATATTTTTCAAAGGTGTTTGAAGGTGCAATATACTTTCATTGTTTAAGGTGGACCCCTTGTGTAACCTCACTCTTTATTTTATTAAAAGTTGTGTAGATTAATGGAGGGGAGGGGAAGGGTAGGGTTCATGGGAGGCACACTTGTGGACCCTCTCACAAAATTAAATCAAATTAAATACTTTATTTTTGTGGAGCCACACGGCCCTTTGCAATCTTATAGATAGATAAATGAGGCATCTTTCAATTTTATAAAATGAGAGTGGCCTCCATGCCAAGTGTTGTGCAAATAAATATCTGGTCGATTTGCAAAATCAATTCCGACGTGTCGTATGCGGACCCAGATGAATACGGTGTACCACACCACATGTGGTTGGTCGATCTAGAGAGAGAGAATGAGAGATCGAATTTTAGGAGAGAGAGAGGATTTTAAGGGAACGAGAGCAAGAGAGAGAGAGTTCGTCAAGAATTGTGCATAGAGAATGATGAGAGAGAAAGAGAGATTTGCACATAGATTTATGAGAGAGAATTGCCTCCTCTCAATTCAAAATCATCCTATCCTATTTCGATTGGGAATCGTTGGGATCATTCTAGTTCTAATTATACATTGAGAACTGGTTCATCAATCCGGATTGCCAATCTGTCCATGCGGATCAATTTTGCAGAAATGGGTCACCAAACCGTCCCTTTTAAACACCGCATGGAAGACTGACGAGAGAGAAATTTTGCATGGAGACTGATGAGGGAGAATGTTTACATAGAGAGTGATGAATATGAGAGAGAGTGAGTTGGCTCGGCCCGGTTACTCGACTCATACCCCATCCACATGCTCACTCGAGTCCGAGTAACATCATAAAAAATCCCAAAAAAATGTTGAAAGTAAAATTTATCAAAATACATCTAATTATAGTTAAAAAAGTAGCAAAACAATATATTTAAAAAAAATGAGTTCGTGACCGTGGGTATTTTCAAAGTTTTGTAAAATATATTGAAAACTGTAAAAATAATTATTTGCCGTCAAAATACTTTCCAATCATTGTCAAAATGACAGAACATGTAAATAAACATGTCACAAATATATTTCTTATTTATTGGGAATTTTTATAAATTTTTAAACTTTTTTTTAAGATCCCCAAATTGGACCTCCAACTCGGGCTCGGCAAGGGCTCGAGCCCGAATAACTTGGCCGACTTTTCAAACATTGTATGAATAGTATAATACTACATATATTCCATGTAGTTGCAACGATCCACTCAATAATGGGCGGTGGATATGAAATCTGTCTTGGTCGAACCGGCAATGGCTGATCCATTAGGAGGAATCTCAACTGTTCATTATTGACTATAGAAGGTTGAGATTACACGTAATATACTATACGACTATTACGCGTCATGTGCTGCGGATTTATGTGCCAAGAAATCTAGTAGGACACTTTAATTTTAGGAAAATGGTTTGATAGGGTTGCAGCCCTATCAAAGTAAGTAAAGCCTTACCTCATAACTCATTCAAAATTACAATTCAAGCATCGAAAAACCTTTAAATCGATTATCTCGAGTTGAACAAAAAATAGTTTACATTGTAACAAATTATCTAGACCGTTCATTTCATCATAAAAATAAGTATTTATAATTCCACAAATTCTTTACCATTTTGTTAATTTCAAATGTTTTTATTAGTGTTTAAAATGATTTTAGAGCTATCATGCAGATTGCCTTTGCTGAAAGTGGTTAGGATTTGACTAAGGCTTTATATTCTTTTCATAAAACCTAGGCCTTATAAACCTTATAATTCATTTTATGATTAAATTTCCAACACTTTGAAGGGTTTTTTAACTTATTTGTTGCCAAAATATTGTATTATTCAGCGGAAGTTAGTTTTATATTTCCTTCTAGGCAGAATACAAAAATTGATAAAAATTAAATATAAAAAGGATATTTGGACCTTATAAAAAAAAGTGAAAAAATAAAAAAGGGCATTTGCAACAAAAGAGAACAATTTGCAAAACTTGTTGTCTTGCCTTACATTACAAAATATGGGTTGGGTGGGCTTTGAATTCCATGCCAAAAGGACTAGTCGATTATTGCGATCACAATTGATATCAAGGCCAAACCACAAAAAACATTCATGTCCATACAAAACAAAAGCATGTATAGCATATACCATGAGAGCACATTATACCCTTGCTCCCTCGAATAAACCTAATTATGAGGGTGTTATCGATATGAAATTCTTGGAATCACTTTAAAATCATGAGATGAATATTTGCAAACAAATTTTGAGTTTTTTTTTTGGGTAATTTAAGTGGGGATGATAAGCCCCTACCTGTTTTTTGAAATCGTTAGTGGTTTTTGAATGCCTTAGGTGAGAATGGGAGCCTCAATTTTAGCTGGGGTACAAGTAGTGCTACCACCACAATCCTAACCCCATTATGAACAAAATTTGAGATCCAGATTATAAATAGTTATATGTAAAAAAAATGACAATATTCTCTGAATATCTGGATGTTATTTTTCTCAAACACTTGTAGGATCTGTATAAATTATTTTTTTATTTTGGATTTTTATTAGTTATTTATTATTATTTGAAACTTATTCCCGAGAAGGTTATATCCCAAAATTTTGCAGTCCTAATCATGATTATGACTTTAGTTCAGGGAGTGAATATTGCATGAGCATATAATCTTGGGAAAATACTGTACAGACCCCTAATTCCCCATCTTATTTTATGGTAGACCCTCATTCTATTTTTCTTTCAAACGACATAAAAAAACCCTCTAGTATAGGGTCGTACCCCCTCATTTATTCTCTCATGCGTTTATTCACTTTTGGCCACAAATACTAGCCCCAATAAATTGTTTTATTCCATCTCAATCCAAAAGCCCTTTTAACCCTATTTTGCACTTTTTAAAAAAGCTTTTGGATTGAAATGGAATAAAACAATTTGTTGAGGCTAGTTTTTGTGGCTAAAAGTGAATAAACGTGGGAGATAAGAGATGAGGGGGTACGGTGAAATACTTGAGGGTTTTTTTATGCCACCTGAAAGAAAAATAGAAAAAGGGTTTACCGTGAAATACGATGGAGAATTAGAAATTTGTATGAATTTTTCCCTATAATATTTTAGCTAAAATATTCATGGCCCATCCAAAATAAGTAATAAAGATTCCCTTGAATTCAATAAACTATTTTAATGTAGTCTCCCTTAAATGTTTTGGTTCTAGATTAGCTAGAATTGGAGCCTTTAAGACATGCTATTGTCCCTTAAACCCCAACTACAAAGAATTTCAACCGAAAACACCAATAGTTTCATAAAACCATTGTGTATAGAGATATATATTGGGATGGTATACAATGAGACCATTTATCTTTGGTACAAGAGGGTCACAGTTACTTATAACTATCGGATGTGAAATTTGATAGTTTGGACGTGTTACAAAGTTTGAGAAATTTATTTTGAACTTTGCGCTTGGTCAATGGTATAAATGCAACTATCCAATTTCATATACAATGGTCAAGATTAATTGTGACCACTTTGTACCAAAGGTAAATGATCTCATTGTATGCTTTTTTATTAAACATACAGGTGATTAATATATATATAGAGCCTGCAAACTATACATTATTATCCATTTTGAAATTATCAAATCACACATAGTAAAATTAAGTGAATCAAACTTTGGTATATGATTTGATAAATTTTCATTTTGGTTTTTTGTCTTTGTAAGAAATTTCATGTACGGACTCAATTTACTACGTATTTGGATCCACTCAGTTTTTTGTAACAAGCATTTATACATCATTTTTGACAAAGCAAATGAACATTAAGGTTCAAATTTATTTAAAAAACTAAAATAAAGTAACCAATATATTTTACTGGACCTGACTTGGGTCAAGTCTGGGGCCAGACCTACCTAAGACAAATTCGGGTTGGGTTGGGACCAAGCCCGGTCGATTCGATCCGATATATTACATATAATACATATGTTTTTTTTCATATATATATATATATATATATATATATATATATATATATATATATATATATATATATATATATATATATATATTTATTTATTTATTGCCCACCTAGCCTGGGTTTGAGTCCCACTAGGACCCAGTGGGGTCACCTCCAGGTCTTTGCACCCCTAAGAATTATCTAAGTTATTGCAGACTCACAAATTTTTTAAAAAAGACTCTAAGGAGATAATCATCTCTCTCCTAAATAGGCTCCACCATTTTCTGACTCGTGCAAATTCAGTTTTGATGAAAACTTAAGGAGAAATCAAACTAAGATTTGATGGTAGCTCGAATGGAAACCCTGATCATGTGGGGGTAGGCAAGGTCTTGAGAGATAACTATGGTTATAAAGTGGTGAGTTACTCAGGCCCAACTAGTGTTTGAGGTTTGAACGAAGCCAAGGCCCGCTCCATACCCAAAACCCTATGATTGATAAAGAAGGGCACAACTAATTTGTAATTGAATGTGATTGCTGGAATATTATCGAACAGTATGTCAGGGGTAGTTCTTTATATGGCAACTTCGCGAAGTGTTTGAAGAAATTTGGGTGCGGCTGGCCGCTCTCGATGACTAGTGTATCACACACTCAGAGCTAATACAGATGCATATAAACAACAAACATACGTATCGTAGATCAAGTACAAGGCCCTATGTTTTATCTTCTTAAGAGTTGTCCAGGATTGTCCATCCCTTAGAAGTTGAAACAAGCCAAGGCAATATCATTGGAGCCTAAATGGTGCATATCATTTATCTATGATACAAGGAGATCACAACCACCCACAATTATTAAAATGTGAAATTGGGCAGTTGGAGATGTACCATTAGATATGAAATGGATAAGTTGTAGTTGTGCCACATACTAGGCTCGAAGTCCTAAAAATTCTCGATGGTTGTAACACAACCCTACATGTTGATTTTCAAATATGATAGCTAGGGTGATCATAACCTTTTTGTACAAAATGTATATGATCTTATAATGTACTATCCTATAAAGAATTTGGATTGGTGCTTTTACAAACTAGATGAGTATAGAGAAACTACATCACAATGACTTAATCTCAACGAGCAAGACTCAGATTCGATTGAGTTACTCGCCTCGGCAGACTAAAATAATATGGAACCAAATCCATGAGAGTTGGCTGAGTCTCACTTGCTCTCAATATTTTATTGTTGACCTTTTTTTAGTAGTCGAACAAGTCTTTGACAGGCTAGGCTTAGTCCCAGGTTATTCACTTGGGCTCGAGACTCTAACGAGTTCCGAATTGAATCCTTGTCTTAAACAACTAAAAGCTTTGTAAAGAAAATAGTTATAAGTAATTGTAACATCCTTGTACCAAAGATAAATGATCTCATTGTTTACAATCCCATATTTTATTCATGTCTAATTTTTAGTAGTACTCTTGCCTCAAATCAGGACGATTAAGCATTGATGGGCAAATATTACTTTGAAAACGCTGGTATGGTTAAATTGGTGCTGCTATTATGCCCAATCTGCTGATTGTGATATGGTAGGAAGCTATTCCTCCCTATACAAAAGGATGAAAACCTCCAATGCCCTGCACCAGATTTACATATCGCTTTTTTTCCTGTTTAGTCCATGAGGATCAAACACCCAAATTTCACGATAATACAAACTTGTGACATTTAATGCAGTCAAATCCAAATTAAGTTGACCTTTATTCGGATAATACAAACATGTGACATGAAATGCGGCTAATCCAAATCAAGTCAGCCTATATTCTTTTGAAATTTGATCAAAAAATAATGAGCTATGTTAAAATTGTCTAATAGATATAAGTGAGATATTAATAATGCAACCCGTAGGTGTAGTTGACAAATTTCTCATAATCAAAACAAATAATGGGTAATATTCATCAGCTCAGACCTCATTGTGCACAATAGATATCTATGGCATAATTATAATATATGGGATTGTCTATAAAAAGATTATTTACTTTTTTTACATATATGGGAGCAGGAGTGGAAGTTGCATATACAATTCCTCCTCTAGGTTACCATGAAGAAAAGCATTGTTAACATCAAGTCGATGAAGGGACTATTGCTGAATGGAGGGAAGAGCTAACAAGCAACGAACGGTGACCAATTCCATGTGTGGTACTTTTCAAGGGTGCGTATCTCTGCAGCCATAGCATCTCGCCGCGCCACTCAGGGGATTTGACATCAGGTTTGAAAGAGGAGTGGAAGATAAGGCTACTTGAGAAGGTAAGATAAAAGTGTGATCAAAGGATGGGTAGTAGCTGACAATGAAGAGGAAGAGTGTAGGGGATGGGCAGGAGCGTTGGCCATGTTTCTCTGTTTGGAAGGGGGAAAAGGAGAGTTCCAATGGGATATCAGTGATCCATAAGGACCACAAACAAGGTAGAACATATTTTGAAAACGTGGAATCAAATTGCTGGAAGGGAAACATCCTTTCTTGAGAGAGAGGAGTGAAGAGTACCGAGACAATTTCTTCTTGCATGCATATCTATACGGGATTCAGCTAGCAAGTATTGTAGCACAAAGTTTTTCTATTTTTTAATTTTTATTTATTTATTTTTTCCATTGAATAGTAAAAACAGTTGAGGTTTTAGAAGGGCGACCTTTATAGTAATTGTTTTCTCTGATCCCACAATTTTATTATGGAGAGTAATCACCTATTTTTGAATGAATCAAATCACCAAAAATAGAACTCATGATTTTATTTTTGTAGAAAATATAATCCTTTTGATGGTTCTTGTTTTGAGACGCTTCATTCATAATGAAAGCCTTTATGGATGGGTTTCAAACTTTCAACCAACAAGAATTTTGATATATTTTCCTTTTGAAGTTGTAGAAGAACCCAAGGTTCATAAACAGAGCAGAACTGGACTATTCTCTTTCTATAAACCAAAAATACAGATTTCCCATTTCTGTGGCCATTCTTTTATTTATATCTTGTAGAATTACTGGATTTAACTTTTAATGAAATTTCTAATTTTTCAAAATTTTATTTATTACTTCAAATTCGTAGGAAATGCTCTTCCAAACTTGGGAACTTCCTGCCTCTGCATGTGTTGCTCCCCACTCCTGCTCCCAGCCCCTCCCCCTCCCCCTCTCCCTCTCCCTCTCCATCTCCAAGCAACTATGTTGCAGTCTATAAGTTGAAAGGAAGAATCATGTGGCAATGCTAATCTTGCAAATTACAAGAAGTGTGCGTTGGGCGAGTGGATCAGCGAGGTGCAGGTGAAGGGGTTGGTATATGTGTTGAAGTCTGGTTTGGCAAGCTCTGAAACTGCATGCTTGGCAACCTCACCAGGAAGAACCAAAGACCTTGAAGATGTACATCTTGTAAGAGCAGAGGAGAGAGAAAGAGCAGAGAGCAGTGAGCCGAGAGAGAAAACCAGGCTTTAGAGAGAGGGATACTTACTAAAGTTAGTGAGAGTTACTTTAAGGTCGCAATCTTAAACAATCCATTTAGGCCGCACCTTCAAATTTTATTAATATATAATTTTGATGTAAAATATTTTTAACATTATCTCAAAATCTATTTTCAAATCTAATTATAAAATTTTGAATTCCAAAAATGATTAAAATCAAGTAGATCTACAAACATATGAAAATATTGAAAATAGACGGTCTAGATAATGTGTTGTAAGATGCACCGTTTCTAAGACTCAAAATCTTTTTTTTTTTCATAGTCATACATCCAATATCAAGATGATCAATTGGAGGAGTTTTCAACATTAAAACAACATTAACTGATGGATTTTTAAAGTGCATCCGTAGTTCTACATTTTAAGGTTGCAACCTTATATAAACTTTTAGTGAAAGGCTTTTTAGTAAGGGTGTGGTTTGTATAGAGCCAAGGCTCTAAACAATAAAAGTAAAGCACAGTTTTAAGTAGTGTCAAGAAGTGTGGTTTCAATGCTGGAAATCTTTGTGATAACCTTAAAATATATTTGTCATCTTTAATTATAAAATTTAAAGCTTCGAATATAGTGTAGATAGAGGAGATTTATAAAAACTTGAAAATCTTGAAATTGATGGTTCAAAAATGCGTTACAAGATGCGTTATTTCCAAATTTTGAAAGCCATTTTTTTTTCTCATCTCTATGCATCTCGATGTCGAGATGATCAATTTGAGGATATTTGGTCATCAAAACAACCTCTTCTAGTAAATTTTTTTGAGGTGGGCTCTAATTTGATTGTTTAGAGCCTAAGTTGTATATAAACTTTTCCTTTTTAGTAAAAAAGAGACATACCGGGGGATTTTTGAGTTAAAATATTGGGAAAATTGTAAAAAGTTTTTATTTTTATTCTTTATTTTTATTTTTACGAAAGTGCCCTTCCCGTATATAAAAAAAATCATTTTACCCCAATATTGATGTCCAGTGTCGGACCCACTAACATTTGTGCAAGACCACGGTTGTGAATTACTAGACCACCCTTTTTAAATGCCGGTCTGCCCTTTTTAAGTATTGGACTGCCCCTTTTAAATGTTGGACTGCCTCTTTTAAGTGTCAGTTGTAAGTATCGGACCGTCCCTTCTAAATGTTGGACTGCCTCTTTTAAGTGTCGGATTAGTGTTATGATTGTTGGACCCCTTATTCAAGTAAAACTTGTGCCGAACTAGCTTTTATATATATTGGGTTTTTCCAGCAGCCAACCAAACAACATTGTGCTTAAAACCGGCTTTTGTATATACTAGAATCAACAAAACCAGGTATTAAGATAAGGAAAATCGTTGTATGTGGGCTTGACCGCATGACTACATATGCGATCCAAAATGTGTAAAGCATCCATCTTAAGTAGGTGTTACATCTAAAAACAATGAAAACTATCGGTACAATTGTTTTCTTACTACAATTATTATTTTTAAGTTTTAAAATTTACTTATTTTTTATTTCTAATTTTAAAATTTATTTATTTTTTCATATTCGTGATCTTCGTGTTAAAGATTCATGATCTCCGTGTTAAAACTTAAGTTCAAAGATTCATCTAAAAAATATATTTATTAATAGGCCCGCATTGCTATGGGCTTGGCCGCATAGAAACCAGGCTCTTAAGATAAACCCAAGATTTTTATTTACAAGGTTCCAAACGAGGGAGGTGAAACGACCAAAGTTTTCTTGAGATCATAGATTTTTGGAAAGTCATCTATTTGAAATCTGTACAAAGGATCGTGTCCAATGATGCCATTGCTTTCTATACAAACTCCCAGAGCCATCACATGTGAAATCAAAAAGCCAGGGTGTATCATTTTTTGCTGTAAACACATTTTCTCTCTCTTGACAACTTGTTTCTCTCTCTAACCTGCTCGTTCCTCTCACATGAGTTCGAGTGCTGAAGTGCTCACAGGCTGGTTTGGTATCCGTGACTGGCTTGATGATCTCTCTTGCTTCCTCCTCCTTTGAATTCCTCACTTTGTAATTGGAAAGCCTGAAGCCTCCAAATCAATAGCTTTTTTCTTGTTAATATGGTCCTCGAACGGTTCATGTACGAACCCATAATCATCTATTTTATAGTAAAAATGGAGAATAAACATGAATGAGAAATCTATCTGGGAACCACCCTTTTTTCCATCTCTCCAATTTTTCCATGTTTACATTAACAATTCAGCAGCAAATTAATTTATTGCATTGGCCTTTTTCCCCATCCCTTGCATCTTTGCATGCACTTAAAAAGAGCATTGAAGGAATCTACAGGACGATGGATTCCAAATTGGTGAAACGTTTCAGTGGCTTGCTTCACCATTTTACCTTGACCATAAGAGGTAATAAAGCCATGTAAGAACTTTTGCGATTTGATATAAGGCTTTTTCTTTTGGTTTTTAGTAAGATTACGATTTGAATAAAACATTGGGCTTTGGCAAGCTGCCTAATTTCTTGGTCCATCAAATACCGATCCCTAACCATGCCTGCTAGCTTAAGAGTTTAGTTAAAGATCTCACTGATTTAATCAGGGTCGCTCAAATGACGAAGTTTTGATTTTGCCGAGTTAAAAGTTAGGGTTTGGGGATAATTAGATTGAGAAACACAAGTGCCGTAATGGTGGGCATACAAAATAGCTCGACGTTTGGGGAAGAAAATTCGCTTTTTCCTATTTTGCACATAGAGAAATTACAGCCCATATGTGTAAAGGAAAAAGTTTATATGAGGATGCTACCTAATAATGTAGAACTATGGACACCCCTAAAAAATCCATCGGATTGAAAAACCTTTTGAATGATCATCTCCACCTTGATATGTATGACTATGAAAAATAAAAAGATTTTAAGTATAAAAAATAGTGCATTTTACAACATATGATCTACGTCGTCCGTTTTCAAGATTTTCATCTGTTTATAGATCTATTTGATTTTAACCATTTTTATATTTAAAATTTTATAATTAGATTTAAAAATAAATTTTGAGATAATCCTAATAACATTTTACATCAAAATTGTATACCATTTGGAGGACACCGTACCTCTATGTCCATGGATGCGTCCGTATGCCTACTGCGCCCATGTCTAAAAGGCACATAGGATCATTACTCTTTCAAAAAACATAAAAAAATGTTACGTCTTTTTCGAAAATTAGCTTATTGCATGCAACCCCTGATGGTCAGTTTTGAAATTAGATGACTTTCCCCATGCCACACAAATGATATCTCGGCTAAAGTGTACGTGACATTTGTATACGGAAATAGTCGGATCCCGGACCTAGACCGGATTGGACTGGAATTCACCGGACCTAGACACGAACCCAGACCTGGACTCAAAAATATAGTATGGGACCCAGACCTGACTCAAAGATAAAATATTTATGTATTTAATTATATTAAAATATATTTTATATATTAGGATATGGAAAAAATTATCAGACCTGGACCCTAATAGCGTTTGGGTCTAAGATTTGGACCCAGACCCAACCCACCAAGCCCAATTTTTTGACCCATACTCGGATCCGGATCAAGTCTACCCGTCGAGTCCCAAGGGGTTTGGGTCCATTGCCACCCCTCACCAGCTGTTGAATCCCCCATTATATTAGTCTTCTCTATGCATATTCCCAAGGTTTGTAATTAGGGAGTAAACTTTGGTGTAAAATATCCATATGTGGCTAATGCATGTGACAAATTTCTTAAGATTTTAGGGGGGGATATTGAAAATTCTGCTTTATTTAATTTTCTGATTATTTGGAAAGATTTGGAAAATCCGAAAGGGAAAGAAGAATAGCATCAAATTTTATTTCACTTAAACTCTTTAATTGACTGTTTTATATACTTCCCCTAATATATAATAGTTATATACTTCCCATTATCTAACTATCAGATCTTAACGAATGGCTGAGATGGATTCAATTACAATGTCATGCTTTTTAATTTTGTTTCTACAAAAATTTTGACACCAAAATGTGGGTGTCCACCTTCTCTTAAACTCGTACCTATAAGAAAATATTCTCGATAAAATAAACTGATTAAAATACTCCAAAAATTTTAGGAGCATTTTTTATATTTTATTTTATTAGAAATATTTTTTTATATTTGTTTTCGGTGCGTTTCATTGATATGATGACACGTACCAAATTCATATTCATATAATTTGTAGAATAAACACTAAAAATAAAATTATTTCAGGCGTCGGATATAGATCAAACGGTCAATGACGTATTTGATCGAAATTGAACGGTTGGATAGGACGAAATGTATAACTTCCATGCAATAGGAGAACTACATAAGCCTTTCCCTTATTCTAAACACGTGACTACTAAAAAACATGAAAAAAGATTTCCATTGTAACCCATTAAAAAAATTCTCACGAAGTTATGTCATATGTCTATCTCTTTCATAAATATCTACTAAAATTGCATATTTGCGTACGACTGGCAGCATTGGTATGAAAAATATCGTCGTTCCAATTATTTCGCTGTATTTAGGGCAATTGACATAAATATTCTTTTTTTTGATGATATTTAAAAATATCTATGATGTTCTAAAATTTACATAAGTGTCCTTTTTTTTACTGTCTACTTTTATCCTAACTTTTTCAATGGTTTTTTTTTTAAAAAAATTTAAAAGCAAATGTTAATTATTACAATATCAAGAGAAAAATGGGCAGGCAAAAAAGGGACATCTATGTAAAATTTCAGTTTTTTTAAGGACATTTTATAAGTATTCCTAAAAAAGGATATTTACATCAATTTCTCTTGTATCTATAAGAACTTTTTCTTTTGTTAATAATGTAATAATCAACATTTATCTTTGAAAATAATAAAACCTTAATTATACCCATTTGGGATTGGGATTGGGATTGTTTATGTAAATATCCACGTGAAAATGTTATCCTAGCCACGGCCGCTGCTTTTTAAAGCCTCAGCTCAATATACAAAAAATTAGAATTTAGGTAATAGGTATGGAAGAACCTCAAATTGATCATCTCTACCCCACCAATTATGGATTTCAAGAAAATAACAAAAATGATTTGAAGTTCTAAATATATTGTATCATGTTATATATTATCACGGCTGCCTATTTTCAAGCTTTCAAAGATTTGCAAGATTTACAATATTTTTGAAGTTTCAAATTTCATGAGCATTCAAAGCCTTCAAACATCTGTAAGATATTTAATATTTTTGGCGCTTCAGATTTAATAGCAGTAGTAGAAATTGATGTCCAGGCTATTATTAAGTTTTTGGACATCGAAACTGCAGTTTTTGACATAGATCATAAAGAACTGCTTGAGTAGTAAGACAAAAAGGAATATAATTCAAAACAAATTCATTCAGAAAAATTTAAGTGTGACAATTAATAGAAAATAAGATACGAGAGAGTAGATTTAGGTGGGCTGGTTATGTGTAGTGCTGACCCAATGTAATACCTGTTCGGACGTGTGAGTTAATTCAAGTTGAATGATTGAAAATGAGAAATGGTAGATCTAAAAGGATGTGGTTGGAAATAGTTCAAAAAAATATGGGGATTTTTGGCCTCACGGAGGATATATTCTTTAATAGAGCGGAATAATGGATTAGAATTCGTGTTACCAACCGTAATTAATTAAAAAAAATTTATGATGGTGCTAAAAAAAAATTGCTAAGCAAAATGTAAATGAGGCCGAGGGAGAGAAGGTAACTACTTAAATTTATTGTGATGATGATCACAAAGAATTGCTTAACAACGAATTAGTAAGGCCGAGCGAGAGAAGGACCGAGCGAGAGAAGGTAACTAGCTAAATTTATTGTGAAAGAAAGAGAGAGCCAAGGGTATTGAATTTTGAGTAGTTCACGTACAGATAAAAAAAAAAATTGAAAATATGAAATGGGCCAATTTTAGAGAAAATTAGGCAGAAAATCGGTTAGCCCATCTTTTTATATATTTTTCTAAAATGCCATACTCAGTCCAAAGAGGGGTCCGACATCCCCTTTTTTGAATTGCTCTTTGCTTCTAAAAAAAGAAACAAATCTCCAAAACTGATGCCTACTAATGAAAAAATAAAAATAAAAAAGTGGTTTGAAGATGCTATTTTGGAAAGGCCATTTTGAAAAAAAAAAAAAAAAAAAAAAAGCGGGTTCTCAAACCTTCCACTATTTTCGCTTAAAATTGGCTCTTTTCATATTATCCTTTTCTATTTCTTTTTTGGATTCCGTACATAAATTACTCTTAAAATTTTATTGTCCAAATGAATCAACCAAAATACATGTTGAGAGAGAGAGAGAGAGAGATAGAGAGAAAGCTGTGAGAATAAAATCTTTAATCTGTATACCATATCTGTTCACAAGAGTCAGGTGTGTTGAATTTTATTCTCTAAATGAATCAATCAAATACATTTTGAGAAGTCTGATTCTCAATGTGAGAGAGAGAGAGGTTTATTGAATTTCATTCTCCAACTGATCAACCAAAATATTTGTTCAGAAGGGTGATTGATTGATTGAGAGAGAGAGAGGTAGGTTTATTGAATCTCATTCTCCAACTGAATCAACCAATGTACACATTCAGAAGGGTGATTTTTATTTGAAATGTAGAAAGGGAATAGATACAGTTAGAGCCCACATATCCATGGTGTACATACATATACTAATTCCTAAACAACAGGTCATCACATATAAAAACCAATTCCATTTGTCATCAATTTCTGCATTTTTGTTTCACAGATTCTAGTCTTAATCAACTCAAGGGAGGGCCTAGGTTTCTCTCTCCTCTGAGAAAAAACTTTAGAAGAACCCCATTTGAACATATGCATCAAGGTCTAGTCTTTCTCCCTCTTCTCTCAAGAAGCAAAGAGCCACATTGGAGAGGAAATTCTTGGCTAAAATTATCTGATAATTTCTCTCTCCTCTGAAACATCAGAACCAGCTCAATCCATGAAAACGAAGTATAAGTGCAAGTGGGGTTCTCTTAAAATCATCTAAATACAATCAATCTCTGTTACTTTCTCTTTCTAACTTCTTCTAGGCACTCCTGTTAAGCATCTCCTCATACCTCTTAAAGGACTGCTGCTTCTGCATCTCTATCCTCTTATGAAACCTCTTGATGAAGAGATCGGCGACATGATCGATCTCGTCTTCGAGCTTGAAATCTGCCGTGTTCACTGATTGCTTGACCAGATCAATTGCAGATTGGCCTGGGTTTTCAAGCTCGGTGTCCTCCGAGTCGAAGAGAGAGTGGGTCAGGTCTGGATACTCTTCATCTTCCTCTGGTTTGTTGAAGCAGAGCTCCGATGTTGGCTCCAAAGCCATTGAATTGTAGACAACAATGGCTTTGCACTGGTCATCATCTTGGCGGAGGAGATGGTGAATTTTGTGAGAAATGGTGGTGAAAACCTTCTTATTATTTCTCAGTAAACCAAAGACTATGAGCCTGGTTTTAATGGCTTCTGCCTTGTGTTTAACTGAGCTCGATTTGGCCTTCACAAGGGACCCAATAACTGACAACATCTGTTTCAGGAACGTAGAAGCCCGGTTCTTCATGTTTTCTAGAGAGAAAAATTTGGAATAGGAGAGAGAAGAAGGTGATGGAAGAAGAGAGAGAATAGGGAATTTAGAGAGAGAAAAAGACCCCACAAGGCCAAGAAACAAGAAATGGAAAGGGGAGCTTAGAGAGAGAAAAATGGCCACCAAACAAGGAGATGGAAGGTGGGAAATGGGAGGCTTTTGTGAATAAACCACAATTTTGAAGAGAGAGAGGGGTGGGCACAGAACTGGAAACAAGGTGCAGGGTGATAGAGGTCATGCAATAAAGGAGGTTAGAGAGAGAGTTCTTGAAAGGAAGAAATTTAGAGAGAGAGAGAGAGTTCTTGAAAGGAAGAAATTTAGAGAGAGAAAGAAAGCCCACAAAGCAAGAAAACCAGAGGAATGCATCAAATGAGGATCGCGGTGTTGGGTTTATATAGAAGATGGAGAGAAGAGAGAGATTGTAAAAAAAAGAAAGAAGAGAGATTGTTAAAAAAAAAAAAAAAAAAAAAAAGAAAAAGAGAGAGGGGGGTGGGTTCTCTTGTTTGTTTGGAGGTAAAAAACGGAAGTGAGAAGAAGTAGGTCTGAAGAAAGCTAAAAGTGGGACAGGGATAGCTGCCTTCTAAATTCAAGTTTTTTTTTTAAAAAAATGTAAGACAAGTTTCAAAACTGCCCCTATCTCAAATATCTGGTCCACCGTGGTTCCCAGATTTACTGGTGGCAATGGGGCAGGTGGCCTTGCTCGGCAATGTAAAATTAGGGTATGGGCTACAAATTGCGCCCGACCGAGCCACTATGGCCCGAAGGTAGGGCACCGCCGCGATGGTTGGCCCTGTCTAGCTATTTGTGTCCTTTAATTTTTTGTTTTTTTTTTTCCGTCAAGTGAATTGGGCTTGGACCGGGCCAAGCTAGGTCCAAGACTTCTTCGACCTGGTTAGGGCTGGGCCTGGTTAGGGCTGGGCCAGGTTCGGACCGGCTCTTTAGATATAAGGGCCGGGCTATGGCCAGGGCCGGAGCAGCTCTCACTCTCCCCGCGCCCTCTACGTGTGTGTCCATGCAAAGCAGATGGAAGTTTTATTTATTTATTTGACCTGCCCTCTTCCTCTCTCTTACATTAATATTATTGAATGGTTATGTCAACTACGCACCATCAAAAAGCATAGTGGTATCGCCTTTTTAAGCTAGTGACATATTTGTCACAATGCTCAAAATGTGAACAAACCATCTATAACAGGGTTTGTGTCTTGTGTGAAGGCGCCAAGAAAGAGAAGAGAGGAGAGAGAACGGAGAGAAGAGAGGAGAGAGAATGGAGAGAGAGAGTGAGGAGAGAGAGAGAGTGAGTAGAGGAGATAGAAGAGAAAGAGGAGAGAGAAGAGGAGAGAGAGTTGGTGGTTTTAAAAGGGGGTGAGAGGGAGGGTGGTCTTAAAAGAGATGAGAGAGAGAGAGAGAGAGAGAGAGAGAGAGAGAGAGAGAGAGAGAGAGAGATGGTGGTTTTAAAAAGAAAGGGGTTTTAAAAGGGGATTCCATTCTCAAAAGCAAAGTTAAAAATATCTTCATGTGTTTGTGTTTTTCAGCTGTGCAAATTCAGGGGGTGGTAGGATTCTAAAACTTGGTCTCTCTCTCCCTTCCCGAAATGCGAGATGGGCTTCTTTTGAATCATTGACCGTCGGGCCTTAGAAAAGAGGAAGACAACACCACTAAGGTTTTGACTGTTTTATGATACCAAAACTACCCCTTGAGTATGAATTCATCAAAATGAAAGGAAAATTGTTTCATGTGAGCTCCACCTCATTTCTTCAATATGCGCTTTGGAGGTATAAAGCATTGATCCTCTAAAAACAAGTGTAACTAACAGTCCAAATGCTGTTTTAATATAATTATTATTTTTAGTTTTTTTTTTTTTTCATATTTATGATCTCCATGTTAAAGATTATCGATTACCTAAAAAATAGACTAAATTATATTTATTATTAATCCCGTATTTTTAAAATATGCGGGCTGGCCATATAAAAACCGTGTCCAAATGAAAATTCACACTCTGGAACTTTAGCAAAGCAAAATCACTTGCTGAAAATTTTCTATGTTTCCATCTGGTGTTTTTAAATTGGGGAAGTATTTGGCTTCAACTCATGCTCACATCCTACTTTACAATTATGGCAAATTTAACAAATTTTTTATTATTTAAACATTGTACACATTTGTAACTATTCCAAATTATGATGGGTATTTTGAAATTAAATTACACAATATGGCTAAAACATTAAATTATCGATCTCTCGTAAGTATTTTAATAAATTGCCTTATAATTATTTAGAGCCAGAACCACAAATCATATTTCTTTATATCCAATTTCCTCATTCTGCAAATTTGAAGATCAAGAAACAGTAAAGATAAGATGACGATTGAAGAATTCATATCAAATGTAAAAAATAAAATTGCTTGTTTTAAGCTTATTATTCTTTTTCTTTTTCTCTCAGATTCATGATCACTATAACTAGCAAACCTTGGATTCAAAATCCATCTCCAAAATGAAATATAAACCCTAAAGTTCAAGTCATTTCAAAATCTGTGGGCTTTTATGAGGGCTATTCATCAATATTTAGGACTGTTTTGGTCACATTTGAAGAAAGGGTTGCTTTTTGTAGATTTCGGAGGATTCTAGGAAGGAAAGAAGAGGACTAAATTAAGGGATGGTTTATTTTAAGGGAGGGTTTAAGGACCCCTTTAAAGTTGTCATTGGGATTTGGAGATTTAATTAAGGGAATGTTTGTGGTGCCAAAAGGCTGTAAAGGGTCACCCCACCAAATATGTATAAAGCAAAGGTTCCCTCACATGCCATTTTAGCAAAATAAAAAAAACAAAATAAAGAAAAAGAGGCCAAAAAATTATATGCTCCCTCTTAGACCTGGAGCATATTGAACATTCACTCCTTTGGAAATATATATCTTGGAGTAATTTAGGGCCCAAAATTTTGGGGATGTATCCTCCTCAACCTTGTGATCAACCTTTGAAAAAACAATAAGAATCTATATCTGTGCCTGAAAAATAAACTTCTTTTGGAATAGTGATCTTTTAATTTTTTTGATTCTCAGATGTAAGTATTAGGGAGTAAAAATTCAATTGTTTTTCTTAGAATACTCATCCATTGAATTTGAAGGGGTATCTCAAAATTTTACGTTGAAAATATTGTCATTTACCTAAAAGAGTAAGTGTACAGCATGCTCCCGCGGTAGTACCCTATACGTGCTATAAAAGAGAAACAATCAAATCCCAACTAACACAAAAGTCACGTGGGAATAATGTCACACCAAAGTGTTAACTGTTAAGTAAGGTCCATGTACAAAAGCTCAGGTTTTAAGGTTTTATTAAGGTTAAAAGCAAAGATTAGAAATCTTGGACTCATATGGGCAGATCAAATGTGAAACGAAATATCATCATTATCATCAATGTCAAATCATCATTATCAAAGTCAGATTTTTTTTCCAACTAATTGAAGATGCCTACAGGAATCCCGTACAAGAAGAAATTTGATAGGAGGGAAATGTAATCATGCATTTGATAGGAGGGAAATGTAATCATGCATAGTAGACCTGCACCCTTGAGAAAAATACCTAAATATAAGGATTTTCTCGACATGAAATTTTAGTATCAAGATTAGGAATGTGCTTTCAAAAAACAGAAATGAGAAAATAAGGATTTAAGCTTCTAAACACTAAAATCTGACCATCAAAATATTGGATAGTTTTGTCCAATCCTTGGACGCAATTCTTTTAAGTAGATATAGGTCATATGAAATTTCGTTTTACGAGATTTATGACCTCACTAAGAATATGGTCTTTAATAGAGCAGAATAGTGGATCAGGATTTGTGTAGCAGTCCCAATTAATTGAGAAAAAGCTTTGACGATGATAATAATGAAGTAGGCTGAAAAGGTTACAATTTTTTTTGACAAAGGTTATCAGCTTTATTACTACAAAATTACACTTCCAAATTTTGTGGTCCTAAAAATACTCCTAGATACAGTCATACCAAAAGGAGTGATGGACATTATGCACTCGCAGGAGCATATAATCTTTGGCATAAAAAAATGGAGTTTTCCTTCTTTCTTACTGACTATACTTTGTGGGTGAATAGTGTTGATTGAACCGTATATGGAACAATCATATCATTGAGGGAGATGGGAGCGAAATTATGCATATGGTCTCGCTCATGTTCGATCTTCACCATCTATCTCCAAATAGATAGTTGGTGAGAAATTGAGAGGATATTATATATGGGATTGCATACAATGAGACCATTACCGTTTGTCACCTTTGATACGTAAAAAAATTTGCAAACATCTGTATGGAATGATGGAAATTTTTTTGTACTCTAATACAATCACCATGTAGATTCTCGGCTGCACAATTTCACATCTGATAATAAAGGCGATTGTAATCTTTTTACACCAAAAATAGTTTCGTAAGATATATAAATTTTTTTTTTAAAAATTGTACTCTAATACAATCACCACATAGATTCTTAGTTGCACAATTTCACTTTTGATAATTAAGGGCGATTGTAGTCTTTTTATACCAAAAATAGTTTCATAAGATATATAAAATTTTAAAAATTTTAAAAAATATTTTCATTGTATGATGACTTTTTTCTAATGGTTATAGGATTCTAGTTAACACTAAAAAAAGAGGAGGAGAAATAAAAAGGAGGAGGTTCACATAGGATGCCTTTGATAATTTCTATTGACAAGAAATTCCGATTACAAAGACACAAGACCTATAACTTATTCACTGATGCTTTATGACTATTGAGACGTAAAAAATCCTCTTGTTGTGTACTAAACTTGCTGTTGCTTTGTTGATTAAAGCTTGCCTACGTAGTTGAGAGAGAGAGTGATTGGAGGACTTGTATTGAAAAAAGATGGATTTTTTGTTTATCCTATAGAAATTCAGGAAAAAAGTGCGTGAGAGAGACAGAGTATATTGAAAAGGAAAAAGTTTATATAAGTTTGCAACCTTAAAATGTAGAATTAAAGATGCCTCTAAAAAATCCATCGGAAAAAAGTTATTTTAATGTTGAAAAACTTGATCATCTCGACATCGAGATGTATAAATATATATAAAAAATATATATATATATTTTTTTAGTCCTAGAAATAGCACATCTTGCAACGCATTATCTAGACAATATATTTTCAAGATTCTCATATGTTTATAGATTTACTTGATTTTAACCATTTTTGGAGTTTAAAATTTTATAATTAGATATGAAAATAGATATTGAGATAATGTTAATAATTTTTTACATCAAAATTACATATTATGATAAAATTTGGAGGTGTGCCGTAATTGGATTGTTTAAGGTTGCTTCCTTATCGAAACCGCACCCTATTGAAAAGGGATAGTATATAATTGCTCTTTTTACTGTATTTTGATTTGAGTGGTTGTGTGCCCTTGACTAGATTTAGAGTTCAAAGAAATTTTTTTGAACTTCTTTACACATTTAAATCCATCCAATTTGACATCTAATGGCTAGAAATATTTGTGACATTCTTCTAAAATAAAATTTTATGACATATAATCCCAAAAGAAAAAGATGAATAGTTTGATAATAGAATTCTCCTCTGAGAGATAGAGAGCTTTCTTTTTTTTATTTTTTAAAAGAGTGAGAGACTTTATAATGAAAAAAATGGATATTTTACTAATCTTTAATGGGAAGAGAGAGAGCACTTTCTTTTTATATTTTTTGAAAGAGAGAGAGACTTTATAGTGAAAAAAATGGATATTTTAATAATCTTTAATGGAGAGAGAGAGAGAGAGAGAGAGAGAGAGAGAGAGAGAGAGAGAGAGAGATGTGATATTGTTATAGAAGTTCACGAAAAGTGTATGGCCTGAAGATATCCATGAAATGGTGTGACCTTCATGCAAAAAAGAAAAAAGCAAAAATAAGATGAAATTTAGTTAGGGTTCACTTTTTGAAAGGAAAATGGATACTGAAGTGTAACATTCTAGAGATCCTACATTTTGTTTGCGTTAATTAGGAAAATCCATAACCAGAATTTGGACAGTTGGCAGGCAGTGAGGAGTTGGAAAGGAGGACCACCAAAAAACATAGGGCAACTTCACCTTCACAAAAGACGTTCAACAGTAGATGGTTGCAAGTAATGTGTAACCGAAAGAGGAGAACACTTTCGGAATTAAATCTCGTGCATTTCTCCTTCACCGCCAAAGAAATAAGAAAGTAGATATAAATCCATTCTCCTATCACTATGAGAGAGAGAGGTGATATCATGGATATTGTAGAGAGAGAAAGAGGTGATATCTTGGATATTGTAGAGAGAGAAAGAGGTGATACCATAGATCTTGTAGAGAGAGAAAGAGGTGATACCATAGATCTTGTAGAGAGGGTGATGGTGTTTATCAAAAAAATTTCATAAAATCTTGTGGTTTACACCTGTGACTATGTTGAATGGGAAAGGCTAAAGGGTAACCTCACTCTTTGTCGCACTTCATAAAAAGGAGGATGATTATATATAATGAGAGAATTTACCTTTTATATCGAGAGATCACGATTACTTACACACCATTTGATGTGAAATTTGATAGCTTGAGTTTGTCATAAAGTTCGAGAAGAATTTCTTTTGAATTTTGACCTTGATCAATGAAATAAATGTAGCCACCAAATTTCACATCTAATGGTCAAGATTAATTTTAACCACCTTGTACCAAAAGTAAATGATCTCATTTTATACTTTTTATTTAGATAAGGGCAAATTTTCTAATACTCATTATATTTATGAAGCAATTAAGGAGGTCATGATTGGCAATTTTAACGTGGAAGGATAAAATCTTGAAGTATTGTCCACTAATTATTATAGATACCAAAAATCTAATTGTTTCGTTTCCAATTGCATATTATATGGGAAATGTATTAAATATAATTATTTACCTTTAGTACAAGGTGGTCACAATTAATCTTGATTATTAGATGTAAAATTGAATGGATACATTTATTACATGGACTAAGCTCAAAGTTTAGAAGAAATATTTCCGTATTTTGTGAGACATTCAAGTCATCAGATTTCACATCGGATGGTGAAAAGTAACTGTGACACCTTGTACCAAAGATAAATGATTTTATTGTATACAATCCGATTTATATGTATAGAAAGATGATTTTTTCTTTTCCAGCTAGAGTATTTTCTTATTTTGCTTCCTCAGGTAAACCCAACTTAGATGTATTGTTAGGACCTCTAGAGCTGCAAACCTGGTGATCAACCTTATAGGGGAAACGAAAAAATACTCTTTTTAAGTCCTTGAAAAAGTAAATATCAAAATACGAAAATTATCATTATTAGTTAGTTGCAAAAGCCAAGAGAAATATAATAACTATGTTTGTTCAAGGCTACAAACACGAGAAAGAGAAAAAAAAAAAAAGAAAATCGACAAAAGCTATCTTTAGATTTGGAATCCAGAATAAACAAGAGTATTTAAGTTAGTTGGTTGTAGTACAAGTGACAAAATTACAAAAAGGCCCTCACTTATTGAGTGTTTCAAAGTCAGAACATGGGTAATAAACACATTTTCTCGGCAAATAGTTGTTGAGGTACCTAAGTGAAGTATTTCATGGCAAGTAACCACTATCTTGTGGAAAATTAGTTGAGGTAAAAATAAATTTTAAATAAAATAAAAATATAAACTGAAATTAATTTTTGACAGACTAGATATTGCTCAGTTCAATTTGAACCGATCGTCTACATGATATGAATGGGAGACTTTCCCATAACCAATCACTGGTTTTGTACATTGAATGCCCTAGGGAGGATATGTATAGTATCCTCACTAGGGATCATGCAATCAACTTATTTTTTTTTTTTTCTTGTCTTTTGGGTAGGTTATTTTCTCTTTCTTTTTCTCTTTTGGGTAGGTTGGGTGAAATTCAAAATAATAAGCCAAGCTCCTCAACAATAAAAGTCATGTTTGGTGGAAACATTTACATTTTACCCATGCAAACCTAATTTCTCCTCATACTTGTATTTCATTGTGAACCAAACCAACACTAGTAGCTATGCCTAATAACCGTGGCCAAACATGTGGATTTGATAACAAATTTCGTTAGAGATAAAGTGTATTTAAAAAATAAATTTTTTATTTGTTATGTTCTGATTTCTAGGCCCGGATCGAGGTCCAATTGACTTGAGCCCGGTTCGGGTCTAGGTTCAAGTGACTTAGACCCAACCTCGGTCTGGACCAGGTTAGGGTCCATGTGGGACTTGTCGAGTCGGGTCTGGGTCCATGCCAACTCGAAATTTCGGATGGTCACAAGGAAGTATTTAGGAACCCAATTTATACTTTATTTAAAACGTGCGGTTTGTATATAGCCTAGGCTTTAAACAATCAAATTAGAGCCTACCTTCAAATAGTGTTGAGAAATGTAGTTTCATTATTGAAAATCTTTGTGATACTTTTAAAATATATTTTTCTATTTATTTATAAAGTTTAAACCTTCAAAAATAGTATAGATCGATAGATCTATTAAAACTTGAAAGTCTTGAAAATTGACGGTCCAAAAATGTGTTACAAAATACACTATTTCAAAAACTTGAAATCTATTTTATTTTTCTTATAGCCATGCATCTTGATGTCGAGATTATCAATTTAAAGATATTTAGGCATCAAAACAACCTCTTCTAGTGTAATATTTGACGTAGGCTCAAATTTGATTGTTTAGAGCCTTGGCTCTATATAAACCTTTCCCTTATTTAAAAAATACTCCTCTGGTGATTCTAAAGTCTGCAATGTTTCTTATTGAAGATCCTTTTAAGCAGCTCTTGTGCGCAAGGGAGAAAATTCACAGTGTGCTCTTCCAAGACCACACAACCCAGCGACCTTTAAATACTATAAAACATTTCAACCTAACCAGATCCTTTGATGACTTCTATAGGCCATCAATTTTCTCCTAAAATTTGTAATTCAACCCATTGCTTTGGCCGGCGTTATGGTTTGTTTCGTAATATGGGATTCAACCATTTGGATCAATGTCTTAAAACCAGGATTGACCAGGTGGATTAGCCATTTGGAAATTTGATCCGCACTGAATGAGAGATTGTGATCGGCAAATCGGACCAATTCTCAGGTAGTGAGAATCGGTAAAAAAAAATGATATTAAAAATACGATATGTGGGAACTCGGGGAATCGGCTGGTTCAGATCGCTAGTTCCCTGATAGAATGGCCCATTTCCTGATGGAATCTGGTGATTCCAAGGAAACTGGACCAATTCTCGACTCCAACAGGGAACCAAGTCAGTTTACACAGGTTCTTGATCCAGATCTGCAATTTTCCATCTAAATCATCCGGTTCTAAACACTGATTTGGATACTAAATTCCGGTTATAACTTGTTTCAATTTCATCTCATGGACTTTCCTATCTTTGGACCAAAGACGGCACACATGCCAAATGTATACTAGGTGGATATTTCATATTTTGTCCATTTTTTTATACTTTTACGACATACTAACTTTTGGGCCCAACAATCAACTTAGACACCATTTTTCTTTTGTTTCCTCTTAACATGAATGTGAATAACTAACAAATAGTATTAATTAAGTGAGATTATTTGTTTCATGACATTTATTTATGGGTGCGGTTTGCATAAAGTGTCAACCTTAAACAATCCAAGTAAAGCGCAACTCTAAACCTCATCACATGGTGTATTTTAGTATTGAAAATTTCAACAAAGACCTAAAAATCCATTTCAAATCTAATTTTAAATTTTACAATTCAAAATATGGTGCAAATGTAGGAGATCTACAAATACTTAAAAAATCTAAAAAATGAACAATATCGCACATTAATTAAGACCTAACAATGCCGCTGGTGCTAGCCTATAAGTCAACATTACTCTCGAATCCCCCCTAATGCTCCAATCAACACCAAACAACCACAATACTCTCGAATCCTCCTAATTCTCCAATCAAGACCAAACAATCACAAGTCTTTAAACCCATAGTTACTGTGTATACTATGCTCCCATAGGAGCTTACTATTTATTTACTCCCTTAGGCTAAATAGGTACTTCAGACTTAGTTACTTCAGCATTTAGGTTAGGCTCAAGAGACCTAAGTAAGCCAACTTACCAAAATGTTATTGTTAGTTCGGGGCTACCAACTTGGTATACTGGAAAATTGATTGTTTTCAAACAATACTCGTGCGAGAGGCACCTAATGGAATTTTTTTAAAGAATAAACAACTTTTTTGGTAAAATTGTTAATTTAACGAGCTCATTGTTTTTGAGGTGTTTTGACCACTTTAGTGATAGATATTTTTCCACCTTGAAGCATTGGATGCAATACCAAAGGATAATATCCAAAGATTGTTGATTGAATGGTCCCATATTATTACATGGCCTATTGGGGAGGCCACCCTTACTAAAAAAAATTGGTTTTTCTTCTTTTCCTTCATGCATGCCATTTCCATTTGGGCCCTATATCCGAAATTAATATACTCTACATAACATTATTTTGTTATTAATTTGATACATAGCTTGTATTATATGTAATATTACTTAATTATATGACCTTTTTGATGATTTTCAATTGTTTATAGCTTTTTTTTTTTTGGCTAAAAACATGTAATTTTAAGGAAATTAATTGAAAAATAAACCAACTTATCGAAAATATGAACTTATATATAAAAGTGCATATAAGTTTATCACATAAATTTTCATGAGGGACTATAACAAACAATTCATTATTATAATTAATTTTATTGAAAAAATGAATTATTAGAGATGACGAGTACATTTAAACAACGAGATGGTGATCACGAGAAAGGGCTTCTAAATCCTTGGTTATCAATTTAAGGTTTATTTAAAATTCCTAAAGTCCCCAATCTCTTAACATTAAAAGGAAAAACATCAAATTACTTTTTCTTATAAGGTTATGTTGGTTGTTGTGGGGTTTTTGGGCTTGCATGCTCACATCTAAATATATACAAGGGTGACTGTAATACAAATGGTGTTATTGCAGACTTTTGATGGGCAATGTTTTCAATTATGATATGTGATAACTTAATGGCTATGTGGATGGCGTGGCTTTATGATATTCTACTCTTGCAGGAGTAGAATGTCCATTTACGGCCTCAGATAAATTGCCACCTAGAATTAATTTTGGGATTCTAAATTTTGGGGTTGTGATCTCCTCAACCTCTACATTAACCTCAATAAAAAAATCTTAATTGTACCCTCTATACATATTATATATATATATATATATATATATATATATATATATATATATATATATATATATATATATATATATAAATAAGGAAAAGTTTATATAAGGTTGCAACATTAGAATGTAGAAGTACAGATGCACCTCAAAAATCTATCGAAAATGTTGTTTTAATGTTGGAAAACCCTTTATTTGATCATCTCGACATTGAAATGCATGAGTCTAAAAAATAGTGCATCTTGCAACACATTATTTAGGCCGTCCATTTTCAAAATTTTCATATGTTTATAGATCTCCTTGATTTTAACTATTTTTGGAGTTTAAAAATTTTCAATTAGATATGAAAATAGATTTTAAGATTATCCTAAAACTCTTTTGCAACAAAATTACATGTTATGATAAAATTTGGAGATGCTCCTTAATTGGATTGTTTAAGGTACATTACAGAAACTGCATCTATATATATATATGGAAAAGTCTTCCCAACGCCTATAAGTGAAAATGAACAGTGATTTTGCCTACCCTCATCACCACTCAAATTTCATCACACGGTCACGATTGTTCAGTAGTGTTTTATTTTTTATTTTTTTTCACAAATTGGAATGACCTGAAATTTGGAGGGTATGTACATCTTACTGAGGCGCATCTAATAAAAATATAAAAACAATTATCCGTGAAAATTAAATTGACCAAAATACCCCTAAAACATTTTGGGGGTATTTTGGTCAATATTTTTCATGTAATTTTTTTTATTATTTTTCAAAGATTCTCCTATTTTCGATGAATACACGCTCCAAATTTTAGATTATTAGGATTTGTAGAAAAAAAATGAAAAATTAAATACTACCAGACAATCGTGACCGCGCGATGAACTTTGGATGGTGATGGGGATAGGCGAAATCACTGTTCATTTTCGCCTATAGGTATTGCGTAGGGTTTTCATATATATATATATATATATATATATATATATATATATATATATATAATGATCATATGAGACACCCCGACACTCATGTGTGTAGGACCCCAAAGGATCACCGTTTTTTATGAACATGTAGGACCCCAAAGGATCACCGTTTTTTATGAACATACGCCTAAAATTTCAAGTGATTTGGATTTGTAGAAAAAATTAAAATTCAAACACAATCAGGCATCCGTGATCGTCAAATCAGCTCAGATTCAATCTGGGTCGTTGGACTCATTTTTACTTGTGAGCTCACTGGCTCACATAATTATTTTCCATATATATATATATATATATATAATATTATCGAAGTTTTAGAGTGGAATGAGAAAATATATAAGTTTCAGGGAGTGTCAAAATTTAGGGATCATAATACATTATAGCTAGTGGGTATAAATTAAAAATAGATGAGAAGCAAAAATAAATAATATACTAGTTGGATCGGTGAATGGCCATAGGTTCTACTCTGATTCAATAATATGAATGGAGTGGCCAAGGGATTTGTTGGGAGCTCGACTGGTCGGATCAGCAGGCCCGGTCCAGTGTTCGAAAAATTGAATCGGCCGCAGAAACCAACCAATGGCTGGCTCCAAGTAACCGGTAAACCGGCCTAATTAGGCAGGTCCTAACAGGTCTAAAAAATGTTAAAAAAATACAAAACAAATCGAAAAAAAATATGAAAAATATATTTAAAACATGATTAAAAAAACACATTCAAATGAAGTTGAAATTAGTGAAAAAAATGGATTTTAAAAAATCGATTAATGCTTATGGGTATGTTTGAATTTTTTTTAAAAAATAAAAAATGTAAAAACAAGTATTCATGATCAAAACATTTTCCTACATTTACCAAAATGATAAAAACATTAAAAAATACATTACAAACAAATCCCATATTTTTAAAAATTTATATAAATTTTTTTAATTTTTTTAAATCTCGACCCGTTCACTAAAACCGAATTAACCAGTACCCATTCCAATTATGAGTTGGACCGGCCGTGTTTGCGAACACGGGTCCAGTCTTGATCACTCTAGCAAGAAAAGTACTTCTCTACATACTCTTAGAGTGCCAAGATGGCCCTTCTAAGGATAATGATTGCTTGGTTTATCACGGTCCAATCAATACATCGATGCTGGAGAAAATACATGGACGTTGAATGCAATTAATGATTGTATGTTGGGACCCAATCCCATCCATCACTGTTCAACCTTGGAAGAGATGGTGATAACCTCTTGGTCATGGTGCTAATGACCTTATAACCTATGAATCGTGCTACTAAAAGGGTACTAGGATTCTAGCATATTTTGCCAATTAAGATACTTATTTTGTGCATGAAACCAACGCCCATTGTGCCGATTAAAAAAGTGGTACCTATTTTTGCAGAAATGCAACTAAGTACTTGAGAAACTTGACCCATATGGACCTCTTGATAATCATATCCTTTGCGCATCTTGAATAATCTCAGGCGGCAATTGGAAAAGGGATTGTATAAGGCCATTTATCTTCGATACAAAGAGGTTACAATTACTTATAACTATCGGTGTGAAATCTGATAGCTTGAGTGTATCACAAAGTTGAGAAAATTACTTTTAAAGTTTGAGTTCGATCAATGAAAAAAAATGCAGTAATCCAGTTTTACATTCAATGGTCAAGATTAATTGTGACCATCTTGTACCAAAGATAAATGATCTTATTTTATATTTTTCTATTGGAAAAAATATATAGACTTAAATAGTCAAATATATATATATATATATATATATATATATATGGAACATGTTCCGATATATACAGAGGAAAAACTTTTTCTCTCTTGCCTTCGGTAATATAAGGGATTGGATATTTATGAGTAGTCGGGTGTATCAAGCTCACAAGCCACCCATTCACAAGAGTAATGGAGAAATATTTGGTAGGAAAGTTCTTTGGGCTTCGGCTAAGTGGTTGGTGTATGGATGGTGAGGGAGTATAGGGGTGGTAATTCGGGACGGATGGACCTGTTGACCCGACCTGGATTTGGGTTTGGACCCAAATACTTGATCTAGCATGTCGGACCGGCCCATTTGATTTCAACCTGGTTGGATCCGGATTGGGTCAAGCCGATCAACCAATAATTTTTATTATATTAAAATAGATCAAATAAAAACTTATGTATTTTTAACTATTTTAAAATATTTTTTGGTATTTATTACCAATGTGACATGGTAAGAAGTATTAACTCACGAAATTTTAGCTTAATCCTATGTATACATGTATAAAAGGAAATAAAATACAATATACACTATCAAAAGGTGGATGTATAAAATTTTAAATATACAAAACTAATTTTCAAATTTATAATAAAGTGAAAATGTTTGGTAAATTTCCCCAATTTACATTATAATGCCAAAAATTAAACTTTTGGTTCCTAACGAGGTTTAAAAAATCGGATCGGTGGATCGGCAATCTGGATTGAAGAATTCCCCATCGGCTTAAAAAAAGTTTTTTGTAAAAAAACTATAATATCTCAAAAAATCCAACTTTCTAACCATTTTCTCTTCACTTTGATTTACTCCGACAATTTATCCATTTAAATCGAGGTGGTGCTTGTGTTGGGATATCGAAATCCTAAAATTTCGTCAAGATAACACCGTAAGTCTTCCGTTCAATTTTCAACCACAACGCATACTCATCGTGTGGAAGGAAACTGGCTTTGTAGGACTGCGACCCTTTTAAAATAAGTAAAGCCTCACCTCATAGGTCATAAAAAATTGCAATTCAAGTATACTAAAACTGCCAAATCGGTCATCGCACCTTAACATTATGGTAGTGCAAAAAAAATTAGGATTTCAAATTCTAAAAATAGTGTATATTACAACAAATCATCTAGACCATTCATCTCACCCTGAAAAGAAGTTTTCACATATCCTTAAGATCTGCACTATTAATTTATTGTTAAATTTTATCGTTAGTACTGAAAATTAATTTTAGAGCCATCATAAAGAATTTTGATTCCAAAAGTGCTCTCCAAATGAGGATTTGAGGTGAAGCTTTATTTTGTTTTTATAAAGCCCAGGCCTTATAGAAACCTCATCGATGATTGAAAGATATTTATACTATGTTGGACAGGCGGCATGATGTGAAAGAGGGTAGGACCGATTCAGAATTATAAAAGTTGAAAAGGTTAATCAATCTTCATCATGATATTCTCCTGCATAACCATGGGCATGGGGGCACTTGCCACTTATCTTATATCATTGCTATCCCACTTGCTTATGTACTTTAAATCAAGACTAAAAGGCTTTTCCATACACTTTTTATAAGAAAGGCTAAGGAAATGCATCATCAAAAATTCAATATGGTAATTAAATTAATATTTTTTTATATATAAATTTTTAAAAATCTTTCATTTGAGTATATTTCGGGGTATTTTGTAGAAAATCTCCAAATTGTCTTTATTCACAACTATGACTTTGAACAAGCGAAGGGATTTTAGTGCTATGACCTATTTAAATCAATGGACTTAGATGACCTAAAGTACCCTACTTTAGAATTTCAAACCCATAAATATGTTCTTTTACTCGATATTATTTTGGATTTAAGCTTGGAAAAAGCGGTGTTATTTCACTATTTCGATTCCATTTAAGTCACCTGAGCTAAAAAACATAAATGCCTTATTTGATTTGGGTTCCAACATAAAAACTAATTTTCTTTTTAGAAAAAAGAAAAAAATGTAAATGATAAACAAGCAGGGCTTTTTAGTTTATTTGGCTTCAATAACTTACATAGCCAAGTTGTTAAAATGTCATTGTTCAGGGTTTTGAAATCCAAACAGGGGCAATTTTAGTGTTTTCTAACAAATTAGTGAAGGAGATACCTAATTAAAATGGTTTTCTAAAAAACTAACCACATTCTTCTATTGTGAACAACTTCAATAATTTTTTGAGGTGGTTTGAGCATAATCTTATTAATAATTCGTGCAATCACTTGTCACATTCTGGTTAGGTTAATTGTTAGGACTTGATGTAAAATTTTGAAACTTTGATCCACTTTGGTCCCAATATGTACATACATATATCTATTATTGAGTGTACTCATAAACTTGCTGGCCACCTTCTAAACAGTAAACAGCTTGAAAAAGTAAGTGTGAGAAAACAAAGTCATTGAAGTCATAAGAAAATAGAAGTCAATTTTGAATGTGTCCAAGATTTCACTAAAGTTTAGGCCCAAATTTGGTTTTCTGTCAGCTATGCTAAAGACTTGGCAGGTGTGTTCTTGAAACAAGGCCCTCAGACCACAATAATTGGGTTCACTCGTCAAAATTTGGTCCACTTCCCACTTCCAGTTTCCTTAGGGACAAAGAAAAGTAACAAAATTGTAAGTTCCTTTACCCAGCTTTTCATGAGCTTGAGAGTTGGAAGGGTTTTATATAAAAAAGAGAAGACTTAAGGAAGTTAGAAAAGTTCAAAGGGTAAAATCTGTCTAAACAAATGATTTTAAAAATATAGGGTTCTGGTTCGATCTGAGAATTGGTCACTCTGGTTTAGTTCTACTTATATATAGAAAAACAGCTAAGTCTAGAAGGGAATCAGCGGTTACACACAATAAGATGCCTATTCTCTACAATAAAATGGCAATCTAGACCACCAATTCATCGATCTAAATTGGTTTTGGCCAATACATTTTTATTTTTATTTTTATTTTTTTAATTGTTTTTGTCGGTTTACTATTTTTTCCATAAAGTTAAATACTGATCCAAACCGCCGTTTTCTCCAATATAGACCGGTTTTTGAGGTGTCCGATCTAAGGCTACCGATCTATTTTTTAGATAACTGGTCTAAATACAAACAAGATAGCCAAGGAGTTCACAAAGGATCAAAAAGATTTTGAACAATTGGATTTGAATTTGATTAGAAACTAAGGTTTTTTTATGGCTAACATAAGAGCGTATGCCTCTAATTTTGCCAACATGCAATCATACTGACGAGACTACAGACCTAACTAAACAAATCTAAAATTTACAATACTAGTACTTGGTTCAATTTTATCATTTGTAAAGGAAAAAATATTTGCAACAATATCTGCCCCGTTCTTATTTTGGGGGTTCTACGAGCTCTCGTTTTTCCTCAAATTTGGTATAATACTTGGACCCGACCAAGAAGATTACGAGAAATTTGAAGAATGATTGTGCAAATAATAATAATAATAATAGAAAACACTTATGTAATTTCCATAAATTACGAACTACGCGCTAGGACTCGTTAGGGTCTTACTCGATTCGATTCAAATGATTCCTAACTCGAAACGGTGATTTTTAAAACAAAAAAAAAAGCATTTAATGTGGGAATTAGAATTACTCCCAAGGTTTGCTTGTTGACTCGCCTGGTTTCCCAATTGAGCCAGCCCAAGCGAGTCGATTCCGAGCCTATTAAACCATTGTTGTCCTTTGACAAAAATATGGGAACTTTACCATTGAGGTAACTATTTTTGTTTTAAAAAAGTACACAATAAGACTATTTATTTTTGGTATATGGAGGTCACAGTCACTCTCGGGCATTCGATTTAAAATTGGTTGGATAGATGTGTGCCATTGACTATTCGTAAAGTCTTAAAAGAACTTTATCAAACTTTGTGATACACTCCAAGCTATCAGATTTGATATCCGATAGTTAGAAGTATTTCTAACCTCCTTATTCCAAATATAAATGATTGCAGTATGCAAACCCTTTTGGCTTGACCAAAATAACCTATCCTTATGGTTTTGCAAACCTCATTTATTCTCACTAGAGATGCGAGTTAATTCAAGTGGAATGCTAAAAAAACGATGGGATTAGACCAAAAGGATACGTTTGAGACTTGGAAATAGTAAGAAAAGATATAGGTACTTGTGATCTTATTCAGAATATGATATTTAATAAAGCAAAATAACGGATCATGATTTATATAATCGATTCTAATTAATTAAAAAAATACTATGACGATAATGATGAATCATTCTTGCTTGAAAGAAAGCATAAATCTAAAACAAATTTAAAACTTTGGACTACTCTTACTATTAACACTTATTTCTTTAATTCCTTCTATAAATTAACTCATTAAAAATTCGCATGAAGAGGAGTCCAAAAGCGAAGCAACAACACAGCTCATCTTAAAGCTAAAATGTATAGCTTAGGGGAAGGGAAAAGCCAGTCAAAAGTTTCCACGACATGTAATTATAGCCGTACACGTGGCACTTTCTGTCCCCAATTCACGGACTTGGATATGTTGGTCTTGGTGCCCTTGGAACCCTGCTTTCCGCCTCCTTAAGCACGTTTCTAGAGGCACCTTCCCTTTTAAAGAGTAAAGAATAGGAATTTTGATTAAGGATGATTAATAAGTAATTAAGCTTCAATTTTAATTTACTTTTGTTTTGTTATAGGATTGGTGAGGTATGATTTTTGATAGAACATGATAGCTAATCAGCTTTTATGTAATTTCAATTAGTTAAAATTTTTTTTTGACAATAATATGATGAAATAGTTCTATAGCCGGTAGCTTTAGAATTTATAAATAAGTATATGCGACAGGTTGGACTGCCAATTGGTGTTTTGTATAGTCGAGTTCAAAGTAAAAATCGAGTTATATAAAAAATCGGTCCAAACCAATATATGCCCAGTTTTAGGCAATCAAACGGACAAACTAGCCTGACTAGTCAAACAAAGTTGTCCTTACTTTAATTTATTACATATTTTTATTTATTCTTCATATTTTTCTACTATGAAATCTAGTTAGTTAGACAAGGTTTTGAGACCCTTGAATGGTTGATCTGTTCATGATAATTTTGCTTTGCGTACTCCCGCGGGAGCACAAAGTTCCATGTAGCTTAAGCTTACTTAAAAAGCCAGGGAGCCGCGCTAACGTTCTCCTCCTTTGAAATTACGTAGCATGTGCCCCAAAAGCGATTCACATAACACGCTCCCTCCACGGGACACGTGGAGCGTCCTTAGGTTTTTAGCCCTTCTAGATAAAAAACGGTCGAGATTTTACCTCTGAGAATGTCAATCACCATCCGGCCGTTAGTTTTAAGACAACGAAATATGATCTCGAGGAGCATGATGTCATTGTAAAAATACTGCTTAATCGATTCTCGAGTGCACTCGCCATTGTAGCCCGGCGGTCCTATACAGCGACATCGGTCAGACTCATCGATCCATAAAATATTAGAAAATAACAAATTAAATTAGGATTTTATAAGAGAGATATAGGGGACCTAAAAAAATGTTAGGTTAGGTTAAAAAATATATATTAAAGGTGGGAGTTTTAAGGGGGAGGAGGGATTAGAACAGGTTCAGTCCTGTTGATTCCCAATATGGATCCATGATTTTCATTCCAGATCGGTGAAATCAACTAAAGGCATCATAGGATAATGAAAATCGATTGGAATTTAAGAATCACCATAGTCCCAACAGTAAAATGAACCGCTTAGCTCTGGATTACATGGGTAATTCCTCAATTCAAGGGCCATCCGGAACGATGGACCCCAAGGTCCTATTGGGTTTGGCGATTTTTCAAACACAGGTTAGTAATGTCACTAATGTTTTTTAATAAGGAAAATTGTCTCATGTGGGTTGGACCGCATTACTATATATATGCTGTCAAAAAAATGTAAAGTATCCATCTTAAAAATGAACGCAAGTAGGTGTTCCATCCAAAAAAACAATAGAAACTAACGGTCCAGATGTTTTCTTAATAAAATTATTATTTTTAGGTTTTGAAATTTATTTATCTTTTCATATTCATGTTAGAGATTAGATATCTTTAAAAATCAAGTCCAAAAATCCATCTCAAAAATATATTTATTAATAAACCTGCATTTCTACATATACCGGTTTGGCCGCATAAAAACTGGGTCCTATGATTGGCCGTGTTATGCAACTCCGTTCAATGGATGGATGGACAAGAATGGAGAGACCGCCGGGACCCACCAGTACAAGACATCATCCAGGCGGTATTCCTATCTCTCTCCATCACCGTCTATCAGTTGCTTGGACGGTATTGGGCACTTGTAACCCTATGTTTTCTTTGGGCATAAGGACGGTAACATGCTTTAGAAAGTGATTAAATCCTTGTGTGCTTGGCCAATCTCAGATGAAAATCAACGATGATGGTATCAGATTCATACATATATATGTTTCCTTTCCAATGAACAAATTACAAGTACCTAACAACAAACACAATTTATAGTTCGTACTATCCACAAGGAATAAGAGAGAGAGTCCCAACAAGCGTTTCCATTATTGTTGTATTTTTTTAGAGAGAGAGAAAGAGTCCAAATACCCAATAAGCGTTTCCATTATTGTCATTCAAATTATATAGAGAGAGAGAGAGTCCAAATACCCAATAAGCGTTTCCATTATTGTCATTCAAATTATAGAGAGAGAGAGTGAGAGTCATAGAGAGAGAACAAACGTTTAAATCACCGTCCTTATTAAATAAAATGTATGATAGAGATGGGTAGTGAGGTGGGGAAGAGGGAGAGAGATGGTTCATCATTCGCAAAGAGACAGCTAGGTGTACCTACAAACGGTGCAAAAATAAGTTTAAAATGTTCAAGATATTTTATACATATATATTTATATATATAGAGAGAGAGAGAAAGGGAGGCGTAGCCATTGTCGTAGAAACAGGTAGAAATCTAGAGAGAGAGAGAGTTAGCTAGCGGTGCCCAAAAAATAACAAGATGAGAGAGAGAGTAATAAGGAACCTATCCCTAATTGCATAAAAAATTTGGTCTCAAGCGTAGGTGTGCGGTGCAAAATAAGTAAAAACCTAGTGCTTATGTGTGTTTGAGAGAGAGTAGCTCCATTACGAAACAAATGATGTGAACTGGGCTGGTCAAACCGGATCTATGCATTGGCCAATTTAGTTTTGGCTTGTTGGCCAATCTAGTTTTGGCTGGTTTTGGTGGTCTAATTGGGTATTTTAAAAAATTATGTGAAGTTTTAAAAAAATAAGATATTTGTTTGTAATATGCTTTTGAATTTTTTTATCATTCTGGTAAAGATTGGAAAGTATTTTGGATATTAATATTTATTTTTATATTTTTTCATCTTTTAAAAAAAATTCAATAAACCCTTGATACAAATTCGATATTTTAAAATCTATTTTTCACTAATTTTTAACTTCTTTTGGATTTGGTTCGTTTAATCATGTTTTAAATATAATTTTCAAAAAAATTTAATTTTTTTTTTCTTTTTTAAGAATCAATTTACCGGTTACACAAAACCGGCCATTGGCATGTTCTCGAGGCTGATTCGCTTTTTTTCCCAAACACTGATATGAACCACCTAGTTTTAAGGTGCACAGAACCTTCAAATGTGTTTTAAGATTATTATTATTATTTATTTATTTATTTATTTGGGGTGGGAACTTAATAGATTGAGATATAAGAAAGAGAGGCAATAGCTGAACAAACTTAGGTTTACAATTAAAGGAGAGAGAGACTAGCTGAACAAACCTTTTTACATGTTTACAATTTAAGGGGTAGAGAGAGAGAGAGCAACCAACCAATACGATTTGAAATTTAAGGAACTTAAACCACGGTTCATAAATCTAAAGTTGTAAACCATTCATAACGTGTTGTTTCTCTTTATTTCAGAAAACACCACTTTCCCTTAACCTTTAAAAAACACAGATTTAAAACCCGACAGGCCAATGGATTTGTTGGGAGACTTTTCCTAAACGCCGCTGCCATGGGCTCCACTCGCCCGCTTCTCTTTCAATCCAACTCTCTCTCTCTCCTCTCTCTTCTAACCCATCTCTCTCTCCTCTCTCTTCCAACCCAACTCTCTCTCTCTCTCCTCTTAAAAGGCTCCTCTCTCTTTCTGGAGGCCCCTCTCTTTCTCTCTCTTCCAACAAAAAAAAAAAAAAAAAAACCTTTCTCTCGTTCAAAGGACTCCTCGGTCTCTCTCTTCGAAAAAGCACGCACTCTCCCTCTCTCCTCCAACCCAAAGCTCTCTCTCTCTCTAAAATTCGAAACTATAAATCCCCCACCCACCATCCCCCTGATAAGGGTTCTCTTCCTTCTGCGAGGTTGGGGAACCTCGCAGAAAAAGAACCCACCTCTCAAACCTCACCTCTTCCCGGCCACATCGCAGGAAAGACCAAATTTCCGGCTAAATCATCCCTCAAACTCACGGGAAAACCTATTTTCCGTCCATGGAGCTCCATTCTCCGGCCATGGCCAAGCGGCTGTGGAACCTTCTTCGCCTTGCCTTCTTCATGGTGAGGAAAGGCCTCATCTCAAAGAGAAAGCTTGTCATGGACATGAACCTTATGACGAAGAGGGGAAAATTACTCGGAAAGTCCTTACAAAATCTGGTATTCCACCACCACCCCTCCTCCGAATCCACACGTGCGTTTGGCCTGCAAGACTACGAGTTCTCTTGTAGCAATAGCCCTGCTATTTTTTCGCACGTGTCGAAGAGGAGGCACCATTTCCCCTCCTTCCCATGCATTCACTCACATGTTTTAGATGAAGAGCCAAGGGCCATTGTCATCACATTGCCGAAATTCTCACCGGAAAATCGGCTCAAGTCACCAGGAAATTTCCTCAACTCGCCGGAGTATTCCATCGGCTTGCCAGAGTATTCCCCCGGGATGACCCCATTGGTCATGGCCTCGCCGGAATATCCACCGGAAAACGACGATAGCGGGCATGTGGACGCCGAGGCTGAGGAGTTTATAAAGAGGTTCTACGAGGAGTTGAGGGTCCAGAGCCGGACGGCCAGGCTGGAGTACAGGGAGATGGAGTACAGAGAGATGCTAGTCCGGAGCGCCAGCTGATTATAATCGCTGAAAGAAGGACGAATTCGTGAAAAAATTGAAAATTTCGTCGAGAAAATGTCAAAAATATATGAAATAAAGCTGTTGTGGATAAATGGCTTGGAGACTGGACATTGGAGTTTGTTTGTTCCAGTCCATGCACATCCATTTCCTGGTTGTTCACTTCTTCTTTTCTTAGTTATAGAGTTACAACTATATATGAATATAAATATGTGATATATATGTTTGGTTGCTGAATTTTGTCTATGGTTTTTTTTTTATTTTTTGCAATGTTGGATTGGTTAGGTTTTGAGTTTGGGTCTACCATTTTTTTTGGTTTAATGACCCTGTTTAAGCATTGAAAGGTTTGGGTTAAATAAAATGATGAGAGGTTATGTGATGTAATGATGTCTTCAAACTTTAATTTGGGTCTAACCACATGCATAATGCTATGCCATATAGTTTTTTGCCACTTTTCAATGAGAATGATGATGTTCTAGAGAGGATGGTATTCGGGTTCAGATGATCTGGGACACCTTTCAATCTCAGCCATCCATCGTATAAATCAAATGGTAGATGGTTACCCTGTTATAATCATGCTCTTTTTCTTCGATCCAGATTCATTTTTTAAATTGGATTGCTCGAAGCTCTCGATGTTACGTTGTAGCTCTGGCTACGCTGGCTAATGCAAAGAGCCCAAATCCCCTACTATTTTTAGGACTCCAAATATTGGAGATGTAACCTCTTCAATAATAAAAGTTTTCTTTGGCACTTCATAGCAAATAACATTAGAGGCTTCCATTGGATCCGGATCTAACTATTTGGGAACTCAAAATCCTTTTTTCTATTTTTTTGAAAATATTTGTCTCAGGGATTCTAAAATGGATCACAAAATTTCTAATCAAGAAAATCTTTTTGTCATTTTCCTGATGGAGTAAATACACAGTGCGCTCCCATGTGCGTACGATATATACTCACTATTAAAACAAAGAAAAGGATGCGAAAACCCAAACCCACATTTTCACCTCTTTATTCTCTTCTTTTGCCCTACCAAACTACGCCCCTCCAACGGTGCCAAGAAAAGTTGTACTACAAGTTTGCTCCCCCTAAAAAAATGTGTAACTTGTAAATACATTGTTTTGCTCTTATGCCCCCAACAGCTTAAATATTGTTGGGAAATGTGGATCGGGTTATGAAAAATTTACAAATCTATCATCTCTACCTCAATGATCATGGGATATGGAAAAAAATAGATTCTTAACCCGTGAAATCACCCATCTTGCAACATTGTATCTTGCAGCATTTATGTCGGAGAGTTATTTTTTAAATGTTCACAAACCGTCAAGATCTGTCTCATTTTTTGATCTTCAAATTTGATAGGTAAGGGTAGAACTAAATTTACAAGTTGTAACAAAAAATTTCTCTACCAAAATTGATTTTTCTAGCAAGATTAAGGAGTTTAGTCTTACCAAGTTTGTAAAGCCGCATCCTTACTAAAATCTTAGTCCCTTAGAAAATGACTACAATAAAGTGAAGGTAATATACATAATGAAAAGGTCCATGTGAGTTTAGCATGTTATCAAATGAATCACACATGCATTAATGTACTTGGTTTTAGTGGAACGCAACGCTTTTGTTCTTAGTTTCTTATAGCTAAAAGGAAAAGGTACGGGACCTTCAAAGGAGCAAATGTAGACATCTATATTCAATAAAAAGTGAGCATGTATATTATGCTCCCATAGAAGTATAGTGTACACTTACTCTCTCAATGAGAAAACTAACATAGAAAAAATAATTTTGTTCCAAAATATTTAGAATCACCTAAAAGTACCTCGATGATTGCATTCAAAAGAAAATTTTTAATTTTGAGATTCGTAACATTTGATTTTACCCTTCAAAAATTGGATGGTTTCTATTCATTCCTCATGCATTATTTGTTACAAGCCTATAGATAATGTATTTTGGAAATCATTTTAACCGGAGAATTGTATATAATGAGACCATTCACCTTTGATACAAGAAGAAGGTCACAATTACTTACAATCTTTTGATGTGAAATCTGATAGTTTGGGCATATCACGAAGTTTGAGAAAAATACTTTTGAAGTTTGAGTTTAGTCGATAGAATAAATGCAGCCACCCAATTTTACATCCAATAGTCAATATTAGTTGTGACTACTTTGTACCAAAAATAAATAATCTCATTCTATACTTTTTCTTTTAATTGAGTATATCATATATATTGAAAAGGTTATATCCCCAAATTTGGGATACTAAAAAACTTCTAGATAGTTTGCCTGAGGGAGTACTTGGACATTAAGTGCCCTTGTGAGCATAGAATCCTTTAGCATAAAAAAATTGGGTAATGTGGAGAAGCTTTTATAAAGCACATTGTTGTAGCCTGGCAGGCATTTGTACTTCAACTTTGGTTAACGTCTAGATTGGGTGATTCCCTTTGAATGCTTTGTGCGTAAAATACATAAAGTACCCTCATATTATAGTCACGTGAAGGTGCACAGTACATGTAGACAGGCAAAGTTTGAACTTTGAAGCTTACGCTCTTTTTGGTCCCTTTTTTTTTTTTTTTTAATCTCTTTTGACTTTTCTTGATAGGAAAAGAGTGCATTCTTCTCATAATTGCCTACGCAGCCCATGGTGCAAGGAAATTCCCATACAACTATTATTATTTACGCATCCATGATTTATATCATAGGCAAGCTTTTATGCTTCCCACTTGCATGAAATTTATATATTTTTTCTATCCAACCGTCAATTTTGAATGGGTAGCTGAGATGGCCCCAATCACAATGTCACGTTTCTACGTTAGTTTATTTTTAATTTTTTCTATAAAATATTTTGACACTAAATTTTGGGCGTCCACTCCTCTCTTAAAATCACACTCATACAAAATAAAAAAAAGCTATTCCCAATAAAATAAAAAAACCAAAATACCCCTAAAAGTTTAAAGGGGTATTTTAGTTATTATATTTTATCAAAAAATTCTTTTTACTTTTTTTTTTTAGGTGCGTCTCATTGAGAATAAGCACATACCAAATTTCATAGTCATAAAATTTTGTAAAAAAAATAGAAATAAAAGACTCTAAGGCGTCAGATAAGATCAAACGGTCAATGACTCACTTAATCTAAATTGGATGGCTGGATGGGAGGTTGTTTATATATCTTCTATGTTGTACGGGAAGTATAGAAACCTTTCTCTATATTATAAAAGAAAAGTTTTTGGTGAATGTGCTCACTCATGCATCAACCTCAATTTTTTATGGGTTTTAGGACCCGATGTACATTTTGATGAGACGATTTCAACTTCATATCTATGAAATTGGCCTCCAAGAGTAGTGCATATCTGGTCATCTTTTTTTTTCCTTTTTTTTAAAAAAAAAAAATTGGAGGGAGGTGGGTTGGTTGGTGTTCTTTTGGTTGGGTTGGGGTGGTAGTTCATCGGTAGGAATCAAACTTGAAATGTAGCATTGTTAATCTCGTCTATGAACCACTCAAGCCCCAACCCGATTTTTCATATATGACAAGATGAAGAGTTAAAATGAAAGGTCCAAAATAAAAAGAGTACAAGAAATCACTTTTAAGGCTTATCATTTCCCTAACAAATTCAAGATTATAGTGGTTGAGATGATATAACTTAAAGTTTTGGACTCCAAATCTACAAATAAAATGGATTTGGAAGGGTGTACTCACTACAATAAGTTTGTTTTTAGATGCACCAAAACCCTAGCCCTCCATTAATTAACCTGGCTTTTTGTTTTCGTACACCCACTCTCTTAGCCAGTCTCTGGATCTGGTCAGCAATTGGTTTGGTGGATTGAGTAATGCACTTATTAGGGTGGTCATGTGTTCCTTTTGTTTGCAGCACAATCATCCCCCCAGCAAAACCCATCTGCAAGTATTTTCAAGACCTCAAATTCTAGTAACCAAACTCGAAAAAAGAATAATTCGTGCCATTTATATGTGCTAGAAAAAAATAATGTTCTAAAATTGATCAGTCAACAACTGACCGTCCAGTTTTTAGACTGTGAAACTTGAGCGCGGGGAAATCCAAAATGCATTTGTTATTATGTGTACAGTGTTCTTGAAGTTAATAAGTGTACAGTGTTCTTTTACTTGAGTTAATAAGTGTATAGTGTTCTTGGAGTAGGTTACATAAGCTCCTCTTATTTTAGAACTAGAAACTTGTTTAAAGTGGGAGCATCTCTTGATATTCTCTCTCTCCTTTCTTTTTTTTTGGTTTGTTTGTTAGTTAGTTTTTTTTTTTTTTTTTTTTGTCGAGTGGGAAGCCATCTCCTGATATTTATTTTAATTTTAGACTAAAAGAACCCTTTGAAGTTGTATGCATGAGGCACAATCAAAATTTTACGTAACGTCTAGTGAAGAATGAAGACTAACATAGATGAAAGGAAGAGACTACAAAAGTCTATGAGCGAAAATGAACAAGTTTAGTGCCGTCGGGATTTTTCAGACGGCGTGGATTTTCGCCCATAAGCTCGGTGCCGTTTGGTTTTTTCGGACGACGTGGATTAAAAACCGTCACAGATATAGAATGTCCGTGGCAGTCCGTCATGGCTATTGCAAATCCGTGACGGGATTTTTTTCACACAAAATTGACACAAAATATATAAAAGGACCGTCATGGCTCCAATAAGTTTGTGGTGATTTTTAGTCAAAATTGTCACAGACATAGCATATCCGTAGCAATTTACCTATAGGCATTTTTAAAAGTTTTCCTAGATGAAAACTTAGGTTCAGTTTGGGTGGACCATTGTTGATGATTAAAAGTATTTTTTTCCAATAGAGTAATATTCAATGGAACATTAAAAATAAAGAGAAAAGAAAGAAATCAATAGTAACTTCCGCGAGATGTATGATCCGCTCCAGCCTAACCATATATATATAAGCGTCATTATTGAAACGCCTTTGTTTGCACAACACCACAATTTTCTTCTAAAGTTGGGTGCTTTTTTTTGCCGTTGAAAAGAAAGAACACGAGGCTGTGGAGGGTGACATCCTATCATGTCTTACTCCTACCTGCCCTTATTTATGTATGGCCCCAGCTTTATAAAGACACCTCAAATCTCTTTGGAAGAACGCAGTTTCATGCTAGAAAGTATCAAAATTGATATGTTCCATTTTGACAATTATAGATCTAGAAAAAATAGATTTGTTCCATTTTGTCAATTCATTTTTTACTATTTTCTATACCGTTTGTTTCAAATGTTTGTAACGTGTCTAATTTGTACTATTCTTCAAATTCCATATTCAAAAGTAAAACTAGATTTTCAAGCCCTGTAAGGATCTCCAGTGCTGGAAGTATATTTTGAACATGATTTTGAAGTGTGGGTGAACCCGCACTGCCGCTGCTCTACAAAGACCATGCCCTTATGTGTAATTTCTCTTAGACCTTGAAGTCATGAGTTTGATTACATGTGCCTAAAGTAGGGGTGGCAATACCTGATCCATCGGGTCAAAAAGTTGGACCTATACTCATGCCCATAACTTATACGATCTCTTCCCAAACCGAACATGAATCTTTCAATTCATTTGGCTCTCACGCTTAGTTACTTATGGGACATTCCTGTATCTTTTAATGAGCCTTCGGATCCCGGGCCTATCCCGTCGGTTCTTGGGTTTGGCCAGATTCGTTGTTACCCTCACTATGGGCTTTTTCTTCTTTTTTTTGCTCTTTTTTTACCATCTTATACTCATATTATTGGAAACAAGATAACAATCATACGCCATCAAATTTTAAGCCATCTGATTTGTCGTTTAATAGTTAAAGATGACTACTAGTTTTTATTGTATATGACCTATAATACACCCAAACGAATAGGGTTTGAAGTATTTTATCTCCAACAGTTTACGGGATGGGCAGGGTACAGACTGGATCCAACTGAATCGGGACCCAAATAGTGTTCGGGTCCAGGTTTTGGAAGTGGACCCGAACCACCAGCTCCAAATGTTGAACCCATACCCGGACCGTGTCGGGAATACCTAGCAGGTCCTGGGTCGGGTTCGGGTCCATTGCTACCCCTATCCTAAGGGAAGCCCAAGACACTTTTTCCGTGCTATACAATGGCCTCTGATAATTGGTCCTATTGAACCGTTTTTTCTTTTGGACAAATTTTCACAAATTTTATTAATAGATAAACATCAAAGAGAGCAACATTACAATAGAATTGCACCAAAAGAGAGTAAAAAACAACTCAGGAATCAAGCCCAACCCCTCTCTTAACCAAAGCATCAGCAACATCATTGGACATCATTGGCTTCTCGATTGACATGCCGAAACAAAACGTTCATGCTAATACAAGTATCCATCATGTCAAGCCAAAGGGACCTTAGAGTCCAAGGTGGCCTCCCTAGTTTGTCTCACCAATTGATCACATTGAGGAAGTTACCCTCCACAATACAACACCTGCGTGGCAACGGGTCAGGCCTAGGCTCGGCTGGGCCAGTCTTGGCCTTGGCCATGTTAGGGCTCGTTGGCTAACAACAAATTAATAAAAAATAAAAAAAAAACAAAAGAAGCTAGAAAACAATAGTCGAGTTGAGCCTGCACTAGCCCTAACCCGACCGTTGGGCAATTATCGTGGCCCACGCCATACCTTTTTAAGGTTGGGGCTGGCCAATTTCACAATCCCCTATACTCCTGGCTTTCAAAAGTTTTAAACCATGAAATAAAGCAGTTAATTACGCGTTGTTAGCTGTAGGCACACCAATACTCCAAAATCAGATGCACCGGCAAAGAGCTCCTTTCAAGATTTAGTTTGATGTGTCCTGGCAGACGTGAGATCCATCAAAAATTAGTTTGATGTAGCCCAAGCCCAAGCCCAAGCCCAACCCCTTGGGCTATATTTTGATAGTCCAAGCCTTAGTTTTACAGGGCCAGGCAACTCGGCCAAATAATTGAATACATTATGCATCCATTTTCCATAGCAAATGATGAATGATTAGTTTAGGGTACCATTAGGAATTGATTGTCTCATTGGTGTGCCTGTGTACAATAAATGGAGCATGTTATATTTCTTTTGGGACCTAGGTTAATTAATTTATGATATATTTTCCATTAAAACATTAATAGAAATTTATGATATATCCTCACTGAAGAGCGTATATAAAAGGAAAAAATTTATATAAGGTTGCAGCCTTATGCTATTGAGGTAAGGTGCACCGAAATGCTTTTCTAGAAGAGTGTTTTGATGTCGTAGAACCCTCCAATCGATCATTTTGACCTCCAGATTAATGCATATGAAGAAAAAAAGACTTGTAAGTCTTGAAAATAGTCCATACTGTAATAAATTATCTAAACCGTCTATTTTCAAGATTTTCATGTGCTTATAGATTTGTTCGATCTTTACCATTTTTAAAATTTTAAATTTCATACCTATGGATAAAAATAGATTTTCAAACAATCCTATGGTTTCTAACACCGGAATTCAATCTCCATGCAAAATTTAAAAGTGCACCTTACTTCTACAATATAAATATAACTAGGGCTCTTAACACAGACCTAACTCTATTTAAGATTGGGTGTGGTTTGTATGAGATACGGTATTTCCAATACTTGAAATCTATTTGTTTTCTCTATTTTTCTTCATGTCCGTTCATCTTTTAGTTGAGATGGTCAATTTGAGGAATCTTGGGCATTGAATCTGATAAATTTTTCAGTTGGAGTCTTATTAAATATTTTGACAATTAGGAGAATAATTCGTACCAAATGGCAAAAGTGGCATCCCACGCACCGCGTTATCAAAACTTTGTATTCATTTCGTTTGAATTGTTCAAATAACTTCAATTTTATGATCAAGAATAGGCCCACAATACTCTGGTGTCGAATCTCACCTTTCTCAGGGACACTACCACTTACCCACCAAGAAGAAGGAAGATAGTTGGTCGTCCTCAATAACAATAAGAACTTTCAAATGAAAGATCTCAATAAGACAGAACACTTATAAATGTCTTGTTGCTCATATATTTGGCCCTTAATCTTGAAAGGAGTGAGCAAAAATGGTAAGACCTCCATAAGAGTTTTGAATTTATTTTTAACCTGTGTTATCAAGATCAGATCGGCCACCAAATTGATGAGGGTTTTGGTCTGATCAAAACCAATTCGACCGCTAGTGGAATTAGTTTGATTGGAGTATAGAAATTTTGAAAAATAAATATAAATAATAGTTTAAAAATATGTGATGTATTCAATAAAAGTTGTTCACTTTGTTTGGCCAGTCGAACCAGTCAAAATATGCCCGTCGACTACAGAAGTGGCAATGGACTTGGACCCAACCCAGGACCCCGCAGGTATACCTGACACGGGTCCGGGTATGGGTCCAACATTTGGACCTGTGGGTCAGGTCTGAGTCCAAAACCTAGACCCAAACACTATTCAGGTTTGAATCTGGGTCCCGTTGGACCCGACCCGTACCCGTAAACTATTAGAAGCAAAATACTTCAAGCCCTATCCGTTTGGGTGTATTAATGATTATATATATGATAAAAATTCATCATCATCTTTAGCTATGAAACGAGAAATCAGACGGTTTGAAATCTAATGGCAGGTAATTGTGATATTGTTGCCAATAATATGGGTATATGATAGCAAAAAAAGGGGCAAAAAAAAAAAAAACTCATAGTGATGGTGGCAACATACTCAAGTAGACCTGGGATCCGACAGGATAGACCCGAGACCCAAGGGGTACAATTATGGGTCCTACTTTTGGACCCAATGGGTCGGGTCCGAGTCCAAAACTTGTACCTGAATACATTCGGGTCTAGGTCTGGATCCAGCTGGACCCGACCCGTTGCCACCCTATCTGATCGGCCAAAACTTATCAAACATAAATTATGACTAGATTTTTACCAAACTTTTTTTTTTCTAGACTATACCGGTAAAAGCATCAGTTAGCGGTCTCATCAGTTGGACTGCCAGTCCCGTTCGGTCTTGATAACTATGGTTTGAACTTGGAAAATGACTTTGGGGCCGAAAATAGAAAAATTTAGGAAAAAAAAATTAAATGTGCTCCTAAGCAAATGTTCCATTTGCTGCCTCGGTCAAAACCCTGTTTCGGATTATTCTGACCCTAAAATTTGGGGATGTAACCTTAACCTAGCAACTAACATCAAAAAGTGAAAATTTTCATACTTTATGATCGAACAAAGACGATCTAATTTTTAAATCATATGGTGATTCCACACAAATTTACAAATCAAGAAGGTCGTTTGCCCAAAGAAGTACGAGCAGCTCTAAGGTGGGTGAGCAAGCATGGAAGCAATTTATCGCCAATGGGAGGATCCCTCTGGTATGGAGGAGTGAGGTTTGGGAGATCACCTATAATGGGGAATTTAGCAAGATCGCTGTTTTATTTTGGCTTGGAGAAATACCTTATGTTATTTCAAAATAATAATCCAATAGGATTTTGGAAATTTTAAAGCTCTGAAAATTGTGTTTTGTTATTTATCCCACATTTAAGATGTGGAAGATGTAAACCTATTTAAATATGTGGATATCTTTGTTATTTGTTTTTTAAGACCAAAATGGGAGATAAGACCTATGCAGAGCAAAATGTGATCACAAATGTGCACATCTGCGTGAGAGGGGCAAGGGCGCAAGGTGGTGCACTTTGCATTTTGCACACAAATCAGTAGCGAGTCTTGATTTTTTAGAACACTCATGAAAAGTAAAAGGGCATAAAAGCAATACAAATTTTCTAAACCTTTTTCTAAAAACTTTCTCTCTTGAAAGGCAACTCTTGTACTCTAGACCTTGCAATATTTATGCTTTTATATTGGCAAGCTCTTATGCTCTAGAACTTACAATACTTGTGTATTTATATTGGCCAGTTGGCTTTCTTCAATATTCTGCCATTTTGTATCCCGAAGAAGTGAAAGGGCATGTTTGACATAAAAGCATTAGGATTTTCCTAAGCTTTTTTTGAAAAACTCTCTCTAGAAAAAAGGCAACTCTTATGCTCTAAAACTTACCATACTTATGCATTTGTATTGACAAGTTGGCTTTGTGCAATCTTCCGCTTTTTTTGTATCTCGAGGATAAATTTACCTGGTCAGAACTTAAGTGCACACTAATTTTAATAAGTAATGGACAAATATTATCTTGAAAAAACAATATATGGCATCTAGGATCAAAGAGATTAAAACAACCTTTGTTTTCCATATCTTTTATTTTTTTTTTCGTTTCACCCTCTATTTCCAACGATTCCGATATCACCCTCACTGTCCAATGCCACGCCACAAAGTTCTTACCCATATTGTTCCTCTAAATCAGATCCGTCGTGTTCCACACGAAGTACATGCTTTAAATGTCAAAGCCCATACTTTTCCCAAAAAACGCATTGAAGAGAGAAGTGTTCCACCGAATTTCAATGGCCATACGTTTTCAAGGGGGAGAGAAATCCATTTTCACTGCCTTTTGAAAGTTCTCTCTAGGTGCCATAAATTTACCAATTCTTGCATTTTTGGTTCAATTTCAGACATCAAACAAAACTCATAGGACATTTTTGTTTTTTTTTTGTTCTTTGAATATCATTAATTGGTACAACTTTATCTCCGGAGATTGATCTAAGAGTTTGGAAATTATGGAGATTGCACAGGGTATGAATGTTACATTTAGTTACGTCATATAAAAAGGCCAACTGACTCTTTGGCTAAAAGGGGTGTCTCTTGGCAATCTTTGATTGTCTCAAATGTTTTTCTTTTTTGAGTCCATTTTAATATTTTCAATGAAGAAATAAAGTTAGTGCAGCTTATATACATTTTTGGGAAAGCAACTGTTCAAAATATGGGATTTGGGTGCTAATATTCACTACACTTTCCATCAAATTCAGGTCCCGAAAACCATTCTCCACTAACCGAAAATTCTTGAATGAGTACGATACTGTAGGGTTGCATTTCAAAACTCTGCAGATGAGGTGTTAGAAACTATTGCAATGATTTATAAATATGTTTATGCTTTTATTGTGGAATTTAAAGATCCAAAAATCATACAAAAGTAAGAAATCATTGTCTATTAATGATTTAACGGATATATTTATGCTTTTAAAGTAAAATTTAAAGCTCCAAAAATAGTAGTGTACTAAAAACCATTGCAATGACTCCATTGTAATGACTAGTAAATGTGGTTCTACTCCCTCTGAAAAATTTGAAGCTTCAAAATTAATATAGAGCTAGCGATTGTGTAGACTTGCAATGGATGGTCCAAAAATCACATCACGAAATAGACCATTCCTAGGCCTTCGAATCTGTTTTTTCTTAGATCCATGATCACCTTGGAAACTAGTTTGAAGGTTTGATGGTGCCAAAACTGCTTTTCCTAAAAACTAGGGCATCCCTTAATAAAGAGCAACTAAAACGTGTAAAACTTCAACCCTACCAAGATATAAAGAGGCTTTGTTTATTTTTAATACAACGAGATCGCAAATACTTTTATCCGTGAGACTTCAAATTGGGTGATGGAAAATTGTTTCATTGGGGCTGAATCGCATTTCTACATATGCGGTCTAGAAAGTGTAAAGCATCCATCTTAAAGATAGATGCACAGAGGTATTCCATCTAAAAAACTAACCGTCGAAATGCTTTCTTATTAAAATTATTATTTTAAAATTTAAAATTTTATTTATTTTTTTTCATATTCATGATCTCCATATCCTTAATAATCAAGTCTTAAAATCCATAAAAAAATAAATTTATTAAGAAGCCCACATTTCTACATATGTGGGCTTGTCCGCATAGAAACCGAGTCCTTGGCTAATTGCATCACAGTCATTAACTAACTAGATTCAGAGTTAAAAAAAAAAAAAAAAAAGTGTTCACTTTGTTCCCAAGCTTTCTAATTTGACACGAAATGATTAAATTTGATTGTGACCACATTTGAACAAAAATAAATGGTCGAATTGGAAAAAAAAAATTTCTCTAACTTCGTGACGCACCGCAAGCCTTCTAACCCAACATCTCATGGCTAGGATTGATTGTTCCCTTATTGTAACAAAAATAAATAGCCCCATATTAAAGAATCACAAATTACATTACCTGATCCCTCTTAGATACTATTTAAATTGTAAACTTTTCCACGACTCGTGCCAAATTGCAGACTGTACTACTGTACAAAGGTAAATGATACGTTCGAAACATTACAAAAAAAAAAAAAAAAACTCCTACAATTTTCATTGATTTAGGGAAAATAAAAAATAGGCTCCAAATATTAGTTACCTAATAATAATGAGTTCCTAATCCCCTCTCAGAATCATTAATCCCCCAAAACCCTGGGCCTTGTGTTGCCGGGAAATTATATTGACAACATTCCAGGCGCCAGGAACTGTACGGATCAAACGGTGGCAGGGGAGGCCGAAAAGCGAAATATCCTGGGGGAGGAGGAGGAGGAGGAGGCGGCGAGTGGAAAGGTGGAGGCGGCTGGCCGATGTTTTGAGCCGAAATTTGAACTCCATGGGGAAAATACGAGATTTCGGGCTGCGGCCGAGTACAATTTTCCTGGGAAAATTGCGCCTCCGAAGAGAATGAAATATCGCATGGGTCATGCTCCACTGTCGGATAAGGGGCAAAAACCCCATTTCCCTGTGCTTTGAAATCCTCTTCACCGGGAAATTTGGAAGGAAAATCAGTTTCCGGTTGAAAAGTCCCGTTTTCTTGGACCACAGCAGCATATTCAGTCGCCAGAATCTCTGATTTTCCGGGAAAAGTTTCATTTTCCAGAAAGTTTCCGGTAATTTTGTAAGAGAGACTCAAAACTCCATTAGGTTTTCCATTAGGATCGCTAACCTGATAACTGACGTACCTTAAAACTCCAAATCCTTCTTCTAGGAGGCTCTGCACAGGGATGTGAACCTCGCCGATTAATCGCTCGAATAAACCCTCGCTCTTGAGTTTGACGGTCAGGATCATCTGATCAAGGCCCGGATCGTCGAGATCGATGGTCATGGCGTGCTTCCACTCCGGGTTCCCATCCCCGATTTTGTCAGCTGGGATTTTCTGCTTCGTCTTTTGATCGCCGACTGAAACCTCTGCAAAAACAGAGAGTTTTCGGAAGAAATTGAAGGCTTTCAGGCCTTTGCCAGAAAGGAGAGTAAGCTCCATCTTTTTCTTCGCCATTTCCGGCTACTTTTAGGCGTTTGTAGTAGCCGGAAACCTTAACACCAGCAAGATTCCTGCTACTTTAGGACATTTACGCCTACTTTTAGGAGTTCATATTGGCCGGAAAACCTAATACCAAAGAGATTTCCGCAATGGGGCCGGAAACCCTAATTACTAGTGATATTGGACGGTCAGGATTGAAGATTGGCTGAGACACATTAACATAAAATAATTTCTGGCTCAGACAAGGGCTTTGTAGGAAAATGTTTCATACTGTTATCCTTGAGAAATTGAGCAATTCCAGGGATATCCTTGCCTTCGCAGTTGACTTACATTAGACGAAGTAAGTAGGAAAATGTTTCATACTGTTATCCTTGAGAAATTGAGCAATTCCAGGGATATCCTTGCCTTCGCAGTCGACTTACATTATACGAAGTACGAAAAAGATTAAAGGGTGCGGTTTTCTATAAGGTTGCAACCTTAAACAATCCAATTAAGGTTCACCCCCAAATTTTATCATAACATGTAATTTTGTTGTAAAAAATTCTTAGGATTATTTTAAACTCTATTTTCATATCTAATTAACAAATTTTAAACTTCAAAAATAGTTAAAATCAAGTAGATCTATAAACATATGAAAATCTTGAAAATAAATAATCTAGATAATGTGTTGTAAGATGCACTATTTTTGGGACTCAAAAACTTCTTTTTTTTTAATATTCATACATCCTAATGTCGAGATGATCAATTAGAAGGCTTTTCAACACTAAAACAATGTTTCCGATAGATTTTTGAGGTGCATTTGTAATTCTACATTTTAAAGTTGCAACCCTGAATAAACTTTACCCAAGCTTAAATGTAGTCAATGCAATCCCAAAATCGGTATTAGAGATGGGTGAAGTGGTACATATTCTAATTCCTATCAGATCTATTCACTCACCCCAAAAAATTATCAGATGTATATGCTTTTTAGATCCGTGGTTTTGCAAACACTACATCAGCTTAATTAGAGATATGTATAAGCGAGCGCTAAATAGTGTGTCGATAACTAATAAAGAGACGAGTAGGTTTTCAATGACAAAAGGTCTATATCGGGGATCAACATTAAGGCTACAAATCTTTGTCTTAATTATGGACGATTTAACTAGACACATACATGATGAGGTACCACATCGTATGTTGTTCGCAGACGACATAGTTTTGATTGATGAAACCTGAAATGTTGTCAACATAAAGTTTAAACTTTTGAGGGATGCTCTAGAATATATATATTTTTAGAACGATAAGAATGCTCAAATCTTTGTCTTAATTATGAACAATAGGATAACTGCAAGATCAGTTTTGTTATATGGGGTGAAATATTGGGCTGTCAAGAAACAATATACCCATATGATCAATGAGTATTTTAAAAAAAGAATCGATGACTCAAATCGGTCACACCTATACGGATCAAGGGAATTGGTGTATCGGATCGGAAGAAATGGCGGAATAAGTAATTTTTGTCACAAAATTTTAAAAAGATAATTCAAGAAAAAATGTTCATCCTTTTTTTCTCGCTTTACTTGGTGAATAATCAATTGTAATCGATCAAAAATCGGCGGAATCAACGGTTCCGCAAAAAATAGGCGAGTCTACTATTTTGAATCGACCGAATCTCGGTTTTTAACCGGATTCAGGATGGTCATGGCGATTCTTGATTTGGATCGTCCGATTTCGGATTGGGAAACTGATTTTTAAATCACTGTAATCAGTGTAGCAAAGATGGGGATGTTGCAATAAATAAGTGGCAAGATAATAAGTGATAGAATTCGAAATAAATCAGGGAAGTTTACGTATGGCACCAATAGGCGATAAGATGACAGAAAGTAGACTTAAGTGGATTGGCCATGTATTGTGAATATCCAGTACAATATTTGTTAGGAGGTGCGATTTAGTTCAAGTGGAAGACCAAAAATGACAATGGATAGCCCCAAAAGGGTATGACTGAAAGTAGTGTGAAAAAAATTGGGATTTATGGATTGACTAAAGGTATAACCCTTAATAGAGAAGACTGACATATCAAGACTCGTGTAGCTGGCCCTAATTTATTGAAAAAAAGCTCTAATGATAATAATGATGATCCACGATTTTACAATTTAGTGCAAGTTGATGATCTTTGAAGTTTTAAAATAAAGGATAAAAGTTTTATTAGATGGCAACCGTATTGTAGAAGTTAAAAAAATTATATGTTGATGATGTTAATAAATACTTTTTGTTTTAGCAAAAATTATTAAATTGTATAGGAAGGGCGTCAAGTGTCTAAAAATATTCAATGGATTAGCCAAGGGATCACATAGGCAATGCTGTCATGGAAAAACAAATCTTTCTACACATGTGAGACATGAAAAGATTTCATGCCCTCGTGAGAGCATATACTGCCCAATTGTTTTTTATACTAAATTTTTTGGGATATAATATTTATAACCTAGAGGCCAACCTCATCGGAAAATAAATATTTAATTTGCGCTCTCTCTCTCTCTCATCCAAATAGAGCGATATCCCAAGATTGAACAAGAACAACCTAATTTTTAGAGGGGAAAGATCTAGATGCTCAAGAAATTAAAATCAATTTATATATATATATATATATATATATATACTTACATCCAGAATTTGGACAAAAAATATTTTCTTAAATATTTATTTCGTCCGAGGAAGTTTTTGTCCAGTAAGCTCCTGCGGGAGCATTGCTAGACGTTCTCACGACAATCATCTTCTGTTCATTGGTAGCATTTGCGGGGGGTATTTAGGGCCTTACATAAAAAATGCAAACATGTAGCTTACTTCGTTGCTACAGTGGTAGGGTATGTTGCTATTTTTCTAAAACTGAGGGGTATATTAGGTAAATAGCCTCTACCGAGCAATGACTCAGTTGCTGGAAACGGGCCCTCTAAAAGAATAGGGCCTGAGCCACGAAAATGTGACCGGAGTGGCGGGCTACGGCCAGTGCGAGTCCAGTTTTTACTTGCCCGGCCGTAATAGGGTCGTATTCGGGCCTGCGACGGTCCTATGAAGACAAGTGCTGGGATAGAGACAGGGATGGGCTGGTTCCGGGCCCGTCCATTGGCACCCTGTGGCATGAGAGTTTCGTGGTTCTTAGAGAGAAAGAAACATTTCACCCGACCTTTGACTGCATTGAATTTCTCGAAAACAACTGTCGGTTCTCGTCATCAACGGGCATCACTCGACAGCGAAATGAAGACAGCGGCTTTCTTCTTGGACCCACTTTTCAGTCCATGCTACATAGTCGTCCACGTGTTATTGACAAAGGTCATGCTGGTACTAGCACCTCCAATTCCTGAACCTTGAAATTGTAAATTTCATCAAAGTTATGTGAACTAAATTTGGGCGGATCCCAAAATTTGACTTCTAAATTGAAAATTTTTTTATTTTGCCCCACATGTGCGATCCTGTGGTAGGTATACGATATTTCCACACAAATTGGAGATTTTTTTTTTTTTTTTTTGGACATTGAATCAGGTAATTTTTAAAAGGTAAGGTCCAATTCGGAACTGGCTGGTCAAACCGGAATCGGGCACTGGCCAATCCGGTTTTGGTCAATTTTGATAGTCCGGCTTGGTATTTAAAAAAAAAACAAAAAATATATAAAATCTCAAAAAATAAGAAATTTGTTTGTAATATGTTTTTAAATGTTTTTTTTATCATTTTGACAAAGATTTATAAGTGTTTTGGTCGTATATACTTATTATAATATTTTCTCTATCTTTTTTAGAACATTTCAAAAATACTACTGGCACAAAACATTTTTTTAAATCCCACTTTTTCACTACTTTTCAATTTCATTTGGACGTGTTTTGTTTAATTATATTTTAAATATATTTTTCATATTTTTTTGGCTTTTGTTTTGTATTTTTTGTACATTTTGGACCGGTCGGGACTGCCGCGTTAGGCTGACTGAATCAGGAGGTTTACCAGTTAGTCGGATCTAGCCCTTGGCCCGTTTTGGAGGCAGGTTCGATTTTTCAAACACTGGACACATATAAAAGTGAGATCACTCTTAAAATTTAAAGTTTCATTTTTTAGATAGATTGGACCTTATTTTGGGACATGTTATCTCTAATGTCGAGATCATCGATATGTAAACAAATAAACCTTAAAAACTAAAAGTAATAATTTTACGAGGAAAATATTTAGACCACTAGTTTTAACTTATTTTAAGGGACCGCCCATTTGTATCCATCTTTGGATGCTTTCCGGGGCTCATACGGCATTTTTCCATTTTCAAAAGTAAGGGTTTGCCTTAGTTTTTCATATGTATATATAGGATACCAAACACATCTTAAACCACAACCAATCACGTTTATGTTGGTATGATGATCAATGAATAATTACCTTGAATGGTTAAAACAAAGGGGTTTAAATTGAAATTTTATTTTATGTTTTGTTATTTATGAACCAAAAAGATGGGATTTGGTAGGAGATGAATTTTGAAAGGTGGAGGCATTTTAATATGTTTGTTAAGCAGAATCTCACCCTTTAATTTATCAATAAGTGGGCCTTGAGTAATATTGAAATCCAAAACTTTAATAATGAAATTAATTTTTATTATATTGTGGGGTCGTCAGTATAAAATGAAAGAGGGATCTTGTGTAATGTTAACGGATTCCCCTTTTAAAGGGCTTTCGTTGTAGTTGGGAAAAGTAGGGGTGGCATTGGGGTTGGATCGACCCAAACTAGGTCCGGGTCCGGGTTCTTGTGTTGGACTTGGCAGGTTGTCTCCAGGTCCAAATGACTTGGATCGGACCTAAATTGGGTTCATGTCCTAGTCCAAATGCTTTGGTTCGGACCTAAGTTGGACCTGCATTCAGCTTGGAGCTGACCCGACGGAACTCGATATAAATATATGTATATAATATATGTATGATAATTTTTTTATTTTTTAAATTTCTAGACCTGTCCGAGTCAGATTTGAGTCACCCCTAGGGAAAAGAAAGCGCTTTGGCTGTTTAGAGGATTTAGGGGAAGTTCTGAGATGTATAAACAAAGATAAACAAATAAAATAAGATATTCTGCAATCTTCACAACTTTATCATCTCAAACTCGTTGCTTACGAGCTACGGCCTTGCTGGAGAAATGGCATAGACAATAGAGGCCGCTCAGAATTCGGACTGGGCAACTCTTTGGGGGCCCGACTAGGATTAAGAAACACAGCCGAGTCTAACTAAAATGGGCTGTTGCACTCCAGGCTTTGTCAAGGGCTCCGATTTGTTCATGTTGGGACCCTCTAAGGCTGGTTCTACGGGAGTCATGGTCAGGTCGGGCCCAAGTTGACCCTGAGTTGGACCCAACCTAGTTAGATTTCACTTGGATTCAGGTCTTGAACCAAATCGATACCCAGGTATAGAAATTTAAAAAAATACACATTTTTTTATATATTATTTCGTACATATTTAATATAGTTTATACTTGGTCACGTCAAGTCCAACTCAGTTTCACCCAAAACCCACCCGTTAGACCCAGACCCGATTCGGTTCAACCTGGTGGGTTGGCGAGTCGATCTGATCCGACCCCATTGGCGCCCCTAGCCAATTCCGAGTGACTCACGTGACTGTCCACTCGAGTCATCCATTTTTCTAGCGCGTCTCCCAAAAATATGAGTCATAGAAATATTGGGATTTCGGTGAAGGCATTCCATTTATCCAATAAAAGAAAAATAAAAAAAATAGAAAATGTAAGAAAATTAAACAGCCAAAATCATATCGAAAGAACTAAAAAGAAAATAAAAATAGAAAATGCCATATATTAGATGCCAAAAATATGAATATTTTGAAAAGAGAATAAAAATAAAAAACACCATATATTAGATGCCAAAAATATTAATATTTTAAACATTGCCAAACGTTCCATTTTTTCTCTTTTCACAAATTTAGTTAAATTAAAATAAAAAATTTGTACGCAAAATCTGTTAATTACAAAAATCATGTTAAGTTAGAGCTTCATGCAACGCATGAGACATTAACTAGGTACAAAACATACTTTCTTAATCCCCTGAATTAAATTGGAAGGAATTATTTTTAACAAAAATTCATGACCAGAAATAAAAATTTATAAATTTATATTCCTTAATTCTTATGTAAACTTAAAATTTCAAGGAAATCCTTGTAAGTTGATATTTAAGTTCATTACTAGTTGGATTAAGTGCGTTACACATAAAAAAGAAATAAAAAAATACAAAAAAATGAATATGATAATTTAAAATTTTCTAGTGAAAATATGAAAATTAATCATAAACCTTGATAAATTTTAAACATCACACTATAAAATATAGATTTATTAAAAAATTCCTAAAAGATAAATAGTTGAATTTCTACTTTGTGGTAAAGACAAAAAATTATTTTCTAATATTGTAAATTTTATAATAATACTAAAAATTGATTACGAATAACTATGGATGCATAATAATTCATAAAATTGTAGTTAAAATTTATAAATGACGGTGCATAATTTTAAAAAAAAAATTTAAAAAATTTTAAAATTAAAATTCATTAATGTAAAATATAAAATTCATTAATAAGCAGATGCATCAAAACTTTTAAATAAAATTATGAATTACATGTGTTGCACCCAAAAATGAAATATGAACATACCTAAAACAAATCTCTTCATAATATGAGAGATAATATTATCTTGTTGGATAACATGTGCAATGCACCGGTATGATATGTATCATTCATGCAAAGAGTGCTCAAATTATGTATGCCATCAACATAGAAAAAACAAATCACTCTAAAACAAAAGGAATATATATATATATATATATATATATATATATTTATATAAAAGCTCTTAACCCGGTAAGAAATTATTTCGTTTTAATGCTCTCAATGATTAGCTTTGGCAACTCTTGTAATTTTGATAATATCTAACATAAAATTAAGAGAAAGTAAAAAATAAAAAAAACACAACGGAAAAGTGTTTGACTGAATGTAAATATAATGTTGAGAGAGAAGAAGAAAGAGACCACATTGAGAGAGAGAATAAAGGTTATGGTTTAAACGTAAAAGGGTAGAGGCTATAAAAAGAGGTGCTTGTACGGTATTTACCGATCATATATATTTAGAGGGTATCAAATATCTCGTAAGTTTGGAAACTATATATTAGGCAGTATTTTTTACTTGGAAACAAAGTTTGAAAGCTATGATAAAAAAGATATTAGGCAATAATTTTATTTGGAGAAAAAGTTTGGAAGCTATGGAAAAAAAAATATTAGGCAATAATTTTTACTTGGAGAAAAAGTCTAGAAAGATATTAGGCAATATGAATTTGTAGTTTTATTTCCTTTGAAAAATATTCACTAAATAAAGATGTACATTTCACCCATTTAGGTCATCGCCTTAAGTCTCTCTCCATCTATCTCATCTCATGCGCTACTTTCTAACATCTATTCATCATCTAAATTTTAGAAAGAAATTAGTCTATCACTGATTGGGTAAGAAAGTGCGTACTCTTTCTCATTTGGTTCCTCATCTAATTAAAAAAAAAACAAAAAAAAAGATGATGATTCAGTCTCTCTATAATTAGGATATGAAAGTGCTTACTTTCTCTTTCATCCTGTCCTACAATCTTTATAGAATTGCACCCCTTCTTATTTATGCATGTCCACCCCTTAATTTCGGCTTACTAATCTAGTATATATAGATACTATATATAGAAATAAACTTTTTTTATTTGGACTCTCCTATATAATAATAGCTTATATTTTAACTTCCTATAGAAAAACTTTTTAAAGCTAATTCTTCGTATCCGGAAAAAGAAGATAATAAAAAAACCCAAAAAAATTAAATATTTATCTTACTAACATGTATATAAGGAAACATTGTTATAAAGAGATATTCCTACTGTACTGGGAAGAAAGGAAAATATACTTAAAAAAAGGGATGTGGTTTGTATAGAGCGGAGGATCTAAACAATCAAATTATAGCCCACATTCAAATAGTCTCAAGAAATGTGATATCAATATTGGAAATATTTATAGCAGTTTTAAAATATATTTTATCTTTAATTATAAAATTTAAAGTTAAAAAAATAGTGTAGATCGAGCATATTTATGAAATCTTAAATTTTTTTAAAATTAACCGTCCAAAAATGCATTACAAGATGCACTATTTTCAAAACTTGAAATCTATTTTTTTCTCATGTCCATGTATCTTGATGTCAAGATGATCAATTTGAAGATATTTAAGCATCAAAACAACCTCTTCTAATGAAATTTCTGAGGTAAGCATTAATTTGATTGTTTAGAGCCTAAGCTCCATATACACTTTTCCATTAAAAGAACGACCAACCACTTATCAAGATTAAACAAGATTAAAAACTAATGAGGGGACAAGTCCAATCAAAACTAATTTTAGCCTCTCGATAAATTGATTCGATCAAACTTTAAAAGCAGAAAATATTTTTTTTACCGAACTTTGTTTGCCCCTCAAACTAGTCAGTGGGCCTGCCAAAATGGTTTTTAGCAGTCTAACAAATCCGACAACAGGTTAAGTATGGTTAGGACCCGATGTGCCGACTGGCGAGAGATTTTCCTACTGCTCCAGGCGAGAATACAGATATAAATGCAATTTGTTAAAAAAAAAAAAAAACTACATGCCTTACATTGCATGTTAATGGCGCAGGCATGTATCCTAAGAAAGTTTAGGGTTTCGGGTTTTTCTTGAACTTTTTCTTCCTTCTTAACAATATAAACTCTCTTCCTAATTCATGTCTCTCATAAATTTTCTCTCTCCCCACCTCCCACCATGAAAAAGCGTAAATATGATTCTACAACCCCCTGCACCTATCTTTCATCTCAAGGTCTCAACTGTTTCTTCCATGGCCTCCAAACGATGGCTGCAGAAATCAGAATACAGAGAGGGAAGCCATTGGGCGATGGAGAAGACGAGTCACAAAGACTAGTGAGATTACTCGAGCCTTGTGATGACTACATTTGTCAACGAAAACTCTTCTCTTCTCGAATTCGTTCGATGGTTCATCCTGACATTGATCATGTCGTTCTTGAAGCTCAAGAATCTGTTCTGTTCAAGGTGGAAGATGATCTTCTCCATGGACTTTGCTCCTCTATCAAGTGTGATTACAAGGGTGCAATACCTCACTTTGATGTCTCCCCAAAGTTGGAGAACACAAGAGAGAGATTGAAGCAGACGAGCAACAACTTAGTTCTTGGCGTTGAAGAACTGTGTACTCTAATCCGGTCTCAAATCCATGGCGACCAAGAACTCTATACTCGAATCCAGTCTCAAACCAAGTATGTCAAATTGTATGGAGGAGAGGGACTATATGATAATTGCGATGAGCTCCTCTATCGTATAAAGTACTTCTCTGGTCGAATGACTGTTGCAGGGAATGACCTTTTACATGACGCATGTCATGACAATGTTCTTGATTGTGAAACAATCGCCCTTCTCCAAGCTCAAGAAGCCTCAATGTGGGCTGAATGGCGCGATATTTTTCGCGATATTTTTAAGGGTGCGGCACCCAATTGGGTTTGTGAAAGTGATGGGGTTTGTGGAATCTGTCTTGATGATCTTGAGAGGTGGTTTCAGCCCACGAAGCTGCAGTGTCTTCATACGTTTCATTCTACATGCATAAATGAATGGAAGGAGTGCAAGAACGGGTGCCCTGTATGTCACAGCAAAAGTGAGTCTTCCTCTTTAAACATTCCGAATAATTTTCTTTTGGTAGTTCTTCCTGCTAAAATGGGTGCATATAAACCCATTACTGGATTTTCTTTTTCTTGTTTTTGAGCATGGTGTTTCGGGCATATTGTTAAGGAGTTCCATGACTCACAAAACATGTGCAAATTATGCCGAACAGTTACTTTGGATCTTCTATCGCAGAGAAAATAGATATTTGTATTTTTTTGAGAAACAAAAATAGATATTTGTATCGTTTCGGTTTTCTGCCAATACTATGATATCTGTTGCATGCTGACATCAGCCTCTGTTGCCTTGTCTACGACAGACAGATGATGTGATCTACCATGTTCTGGTTAAGCGGATATTGAGACTTGAGCAGAAAAACCAGCGAACCTTTGTTGACATAGCCATTACTGATCTTCCTGCAGCATATCCAATGGGGAAATAGGGCACTGCAAGGGTCATGATACATATACTTGATTCAAAATTGTGTTAGTTTAGCTGCTCTGGCCTTAAACCCAGATGTTAGAAACCAGAGTTCTTGCCATGGTGAAACATCTTCGCTTGCATTTCTACTGAAGCAACTCCAAAGCCATGAGCATGATGATCGAAGAGCAGTTCTTGGATCTCAAAATAGTGAATACTCAAAACCTCTTCCAGGTCTCGGCTTCTTCAAATCCTTTTCTTCCATAGTTCCATAGTATCTGAAGCACAATTCAGTGTCTAATATCATAGAACAGAATTACCCAGAATGTTGAAAAGCTATTCACCGTTTTGGTCTTCACCGTTTTGCTCTCTAGATTTTGGTAGCCTTGTGGATCATTAAACATGGTCGCTGGTTCTTGTGAAGGTAAGCTAGTGCTGTACCTGCTGCAATTATTGTGGAACTGCCGTGGCAATTTAGTACCATGGTTAATCATGAATCACCCTGGATTTGTGATAACTTGTCCATCTGTATGTCGCAATTTCAATTTTTGGTTGTCATTTACAAAATTCAATAAATAACAAAAATTGACCAGTGAATGTTGCAGGTAAAAAAAAAAGGTCAAGAAAAAGGAGAATGATTCATAATCAGATCGCTAGGTTGTTGCCCTTGCATAAAGTACCTCTGTGAAACCAGTGTTAGAACAATTCAAAGGAAGCATCTAACGCATAGTAAAATATAACACGAATATTTGCAGGCTATTCATGAGAAATGAGGTTCAATGTAGTTTGAAAATATTCATTGTGTTAAAATGTGCTTTCTTCTATCTGCTTTCCAGATAAGAAAAAATAAAGGTTTGCAGTGGATTACTCCTCAATTTGTAATTAAATTTATTTTGCTGAATTTTCTAAATAATAGGAACATTATTTCAACATCCGAACATTGTTTCAATATGTGACATACCATGGAATGATGAGTCCAATTTTCTTTTCTCTTGCATTATTTCGTTCAATCTGAAGCCCCTCCGTCCCTCCCTCCCTCCCAAAGACACAAAATGCTTCAAGGACATAAAAAGGAAAGAAACAAAAAAAGGAATATAATGCATACAATTGAGAAAATCACATTCCAATAAAAAAGGTTCCATTGATGCATTTATTCACACCTATTTCACCAATTATATAAGGAAAAGTATAAAAAGAGACAATTTACTTTTAATACAAGGAGGTAAAATTGAAATCGGGTGGTTGTACGTATATCATTGACTAAAATCATAATTCAAAAAAAGAAATTCTCGAACTTCGTAACACACCTCAAGCCATCTAATTTAACATCTAATGGTTAGGAGTGATTGTGACCTCCTTATAATAATGATATATGATCTCATAATATAAAATCCTATTAAATAATTGTAACACATTATATTGGTGTCACAAAATTCAATTTCATACATTGTGGTTTCTATAACAGTGACACTTGTCAAATCAATACAACATAAATCTCAAAAATCGCTTCCTCGATGGATCTGCTGCCCGTCAGCTTACACATTTCATCACAATGAGCAATCAATTCACAGTATGATTGAAATCCAAAGGAAAAGTAAACTATAGTCAACTAGACTGTTGACAACCATATCCATTAGGGTCATCATCATCAATGAAATGATGCATGAAGAGGAAGAGAGTGGATTCAATAGCATAAAACATGACCCCGATGTTAGGTCTAAAATCTCTTCTCCATCGTCTTCCATCATTTCACAAGATGAAAATAAGAGCACTGGGCTTTCTATTGAATTATCCAAAAATCATTTGGAACTGCCTCATTGAAGTTCCACAAGCTACCCATTGAAATCTGTCATATCAACAACTAATCCCAAATCCTTAATTTGGCGATTGAAAATCTCAATAACTCCATAGATCTCTTCGGCTTGAGAATGCCCCTGGTCCCCTGCAACAAAGACTTCGACTTGGCTCTGCACAGCAATCCAACTATAACCAGGTTGCTTTCTCACTCTAGCTTTTTCCATATCGTTTCTCACTTTAACTGCATCACACCACCTCCCTGAATCAGCGTACAAATTAGAGAGCAAAATATAAGGGGCTGAACTCTCAGGTTCGAGTTTTAACAGTTCCTCTGCAGCCAATTCAGCTAATTTGATATCACCGTGATTTCTACAAGCACTGAGCATAGCTCCCCAAACTGCTCTATCCGGCTTCATTGGCATGGTCTGAATCATGGCCATGGCTTCCTCTAGCTTGCCATGTCTACTCAAAATATCAACCATAGAAGCAAAGTGCTCAACCTTAGGATCAATTCCATGCTCTCTGATCATGGAATCAAAGAACTCACAGGCTTCGTCCACTAAGCCCCCATGGTTACAGGCTGAAAGAACAGATATAAAGGTTATATGGGTAGGTGAAACCTTTGATTTCTTCATCTCTTTAAATAGCAGTATAGCCTCATTTGCATGACCATGATGGGCATAACCCCACATCAATGCATTCCAAGAGACCACATCTCTATGAGTCATCTCATTAAACACCTTCATAGCATCTCCCATGTCTCCACATCGAGCATACATGGTGATCAATGAATTCCCAATGGGTATATCTGAAATCAAAGTCTTTACTATCTGTTGATGAAGTTGCTTCCCTTGAACCAGAGCTGCCATGGCTGCACAAACACTAAGAATACAAGAAAAGGTATGCCTATCTGGCTTCTCCCCAGCTTCTCGCATCTGTAGAAAGAAACCAATTGCCTCTTCGAACCAGCCATTTTGCTCAAACCCTGAGAGGATTGAATTCCATGAAACCAAGCTTTTCTGGGGTATTGCATCAAAGAGAATTCGAGCCATTTCTGGTTCCCCAATCTTCGAATAACCAGAAATCATCGAGTTCCAAGAGTGGCAATCTGGTTCAGGCATTTGCCTGAAAAGTGATGATGCTTTAGCCAAATCTGATGCTTGAACATAGCCAGATATCATGGTATTCCATGAAATCTGGTCTTTTTCAGGCATGTCATCAAATAATTTTTGGGCCTCAGACAATTTTCCGGCCCTTACATACCCCATCATCATAGAATTCCAAGAAACCACATTCCTTGCTAGACTCCTGGGTTTTCCATTGGCACAATTTAGAACTTTATGTGGGATTTCATCAAAGAACCTCCATGCTTCTTCTAACCTAAGCAATGAAAATGGTGAGAAAAGATTCAAAAGGGATAGCAGAGATAAAAATCATATTAAAAGGGAATGCAACAGGGAAACAACTTAATGGATTTTTCAAAAATGGCAAAAGCTACAAAGTAAGGAGACAAAAGGGGTGTGTGTGCGTGGGTGTGTGCATGTGTCGAGAGAAAGAGAGAGAGAGAGGGCGAGAGAGAGAATTTTCACTCAGCATATAATCAGAAAGATTCCATTACATGCAACACATTCGTGGTAGCAGAGATAGAGATCTTTCTCTCAGCAAATAACCAATCATCATTGAATCTGCAACTGAGAGAGAGTGGGAATTTTATCATCAACAATATCAGGTGCTTTGCAATCTCCCACAAGAAATTAATTTTGGGGAATTGCTACATGGATCTGTTCAACCACTGGCTCTCTGTCAACAGCACTCAAAGTACTTAACATTCCTCCACCACTCGGATCATTAAACTTGACTTTGATGGCTCCTCAAGAGGTCATCCAGGAGCATCAAGCATTGAAGGCCTTTCAAACTTACAAAGGAGCAGAGATTCTATCTTTCTACAGCCGACTGGATGATACAGATGCAGCTGAGACAGAAGCAAATGCTTTGTTTACTAGCCTCCTATTGTATGATCCCTTTCAGGGTCCATTATTTGCAGAAGGTGATTAAGAAAACACAATTTTAGAGCTCTGTGGAGGTTAGACAGAATTCTCTCTGAAAGTTTAGAGCGAAGTGAAAGGATCATAGTGTGTTCCGAACACGTTTGGAGAGAAGAAAACAACCAAGAACATGGACTAGCAAGAGAGCAAATGCTACCAAGCCCCGTCGCAATACGCAGAGAATAGTTATAATAAAGTCCTGAACTTTTGTGTCTACAACGTTTTTCTGCACTTTTCCATAACTACTTTGTGCAATTTTTCATACATGATTTGTTAAAATTTAGTAGTGTCACTTTTGGGCGATTCTGGACATGCTCCAAGGGCCATACACACAATTTTGTAAATTTCCACACAATTGATAAAATTTTAAGCTAAATTTCATGTGTGTGCGCGACAGAGACAGACCAACCTCCCACTCTGCGCATAACCAGCAAGCAGCGTGTTATAAGCATCGATTCCTCCATCGCCAACCCTCTCCAGCAATCCAGCAGCCATGTCCAAGTTCCCCCACCTCACCAGACCTGAAACCATAGCATTCAAGGTCCAAGAATCTCTCTCAGGCATGTCCTCGAAGAGTTTCAGAGCCAAACCCAACTCCCCATTCTTCAAATAACAAGTGATCATGGCATTCCAAGAAGCCACAGTCCTAGAAGGCATCGAATCAAAGAGAGCTCGAGCCTCTGATAAAAACCCAGTACTCCCATAACCACTGATAAGAGTGTTATATGAGACTGCATCTCTCTCTGGTGAAGCTTCAAAAACTTTTCTAGCTTCTCTGAGCTCACCCACCTTCGCAAAACCAGAGATCATCAGGTTCCAAGAGACTACATCTCTATGAGGCATTTCATCAAACAATTTTCGAGCCTCTGACAGATCCAGGGCATGAACATAGCCAGAGAGCATAGAGTTCCAGGTCACCGTGGTCCGGCATGGAGAACCATTGAAGATTCGGCGAGCCTCTGCAATCTGGCCTTTGCGTGTGAGCTTTGCAATGGCTTTGTTCAGAGAAAGAACAGTGGTTTTCACGGTTCTGAGAGCTATAGATGGAGAGCTCATCTCTCTGTGATTGAGTCATGGCCATGGACACTTTCTCACTCTACAACCACAGATAGATACAACACCCATGCAACCAGTTTTGAAATTTTTGAAAGAGTGAACGATTTTTAAGACTCTCTCTCTCTCTCTCTCGCTCTAGAACTATCATTACAGTGATTGCCCACAATTGAGTGTTACCCTCTCTAGAAATAGTGCAGATTTTTAAGCGGAATCGGTTTCTCACACTAAAATGCGTGAGAAAAATTTGAGTGTTCCTCTCTCTAGAAGTAGCTGAAGCCCTATCAAAACAAGTAAACCCTAACTTTATAACTCATTCAAATTTGCAATTCGATGTATTGGAAAACCTTTATATCCATCATCTGGGCTTCAACAATTGTTAAAAAAAATTAAGATTTAAAGTTTGAAAAATATTGTATGTTATAATAAATTATCTATACTGCCTATTTCGTCCTAAAATTAAATGTTCATAGATATGCAAGATCCATACTATTTTTTGAGTTTCAAATTACATTATCGGTGTTGAAAATTGATTTTAGAGCCATCATGAAGATTTTTGTTGCTGAAAGTACTTTTTGAAAGCGGATTTTAACTGAGGCTTTATTTTGTTTTCATTATGCATGGGCCTTGTAGAAACTTCATCCATTATTGTATGGTCTCCCTACCAAATAATCTCAATAATATATTTTCAATTCAAAATTTTAGAATTCAATAATCTCAACGATGACAATAATCTAAATTTGAAATTTTTATAAAAAATATATATAAATATTATTTTTTGAATTCCTTTGTTTACCATCTATTTTAACTTTAAGTGGAGATAATATTTTTTTTACATTCATTTTAGAGATAGACATTAGATAGACAAGGGACCGCACAGTAATAGATGGGTAAGCTTAATCACCAAAACCTTGTCGTTCTTGTTATTGGACAAATGCCCAACAATTTTCTGCTTCCACATGAGTACACTGTCTACTTACTCCCTCAGGTAAAATTCAATCTTAGGACACTAAATTTTGGGATGTAACCTTTTCAGCCTGTAAAATAACCTCAATAAGAAGATGGGATAATATATAAGGAGATAATTTACTTTTGGTACATAGAGCGGTCACAATTACTTACAATTATTTGATGTGAAATCTGATAGCCTGAATGTGTCACAAAAAAATAATGTCTCGAGATTGAACAAAAAAAATCTTGAAAGAAATAATGTCTCAAGACTGAACAAAAAATTTTCAATTTTCAAAAATGAGATCTAAGCATTAAAAAAACTCAATATTTAATTTTTTTTTCTTTTGAAAATAATCATCTCAGGTGATTTGACCGAAAGAGTAAGACTAAAAAGAATTCTAAAAGTGGCTACTTATTTTCTTTTAGGGAAAATCCTTTTATTTAGACCACTTCCAGTACAATTGCATTCCACTAAAAAATAGGGAATACATATAGTCTGAGTGGCCAAGTCCTATACAAGATAAAAAACATGTTTATAAAAAAAAAGTGAAAAAATGTTTTAAATAGTTAAAAATCAAAAGAAAATAAAACAACTAATAGAAATCATTTAAAGTCTTCTAAAAAATATATAAACGATATAAAATTGGAAAAAAGTAAATTTATACATTGAAAGGTCAAAAAAAGAAACTAAAAACTTGGTACATGGAATAAGAACCCGAATCATCTAAAAACCATATAAATCATATAATAATGCATTTCTAAATCATTAATTTTAAATAGGGGCAAGATGCCCATAGGCCTAGTCCTAGTGGACTACGCCAAGTCATGAAACACTGATCTCAAATCCTAAGATCATGAATCTGGAAAAATATGAATTGAAATTTAAAACTTAGGAAATGAACTAATACAACGGTTGTATCATAGTATAATGCAATCATACATCTAGAAATCGTGTTTGTGATATTTGTATGGTCCAAAATTTTGCACACACACTTTCTTCATCTCAATAATCAATAAAAAACAAAACAAACTCAATTTGAACCCTAGATATGGTCAAAAGGAATCCCCTTCAACAACGAATCTAGATCATTCATTTGGTAAATTTCAATATCTTAACCTTTACAAACTCAAAATCTTTTTTTTCTTTTTTAACATTGTTCATCTAATGATAATAAAGCCATCTAGAAAACTTGGAAAAGAAAAAAATCCTTTGAAGGCCTAAATCTAAGCATCTTATCAAAATAGACGGTTTATGTTAATTGGGGTCAATAGTACTTTATAGGTTATGTTTTCAAATTTTTATTTTTTGTGATTGTTCAATAGAATGAAAATAATGTATATTTCAAAATTTGGATCAAACAAATGGCCCAAACATGATTTTTGAAGATTGTTGTATTATATTACTAGACAAATGTTGCATGAAAGCACTGGGGCTAGCCTACTAGCTCATATGAACATATGAGCCCAACGATCCAGATTGAATTTATGCCGATCTGACGATCACAGATATCTGATAGCATTTGAATTTTATTTATTTTTTTACAAATCCAAATCACTTAAACTTTTAGGCATATGTTTATAAAAGAAATAGGTGAATGTTCGAAAAATATCAAAAATATATTTTATATGAAATAAATTGACTAAAATACCCTCAAAAAGTTTGGGAGTATTTTGGTTATTTTTATTTTTACAAATATTTTTTTTAATATTTTTATTATGTGCGCCTTAATGAGAAGAACATACACCTAAAATTTTAAGTTATTTGGATTTGTAGAAAAAGAAATAAAATTCAAGCATTACCCAACTCCGTGATCGTCAGATCGGCCCAGATTTATTCTGGACCCGTTGAGCTCATATGAGCTAGTGGGCTAACCCCAACTTTTTCCATATATAATAATAATAATAATAATAATAATAATCCCATGAGACCCTCCCACACCCATATGTGTAGGACCCCAGAAGATCACAATTAAATTTGACACAAATCTCTAAAAAAGTCAAGTCTCACACTCATACAATCATTTTTTTATAGATTTGTGTCAAATTTAATGGTGATCCTTTGGAGTCTTACATACATGGGTGTGGGAGGGTCTCATAGGATCATGACTCATATATATATATATATAGGGAAAAAGTTTATATAGAGTTTAAGCTCTAAACAATCATAATAGATCCTGCTGCAAAACTTTCACTAGAATAGGTTGTTTTGATGCCCAAATGTCATCAAATTGATCACCTCCACATCAAGATGCATAACAATGAGAAAAAAATGGATTTCAAGTTTCATAATTAGTGCACCTTGTAACGCATTTTGGACTGTCAATTCTCAATATTTTCAAGTTTTCATAGATCGGCTCGATCTACACTATTTTTTAAGCTTTAAATTTTGCAACTAAAGATAAAAATATAATTTAAGGCTATCAAAAAACTTTTCAGTATTAAAATTATATTTCTCGACACTATTTAAAGGTGGGCTCTAATTCGATCGTTTAGAGCCTCGGCTCTATACAAATCACACCCATATATATATATATATATATATATATATATATATATATATATATATATATATATATATATATATATAACCTGCAATGATTGTATCATAGTATAATGCAACCACACTTCTAAAACATCATGTTTTTGGCATTTGCATGACCCTAAATTTTGTACACACATTCTCTTCATCCTCATAATCAATCCTACAATTTTTTTTTTTTCAATTTGCACCTTAGATATAGTCAAAATTAGTACCCTCTAACAATGAATCTCAACCATCCATTTAGTGAATTTCAAGATCTAAGCCTTGAAAAATTCAAAATCACTTTTTCTTTTTTTAGCATTGTTAATCTAATGATGATGACACTATATAAATTTTTTGGGAATAAAAAAATCATTTTGAGGACTATATCTAACTATCTCACTAAAATAGACGGCTTATATTAATTAGGTTGGAAAAATGATTTCTACGACGTTTTTTCTTTTCTTTTTTTTTTCCTTTTTTTTTTGTGATTATTCTTTAAAATGAAAAGCGTGTAGATTTAAAGATTAATGTCCAGAAAATGTTTGTAACATCATTTTTTAAAGTAGTTGCATTATACTATAATACAACCGTCATATATATATATATATATATATATATATATATATATATATATATATATATATATATATATATATATATATATATATATATATATATGAGCAATGATCCAATGCAACGGTTGTATCATAGTATAATGCAATGACAGTTTTAGAAAACCATGTTTGCAGTATTTGTATGACCTTAAATTTTACACACACAATCTCTTCATCTAAATAATTAATCCCCCCAAAAAAAAAAGTTCAATTTGAAGCCTAGATATGGTCAAAATGAGTCCCCTCCAAAAACGAATCTAGACCTTTCATTTTGTGAATTTCAAGATCTTAGCCTTTATAGACTCAATCATTTTTTTCTTTTTAAACATTGTTCATCTAATGAATATTAAGCCATCCAAAAATTGGAAATGAAAAAAATCCTTCTAAGGCCTAAATCTAAGCATCTTACCAAAATGAACGGCCTATGCTAATTAGCTAAAAAAATATTTTCTAGATTGTGTTTTCAATTTTTCCTTTTTTTGGTGATTGTTCATTAGAATGAAAAGAGTGTATATTTCAAAAATTGAATTAAACAAATGGCCATAAGATGGTTTTTTAGGGTTGTTACATCATATTACCATACAATGGTTGCATGAAATCATTGCTCATATGTATATATAGCAATGAGATTTTCCAAAATTATACTAAAAATAGCTAGGATTTCAAGGAGAAGATGTCATTCGTTCGATGAAAAATAGAAAGGAATATCGAAATTTCAAGTGGTTAAAGCTAAAGCAGCTACTTTCAAAGTAACAGAAAGAAAAAAAACGACTGGAGTGGGAGAGTTAAAGTCAAAAAGAGGATTCATCACTTCTTTCTCTTATTCAAAACCATGCATGAGACTTTCATCTTGCACGAATCCTAAGTGATAAAAGAAAGAATATATATATATGGAAAAAGTTCATGAACGCCCATATGTGTACCTTTACAGTAAACACCCAACGGCTCATACCGAATCTGGGCCAATCTGACGGTCACGGTCGTTCGAGAGTATTTTAATTTTAATTTTTTTGTACAAATTAGAATGATCTAAAATTTGAAGTGTGTGTTCATCTTAGTGAGGTGCACCTAATAAAAATATATAAAAAATTATTCGCACAAAACAAATTGACCAAAATACACCTAAAAATTTTAAGAGGTATTTTGGTCAATTTATTTCATGTAAAATATTTTTTTGATATTTTCGTAGATTTTTATATTTTTTATAAATATATGCTCCAAATTTCAGATCATTCTGATTTGTAGAAAAAAAAAAGAGAAATAAAACACTACTAGACATCCGTGATCGTCAGATCGGCCCAGATTCGATCTGGGCTGTTCAGCGTTTACTGTAGTGGTACCATAGCATCTTTATATATATATATATATATATATATACTAAATTATTATACATAATAAAGTATATATAAATAAGGTGTGTATATTTTCAAGTCAGAGCGAGGTTATAAGCTGGTCACTTTGAAATTTCGTGACACAATGTATTATTGCTAAAGTATTATCTATAATAAAGTATATATAAATAAGGTGTATGTATTTTTATGTCAGAGCGACGTTATAAACAAGTCACTTTGAAATTTCGTGACACAATGTATTATTGCTAAGACCTCATTTTTAACAGTAGAATATTTCTGTTGTGCCGGATTCTTGGCTTTAGAGGTAAAGCGTATAAGTTGTTCCTCATCTAGGATTTTTTGTTTAAATATACCTCCTAATCCTATTTCAGAAGCATCAATTTCTATAATTTTAAAAGCTGTAGGATTGGATAGAGCTAAACAAGATAATTCTTTGGCCTTCTGTTTTAAATTTTTAACTGTCATCGTATGCTCATTAGTCTAATTTGGAGGATTCTTTTTTAGTCTCTGGAATAAAGGTTTAGTATCTGAAGCTAAATCTTCATAAAAATTTGAAATATAATTTAGACATCCTAAAAATCTTTGTAATTCTTTTTTATCTTTTATGATGTCAGGGAATCTGGAAGCAAATTCAATTGCTCTATCTATAGGAATTATCATTCTTTAAAAGATATTATGCCCAAAGAACCTAATTTTTATTTTAAAAAGATTTATTTTTCTAGCAGAAACAACTAGACTGGCATTTTTTATAACTTTAAAAATATATTTAAATGTTTGCAATTGTTTCTCAATATTATCTATTATTTTAATCTTTGGTACAAGGCGGTCACAATTAATCTTGATTATTGGATATGAAATTAGATGGCTGCATTTATTCCATTGACCAAGCTCAAACTTCAAAACTTTGTGACACACCCAAGTAATCAGATTTCATATTGAATGGTTGTAATAATTGTGACCACCTTATACAAAAGATAAATAGTCTCATTGTGTACAATCCCTTATTGTATTTTGTATAAACTCCTTTGTCTTTTTCTTCCATATAATAATTTAACATAATGTAATACACTATATTATATTACAATGTATTAGATTAGGAAACTGTTTATATAAGGTTGTAAGCTTATACTACAGATATATGGTGCACTTCAAAAATCAAGTAGAAAGAGTGTTGCAAAGTTGGGTTTTCCAATAAAACTCAATTTTTATTATGGGTTTTCCAATTTTAATGTAAACCTTATTTTTAGACACTAACCTCGCTCCTTTAAAATCTGTAACTACAGATGAAAATAAAATATTAACCATCAGTAAGTAATTGAACACCTTAAAACCCATATATTTACAGTAAGATATGTGTTTACTCAAATCTAAGATTTGAGTTTTAAGCGGTAGGATAGAAATAATCATTTTATATATATATAAATATATATATATATATATATATATATATATATATATATATATATATATATATATATATATATATATATATATATATATATATATATAGGTTTGTCTAGAGTTAACAACCCTTCAAAATACAAAAGTTCAAGTTAGAAGGGGTTGTGATGGGTGTATTTATCAAAACAATGATTACTTTATTATTAAAAAAGTATTTAAATATGTAACTTTACTATTAAGCAATAACAAATTTAAAATTTTCACAAACATATAATGGTATTTTGGAAGTTAGTGTCTTAGAACTTTATTTGTAGAGTGCTCTTATCTTTTTGTTAAAATTTCAATTTTACCCCTTATGGAGAAAACAAAAATATCTTTTGTCTTGTAGTAAGATTTACAAAATTGCCCCACAAAAGTGATTTTTTTTAAAACATAGACTATAAAATTAATAAATCCATCCTTCACAACTCTCTTTATCTTAACCTTTGTAATTTGAAGGGTTGTGAAGTTTAGATTTTATATATATATATATATATATGGGCAATGATTTCATGCAACCGTTTTATAATATTTGTTATGCAACAATCCTAAAAATCCATCTTATGCCCATTTATTTGATCCAATTTTTGAAATATACTCTCTTTTCATTCTAAAGAACAATTACAAAAAAAAAAAAAATTGAAAACACAACTTAGAAAGTATTTTTTAGCCCAATTAACATAGGCCGTTCATTTTGGTGAGATGCTTAGATCTAGGCCTTAGAAGGATTTTTTCATTTCCAATTTTTTTGGATGGCTTTATTATCATTAGATGAGCAATGTTAAAAAATAAAAAAATGTTTTTAGTTTATAAAGGCTAAGATCTTGAAATTCACAAAATGAATGGTCTAGATTTGTTTTTGGAGGGGACTCATTTTCACCATATCTAGAGTTTAAATATAACTTTTTTTTAGGGGAGGGGGGGAGGATTGATAATTGAGATGAAGATAATGTGTGCGAAAAATTTGGGGTCATACAAATACCACAAACATAGTTTTCTAGAAGTGTCGTCGAATTATACTATGATACAATCATTGCATTGGATCTTGTTCTATATATATATATATATATATATATATATAAGAAAAAGTTGGGGTCAGTCCACTAACTAACATGAACATATGAGCCCAACGGCCCAGATTGAATCTAAGTCGATCTGACGATCTCGGATGTCCGGTAGTATTTAAATTTTATTTATTTTGCTACAAATTCAAATCACTTGAAGTTTTAGGCGTGTTCATAAAAAATAGGTGAATCTTCGAAAAATATATAAAGAAAAATATTTTACATAAAATAAATTGACCAAAATACCCCTGAAAAGTTTCGGAGGGCATTTTGATCATTTTATTTTTTGTAAATAACTTTTTATATATTTTTATTAGGTGCGCCTTGATGAGAAGAACACACACCTAAAATTTCAAGTAATTTGGATTTGTAGAAAAAAAAAAATTCAAGCACTAGCGGAGATCTGTGATCGTTAGATCAGCCTAGATTCAATTTGGGTAGTTGGGCTCATATGTTCATATGAGCTAGTGGGCTAACCCCAGCTTTTTTCACATATATATATATATATATATATATATATATATATAGATCTGAGGTTCTAAACAATAAAATTAAAGCCCACCTCAAAAATTTCACTAGAAGCGTTTGTTTTGATGCCCAAACATCCTCAAATTGATCATCTTGACATCAAGATTCATAGAAATGAGAAAAAAAAAGATTTCAAGTTTTGGAAATAATGCATTTTGTAATGCATTTTTTTACCATCAATTTTCATGCTTTTATAGATATGCTCTATGTACACTATTTTTTAAATTTTAAATTTTATAATTAAAGATGAAAATATATTTTAAGGCTACCACAAAGATTTCCAGTATTGAAACAACATTTATCGACACTATTTAAAGGTGGGCTCCAATTTGATTATTTAGAGCCTCGGCTCTATACAATATATATATATATATATATATATATATATATATATATATATATATATATATATATATATATAAAAGAGTAACGATATATGAGACTCTCCAACACCCATGTGTAGGACCTCAAAAGATTACCGTTAAATTTGACACAGATCTCTAGAAAAGTTATCACATGGGTATGGAACTTGACTTTTCTAGAGATCTGTACCAAATTTAACGGTGATTCTTTGGGGTCCTACACATGGGTGTGGGAGGGTCTCATATGATCATTATATATATATATATATATATATGAAAACACTACGCAATGCCTATAAGCGAAAATGAACAGTGATTTCGCCTACCCCCATCACCGTCCAAAGTTAATCATGCGCTAAAATGAACAGTGATTTCGCCTACCCCCATCACCGTCCAAATAGCGATCATGATTATCCAGTAGTATTTCATTTTTTTATTTTTTTTTCTACAAATCGGAATGACCTGAAATTTGGAGCGTGTATTCATAAAAAATAGAGAAATCTTAAAAAAAATATAAAAAACATATTTTACATGAAATTAATTAACCAAAATATCCCCGAAAAGTTTGGGGGGTATTTTGGTCAATTGTTTTGCAAATAATTTTTTTTTATATTTTTATTAGATGTGCCTCAGTAAGATGTACATACCCTCCAAATTTCAGGTTATTACGATTTGTAAAAAAAAATGAAAAATAAAATACTATCGAACAATCGTGACCGTGCGATGAAATTTGGATGGTGATGAGGGTAGACGAAATCACTGTTCATTTTCACCTATAGGATCATCTCGACATCAAGATACATGGGTATGAGAAAAAAATGGATTTCAAGTTTTGAAAATAGTGTATTTTCAAATGCATTTTTGGACCGTCAGTTTTAAATATTTTTAAGTTTTCATAGATCTGTCGATCTACACTATTTTTGAAGCTTTATACTTTGTAAATAAAGATGAAATATATGTTAAGGCTATCATACAGATTTCCAATATTGAAATTACATTGACACTATTTGAAGGTCGGCTCTAATTTGATTGTTTAGAGCCTAGGCTCTATACAAACCACACCCATAGATAGATTTTCAGCTTCGGGCATCAGGGGTTGGGTTGGTAGACCTAGAGCTATGATCAGATAGAAGCAGTAAGGAAAACACCAGGGCATGCAATGGTCGAGGTTAATGATAGGATTACAGGCTTTTAGTGGGAGAATAATCGAACCCAGGATCTTAATTGATATATAGAGAGCTTGAGAGGAGCATGTATCAGATTCGAGAAGCCGGTTATCTGCCAGATACTGACTTTGTGCTCCATGATGTAGAAGAGATGATGTAACAGAACACACTTGTTTTTTTCAGTGAGAAGCTTGCAATTGTCTTTGGGCTCATGAATTCAAGGCCAGGGAGCACGATGAGATCAAGAACAGGAAGAACCTTCTGGTGCGCGGGTTCTGCCACAATGCGACTACATTCACATCCATGTTGTTAGGAGACTGTAACTCATAGATTCCACCATTTTGAGATGGGTCCTGAGATCCTGCTCTTGTGGGGACCACTGGTGAATAGAACCCAAAAATTTCTCTTGAGCATCATGTAGGATAATTATCTCGATGTGAATGAGCGGGTAAGATGGGAGTTTCAGATTCATGGAGGATGATAGCAGCAGTCTCAGGAGACACATTTCCACACTCATGTGAGTGCATTTGATATAGAACCCCTGTTGTGAAAGTTAATAATAAATAAAAAAATTATTGGATAAAATCATTTCATTGGATATATGAGCCTCAAATTATTGCATCACCAAAATTATTACAGGAACTATGGTTCCATGTATTTTCTTTTGGTTGTCTTATGTGTGTGTGTTTTGGCATGGGTGTGTGTGGGTAGGTGGGTGGGTGGGTGAGTGGATGGATGGGTGGCATATGTGTGTGTGTGTCGGCATGGGTATGTGGGTAGGTGGGTGGGTGGATGGGTGGGGTATGTGTGTGTGTGTGTGTGTATGGGGTGTGTGTGTGTGTGTGTGAGAGAGAGAGAGAGAGAGAGAGAGAGAGAGATGGTGTCTCAAGATCTTTGAACAGCAGAAAGATGGTGTGTCATGATCTTTGAACAGCACAATTGATGCAATGAGATCTTTACAGAAAAGATGTTCAAACATAAGAATTTTCAAGTTTTCTTCAAAACGGATAGGTGCAACGTTAGATGGTACCCATGGTCGACCATTGCGATCCAAAAACACAATGGGTCCCAAAGAACTTCATCTTGGTAAATACAATAATTACACACATCTCAAATGCAATTTAAAGAAAAAAAGAATCAGATAACTAGTATTGAATGCTTTACTCTTAAGTACAACTTCTTTTCATATCATGCAGTCGCCCCTATGGTTTTACATAAGCAAAGAAGTGGTCTCCATCTCTTTTCCATCCTCTTCTATCAAGCCCTTAGCCGAACCAGTGTTTCTCAAGGACAAGAATTTCTCTTGGTCCAAATCACTTCCTCTGAAACTTGTTGTCATCCGAGAAGATAGCATGGGCATTGTAAGAACCGATGAAGCGCCGATCTGATCCTCGCCTAAGCCTAAGGACAATGTACAAGCAGCCTGCACAAACCAATGCAATGGACAATTAGTACGAAAACAGAAATTGAAGAGGGGGGACAGGGGGTGGGAAGAGAGAGAGGGAGCTCTTCGGTTGTGTAAAATGTTCAAATACAGACCCTCGCTTTGATAGTGAAGGTTCTTGCCCTTGTGAGCACAGCATGTCCTAGTGATTTTGGGTCTCTTACGTCTTTTTCAATTAAATTGAGGGACCTGCAGCATCAAGCCCATGTTAACTCAAAAAAAAAAAAAAGAACGTGACAAGAGTGAGATTAAGATCTGAAAAGAAGATTTCCATACACCAAAAAGGAAAACAAACTAAAAGCTTTATAAAGGTATTTTGTTGGTTCCCCTTGGAAGTCCATAATATGAGAGGAAACCAAGATTGAAGAAAACAACACTTTTGTAGTCATTGAAACATTTTCTTCTTCTACTTCTTCCTTTTCTTTTTCCAGTAACTTTGTAGAAAATGAGAAGATTTTCAGGTTACAGGAAGGATACAAATTATGATTTTTTTTTAAAACGTGTAACTATTAAAAAACGGTTTATAAAGAGGAAACAGTTTTTCTACCATTTTGTTTCCCATTTCTTGTAATTTTTCCTTTTTTTAGTTATCTCCAATATTTTCCTCAGAATTTACCGAGAAATATTTTTTTTTTTATATCTACAATCAAACGAAATCGTAAACAATTTCCAAGAAGGCTACTTGTCAGTTGCCACTATCCTAGAAACTTCATACAAATCATGTGTAGATATATCTTTATAGATAAACAAAATCTACCACATGGAGTTAGAAGAACAATGACCTTTTCAAACTATGCCAATCCACGCGACAATGTTAAAAAGAAACTAAGAAGAAGAAATATATTACCTGCTGAGATCAGTTGTAAAGCTTGAAGGTTGAGATGTTATAGGAAGAGCATTCTTTGTTTCATGGCCTGTCCAAAAAATTCAGATGTTAAAGGACACTCTCTCTCTCTCTCTCTCTCTCTCTCTCTCTTTATATATATATATATATATATATATATATATATATGTGTGTGTGTGTGTGTGTGTGTGTGTGTGTGTGTTTTATATATATTAACATAAAGGGATATACAATATACCCTTGGAATCCTCAGGTGCTAACAAGGAAATTCCAGTAAAGACTGAAACCATGCCAAGTATAAACATCGTTGTCCTCAATGAATTGAAAACCTGTCAAAACAAAACCAGTTGAAGCCATATATGTGGGAATATAAAGAAAGGTGGTGGAGACTCTTTTCTTTATGACTAGACCATAGTGATTTGGCAAGGAAAAATAAGCAACCTTTCATGCCCAGGATTAGGAGTGCTAATCAGGTCCTGTCGACATGGAGTCTGACTTTGGACTCAAACACTGGAACCTGTGGATTGGTCGAGGTCCAATAGATCCAAACTCGACCGGGTCAGGGGTCCAGTCCAGATCTATCCAGGTTGGGCCCGAATCTGGCTTGATGCAAACCAGTTGATTGTGTGCCCTTCCGCAGGTCTGGATCCGGGTTGACCTTACCCTGGTCGGGTCCGAGTCCAGGTCAGGTAGGATCCAGACCCTACTGGTCAGGGTTGACCCAACCCAGATCCTGCCAATTTATAGGCCTACACAGGAATGGATGCCAGTTATAGCCTTAGAGTAACAGATACGTCATCCATTGAACCATTGGTGTACTTCCCCATTGATAAAACATAAAGCAAGAATGAAACAAGAGCTATTTTCTAGACCTGATATTCTTGGAAGTATATAAAGCCTGTACAAATGGAGAAGAAGGTCCAAGCAATTTGAAACATTGGGACAATAAGTATTGCATCAAAAAGTGCCAGTCCCTCATTCAATCTCGTCATCTACAAGACCCAACAAGAAATTAAAAAATATATTAGTGTATCTCACTACCAAAATAATGTATTAGTGGGAATCCCAATTCATCTCGAATATAAGTAAATCTTGACTAAAAACAAATAAAAGAAACTCTTCACCAATAAATGAGCCAAATATATAAGCCCTTACCCAAAAACCAGCTGTGCTCAGGAAGAACAAGAGCATGGAGTAAGTGAACCAACTATGAAATTCATAATGGCTGCTCATAGTCAATCGCAGCAAGTTTGATCTATCAAGTTAAGGAAAAGAGGGAGCTCAGACTTTACAAAATGGCATGAAATTGAAGGGTAAAATCCAATTCTAGTACCTTTTCCAAAATTAAGAGGAAAGAAGAAATTTCATTTACGGCTCAACATTGTATCATTCTGAAGAATAAACTTACAATGACTTTGCAAATAATACTGAGTATGAGCCAAGTGCGCCAGAAACAATAGCATATGAGAAAGGCAATAGCAAGGGCCAATAAGGTTTGAGGTCATGCCCAGCAGATGAAAGTAGAAGCTCACCTCGCCTGTAAAGTTGATTCTGGTTAGGGTTGCATGCCTACTTTTATTCTATAGTATTTCAAGACTAATGGAAAAAGAAAAGGAACAAAAAAAGAAAACAAAATTACATAACAATGCCTATGACGTGCATGTGATACAGGTGCCCCAGAAGCTCATAATCATACAGAATGTCAAAATGCTTAAACATGAGAAACCGTCTTGGTGTTTAACATTTCATACTACACTTTTCTTTTAGGAACCAAAAGGTTTGCGCACCAGATTGGGTGGGGCAGAATGGTAAAAAGGGAAAAGAAAGAAAACAAAGGAGAAATGATAGATCTATCTGAGCACCTACTTATAGCTATGAGTTTCCACGAAACCTGCATATCATACATAGCTGTCCAAGGCACTGTTATATAATTTTACAAAAAACAAATGGAAAATTCATATAGAAGATGGAGCCTCACCTATATATTAAGTGATTAAAAACAATAACCAAGATCAGGCCAAGGCAATAAAGAAGGAATATCAGATTGCTAAATTTCTCCACTAGCTGCTCAGGAGTGTAAACTACAAAAGAAACAGTTTAGTTACACCAGTATTAAGATTGAATAATTAGACTGAACATGCAACATTGATCATTACACTAATTGTTGGACTACCTACCAGGTGATTGGTGATTGCCAAAGGCAACAAGGAATATATTCCCGAGAACAATGAAGACAGTAGCAAGCATGACCCTGTGTAATAGGTGGAATATTGTTAAATACAAAGATGATGCAAAGAAAAATGAATATGATAGATACCATTGTTTGTATCGAACTACTTAGAAGAACATACTTTGTTGTAACTTTTGTGTCCAGAACAAAGTAAGCAAATGCAACATTTGATACAAACTGAACTGACCCCAACGCTGCAAGAAGTGACTGAAAACATATAGCATTGCAGATTTGAAAAAAAAATGTTAGTTGAGAAAACTGAATAAAACTAAAATGGAGAGAAGCAAAATCAGTAGTGCTGCAATAATTGAAGATTAAAACTAGTTTGAACCTCTCTCTCTCTCTCTGGTTATATATATAACTCTTGGCATTGTTAGCATATGATACCTTCCTACCTGCGCTGCATATCCAAAGGAAATGAAGTTCAGACAGTTCCCCAGTGCAAAAAACAGCAGACCTGAGTAGCAAGGACGCAAACCATGAAAAGCCGATGCTTATTAATCTTCAATGGTGTTCCGTGACCTCCGACTCTATAACACCAAATACAGACGCTATAAGTAGATAAAACATCTTGTAATGGTTAATTTACTGCATGACGTACCAAATTGCCAAGTCCGGAAATAAATAATTGGCTTCAAGATAACCTTTCCTCCATTCCCAGAGCTTTGCAGAATTGCTAGTTTCTCTCTCTATATGACAAGTTTGAAAACAACTTCATTAGAATGACTTCAAGCGTGTAAATGAAGTCCATCCTAGATCAGAGCATTTTTATTATCCACTGTGGATTAGTATTATGGTCTAATAAGGATGAGGACCTTAAACTTTCCCTTAATCCATCCCAAGCCCACATAAGGTGGGTCGTGTTAAGTAGGCAGCTTGCATAAAATTGTGCCATATCTTATCATGAATCCTGAACCTATTTTGGTCTTACTGAAGGTATGACCTTTGATAGAAAAGAATGGAGGAACATGATTCATGTTGCCGACTCCAAATCATTGGTATAGTGCTTGGATGATGATGATTGTGGATTAGTATTAATAATTTTGGTTTCATACAAAGCCAACACTGTGTAGGGAACTAATAACAGAGCTACTATATGCTGCTAAAATGAAGTATGATTCAATGATTACATTAAAATAAACAAAAGAGCTTTGAAATGTGATATTGAAGGAATCAGCCTTAATAAGCCCAATGATACAAAACAATACCTGGTTATGACCCAGTTTCAAAAGGTTTGTCCCAAAATTAATGCCGATACTGCCAATAAGATTGATGACAGCACCAATTATCCAATCTCCCATTTAAACGTTCATAGAAGTTCCTCTATATGCAATTGATATCCACTCCACCCATGAGAAGTTATCGAGCTCCCAAGACATCAAACTAAAGGCTCACTTACTGCAAAAAAGATTCCTACCCATCATTATTGATATTACTGGAGCCAGATAAATTTTCAAGAGAAATCTCACAAAGATCAATAGAGATGAAAGAATACCTGGAAGAGAAAGATCCCAAATTTATATGACAAAATTCTTAGGAACACTTTCTACATAAAAAGCAACTACAACAATTAAGAAGGTCAAACCATCAAAGCAGGGGAAATTTTCTTCATGCCATAAAAAGAAGAAAGTAATCAAAATCCATTGGGTGGCATTGGACTCAGCCCTGACCCGAGGTAAGTAACTTGGTAGAGTTTGAGTGGCCTTAGTCGTGTGCAGGGCCAGAAGGCCTAAAAGGAAAATAAAAATAAATGCTGAGTATAAATAAAATAAATTTTTTTAAAGTGAAACAAAACCTAGGGCAACATAAAAGGTTCAAAAAGCTAAAAATATGGGTGTGTGTGCATGCATGTATGTGTGTGTTTGTGAGAGTGTAATTAATGGATTTAGAAACACTGATTTATGGTTGGAGAATTTTAGAAAATCCAAAAAAAGAGAGGAAAGTATAAAAATAGGGCTGTAATTAATGGATTTAGAAAAACTGATTTATGGTTGGAGATTTTTAGAAAAATCCAAAAGAAGAAGAAACTATAAAAATAGGGCATATGAAAAGACAATTTCACAAATCATTGAAAAAAAATTACATACATAATTTTTAAACATTGGTTCCATATTGTTTTCATATTTCTTATGATCTTTTTGTTTTATCAGGTGGCCTGAGTTGTAAGGAGCCGAATCTGAGAAACTCGGGCCAAGTCCACACAGACTCGGCCAAGTTCTAGTCACTGCTCACTAGATATTTATCGAAATAAAACTCCGTGAGAATAATTAGTGGGTATAAAGCAGCATCACAAGAAACAAGGTCTACAACAGAAGGAAGAACTTCTCTGCAATGAGTAATAAAAACCAGATCTCATTCCACCTCATTATGTAATGCGTTCATATCCAAATTCTCAAAATTCATCATACAGTGCCAAAAAATCAATGCAGAAAATTGGCATTGCAAATAAAAAGACAAAAGAAATTGGATCATGCTTCAATGCCGTTTCTTCTTCTATTCCATTCAGTAACTTTTAGATCTAATAAAGCAAATAAATTACATACTCACCAGAGATTAAACATGGAAATCAATATTGAACCATCCAAGAGAAAAAGAAAGAAAGAAGAAAAAAATAACACAGATCCTATATTCACATGGAAGTGCAATACCAGGAAACACAATGCCCTAAAACGACAGTAAAAATTCTACAGTTCCATCACAGATCTTCGCATGAAAGTGAAAAGAGGGAAGGAAGAGAATTCAAGAGAAGAAGGGGAAAAGAAAGCTGGTAAAATTACCTGGGGTCTTAAGCTGGATGAATGATGATAGAACTAAATCAATTGAGTGCAATGCATCAATGAAGAGCGAGAGAGAGAGAGTATTAAAAAGAGCGCTTCTCTCTCTAAATTTCTCTCTCTATATTTATATATATCTCTCCCTGCAACCGCATATGGAAGGAGGAATTGCTCAATCACGCACAGTTGCAGATGGTTTGGTTTCTCAGGATTCATGAGAGCAGTTGAGAAATCAAGATTGACAATAACAAATACTAAAAGGGTGCAGTTTGTGTAGGGCCTAGGGCTCTAACCAATCAAATTAGAGCCTACCTTAAAATAGTATTGAGAAATGGGGTTTTAATATTGAAAATCTTAGTTATTGCCTTAAAATATATTTTCATCTTTATTTATAGTGTTCAAAGCTTCAAAAATAGTGTAAATCAATATATCTATAAAAACTTGAAAATATTGAAAATTGGCGGTTCAAAAATGTGTTATAAAATACATTATTTCTAAAACTTGAAATTCATTTTTTCTCATGCCCATGCATCTTGATGTCGAGATGATCATTTTGATGATATTTGATCATCAAAACAACTTTTTTTAATAAAATTTTTTAGACAGACTTAAATTTGATTGTTTAGAGCCTCGGCCATGAATTCAAAAATATCGTTTGTACCCTTTTCACCTGATAGTTTGGATGGGTGTTTTAAAGCTTCCAATCGAGTTTTGGATCGCCCCCACCCTCTCTAGTCCTGATCGGTCGAATCGGCAATCATGAATCACAAAATCATTGAGAATTTGATTCAAAAATATTAAAATGATAAAATTGAGGGGTGTTGGCAAGACGACCGACTTGGATATGTGATTCCCAATGGAGACCGTATTTTAATGCAAAGAGGCTTTTTATACGTACATTTTAGTTTTTACGAATAAAAGTTGCTTTTTTCAACTTTTGATGTCAATGATAGACGGTTAAAGTATGTCCTTCTACTCATCAGCATCATCATTATAACTTTTTTCTAGTTAATTGAGGCCGGTTATACGAATCCTCAACCACAATTCTGCTATATTAAAGGTCATACCGTTAGAGAGGTCTTAAATCTCCATATTTTGTATCCTCTTCAAACTAGATCAATTTTTTTGTTTTACATTGAGTAGTGGATTGAAATCGACGATTCCTTGCTGACATCCAAGGGTGAAAGTGATACGTGGTAGGAAAATCAAATGCTAGCATGGAAAACCTTTCTTCGTAAAAAAGGTAAAAGTTTATACAATAGGTCAAACTTATACCATTGAAGTAAGATGTGACTAAAAAATCCTCTAAAGTGATATGTTTTTGGAAAACACTCAAATTGATTACTCGACCTCGAGATATATGAATATAAAGAAAAAATGAATTTAAAGTCTTAAAAATAGTGCATCTTATAACAAATTATCCAGATCGTTTATTTCCAATATTTTTAAGTATTTATCAATCTGCTCGATCCGTACAATTTTTTGAATTTAAAATTTTATAACTAAAGATAAAAATAGATTTTTAGATCATCATAAAATTTCTGATACCATAATTGCATCTCTAAATAAATTTCAAAGATGTGCCTTACTTCTACCATGCAGGGAGGGTGCCTTAATAGACTTCTACTTCCAACTTTTGTCTCTTTCGTTTTCACTTTCTTGTGAAAATTTAAACCTTTGTGAAGGTTTCCTTTGGGGGACTTTTAATACAAGGATTCTTCTCCCTTGCACGAATCGTTCCTCGTAAAGACCCATAAATGTGCCTTAAGAGAGTGGATTTCCCTTATTCTAATGACTTTTCATTTCTAAATCAATAGTACATTTGAAATTGGATTCCAAGCAAGTCCACATTTTCAAATACTGGTTTGACAGTGGGCATGACCCAGACCTGGGCCCAACTGGCATCCCGGTGACCCGAAATTGTAGGAAATCTCGCGTTTGATAACGGGGTGTAGCGATAGTGATCCTGAAGATGCATAAAATCCAGGCGAGGTGGAAAATACTGGCCTCATTCCGGGCGAGGTGGAAACTCACTGGCCTCATTGTCATGGCTTTGGGGAACTCCTGAAACTCTACCAAAAGCCCACCCCTTCAGCCACCCCTCTTCAAGACATGAAACAAGCATTTTTCAACTTCAAGATATTATAACTTAAGTTTCTAAGAGTTCAAGTGATTTTCCCAATCCCACCAATGATATAATAAGGATAGATACCACATTTTATTTTAGCCAAAAGCAGATAAAGTTATGTCCTTTGATGACTAGAAATGGGGTTGGGGCCGATGTCTCGACATAGTGTCCTGCTTTCCATTCCTACGATTAACATGTCAAAAGAAAGGTTATTGTTTTAGGGCTATGTTAGGATGCTCATGTACAAAACAAATGTATATAAATGTCCAAATTTGTTGAGTACAGTGATAACTTACTCCAAAATGTGAACACTCTAATATAACCCATTGCTTTATGATTTAAGGAGTTGATTAACCCTATGTGAAAGAGATACTTCCTACCATGCCCATGCAAGCGATCACTTCGTGACCAAAATGGAGTAAAATCCAAAGAGATGTGACTCTCCTCTATAGAGTCCACCATGGAACCCTACCTAAGTGAAGTAATATCAATGTTGGAAAAGTCGGCCAACTTTTTTCAAGTCATTAATTAACCCAGACTTGGGCACTGGCCGAGCCCAAGGAGTCTCAATTTCATAAGCCATCCTTTGGGACATACTTTTACAGTGCATTAATTGGCTGATTTACTGTACAAATCGGCTAATTTATACACTAATCAATCTTAATTAGATGATTTGCAAGACTAATAAGCCGATTTGTAATATTAATCGGTGATTTATTAAAAAAATCATGTTATTCCTGCCCTATTATGGGAAAAGCATGTCAAAAGCTTTTTGCATGTCCAATAATGGACTTTGCAGGCCTCCATTGTCATAGAGTGCGAGGTGCCACAAGGTACTAATACCTACACTGGGGAAGAAGTTATATCAAAGAAGATAAGGTGCACATGCAGCTTATCCACTGTCCATTTTCACAACGTCTGGCGGAGATGAGCCACCAACTTTTCACCCTTTTCATCACTACAGTATTTATGTGTAAGACTAGACGGTGGATCATCCAGCACATATAGTATAAACTATAAACTAATACACATCACGTATACATGCCACCCTCAAAGCGATGACCTCATTACTGTAGTAGTTGATGGATTGTGCTTGGGCTGGGCTAAGGTGTCCTGGCGTGGCCTGGCCCATATTTCTTGGCTATGCGTGCCTCTCAGAACCATTTTAATTCTGGCCTAAGAGTCTAGTCAGGGTGTTTGAGACTAAAATTGGGCTTGCATGGGGAAAATTTAGGGGTGAGAATTGGTAGATCAGGTCTGGATCCGGATTAAGATACAAAAAAGTATATATGGGATTTGTATCTGGATCTGGACCCAATTGTATCCAAACAAATTATTTTATATCTACAAAATAAAATGTTATAAACATACTATATACTATATATTATTTTAATAACTAGGTCGGATCCATGTGTACTCGGATCCGATCTGAATTACTATGCGCGTCCGAATTTTAGATCTAGATTTGACCAATCGGTTCCAAATTTTAGATCCACCTAGATCCAGATAGGATCTAAATTTCAGGTTTCGAATCCAAATAGGGTAAATTCTCAACCCTAGAGGCTAGAGGCTAGTCTAGCTTAAATGGCAGTCTTACATTTCATGGTTGCCCAGCCAACATGCCAAAGATAATGGATTGAGGCCTTTGCGGTAGTATTGCTGAGCCTCATGATGAGGTCTCTAACTTCATTCTCACCAATAAGTAAGGGCCCAAAACCCAACGGATGTACTAGTTTTTTCAAGAACGGGGTTGGGGTCGTAGTGGTAACACCATTCGTGCCACAACTAGGGTCTAAGCTGTATTTCTCAAGAATGAAAGGAATGGGGTTGGGGTCGTGGTGGTAGGACCACTTGTGCCCCAACTAAAGTCTAAACTGTCACTCTCACCAAACGCATTAAAAAACCACTAACGATTTAAAAAATTAGTAGAGATCCCTATTGAATTACCAAAAAAAAAAAAAAAAACAAATATGCCAAATTCTAGTTGGGCTAAGTTTGGACCAACATGACCCAAACTTTTAGACACAGACCAACGAATCCACCCTATAGAGCATGTAGGCATGATGGGGCTGCCTAAGTTCAGCTGGAAACCAAAGCGCGGCATGGGGGGTCAAATGGATCGGGGTTAACTCGAATTAGTCAACTAGACCCAAGTCCTGGTCCGAACCCATAAAATAGACCCAGATGGTTGGGTTTAGTCCACTTTGCATGGACCAGGAACTAGGTCTGTTCTGTGTCTCTGTCCCACTCCGACCTAGATAAATTCAGGACGGGTCGGGCTTGACCTACTCAACGGGGCTCAAACGCCAGTCGACCCAACTCTTTGAAGTCGTAAGGCCACCTCACCCATCTCTTTCCCGCCATTATTTGTTTACTTCAAATTTAAGGAATGGGTCAAAAACCCTTATGACTGAGGCCTTTACCAGAGCATTTCCTATAAGTGGTTGCCCTGATTTTTTTTTTCTCCACCCATTAGTATCACGGTTTCAAACTTCAGCAAACCCTAATTCTCAGTGTAGAAACCTTTGCATCTCCCCTTGGAAGCCTTAATTATCGTCCATAGAAGGAATTAAGGAACCTCTGCAAATCCAGGTTCATTTTGCCATTAATGGAGACATCTGAAGCTCTGGATTCGAGCTTATTTGAGGAGTTGGATGAGAATGGTTTCCTCCTTTCTGATTTTTTGTGTGAAGAAGTTGCTGAAGGAGCAGGTATGGAGGGCAACGCTGGCCATGAAAGCTTTGCTGAAGCTTTTTACAGGTCTGGATCAGATTGGTCTTGCTTGGTTCAAGAGGATTTATCTGATTTGAAGCCAGAAATCGCGAGTTCTTCGTCCAAGAAGGTTGTACAGGCTGATCTATTCAAACTATGGGGTCTGAAGAAACCGGTTCAATCCAAGAATGAGACGAAGTTGGCCCCTTCAAGGAAGAGAACAGTGGATTTAGAATCCATAGACGATCAAAGTGGGAGAAAGCTTCTTCGATCCAGTGATGAAATCAATCCAAACTCTAATCAGCAGCGAACCTGCCCATTTTACAAGAAAATTCATGGTAATCTAAACTTAGCTTGCCGTTAGAATCTGACCATGCCAATTGGCTTCTTGTTGATAATAAAAAAAAATCATTTTGTAATATTAGAACATATTGCTTTGTGCAGAGAGGTTAGCTTTATTATATTTATGATCTACTGAAAAAGACATTTAAGTTATTGAGATCCCTCTTTAAAAACGTCATGAAAAATTTGATAACAACAATTAATTGTGACAATTCATTTTTATTTGCTATGGATAAAATTATTTGAGAACCTCACGGATGACTAACTGCAAATTTCTTCAATCATCCTAATCTCCCCCATTGACTGTTTAAAGCATTTAGCTTTCTGCGAATGGCAGCGAAATTATTTTTCTGCCAGTCAATTACAGCAAAAAAAATTGTGAATCTGCATATTTGATAAAAAACTGAGGTAGCTTATGCTCTTCTTGAACTACATGTTCTTGCAAATACTACTTCTGTGAATCTGAATATTTGATCAAATAATTGGGGAGAACATTCACATCCTCCAGGTATTTGAAGGATTGGTTCTTTGACAGTTTGATTGTGGTTACCAATGAACTGGAAACCCGTTATGCTTGATATAGAATCTTCTGAAATTGTTACTACTTAAAATTTTTTTGGTTGGAAAGCCACACAAAAGGAAGAAAAAGGGGAAAAAAAAATGGTATGCATGTATGTGTTTCTCTTGTGCATCATTTTGAGACTTGCCTCGGCCCAGGTACTTGGCCTTGGCCCAAGGGGAGTTACTTGAGGGAGTTCGAGTGAACTCGCCTAAGTAATGTACAAGGTCAAAAGGCCTTAAAAAATAAAAAATAAAAAATAGAAAGGTAAAATAAAACCAAAAACAACCAAAAAGGCCAAATATCTTGCGGGTTGCCTATAAGTATTTTTGTATTACACTATGATGTTTAAACTTTAAACTGCAGTTAACCTTTCTCCAAGAAAAGGAAAGGCCAAAAAATTTCAAATAAGCTTAGAAAAATATATCAAATTAGGATTAAAATAAAAGGGAAATTTGTCATAATACACTGGTGAGATTAACTATGTAACATTTTACCCATATGTTTTGAATTTATTTCAAAGTGCCATCAAAATAGATATGATTTAACTTGGAATAGAAGTAACCGACAACATCCCATGCTACAATCCTAAGATCACTGTTGCATAAAAGCCTGCCTAGAGCCTAGGCAGCTGCCCTGCCCTGCTTAAGGGGCCAAAGCAACCGATCCGTTCCAAAGTGGGCCATGCTGGGCACAAATATATTTATATACTTGGTTAGAATATATATAAATACATTATTTTGACACAATGAAGGATCGGAAGATTGATTTCGTAGAAGATTAGGGAGACGAATAATGATTCTTAGAATCACTTGTTACTTTCATTTATCCCTTGTATCCTCCTCCCCTCACCGCCAATTGGGTACGTACAATAGAATAGAAAGAAAGTAGTGACACATTCCATAGCGTTTATAGTGCGGGAGGCAATAGGAGACCCAACATAGTCACAACATCCCTATTTTGATTGAATCAAATCACCTTCTTCCGGAATAATAAACGTTGGATGGACTGCATTGCTGATATTGACCCTAAGAAAAAAACTATAGGTACAACTAGTTCGTGAAGAGCCAACCATCTCACTGTAAAAGTCAAATAGGTTCTATCTATGGTGATTGGGACCAACTAAAAGGATCTACTAATTCATCAAGTTGTTCCAATGAATCGAAACGGCCAATTATTAATGGAATCCCTTGTCGACTCTCTATGAAATACTTGTCGAGGACTTCCAAACACATCGTAAGCTATGCCCGTGCCAACGAATAACCAACCTGCAATGTGTGTGTGTATATCATTATGTAATTGTGAAGATATCGAAATTCCATCAGGCAAGTTAATATCATTAAGCAATTGTTTGTGAGATAAATAAAGTTTTAACGTCTACATGTGTGTGCACATGTGATAACTGACAAGTATGTTACTTTCGTTTTTGACCTTACTTTGTTAAAACAAACTTCAGGCATTTCTGCTATGCACTGCAGGGACCCCATTCACTGTTGATGCATTTCGTTACGGTCTTATTGAGGGATGTGCTGCATATTTCCTTAGCCACTTCCATTATGATCATTATGGTGGATTAAGCAAGAAATGGTCACATGGACCTATCTATTGCACCCACCTAACTGCTCGCCTAGTAAAATTGTCTTTATCAGTAAATCCTAGGTGAGAAC